>NW_028277087.1:6275000-6900000 GCF_059951505.1 Python bivittatus
GAAATCACCGTAGTCCTCTACGGCTCCCACTAGCTTCCCTAGGAACAGGCTAAGATGGAAACTTGCTGTTCAAATGAAGACAGGGAAGCACTATTTCAACAGAACACCTGAAAGGCTTGAAGGGCATGTTTTGCCTGGGAGAACATCCATTCCCCCGCTTCCCTGTCATTCCTATCAGGAAGCAAACTGAGAACAGAAGCAACTTATACCGAGGGTTTGAACTCCAGAGGGCAGCAAAATTATCTGCCTCCCTCCAAGATGATGTGGAAGGTACAAGGCCTGAACTGGCAACCTCTCTGTAGGAATGGGGATTCTGATACTTCAGAAAGGACTTCCTGTTCCTTATCTCCTCCTCAACATGCAACAGACTACCTGTGGCTTATATGAGATACTGTGACTACTTGTGGCAAACCATGTTTGAAGAAAGCATTAAGAAGAACATGCCTTTATTTTTGCAACATTCAAACCCTTCTTACCCAGAAGGAAGATGTCCCAATTAGTCCCTATTCCACAATTGTCTGCTTTGCAGAACCAGGAAGAAGCCAGATAGCAGCTGCCTAAATCTTCTGAAATACAGGCTACAGTTTTGTTCATATAATATGCCAGTTTGCTGAATAAATTACAATTATTTGCATTTGTACAATACAGTAAGCCACAAATGTGGTGGTACACACCAAAAGCACTAGGTCTGCATAATATGCTAAGCCAAAACATGTGTAAACCCAGTCTACAAGACCCCAGGATACAACAGAGCAGTATTTGGCTAACATGGCCGTGACAGAGAACTTTGGTGTCCTTTTGGCTTGCAGGATTCTGTTACTATAGCTGTTCTAATAAAGTAGCTTTAGGTCTAACGTAGCTTTAAATGTTTCTTAGTCTGGTCTACCTTACAGGGCTGACATCAATCTTGCAATTCTGAATGTGTTTCCCTTCCTCCCTCTTTTACCTTCATGGAATGGGGGTGGGGGGGAGGAAGCTGTCTGAGGCACTTCAATAAACCACTTTCTTGGTCTGGGTTCAAGCTAGTTTATCTGATTATTGCCTTGGTAATGGATCCTCCTTCTGTCTTTCAAGGCCATCCTCTATACTCACTACACATAAGGAAAACAGGATGGCAGCAGCAGAGACACAAAAGCTAAAGAATGCAGTGGCACCAGAACAACATGGCCTCAATTCACCTCTTGCTGCTCCTTCAGCTGCTTCTTCTGCGCATCTGACAGCTCCGTCACACCCACCAATCCAACTGGCTTCCCCTTCTCATAGCCAAGTCCCTTGAGGTCCTGGACTGGAGGCAAGACAAGGATTAGAAGAGTTAACTTGCTCCTCCACTGCACCTCTCGCCCCCGTTGGTGCTTAAAACCACCCCCCATCCTCTAGGGTAGGCTCACATCTCTAATCCAGGCTCATCAAGCAGCATTTTAGCCCCAAAGTTCTAGAAAAATGGTTCTACTCCTTCTTTGGTTGTTCTTGAACGTGGTGCCTGGCTACCATGACAATGTGTGCTCATGAGAATCAAGTAAGTTCTCTGGTTTTCCTAAAGGAGCAATTTGCATAGCTTTTTGGGAGAACAAAACACACGTCAACTCAAAAGTAAATCCCACTGATGGCACAGGCCCCAGTAGATGCCTGCCCAATGAATTCAGGAAGGACATATTTCTGAGAAGACAAATATATGGTTGTGCTTTTCAAGGCTACAAATGTTTGCATGTATAACAATGTGCAATTTTTTTCCAGCCAAGGACCACGTTTACTCTCTGAGTGCCTTGCCAGGGGCTGCATTCCAAAAAGTGAGCAGAAGCAGGACTAAAACTAAGATTAATTTAATACACACTTGATCATTTGTGTGGGAGTCAGTCTTGACTCCTCGTGACTGCCAGGGCAAATCCCTGAAGTTTTGTTGGCCACATTTTTCAGAAGTGGCTTGCCCTCGCCACCTTCTTCCTAGCGCTGAAAGGAAGTGACTGGCCCAAAGTCATCCAGCTGACTTTGTGCCTAAGGCAGGACTAGAAGTCCTGGTCTCCTGCTTTCTAGCCCAGTGTTGTTGTTGTTATTATTATTATATTAAATTTGTATACCGCCTGACTACCAACAACTCTGGGGAGTTCACTACCTTTAACCACTACAAACTGACTCTCACATTTGATAATAGACACATTAAAATCACCTTCCTTTGATATTTATTGAAGAGCAGCCACTGAATTTTGAATGTGACAGAAGAGAAAAAGTATTATTCTCTTGTGTCACATTCAAAATTACAATTCAGTGGAAGCTCTTTAAGAAGCTGGGGGGAGTGTCAATCACTAGTTTTCTTTCTTGCAATAGCCAGGTTTAATAAATAAAAAGTTCATGACAACTCCAGGCTTTAAAAACACGTCATGACAAAACATGTGGCCAAGCTCTGCCAGAATCTCAGAAGACAAGAAATAGCAACATGGGCAGAGAAAGGCTTCAGTATCCTGCTTCACCTTTTCTCCCTTGCTTAACTATGATTCTGTGCACAGCTGTACAAAATTTATGCAGGCAGCAAAGTGCTGCCTTTCTGGAATGCAGAATAGCCAGTTTTCACCGAGAGCCCATAATAACTCTCAAATTAGCAAAGGACTGCACCCACCTGGGGGGAAAATGTACATTTTGGATCTCTTTACAAATGCTCCCCCTCCAACTCCCCAGTAGGTCACCCACCCAGTAGGCTGCAGAAGCACAAGGGGATGCAAGAATTAGTTTCTGACAGCATCTCTCCATAAAGAGAATTAATCTCAATAGCCCTGGGGCTAAGGCTCTTAAGAGCCAAAGGCAAGGCCATGGTGGGGCTTAAAAAAACAGTCATTGGTGCAGATGCGAAGATCCCATTACAGGTGTCGATGAGATGCAGCTGCTTCTCTAGCACTACCCTCTGCTCGAAATAAAACTGGTTGGGTGGATGAGAAAACTCACTATTGAACAATAGCCCATCACAAATCCCATGCCTGCATCGGCCTTAAAACACGACAAGAGCTAACCAGACAACGGTGTTGGCGATAGTTCCTGTGTCTGCTGAGCGAGCTCTGGAGGAGGTAAGTCCACCTTCTCCTCCTCTGGGCCCCACCGGCTTTTCCGCTTTTTCTTTGCAGTGGACGAAGTGGATGTGGCTGCCTGCTTTGGCAGAGAAACCGTGGGTGCTGCTGTTGAAGAGAAGGAGGAGGAGGAGGAAGAGGAGGAGGAGGAGGAGGAGGAGGAGGAGGAGGAGGAAGAGGAAGGGCCCCCCTCAGAAGGGGCCTTGCGCTTCAGGTTGGCTTCTGGTATTGGAGGCATGCCCTCTGTATTACTGCTTGCTTTCCGGAACTCCTCCAGCTTCTGCCGGTAATACTTGTATCCAGAACTATTGGGCTCATATAAAAATCTGCAAGCGTACATAAAAACAGAGACTATTTATTTATTTATTTAGTAGACTTATCCCTGCCCATAAATACATAATTAAAATTTATAAAAAGAAAAACACATTTACAGAAATGGAAGGAAGAGAAAAAAATCCAAGAGGCCAATGGAAGCAACACCAGGCCTCTAGGGCACTAGCCAACCCCATTTCTGACAACCTCCCTCCCCAGGCCAGATGGCAGAGCCAGGTCTTCAAATCCCTCCAAAAGGCCGGGAGTGAGGGGGCCTGTCTCACCTCTGGGGGCAAGATGTTCCAAAGGGTGGGAAAATCCAAAATCCAGCAATTCGTCATTTACACAGAGACAATAAATCCAATAGCTTATCAGTTATTTGCAGGAGGGGATGTGTATCTCCCTCCCTTGCTGAAAATGGCTGCCAGCTTTTGTGGGCCCATGTGTGTATTTCTATTTACATAAAAGGAATAACCAATTCACACACACACTTACCCCTACACTCTTTCCAAATACAAATCTGAAACTTCTTAAAAGTTAAGCACAACTGCAATGTAGTATGCATTTTCTATAGAAAACAGGTTTATGGCTTGACGTGTTTTCACAGTAGCCTCATTCACATATTCTCCATCTAGCACTAATCAAATCATAGTTTCCTGAGATCAGAACTCTTGTAATTTAAACTAACATGACAAACCGGGATACAAAATCAGGCTCAGGCTTGAAATCCAAGATTAAACCATTTACCCGTCTAAATACACATAAAAGCAGAGGAGGATGTGCTAGGATGTTCAATCTGAATCAAACCAAGATTTGATTGGTCAAATCTCCAGATCTGGGGAGCAGGGACTGGCCCCTTTTCTGGCCCCAAACACCCTAAAACCAGTGAAGAAAGCTCAAGTCTTGAGAGAGATCATCAAGATCTCTTGTGAGATTTTAGCATTTAAAAATCGTTCGGGGATCTGAAGGGCCAGCATCTCTGCCTCTGCTTCCATTCTCACCAGCCCCCTTTACCTGAAAGAGTGATTCTCTCGATGGTTTTTCAGGGCAACCATTTCCACCACTGGGCCCCCGTCTGCCACAAACCGAGCCAGCTTCTCAGCACAGTCCTTGGTCTCTTCATCCTCTGGGGGTGAAACTTTAAGCAGGCTGTCAGTACGGTGCCCCCAACTCATACACCCAACAGTCACAAGCTTAATCTGGCTTTAAGGATCCCAAAGGGTTGGAATAAGTGGGAAGAGGATGGTTGAAATGTTTTCTTTGTTTCCCCCCTTTTTGTTTATAAATGCAAGCTAGAAAAAAATGGGTCTCGGCTGCAACATTGCTGGAAAAAGGAACTGGCAGAGGGCTGGCCTGGAAGTGTGGCTGTGACCTGGATGTTTTCCATTACATTGTTAAGCCAAGCAAATGCTTCTCAAGCCAGTCCTTAAATAACTGCAAAGACTACGAATGATACTCTACTGAAACCTCAGTGCAAAGGATTTTGCATGGAATGGGCCATTTTCTATCCTGATTAAGGCCATTTGGATTACAGAAATAACACAAATCGTTGTGACAACATACTCTCCTATTTAATGGACATTCAAAAATTACCGATACCCCCTCCCCTGAATGAATTTGACAAAACAACAACTTTCAACATTTTGAAGGTGCAATGCTTGGGAACATTTTTTCCCCATTAAATCTAGACCCTTATTTCACCTTGCAAGGGACTACTACTTTAATGGTCTGAGTTTTGCACAGGATATTTAAGTGATCCAGGCTGGTAATGTAGTGGGTTAAAAACCTGTTTATTTTAAGCACAAACATTCCCTTTTTGACATCCAATCCACATTGCTATTTTGCAAGATGCCCTGGAAATATTTTCCTTGAAAAGCAGCCTAGAAATGTTTTCAATTAAAAAAAATAGTTATGTATGAGGTATCTGGAGTGTGACCTCATTCCTCACTTCTGGCCTGGATTTCCATTTTATTGACTCTAGCATTAAATCTACCAGGCCAAGCAAGACATGCAGGTTGAACACAACAGAATTCTTCTTCAGCTAACAAAAAGAAAAAAAAGCCATTCTTCTGAACTTTCAAATATCACCTGTGTAATTTAAATATCACTTCAACATTTCAAACTACTTTTGCACATGTGTTCTTTCTATTATGTTGTGAGCTATTTTTAAAAATTTCTCATGTTTTTTTAAATTCTGAGGGTTTTTTAAAAAAACCCTCAGAATTCAAAATTTTAAAAAATTCAGAATTTTAAAAAATCCAGTTTTTAAAAATTCAGATTTTTTTTTTTAATTCAGAATTCAGACAGGATGTTCCTTTTTTTAAAAGTACAATAAACCCTCTTTTCCAAGAATGTATCAGAATAAAAGTCAAACTCAAGCCAAAAAAATGTGGGAATTAAAATGGCTAACAGCAGCAGAGACAAGGCTACCATGAATTTCTAAAAACTCATATATGCTAATAATTTAGGTCTAGGCAGAAACCAAGTTCAATGGCTTGGAAACCCAATCTGTAAACACTATAGGTCAGTGTTGTCCAAACTTGGCCACTTTAAGATGAGTGGACTTCAACTCCCAGAATTCCCTAGCCAGCCATGCTGGCTAGGGAATTCTGGGAGTTGAAGTCCACTCATCTTAAAGTGGCCAAGTTTGGACAACACTGCTATAGGTCAACAGTGATTTTGCTACTAACTGTTAGGTAGCCAGCATTTCAGTTCCATTTGCTACCTCCAATATTTTGCCATTTCAGGGTATTGTGGGAATTATGACCAATTGTGTAGCCAAGGCATACTTCTTGGGAAGGGGTTCTGGCAGAGCCAAAGGGCCAATGCTGCTGACTGTATCAAGCAACCTACCTGGCAATTTTTTGTCTTGCAACCTAGACCAGGAATTTTAGTTCAACTTGCTATCAAGTCATTAGCAGATTTGCTATCCCTAACAAGAATGTTGTAGGAGAGAATGTTATCTGTGTCTTGAAATTTACGTCATCAATGCTTGTTTTTATGCATTGGCATGCCGATTTAAATCAGCCAGTTAGACAAAAACCAATTCTGAAGCACAGTTTATTTCAGACATGATGTGTGTAATGCAAGGGCATGCTCCTTATGTGGAAGAAATGCAGGCCAGGGAAAATGAGGCTGGGCATACCCATTAATGAATTGAGGAACCAATTAAAATGCATCCAATCTCCTCAACTCTATCACATTTATTTTAACTACCCAATCTAAGCTGACTAGCCAATTACAACACTGTAAGCAAAGCAAATGGATTATGAAGCTGTGCAACCTAGTCTCACCTTTCTGAGAAGAGGTCTCCTCTGGGTCTTGGCCCTTCTTCCACATCTCGGCCAGTTTCTTTCTGTAGTAGAGAAATTCTGGGCTGTTCTTATCATGCAGGAACCTGAAAGCAAGAAAGAAGGGGGAAAGATGTATTTAAGGCTACTTTCAAGATGGGAACAGGGGGCTGCAGACCAATGTATCTCCAGGTCCCCAAATTAGGAAAGGCTGATGTAAGGGGTCCTGGATATGCCTTGGGAGGAGAAGGAAAGTTCCATGGATGGAACCATTAAGAGATAAGACACCAGAAGCTTAGGGCTTTTAGTGATGAGCATGGACCCAATCCCTGTCAACTGAACCCTGCACATGGAGAAAGAGGAAACAACGTACGCAAATGCTGGGTTATCCTTGCAGTCTTCCAGCGCGACCTTCTCCATATCTGGGCCCCCTTCGGCCACCACCCTGGCCAGCTTCTCAACGACTCGGCGGGTCCGGATGTCCTCTGGGGGACAAACTTTAAGCAGGCTGTCAGTACAGGGGGCTCTCTACTCACACACCCAACAGGCACATTACCTCTAAGAGCCATGAGTCGGCAGGGAGAAGGCAGGGTGGGGAATGAGAAAAGGATGAAATGATGGAGACATGGTGGACAGCAACATAAGCCTGACGCTTTTAATCCGGGAGGGGAGAAAGGAAGGTGCATGGGAAAGACATGTGGTAGGGCTGAGGTTCGTACTTCCTCAGTTTTGGAATAATAGCTAGTAGATTCACCCAGGGCCCGAGGCAGGTTCTACAGCAATAGAACCCAATGCCAAACCAGATCTTTGATCTGACCCTGCAAAAGGGCTGCAGGAAGGAAAGCTGAGATTCAACACACTTGAGTGCCTCTGAATACCATACAAGGGGTTTAATTTTTCAGGTGTGCCAAAGATAAGAACTACCAATGAAACAGAAGCCTTACTATCTGCATTAAGGCAAGGTTGAAGAAACCTGCAACTCCATATATTGCTGAATAATTAACTCATAGCATCCCAACAATGGGACACGCTGGCTGAGGCTCTGGGAATTCAGCCACAGATTCCCCTCTCACTTCTGATTTCAGGTAATGGCTCTTGGGATTATACAGTCCTGTTCTGAAATCCAAGAATAGCCGTCTGATTAAACTAAAAATGTAATCTTTCCTTAATTCTAGTTAAGCAAATAGAAGTCAGACAGAAAGTCCAGTCTCTCCCCTTGGTACAGGTAGTCCTCGAGTTATGACTGCAATTGGGACCAGGATTGCCATCGCTAAGCGATGTGGTTGGAAAGTGCAACGTCACGTGATTGCATTGTTTAGCGATGGCAATCCAGGCAGTTTCAAGATACATGG
The DNA here is from genome assembly GCF_059951505.1 of Python bivittatus. Lineage (NCBI taxonomy): Eukaryota > Metazoa > Chordata > Lepidosauria > Squamata > Pythonidae > Python > Python bivittatus. The sequence continues at coordinate 6,283,008 of NW_028277087.1, forward strand.
GTCATTAAGTGGAAAGTGGAGGGAGTCCCAGGTAAGGAGCATGGGGGTGCTGCAGGGGGACGGGGGAGGCCCAATGCAGGTGGTGCACGAGTTGGGGGAGGAGGCGCTTGGTGTGGCACAAGCTCAGAAAGGCTGTGGAATGAGGGTGTGGGGTGAGTGCAATCACAGGATGCTGTGGGAATGGGCAATGGGGTGTGTGTCTGCAAGCACAGGGAGACCAGAGAAAGAGGACACAGGGTATGTGTATGTGATCACAGGAGGCAGTGGAAAGAGGGCGCAGGGTGTGTGCATGAGAGTGCAGTGAGGCCGTGAAAAGAGGGTGTGGGATGTGTGTGAGCGAAGGGGAAAAGGAGGGCATAGTGCATGCAAGTGAAGAAAGGCTGGGGGAAGGGGAAGATTTACCCCAACGATTTGTGACCTTCCTTGCCAGCTTCCCATTGACTTTGCGATCACATGATTGTGGGACACTGCAACTGGTTGTAAGTGCGAGCTGGTTGCCAGGCACCCAAATTTTGTTCATGTGACCACGGGGGTGCTGCAATGGCTGGAACTTCAAGTATCAGTCATAAGTCCTTTGTTCAGCACCACTGTAACTTCAAACAGTCGCTGAACGAATGGTCGTAACTCAATAACTACCTGTAGTGCCTAAACTGGCCTGCTTTTCCTGGCAGAACTCCAGCTAGAGCCTGGCCTTCAGCACTAGGTGCCTGCCTGGCTGTGGAAGAATGAAATCAAAAGAATTAGCTTCTGCTTTTAGGTACTGAGGCTTCCTGTGTCATCTGAATCAGGAATTATGATTGACGGAAACTAAGATTAGTATAAATACATCACCTTTCAAAATTAGAAAAAGTTTGTTTAAAAATAACACAGATTAATCAGTGACCTGATAAATAGAGATCAGTTAAAACCTCCTGGTTGTATATAAGGAAGAAAGAGGAGAGATGGAATGTATGAGTTGAAGGAGCCTAACTGTATCTTAATGTAACATCTGAGCACTGCCTGCTGTACGCCTTCTCCAAATGTCTCTCATAGTTGGCCGCTCAAAAGAAATCATCTGACAAGATTTTGTAGTTGTCTTGGACAGGGGAGAAGGCTGCTAGATATCTAAATTGTAGTAAGTATTTTTTCAAAGCAAATCGGGTGGTCAGGGCCAAGCTTCATCAAAGCAAAACAGTCACGGGCCATGAAAGCAACCTGTTTTGCCACAAGGTATAGTATTTCCTTGCACCATGATGTCAGAAGTTCTGTTAGGCATTACAAAAGGGAGAACTGAAAGCTAGATCTGTTTAAGTATGATTTGTTGAATAAACCAAAAAGGGCTGGGTTCATACATCATAAAAGTAAAGATAACTTGAGCTAGACACTTAGTAACCAAGTGGATATCACCCATATATTTTCTCAGCAATGATATGGAAGTGGTTTGTTATTGCCTTCACACCATATTAAGCCAAATTTAAAACAAAAACAAAAAACTAGTTTCCACAAGCTAGCCAGCCTAGCGTGTTCTGCAGGCCAAGTCTGTCTAGCTGGTTAGCTTACTGTAAACCATAGTTTCTAGCTTACCACAATATGATTCCTGTCGATGGCCTGATTCATGTGCCATGTTGAGGTTAGGCCTAGTGTGACATCTGAACCTGAGCTATAGGTTAAATTGTACTTAAGGAGGAACACTCTCACCCTGATTTGAAAATATGGTCTGAAGTAGATTTATTCACCTAAATCCATAATATAGATTCCAGAGTGTTACTGAAATCTCAACATGGCCAGTTCTGGCCTCCAGAAAGACAGAAGACTAGAGCAGCCCCCAAATGACAGGCAAGGCATGTTTGTTTTTTTTAAAAAAAGGACGCAAAAGCACTTTGGGGCAGGGGAAAGGGTGGTTCAGCCTTTACTCACAGATTGTCTAGAGTGACTCCAATTCAAACCGAACCACTTTGGGTATTTTTTAAATGTCAAAACAAACTTATAAAAAACAAACAGGAATTTTAGCTAAACAGCCTCTGATAGGATATTGGCTGACATGGTAGTCAACAAAGAGCCTGCAGCTGGCAGTGATCTGTCATGTTGTCCTGCACTAATCCAGTGTCTTACTATGTTGTGCAAACATGTTCAGTAATTGGTTATAGGACCTTTTAGCCTGCAGTGGCCTTTCAGCTTGGTTATTGAACCACAGTGACATCATTCTACTTACTTATTTTCTCCCCTTTTCTCTCTGCTATCCTTCCCACAAAACTGCCCTGGCAGGATGCTAATGCTACACGTCACTCCGCATTTGAGCAAAATATTTTTAGCTTGTAAACAAAACGAGCACTTTTTTTTAAAGAAGAAAGTGCTAAAGTACCTCAGGGCAGAAGCCTCGCATTTTCAGAAGTTCCTTGAACACTGATAGCATTACAGAGAAATGGATGACACGCCACCAGGAAACTTACTTTTGATTTCCAGCCACTGCTCATAATCCTCTTCCTCCTCTTCATCAGGCGACTGGAAAACACTCAGGCGGTTCGTTACTGGTGTCTGTTTGGAATGGGTGTAGTTTTTGACTTGATTCAACATACTGCTCACGCTAAGATTGGGACGCTTCCCAGACAAGGTGGGTTTCTTTACTGTACTCGCAGGGGGAGGGTGGGCAACAGATGTCTCTGTGGAACTGGATGAAGCATCTGAACAATTGAAGGGTTGGGGGAGAGAAGAGGTGCAAAGATTGGTATAGTACAGCATTAGGAGCATAAGATACTTCAGATCCCTGCTCAGATCTCTCAGATGCCTTAGCCAAGCAATTTTATTCACCGTCCATCCCACACATTTGCAGCATGGAAAGACTGGGGCATTCCTTAGAGCACAAGACGATCCCTGCTGGATCATGCCAAGAAACTGTTAAGCCCAAAATTTGGAGACGCATAGTGCTCAGCAAACTACATTCCAAAAATCCACCAATGTGGACAAGAGGACGATCATCCTCTCCTTCTGTTGCCGTCCAGAGCTGGACTTTAAATTAGGGTGTCTGTGACTCTGCAAGTAGCAAACAGCCATCAGGACCAGCAACCGCTGACAGCGCTGTCCTCCACAACTTTGTCCAACCTACTTCTAAAACTAACTAGATTGGTGGCTATCACCACCTCTGATGATAGTCATTTCCATAACAATGTGTTCATGAAGTGCTCTGAATAAGTAAAAGATGGCATAAAGACAGCATTACAGGTAGTCCTCGGCTTATGATGGAAATTGGGACTGGAACTGCTGTCACTAAGTGATGTTGTCGTAAAGTGCAATGTCACATGACAATGTTGCTTAGTGACCACAGTCCCGGCAGTCCCGATTGCTGTTGTTAAGCGGGGACCTCACATGACTGCAACTTCCAAATTCCTGCTGGCTTTCCCACTGACTTTGCTTGTGGGAAGCCAGCAGGAAACGTTGGGAATCACAATCACGTGACTGCAGGGATGCTGCAATGGCTGGAACTCCAAGGACTGGTCTTCAGTCCCCTTCACTCAGTGCCGTCATAACTTTGAACAGTTGCTGAACAAATGGATGTAACCCAAGGACTACCTGTATTATTATTATTACATTGGCATAAATTGCAGCATTATAATACTACTCCGCAGTTGAACATTTTATTTATGCCTTTCTTAATCAAAGGCTTCAATGCATTTGGGGCCATAACTGAAGTCCTTTTTTATCAGTTCAATCTACCTCAGAAAGTGGTTGCAGTCAGGACAAAATTAGGAAGCACTCCAAAAATGCTATCTTGAATTTCCTTTGTTAAAGAAAAAGCTGGATTAAATGTAAACAGTCAACAAACATCTGCCACATTCTATTCTGCTTTTGAACCATAGCATACAGCTGGTCTGAATGTTTTAAACTTTCCTTTCTACTTCAATATTTAAAGTAAGAGACTGGGGTCTGTTAGACTTCTGACAAAAACTGGATGTGAGGAAAATGAACTGTCTCATAGATATAAACAATTACACTCAGGCATGTGATAGAAATGTAAACTAAAATTATTTTAAATAAGCAAACTCACAAGAGCTTAAGGGAATGAGGGACCTGCAAGATGCCTCCATAATTAATAAGCAAGAAAAGAAGACAGGTCTTCTTTTCACTAGTTGCTTGTGGCAGAGGCAGGCAGGCAAGTAGGCAACTTGGGCCTCACCCATCTCTTGGTCTGATGAAAAGGAGCTGCCAGCCCTTCAAGAAGTGCAAAGATATCAATTTCCAGAATCCCCAACCAAATGGCCATGTTAGTTGGAAATTCTGAAAGCTGTGTTTCCAATATATCTGGAGAGTGTTCGTTTGGGGAAGCCAGTGGGCAGCTTTATGTTAATCCCCACTGTGGAAGCTCACTGGGTGATTGTGGGCCCATTCATGTCAGCTCCACCCATTTCAGACAGGTGATGTAGTAGAGGATATAACTGGAAGACAAAATACTGTTTATGCTGCCTGGAAGTGGGATGGAAAACTTGCAAAAGTGGGTTATAATTCTAAATAGCTAACAACAGCACTTGCAAGGGAGTATCAGCCTAGACTGAACTAGATATAAATGCCTATTCAACACCCACGAATTTTGTTCTGGTCTTCAGGAGCTCTTCCTCCCATTTCTATCTTTCCCCTGCATTCCATTTTCCCTTGTCTCTGGAGCTGGCTGGTCAGGGACTTGTGTCGCCACTCCTGGCCCTGTTTTTAATTTTGTTTTATTGAGGAAAGAAGAATTGTTTGAACAAGGAAGTTAAAATATACCACACACATGAATATAAATGAGGATAATTAACCCATCCCCTTAAAATAGTGGCACTGAAGAGCTGGACAGTACTCTGGAGGTTGGATTTTTTAAATCAGGTTCTGCTGAGGATCTGAATGGGTTCCAGGGGAGTAAAAGGAAAACAACCCCCCCCCTCTGCAAGGGACTCATGGGGAAAAAAATTAAACACACTCAACCACCTGCTTCTGCCTTGATGCAGTTTCTCCCCTCTTGCTTGCTACACCCTCAGTGTTTGCAAGTGTGCTGTGCAGGAGACAACTGGCTATCTTTCCCTCATCACATGCTCATGCGGAAAACCCACCTGCCCCCAAACTCTATTTCTAACTTGCTTAGCAGCACAAGAGCAATAGCAGTGAATCCTTCCCTCTTCATTTTCCACATTGCAGACAGCTTTTGTGAGTAGGCATGTCCATGTCCCCAACAGGAACGTCCCAAATAAGTGTGAAACTCAAGTGTTACTTTACATATATTGGAAATATTAATTTTGCATTTATAATAAGCAGTTTACTTTTTGTTTGGTTGCCAATCATTAATGCTTGCCTCTTGATCAGGGGTTCAGGGCAATTCTTTTAACGGGTTCTGTGGTGTGAAAAAATCTGAAACCCCTATTGTAGATCAACAAGTGCTAACGTGGCAAAAAAAACAAAACAAAAAACCCTTACCACTTCCTAGTTTTTCCTTCTGTAGCTTCAGGAACTGCTGGAGGAAGCTGCCATCATTAGCAAATTTGTTTGAAACACCACTTTCGCCATCACCACTATCGTCACTTGAAGGTTAAGAGAGAAAGGATATTAAAGGTTGCGATGCCCACAGTATTAAGGTTTATTTGTCTTTATATAAGCCAATCTGCTCTAAGCTCCAGTATTAGTCACTGATATCCCTTCTCTCCCAGCTGGTAGTTCAGTCACTTATGCAGGGATCTAACAGGCACTGTCTCATAAGAATGTTTTTTTTAATCCCGCCTTTATTATTTTTATAAATAACTCAAGGTGACGAACATACCTAATACTCCTTCCGCCTCCTATTTTCCCCACAACAGCAACCCTGTGAGGTGAGTTGGGCTGAGAGGGACTGGCCCAAAATCACCCAGCTGGCTTTCATGCCTAAGATGGGACTAGAACTCACAGTCTCCTGGTTTCTAGCCTGGTGCCTTCACCACTAAACCAAACTGGCAAACTACCAGGAGTGATTCATTTATTCACCATTATGCCTGATATTAACATTCCACAATCAGTCCTGTAGAGGTCCAGTTGCAGAAGGAAATGATGCTAGGGCAGTATATCACACAAGAGTTGCAACAGGCAGGCTCTTTAACAAATGAGTAGCTTTTACTACATTTCTGCTTTAGAAATATTTCTTTATTACTAACATTTCTATACTGCTCTACTCCAACCAGTTGAATGTTACAATTAAGTCCAGCATAGACATCTCTCACCAGGAACACTGAAAATTCTAAAACCCTTCAATGGATGGGCATTTTGAAGGATGAAATACAAAATAATGGAACTGGAAGGGGCCATTGAGTCCAACTGCTGCTCAGTGCAGAAAGCCAAATCAAGGCATCCCAGACAAATGGCTGCTTAGCCTCTGCCTGAACTCACCCAATAAAGGGGAATCCTCTCTCAGTAATTGGTTCCACTGTCAACTGCTCTTTTAAAAAAACTCTTCTAAATTTTTTTTTGTTACTTAAGGAGTTTTATTTCTTTAATGATGCTAGAAAGGTGCTAGCCAACTTTTTTTGGCTTACCCAGATTATGGGACAGCCTAAGGCTACACAGCAATGGTCAAGGCTAGCTGAGATCTGCCTTTGAAGCCTCCATTTTTAACCTGTCCTGCTCTTGGGCTTCCTCAAAGCATCCAGCAAGCCACTCAGCTGACTTTTATTTGCCTGTTTACTTAGGCTACTACACTGCTCCAGTCCAACTCTTCTTCCCAGGCAGGTTAATCCCTAGCTGTTAAATTATGACAGCTAAGAATAAAACCACGTTTAGAGGCTATCACTCTCAGAATCATACAAAAGGACAGATTGTGCTTGGCCTGTGGACTTCTTAGAGTCCATTACGGAAAGCAAAATAGGAGGACTTTGGTCCACAATGAGCAAGCAACTATCTGCAAAGTTAAATAATTACAGAAGGATATCTTCAAATATCTGGTGCAAAGAACAAGAAAGATCCCAGTTTAGGACCAAAAGGCTACCTTGTCACTCAGTCAGCTTCCACCAGTGCTAAACCTGGTGCTTGCAGGGGAATCCTGAGGATGGTGTTGCTATTGGTTATTTCTACACATGGTACTTGAAGACACACTGCTCTAAACATTTAGCTTTGTAAGAACTGGCTTGCTGACTGCAAACCAAAGGCCTATCGGCTGTAGCTTTTCAGGTTTCCAAAGAGAAACCTTTTTCACATCTACCTGGGAACATCAGGAATTCTGCATGTGGCACAAATGATCTACCACTCAACTGCAGCCTCTCCCTCAAATTCCCATCTCTCACCTGAAGAAAGGGCTGACCTAGTTGCTAGTTACTGGGTTACCATAACATGCTAGACCAAAATGTGGCTGATTGGTTTATGACTCTAGAAATTGGGTTAAATTGGTAAACCACCATTTGGCATGATGTGAAAACAGAGCCAATAGGAAACAGGAGAGTCTCTCTACCAGTGTTTCTCAACCTTGGCAAGTTAAGATGTGTGGACTTCAATTCTCAGAATTCCCCACCCAGCATGCTGGCTAGGGAATTCTGGGAGTTGAAATCCACACATTTTAAACTTGCCAAGGTTGAGAAACACTGCTCTATACCATCTGAGTGTTCATCCACATAGTCCAGGATTATTGTTTTGGATGGCAAAAGCTCTCCAGTGTTATAGAGGAGAATCCTTCTCGCCACCTTCTCCTCTCTGGCCCTTTTTATAAGGATAGCAGGGCTAAGCAATTACCAGTACACAACTGTTCCACCACAAACCCAAACATTCTTTTCTGCTGCTCCCATCGCCACCACCCTGCCTGTTACAGATACATCAGAATGGCAGCTAGAAGTCAATTCTACATACTCGCTCCCCTGTGAAGCCTGCTGAGTTGACAAGTGGCTCCACTTGGCTTGCCGTTCCATCTTGGCCTCGATCTCCCGCTTCTTCTGGGCAATAAGCTTCTCCTGATGGAGGATGTTCACGTTGGTCTTCACTGATTTGGGCATTGCAACTCCAAACCATCGGCTGGCTTTCCCTGTTCAGCAAGAAGAGGAGGCACAGAATCACTTTGCAAGACAAGGCTGGCAGTTAAGTGTTTGCTAGGAAAAGATTGCAAAGGAAGAGAGATCCAAAATGACAAGTTTCCCTTTCCCTGTAAAAATGAAATAACTCAGCACAAGAATTAAACATTAATAGCCCTTTGGATTCTATCCCCAAAAGCTACTAGAGTGTGAATGTAGCATCTCCCCACTTTATGATGTAGCATCTGCCAATAATGTTCTAATATTTTTATTTTATATGCTGCTTTTTATTGGATTATGTTATTTTGTGCAGCAGTAACTTTAGCATTTTAATCTCTCTGCATCCAATCTTATATACTTACTACTGTAAACTGTCACTGAACTTAACTTGAAAGTCAGTCTGAAAATCCATCAGGTAAACCAGAAGTAACTGGACTTCAGGCTAATAAAATATATTTTGTGTCCTCTTTTCTAAAAATCTAAAAAACTGAGATCTGATCAGAGTGCTTTGCTAGAAATTTCTTCTGTGCTAAAAATGAACAAGTTCCCTATTCTTCATGGAAAAAAACCTGTTTCTGGTTATTGCACACTTTATTTCAGCAGTATAATGAAATGTGGGTGGAGCAGGACAGTGATGCCATGTTATTCTTATGATTGTTGAAAAATTGGATATTCAAGTTACCTGCTAATCTGTCACCAGTCAACCAAAGACCTTTCCATCAACTAAAGATTAGTATATTCTAATCTGTTCTTCGTTCACATGCAGTGTGCAGCAATCAATAAGCTGAAACGTTTTATATTATTTATGTAGTTAAGATTTTGTCCCTGAACAATCAGAACAGAAACGTAAATAATGTCAGAAGAAGACGACTCCCCAGCCCAGTGAAAGTCAACTTCCTAGCCAGTGACAACTGAGGAAAACAGTACTAATAGCAACAGCTGCCTAACTGCCTACTGCAAAAGTTTATGATCCCTCTTACAACATCTCTATGAGGTAGGTCGAACTGACAGTACATAAGTGGCCTGAAGTCACCAGGTGAATTTCTATAGCTGAGAATGAATTTGAACCTGCATCTCCACAGTCCTAATCGAACACATTTTGTTAGCTTTGAGCACTGCCAATATTGTCTCTGATGCTTGTCAGTATGATTTTATAGGCTGCTTAGAATCCATTGAAGGAGCACAATAATGGCAGTAAATAAAGAAATGTTAAATAAAACAAGACCACACAAAGATTTATAATGTATTAGATCAAGAAATATTTGGTTAATGTTCTATTCCAGGTGTGCCCAATTAGATACCATTACTGTATGCATCATTTGAGTATAAGAGCTGTATGGTTATCCATAACATCCATCACCTGATACATAACCATCATGTCCTCCCTTACTTTCTTTGCTGCCCCCTCCCCAGCCAAAACACTGTCATTGATTCACACAGTGAAGCTGTTCCAATCCATTGATCTTTTCTGCAGCTGTTCCAACCTTACAATAATACTCGGGCGACCAGCAAATTAGTAAGTACAAGAATGGCACGGCGAAAAACAACTGCACAGCAAAACACCCACAGGAAGACAAGACCCTTAAGACCTGTAGCCCAACACACCTGGAAAGCATCCAGCCGGGGATGATGGTCCCTCGCAGGCCAAAGGCCTACAAAGCCTAACAAGGAAACCACAACCCGACAAAGCGCGTTGGCTGTATGTATTTTAAAGGAGCGGGGCGGGAACGCTTCCCAGCGAGGCGGGGAAAGGCGGGAAGGGTCGCTCCGCCTGAGGGGCGAGACTCACCTGGCGCATCTCTGCTGTTCTCCATGGCTGCCAGGCTGCCCCCTACCGCTTCTCCCACAATGCACTGCGCGCGTCTACTCACCCGGATGGATTGGGAAGCAGGGCGGTGCGATGCATTGTGGGGGCGGAGCAGACTCAGGACTGCCCACAGAAAAGGATGCCGGGAATTGTAGTACACAGACCTGCGCAGGCCGGAAAAGGATTTCCCGGGCGAGTTTTAGGGTCTGGGAGACTCTGGTGTTCCTGTCATACCCAAGTTTCGACTTTGCTTTGTCCACTGGGACAAAAAGGTAAGAGCACTACCATTCCCGTCAGACGCCGCGCGGAACCGGAAAGAGGAGGAGGTAAAGACGTTCTCACGAGACTTGGTAACTGGTCGCAAAACTTCCCCTTGGCTATTCAGGTCTTGACCACCGGGGAACTATATTTCCCATGATGCAAAGGGAAGGGGGTTAAAGGCCACTATTATTAAAGATTGTTACATTTTTATTTTGAAATGTGTACCCCTCTTTTCAGGTGACTGCTTTCGAAATGACTGCTATGATCATAAATGTCACTCCTTAATCTTAAATAGGAATTAAAGATTATGGTTATAATCCAGGACTTTAATATAATGCAAGCATTATAAAGTGAATAAGCGAAAGATCTCTTCATTGCTTCCTACAGATCTAAAAATAAGCTATGCACTTTTTTTAATTAAATCTTAGATCTGCAACACACTCTTGGAAATAAGGCCCCGTGAAGCGGATGGGGGTGGACACGCATCCCACGGCAGTGCAAGGCTTACTTTTGTTTTGATTTGAGGCACATTATTTTTTCTACGAAAGAGCAGACAAAGGAGATCTAGAAAGGGGAGGGTGAGATTAAACCTCGCGAGAGGAGGACCCGTTTCCTGCCCCTGGAGGGAGGAGGCGGGAGAGGTTCCCCCCCCCGAGGGCGGGATTCTTTGTCTCTAACTCACCCTCTCCACGCGGGGGGCAATAATCCATCCGTGGGCCGCGGCCGCTTCCAGGACTCGCTTTCCCACCAAGCTTTGCGGCGCCTGCGCCTGCGCCGTGAGTCCCTCAATTCCGCCGCGCAGCGACCCCCCGTTGCCTCCCGGTCCTTTCGGAGGCCAAGCCAAGATGGCCGCCGTCGGGGCGTCGGGCGGCTCGACGACGACGGCGGGCAGCGCGGGCGGAGCGCAGGCTTCGTCCTCCTCCACCGCGGCGACCACGACGACGGCTCCCGCGTCTTCCTCCGCCCCCTCGTCGTCGTCCGCCGCCGCGGGAGCAGCGGCGGCGGCGTCAGCCGCGTCGTCCGCCACCGTCCCGCAACCCCCGGTGGGAGGAAGCGCCGGGCCCGGCTCGGGGGCGGCGCAGCAGGCGGTGGGCACCGGCGGGGCTGAGGCCGCGGGAGGCGGCGGCGGCGGCGGCTCCGCTGGTTCCTCCTCGTCGACGTCCTCCGCGTCCGGGGCCGGCGGCGCTTCGGTGTCGTCGGGGGCGTCCGAGTCGTGGTACGTGGCGCTGCTGGGCTTGGCCGAGCACTTCCGCACGTCTAGCCCGCCCAAGGTGCGGCTCTGCGTCCACTGCCTCCAGGCCGTGCTGCCCCGCAAGCCCCCCGCTCGGGTCGAAGCCCGCACCCACCTCCAGCTCGGCTCCGTCCTCTACCACCACACGCGCAACGGAGAGCAGGCCCGCGGGCACCTCGAGAAAGCGGTGCGTCCCAGGGGCCCGGCGGGGAAACGGGGTGGCCGGCGTCCCCGGGGCTGCCTGCGCCGGCAGGAGGGACGGGCGGGCGGGGGGGAGCTGACGCGCGCGCGTGCACGTCTGTACGCGTGTGGCCCCGGAGAGGGAAGCATGTGTACACCCGGGTAGGCAGACTGGGGCTCGCCGCCCTCTGAGCCGCAACTGCTGCCGCCCAGATGTGCTGGATCTTTTCAGTGGTGGCCCCGCTGTCTGCAGCACTTTCCCCGGAAGCTCATCAGGTGCCCACTACAGCATCTTTTAATTGCCTTTTGAATATTATCTTCTTCGCCTGGGCCTTCCACCTTGTAGGTGAAGATATTGGCACAGTTTGTGTTTTGGTTTTGGTTTTCTTCTCATCCCTCTCCCCGACTTTTAAAAATATTTCTTTTCTCATTAGATTTTTATCCTGCCTTTTGTTCATGAGCACAAAGTAGTGCATTTAGCACTCTTTTCCTGCTTTTCCATATGTTGCTGTGGACAAATACATTACTGTCCTACTGCTTTTAAACTTTTGCTTGTACTGCATCTGAGCTATTATTAAAGGGCTTTGAGAATTCGAATAACAAAAGTGGTATATCATTTTAATTGGGAGTGGTGCTGATTGTAGACTAGCACATCTGGAAGACATCAGGTTGGGCAAGGCAGTTCAAAATGGATCCGGCTCAGTGTTGTTTGCTGCTTTTGCACATACTCACACATGTGGAGAAATGTAATGAAGATAGTACAATTTCTCTCTGTTGTCCAACATGCTGTTAAATTGTTATAAACAAATGAGTTTGGCCTACATCTTTTTTTTTCCATTACATGTCTACTTGCATAGCTGTATAGATTTTAAGGCAGTTGTGCAATAAGCAAAAAGGTTATAGCTAAAAGAAATTATTTCTAGATATTAACAAAGGAGATTGTATCCATTTGACAGGAACTTCTCCAAAAAGTCTAGTGGTGGAGAATAAATGCACAGCTCTTAAATTTTGATATTTGAAATAACATAAAAAGAGTGGAGATGAACAGAGAAGAAAAGGTATCTGCAAGGAAAGATGCAAAAGAGGAAAGTTAAGTAGGAACACAGGAACTTTGTTTATACTGAAATCAGATAGATATCCATCCTGCATTGTATGGTAACAATGGAAAGAGATCCTATTTGAGCCTCAGGGCTGCCTTTCCTTGTGGATAATCATCCAAGGTGGCATATGCCAATACTGGGCAGAATCAGTGTCCACAGTCACAGAAATAAGGGGGGTTGCACCAGAGAAAGCTAATAGCCTCTCTTCCAAGAGCAGTTGATAGCACTTCCTCCTTCCAGTCTCTCACCTGTTTCCCAGTGATCAGTTGGAAGAGAGAAAATGAGAAAATCCAGTGGAATGTTTGTGTATTATGGGTGGGGAGTGACATCCTACCCAGCCCTGCTAATTCCCCATTCATAGTTTACACTGATTAGCAGTGACTTTTCTGAGTAAAGTCTCTTCACCCAACTTGGAGTTTCCAGAGTTTGAATGTGGGGGCTTCTGCTGAGTTATAGCCCCTTAAACAGATACAACATTTTAGGAATGAACTTAGGTATAGGAAAAATGAAAAGTGACTATTTCAAGGGATGAAAGAATAGGCATTTCAAGAGGATTGTGAAGGCATAGCCAAATCTGGATAAACAAGAATTGGTCCTTTCTAAGTTTTGAAACAGCAGGAAGAGTTCAGTTTGGCAGGAATGGAAACGACAGCTCAGTTATTGACACTTCACTGTGTCTTGATTGGCCATAAGCCATAATAAAAATCATTTGTTCATTTCCTGTGTCTTAGAAGTACACTATTAATTGTTCCCTTTAGAGATTGTTATAAATTCCATGGGGAGCGGATTTCAGGAATTGCTAATTTTTTTCTCTTCTCTTTACAGTGGCTGATATCACAACAAGTATCCTTTTTTCTGATCTCATGAAAACTGGAATTACCAATTTTCAAACTTCTGTAGGTTGTTTCGAAGGTTAACACCAACTTGGTCCGTTTTAACCAAAAGTTAAAAAGCTTTGCTGGTTCTGTATCATTCTATTGTTTGTCTACATCTAGTTAACAAGTCTTCTGTTTGCCTTAGATATTGTATTAGATATTATTTAAACTTTTTGGGGGGGCTTAACTTTGCTGAAGATACTCAAGCAAAGGCTGGAAAGGGGATTATGTTGTGGATAGTGTAGTTTCCGTACTTGGCACATCCTACATTAAGCACAGTGTTGGATCGTTTCCAACTAAAAAAATCTATTATTTTAATTTTTAACAGAAAGTGTTACTATATTAGCTTAACTTGGGTGCTACCAGATTCCACAGTTTGAGGATGTCAAATTTGAAGCTGCCAGCCTCCTGTCTGAGCTGTATTGTCAAGAGGTAAGAAGAAAAGAACATCCTTCCTATTCAATTCTTTAAATGCTAATATTTAATGGGATTGATACTCAAAAGATATAAAAGACTTTCTTCCATACAAAATAAAAGGAGCTAAGACACTTTATCTATTTTTGTTATTTGGCTTATTTGCATGCCAGTAGCACTTCCATTAAAATGAATTGAGCTGTGACTATATTATATTATTTTGATATTTAAGGTGATGCAATCAAGTAGGGTTAGCATCTTGGTGCCCATCTTTGGGGGCTTCTGGGTGTTAACTGTTCAGAAGCAGATGTAAGGCTGGGTGAATGCAGAAAAACTCTCTTAGAGTCCCCAGTCATCATCTGTTCTGACTGACTGCCCTTCTCTAGAAAGGTGAGACAATTTTCCCAGTGCTCCTGTCTAGAATGCATTTAACTGCAGATACCAGGGATTGAACCCCTTTGCTGACAAATAAGTGCTTTGCTCCTGAACTTTAGACCTTCTCATACAGGTTTTACACAAATACATTTGCTAAAATGTGTTTTGGAAAAAGAATTGTCACTTCTGCAAAGTTATGTACCCTTTGTTTGAATTGATAGAATATTCAATTTGCTTCACTAGATGTGACTTCTTCCACTTGATTTTGTATTTTTCTAGCAGCCCTTGAATCCTCCTCCTCCTCCATCTTTGCATGCATAGTTTGATTTTTATTGTCCATACTTCCAGAATTCTGTTGACACAGCTAAGCCACTGCTGCGTAAAGCTATCCAGATTTCACAGCAGACTCCCTACTGGCACTGTCGTCTTCTTTTTCAGCTTGCGGTAAGCTCATTTTCATTATTCTCACATGGTTTAAATGTAGTCCTCACTTAATGACCCTATTTGGAACCGGAATTTCCATCGCTAAGCTAAGAGGTCATTAGATGAAACATCACATGACCACATTCACTTAGCAACAGCCGTTTCGATTGCAGTTGTTAGGTGAGGACCTCACACTTTACATGCCCCCCTGCTTCAACTCCCCCCACCGGAATATCTCCCCCCACATCTGCCCTTTTGGCCACCCTGCACTCCGCAGCTACCACCTACACCTGCTGCCCCCGCCGCCCTCAGCTGACCTGATCTTCTTCTTCCCATTGCTGATAAGATGCGCCCAACTGAGGCAACTGCTGGCCCTTTGAAATGCATGCTGCAGTCATAAATGCAGGCGGTTTGCCAAGCACCCAAATTTTAATCATGTGACTGCCTGTAACTTTGAGGACTGGCTGTAACTACCATTCGTTCAGCACCATCATAACTTTGAATGGTTGCTGAACAAATGGTCATTAAGCAAAGACTACCTGTATGAAAAACATCACGGGGTTCAGAGGAATTCTACAGTAGTTACATACGAAAAGAAAGCATGTAAGAGAGGTTCTGCTATGTTAAAAGCTACAATATTTCTATTTCTTTTATTTCTGTAGTGTTCCTCCTTCCAGAGGAGCCAAGAGCTGTTTATAAGAGAGTAATAAAGACAGTCTTCAAGAAATGCACAAGAAATCCAGCACTGTTTAAAAATAATAAATACAAAAAGTGAAACAAAATTCAGTGGCAGGGGTGTGGATAGAAAAGCAGTGTAACAGAGAATCTAAAAGAGAGTTTGCTCCTGAAATAGTTATTCCACAAATGCCTAGATCAACAGTCATGTCTTCTTTTAACTTCTAAAAGCTTAGAACTTAAAGAATTCTTAACTTTTGAACTGATCTTAGAAAAGAGTTGTGTAAATGGGGCATTTCCTGTCCTTTGGAAGTTTTATAAGTGAGTGGTTTCTAAGCTCAATTCTAAGTATCGAAAGAGTAGTGGCACCCTCATAGTGGGCCAGAAGAGACAAGGTCATGGTTGTGGTGTTGCGACCAAAGACCCACCCCTTTGTACTTGTATGCAATATCAACACACAGACAAAAGGGGAGGAGGTTCAGTTACAATGCCGTGACCACCATCTTGCCTGTTTTGACACCCACCCACCCTACAGACGCCAGTGTACAAGAGAGACGTAACTGGGGCGTTCTTGAAGAGGTCAGTTACATCAATGCCTTGTTGCTTTGTGGTATCAGCGCTTAATGGAAAATAAATGGGGCTTGTGCCATCAACATAGCCTTAGGGGTGTGCAGAACTTTGAAATATTCTGAGCTTGGGATGTCTTGTTTCAAAATCAAAATAATTGGCTGTCTGGACCATTTCAGAGCTGTTTCAAGTTCATGTGTGTTCCTCTGTGTGTTCCTCATTAGCAACTTCATACACTTGAAAAAGATTTGGTATCAGCCTGTGACCTTTTGGGAGTTGGAGCAGAATATGCACGTGTGGTAGGATCAGAATATACAAGGTGGGTGGCTTGTTCTTTTTCATTCACAGGGAGAAATCTGTGAATTTAGGGTTCTGAAATATGTTCTATAGTCTTTTGCAGACTGAAATAAATTTTTGATGCAGTTTTAAATATGGGAATTAGAGGCAAAATACATTCTATTTCTGGGAGATCTCTATTGTGTTAGAATCTTAATAACTTTCCTTTCTTTTTCAGAGCACTATTTCTGTTAAGCAAAGGCATGGTAAGTTTTCTGGGGCTTAGATAAAAGGAGAATATTTTGCTTATGTATTGCTTTAAAATCTGGTTTGTTTTCCTTATTAACGTATAGCAACAGTGAATAATAAGTAGGTTTTGATCTTCTAGACTATTGATAGACTTCCAGTGAAACAAGAGCAATAGCATTCTGTTAACCCACACATCATTTCAAATGTGTTACTATCCCACCTATATTTTAATATTCAATGTAATTCAAACCCAGGTGGAAACTTATTGAGAAATTCTAAAATGTCATAGAGTCTTAGAGAAGCAACCATGAAAAACTAAACTTGTCTTTTGGGTTGGAATATGAAGATTCCACGAATTTAGGATTTGGGAAGGTGATAATTACACTGTTGTTTGTTGCTGCCATTTTTGCTAATAGTGCTGGACTAAGAGGATCTCAGGTTGATTTAGGCAAATACATTTTATATTGTGCAGATTAATTAGGCTTACCTCTGTTAAGCAAAGCGTGGGAAATTTTGGGGTAGCTAGAGGCTGCATTTAATTGCTTCAGAGAACTAGTGACTGCAGTGGGTTGAGTGATGGGATAAAATGTGTGGGGCTCCACCTTGCACATAATTTTGCAAATATCTTTCCTGGTTTTGGGGGGAAATGTGTTTTTTGGGTCATCTTTAAAATTATCTAGGCTACTTGAAGACTTACCTTACAGTTCTTACACATTCTGCTTCAGAATGCTGGGAAATCACACTGATGGTTTTGAGCAATTGTGCAATCAGCTTTCAGCAGCACAATCAGAGAGGTCCCTGAAAGCCACAACAATGTGTAAATTGTCTACCCATACCTTAAACAATCCTGAGAATAATAGAGATGGACCCCCAAGGACTGAATCAGTGTTAGAAAGAGTCATTTTTAGGGCTTTGAAACTTGTATAATACCTAGTAGTATGTTGTGTAAATCAGAATTATGTTTCCATTGGCCTGGAAGTTGTAATATTAAATTTGGTGTTGCACATACAGGAAAACTACTGAGAAAAAGCTTTTTTTGAGCTGTAGCCAAATGATTTTTACTTACTCCTGTTCTAATTAGGCTACCTTAATTTATTTTTGGTGTCACTATATTTTTTTTTAATATGTTCTTTGGGATTATCTTGAAATGATGAGAAGCAAAGTTAACCACATTACTACGGACTTAGAAATAACTCCCCTTCCCACGCTTAATGCCAGCTTTTTTTTCTTCTTTATTTTGAGAAGACAAAGGAAGGCCGAACCTGGAAAATACGTCCTTAGTATATGTTCTGGAACTTAAGTCCTTTCTTTTCTCATTCCTTTCTTCTGTGCAGCTGCTCCTCATGGAGAGGAAACTGCAGGAGGTACACCCCCTGCTTACGCTTTGTGGGCAGATCGTTGAGAACTGGCAGGGGAATCCCATCCAGAAAGAGTCGTTGCGGGTGTTCTTCTTGGTACTGCAAGTAACGCATTACCTGGACGCTGGCCAGGTCAGTTGAAGCAGCTCAAGTGATCTTCTATGGTAGAGTGTTAATGCTCACCGTATAAGTACTCATTGTCAGGAAATTCCGTTTCTTATCTCTCCTGCTTATTTCTTCCACCCGATCTTTTCAATTTAAAAATATATAAAGTAGAATTCTTTTCCACTTTCACTGATAAAGGAGAAAATAAGCGGTAGGTAATGGGCATTCCTCCCTTTTCATTTTCTGTTTTTATTCTGTGTGCAGCAACTCATTTTAATCTTCAAGGGTTAATTTTTTTCC
Organism: Python bivittatus; assembly: GCF_059951505.1. NCBI lineage: Eukaryota > Metazoa > Chordata > Lepidosauria > Squamata > Pythonidae > Python > Python bivittatus. The sequence continues at coordinate 6,301,165 of NW_028277087.1, forward strand.
ACTTTCACTGATAAAGGAGAAAATAAGCGGTAGGTAATGGGCATTCCTCCCTTTTCATTTTCTGTTTTTATTCTGTGTGCAGCAACTCATTTTAATCTTCAAGGGTTTTATTCTAGAAAACTAAAGGAATGGAGATAATACTGATGAATATCTGCTTAGAAAAAGTTACGTAGGGAGATAAAGTTGGAGATTGGATTGTGTAGAAAAACTTATCCCAAACCGGCTCTCCCCTTAAAAAGTAAAGATGATGATATGCTGTTTTAAAACACTCTGTTGATGCCTAGCATGAACCTAGTAAAATACTGTGTTGATTCTTGACATGGACCTTCGGGATGAGCACCTAGTGCAGTGTTGTCCAAACTTGGCCACTTTAAGATGAGTGGACTTCAACTCCCAGAATTCCCCAGCCAGCATGGCTGGCTGGGGAATTCTGGGAGTTGAAGTCCACTTGTTTTAAAGTGGCCAAGTTTGGACAACGCTGGCCTAGTGAGAGAGGTTCCTACTGAACTGTGTGAGGTGAATATAAGCTTTACGGGAATCTTCAGAGCATCTGTAAAGTTCCATGTTGGCCTTTGGAAAAGACAAACTGAGAAGAACACAACAGCCATTGAGATACACGGGGTTGACCTGGGAAGTGTGGTGCCTTTGATTTGGATGTCGTGTTTTTGTTTTGACCTTGTTGAGGCAGCTTCTCCTTTCCTCAGGTGAAGAGTGTCAAGCCATGCCTCAAGCAGCTGCAGCAGTGCATCCAGACCATCTCAACTCTTCACGATGATGAGATCCTGCCCAGCAACCCTGCAGACCTCTTCCATTGGCTGCCCAAGGAGCACATGTGTGTGCTAGTTTATCTGGTGAGCTGCTGTGTTCTGTCTGTACGGCTCCAAGAGTCTGATCTTGCCAAAATAAGTTATGCAAGCTTGATTGCACTGATCCTGTCTAACAGTGGCTTTTCAGGATCAGTGGCAAAGCGAGAAGCCTTTTACATATCAAGAATGAGCTCTCTGTTTCTCCTTTAACATCATCATGCAATATCCTAACTGTAGTTGCAATAGTCAGCATGGTGGGGGTGAATTATTGGTTTCCCATTGAATTGCCATTGGGAGATTTTTGTTTTTGTTTTACAATATATCCCAAAGAACTCATGCCTAGGGTTTAATCATCAGCAGGTGGTGAGAAAGGCCTCAGCATGTGGCTCTGAAGAGCCGCCATTCATATTAACAAGACAACACTGAGCTGAATGAGCTCACAATATTGCAACACCATAGTTTTCCCAAGGGCATCATAGCTCATTGATGGAGTCCTTTCTTTGCTTGCAGAAATGACCCAGTTTTAGTCCCTGGACCTTCAGGTAGCAGGGTGTCTAGTAGCAGAGCTCAGAAAGGTTTTTTCCTTCTGGAGATTCTGGGGAGCTGTTACAATCAGGGATTGTCAGCATTGGATAGTTGGTCCAACGGTCTGTTATCCATTTACATTGGAGTACTTTCCATTGAATTCAGCATAGCTGACTTAAAACTGCCACCTGCTTGAGAAGGCTATGTTTAAACTTGAAGCTAGAGGTCAGGAATCCTGAAATACAGTATTAGTAACTAAAGGCATAGCATAGCAATGCTGCAACGCATTGCAGCAACCCAGAACAGCAGAAAAAGGAAACAGTCCACCTATACAACATCTTCCACCAAAATGGATATCCACGCAACTTTATCAAAAAGTGCCTGATCACTCAACCTACTACAACACACCCAACACAAGCTATGAAAATGATAACACTGCCATGTATCAGAAACGTCTCAGAAACTACCAACAGACTGTTACAAAACACACATCACTGTAGCACACAAACCAGCTAAAGCTCTCCAAAACATCTTAAGCAAACCAAAAGACCCAGTAGCCCAAGAAGAAAAAACAGGAGTCATCTACAACATACAGTGTAAGGACTGTAACAATCACTATGTAGGACAGACAGGCAGAAGGCTAGCAGAGCGCATCCATGAACACCAACTAGCAGTCAGAAGACATGATGAAAACTCCTTAATCGCACAACACATGGACAGACTTAACCATAGTTTCAACTGGGAAACTCTTAGCATCTTAGACCAAGCTAAATCCAATAATGTGAGAGAATTCCTGGAAGCTTGGTATTCAGACAAGGCAGCCATCAACAGGCACATAGAGAGAAACAACATCTACCCACTATTCAAAAGAGACAATAAAAAGGAAAACAGAAGACCAGAACATCTCCTCGCCAGCAATCATTACCCAGTTAAGCAGAGATTAACACCAAGATTATCACCAGTCATAAAATCAGCAGTAAACACTACCCTAATCAACTACCAGAGGGAAAAAATAAAACAAAACCCCCACCCCCCCAACACTGGCAGGGCATGCCACTGTGTATAAACAGAGAGCAAACCCCACTCCCTTCTAGCACTGAAGATGTTCCTAGCCAGGTAATGAAACATTTGCAAGAAAACAGCCAAGCTCGGAGAACTCCAAGGATTCCACAGTTCAACCCTGAGCTACACATATTCTCTTCTATTGGTACTAAAGGCATAGGTTTCCATGTTTTTTGTAAATTAATTGCATCTTTGGCAAGACGACTTTCTAAATGAGGATGATTTGGCTGTGCCATTTGCTCTGTTGTAACGAAGGAGATGAATGTGCATGTTTTAATTGCACAAGTGGTGAGTCAGCATGGGTGTTCACAGTGCTGGTAGCTGCATGCTTTATCATTTAAAATTGTGTCCTATTGTAGCTTTTTATGTAAAGCAAGTAATGTTAATTTGCAATAGGGAGAATGTGAGGTATTTTGTTTCAGAATTGCAAAATGATCTGCCAAAAAATTGGATGTTTTTCGCTAGGTGACTGTGATGCACTCCATGCAGGCTGGATATTTGGAGAAGGCCCAGAAATACACCGATAAAGCCCTGATGCAGCTAGAGAAACTCAAAAGTGAGCAGAATAAACTTCTTTGGTGTGTGTCTTCATAGAGATTCTGTTCTTTAATGCCCAACTTGCATGTTCCATTCCCCTGTTGTCTTTCTTTTTCATTTATTTTTGCTGTTTCAGGGTGCCAGTGTCCTTTTTCAAGACCAATGATAGATCACCTCTCAAACTTAGTACCAGAAAATACTGTTCTTGTTTTTGGCTGTGCTTCATTCAGAGTGGCCTAGTTAGCTAAGATCTTTTCTGAACTCAGGGAATAGTATCAATATCCTTTTTGCTCTTCAACTTAGCAATGCCAGAAAGAATCACCTGATTCTTACAGCAGGACCCTTTTGGCATATTTCTTTTCTCCCACAATGAGGGAGAGTAGGATGGACGGTGCTTTTGCCAGGCTGAGCAAAAAGATGCTGCATCACACCAAGATTTCTGAGCAATTGCTTTGATGGACTGAAATACTACTGCCTGCTTCAGAAAAACGGCTATGGCCATTCCACCAAATGAAGAGCTATTCCCCTTCCTCCTTGTTTTTCCTGAGCAACGTTATTTTTTTCTTCCAGTGCTCGACTGCAGCCCTATCTTATCATCTTTCCAAGTCATTTTGTTGGAACACATCATCATGTGCCGTCTTGTCACAGGGCACAAAGCTACAGCCCTACAAGAGGTAAAGACTTGCATTGCTTTAGTGCATTTGGTGTCCTTTGAAACACGAGTGGGGGAGCAGATGGATGGAGGAACGTGGCTCAGTGGATCACCACTCCTTGTGGTTGTTGAAAAGAAGTAATCTTGGAAGATCTTGGCATGTCACTCCTGCAGGGCATCCAAGAGCCAAGAATGGGCTTACCCTGGCCCTTTCCAGCACTGCAGATTATAATAGCTTTTGAAAAGCATGATTGTATAAAAAATGAAAGCCAGCCAAAGTCCTTCAGTGAAGCATAATCTGGTGTTTTCTGTACTTGAGGCGGAGGGGCTCTTGCAGCATCACAAAAGTGATTTTACAAAATAAGCAGCCCCAGCAGTGGTGTCAGAAAAGGGGAAGGCAAAGAAAGGGAGTGAACCCTTCTGCGCTGGGTAGGTCAGAAGAATTGTTCTGAATCACCTGTAATACTAAGTCGTGTCCTCTTGTGTTTGCCCCAAGATTTCACAGGTTTGCCAGCTCTGTCAGCAGTCTCCCCGGCTCTTTTCTAATCACGCCGCCCAGCTCCATGCTCTTCTGGTGAGTATAGCTTCCCAGTTCCTGAAGTGCACGTAGCATTGCCGTGAGGCTGTTGCATGATGCCTGCAAGTCTAGGTTTTCGTGAACCTGTAGAATTTTATTCAGTGTAAGAAACCTGAGTTCCATTCGTTAGAAAGCTGCCAGTTCTGCCAGTTTAAACAAATGGATTCCCACAAGGCTTTGGTAACAAGCACCTCCATTGAGCCATTCCACTGCCCAGGCATAAATAGGGGAGGAAGAGCTTCTTAACTTAGCTATTCCACTTTCTAAGGGTTTGGCCATGGGACTTTGCTGAAACCCTTTCAGTTCCTATAGATGAAGGGGCCTTCAGTAAATCCTCATTAATCCACATCAGCACGGATTTATGTGGGATTTTCCCCAGTTATCCGTGCTGTGTGTGCATGCAGAGGCAACCCTTCCGCTGAGATCTGTGGCAAAAATGCTTGAATTTTCCCTTGAGTCAAGTGGAGGACCTTGATAGTCTTTACCCTTGGAATCAAGCTAGGGACAAGGTTAAAAGGCTGGGAATAGGAAAATTTGGACCTAATATCATGGCTGGGAATAGGAAAATTCGGACCTAATATCATGAATGTTCATAGAAGCTATGTGAAGAAGAACAAACAAATAATGAATTGCTGTAACCGACTGTTGTAGACCAACATTGACAACAGAAGGGTTTATGAAGAGAGCAGGCCAATGTCATTCCAAAGCTTGATGCTGTGTTACAAGGAGAAGGAATATGTTTATTTCTCTTCTGGAATCTGCTGCTTTGTGGTGGGAAGACAAGTTAGATTCACAACTATTGAAGCATACTGAGCTGTTTACTTAGATCTATAGCACGTGCACATTTGTACACATTCCATCCTTCCTACCCCCAGTCTTTTTTCTTAAAGACCAGACTATCTTTTCTTGAAATATCCCTGCTGTTTTCCATTGAAGGGGCTGTATTGCATTTCTGTGAACTGCATGGACAACGCAGAAGCACAGTTCACCACAGCACTTCGGGTAGGATTGCATTCAGTATGGATTTTTTTCTTTTGTTTTCCTGGGGTCGTAAGTCTCCTCTACAAAGAAGCTGATTAATTAAATAATTTGGGAGGCTCATATGGCTGTGAGCTGTAAGAGGGGGTGAGTGCTTTAACCTTTCTTTGTTGTGTGTGTGTGTTTTCTGTGCTGCAGCTCACCACCCATCAGGAATTGTGGGCTTTTATTGTGACAAACTTGGCAAGTGTCTATATCAGGGAAGGAAACCGGCATCAAGAAGTAAGTGCCCTGGCTGTAGTACTAGCCTGTAAATCAAATGTGAACAGTGGGCTGCATCATGTAGGGCACAACATAAGGAAAAGTCATTTCAAGGTGTTTGGTAAACAGCATCTTATGTCTTCTTACTAAACTACAGTTCATAGAACAATTCCACATTCACATTGGTGCTGCATAGAATTTAGCACAGTGTTTCTCAACCTTGGCAACTTTACGACGGGTGGACTGCAACTCCCAGAATTCCACAGCCAGCATGCTGGCTGTGGAATTCTGGGAGTTGCAGTCCACGCATCGTAAAGTTGCCAAGGTTGAGTAACACTAATTTAGCATAAAATCTAGTTGCGAATAGAATGTGTGTTATCTCATTTGCATGAGATATGCGTCATGTATAATCATCAGAAGCCAGGCATGCTGCTATGTCATATGTGGAAATCTTTTCAATTTGTAAAAAGTAGGCTGAGCCATATCCGAGAGAATCCATGCCCAGGAAGCCTTGGAAAATGTTCATGTGATAAACGTCTTGGGTCCAACTGCCTTTATCCTGTATAACTTTAAACATGATTTAAAAACTAACTAGCTTCTTCATGTCTTCCTCCTCTCCAGCTTTATAGTTTGTTGGAAAGGATAAACCCAGACCACAATTTTCCTGTGAGGTAGGTGAATTAGTAAAGCTTTCTCCCATTATATTGGATGGCTTGTAATGATTATTTGGCACAAGCAGTACTTTTACATTGTTGCAGGACACTGGTGAACTCTCTGTTTTATGCCGACATTTTTATATGCCAGGAAGTTTAGACAGGCAGTTTGATCACCAACAATAACTGATAATTGTCCCAGTGGACATTTAAAACAGTACAGAATGCCTTGTCAGTCTGCACTTCAATCTCTGTAACTTTCTTTTTAGCTTAGTTATTAATTACACTTGCATCCTGCTTTTCAAATAACAGAAGTGGCAGATACATTCCTGTATGAAGACATATAAAGAAAGAATAAAATGTAAACCTTTATAAAATAATGGCATGCAGAGTCTGAAAGGTCTGTTTAAATGTGGTTCTTCATGGTCCACCTAAAAATCAAGAAAATATCCCAACAGTTCTCCCTGGTGGAAGACTTTCTGAATAGGCCTTTGAAACCAACCTTAGGGCTTGGATCGTTTTGAATTTTTAAGGCACACAAAGAAAAAACAATGAGCAATTTGAAAGGAAGGTTGCATGGCAATTGCCATCCATTCTTCTCATCTTTCTACAAGTCCTCTGCTCTTTAAAGACAGAAATAATGGAGGCTGGCTGTGTTAAACAGTACATCATCAGCCAGGCTGCAGACTTTGAAACCGACGATTTTTACCTCCATTCCAAGTTTTGCAGAACCTCTGTGGCCTCAAAACAAGCCTGTTCCAATTTGGCTGGACAGTTCCATGTTGAGGTTGAACTAATTTAGCAGCCTCCAGAACATCCCATGTCAACCTTGAAACGGCCTGCTTGGAGATTGAAATGTTGCACATGGAATGTTCTCTTCTATTTATTCCATGTATGCATATTCCACGTAATCCCTTTAGGGAGGAAGAGAAGCATAGAAATCAGTTTTCTGCTACTACTCCCGTTCAGCTTGAGAAAAGCAGCGCCAGTGACAAAAGGTACCAAGTACTGAGAGTAAAAAGGGAAATAGATGCCAGGAACAAGACATTTCCTGGTGATAGCTGATTTTAGTGGCATCAGCTGCCTGTGTTCAGCAGCCTGCCTTTTCCAGGCTGCTGCTGTATGAAGACTCAGCCAGCTTAGTTGCAGTGAAGGGTTTGATGCAATGTTGGCAGCTGCAGGTTGCGATACGTAACCTGTGTGTTGAGAAGAGAGATTCAGTAAGGACGATCTCATTGAGCCAACGAATATGTGGTTCTCTGGCTTATTTTTGCCTGGCCTCCTCTTTATATGTCTCAGTTCTGAATCCATATTCCTAAATCCAGCACTTTAGACACTTTGGAGATTGATACGCAACCTTTGTGGGCAAGTGTGATACTAATAATGGTTGAAAGCAAGTCTGAACAGTTTGAATAATGTATCTGTCGATAGGGGTTCATCGGTAAGATGCAGTCCGCAATTGAATCTGTGATTCCCCCCTTGGGCCATTAATGCACACTTACCTGGCTGTGTGTCTGCTCTGTCTCCAGCTCTCACTGCCTCCGAGCTGCTGCTTTCTATATCCGAGGGCTGTTCTCCTTCTTTCAAGGAAGGTACAATGAAGCCAAGTAAGTCACAAAGCTTTTCTTCTTCGAGTGAAAAGACGGGTCAAAAGCGGGATTCTGCTCAGTCGCACTGCTATTTGGTAACACCCAAACGCTTTGTCAAGAATCTGCTTTACCTAAGCAGGAAACTGCCTTTTGTATTGGATCACTTGAATGAGCGACACCATGGTCTCCCTCAAGAGTTAAATATATGGATGCCAGCAAAAAACCCTTTACCTACTCCTGATCAGCTTGGGAACTCACTTGGTCCTCCCCAGTCTCGGCATAATCTCTGTGGTTAGCAGATTGATCACCTAATTGCGTGTAACTGGACAAGTATAAAAATGTAAACTGTACAGTACTAAACTGTAGTAAAAGTGTCTGGATTGTTCTGTTGAGATACCTACGTTCGTTATTGAATGGATAAAATGCTTCCAGCCTAGCACTTCACCATAAATGCAGAGCTTCAAGACTTCTAGTAAAATTACAGTAATTCTGCTACTTAAAGCTTCTTTAGAAAAACCAGGGTATAGATACTTTGGGAATGTCCAGATTGCAAATGAGGTGCTGAGATAGTTGCTGGAGGAGGCCAGTTTTTAGTAAACCTCTTGCATTGTGCAAATTGTTTTCTTTCTTTTAATCTTTTGTTTTGGTAGGCGTTTTTTACGAGAGACGCTAAAAATGTCAAATGCAGAAGATCTAAACCGATTAACAGCATGCTCTCTTGTTCTTCTGGGTCACATCTTCTACGTGTTAGGGAATCACAGGGTAAGTAATAAACCCTTTTCAGTGGTGTTGTTGATACTTCACTTTTCTTTTGCCAATGAGATAAGAGTGAAATTAATCTTAACATAAAGTTTTGCCAACATGCCTGTCAATGGGCTGAAGGGGGGAGGTGGTAGTCATATGGTGTGGAAAATTTGTGACATCTGTAGTAATTCAGTCTTCAAATTGTAGTTTATTTATTTGAAGCAGTGTAGGGCATTCACACACAGATACATACCAAAAAATAAACTCCAAAGGCTTTCTGAGAAGTACTTGTAACTATAAATCTTCCAGTTTTTTCCTCCTTATAAAATGTGAAGATTGATAATTACTGTACTTCTTTGCTGTACACTAAATTATCCTACAAACACTGCCATTTATCTGCTTATTGCAAATAGTCAAGCAGGTGACCTAGAAGAACTGTGAGCATGCATTGAGAAATGAATTACAGGTAGTCCTCACTTAACAACCACAATTGGGACCCGCAACCCCGTCGCTAAGTGAAACATCACGTGACCATGCTGGACTTATGTCAGTTCCGCTGCAGTTGTTAAGCATATCACCCACGGTCATTAAGTGGGATATCACATGACTGACTTGCGATTTTACTGCCAGCTTCTCCATTGACTTTGCTTGTCGGAAGCCGGCTGTGAAGCTTGCAAATGGCGATCATGTGACTGCGGGACACTGCGACCATCATAAATGCGCGCTGGTTGCGAAGCGCCTGAATGATCATGTGACTGCGGGGATGCTGCAACGTTCGTAAGTTCGAGGACCTGTCATAATGTTACTTTTTCAGCGTCATTGTAACTTTGAACAGTCACTAAACAGGGCAGTAGTTAAGCGAGGACTACCTGTAATGAGATGATTTAAGCCTTGTTGAGGTTGTTATCCACATACATGGCCTACAGGACTCAGGACAGTAGCCTTGCCTCTTTTGGGGAGACTAATGTTTTTTGCTGCATCTTTGAATGTGATGTGGTGACAAAGAAATGATGCAATCACAGTAGAACGCTTAATAAGAGATTATCCATCATGTCCTGTCTTGTTCTTTCAGACAGTAGACAGATGTTTGAAACAGACTTGATTGATTCAAATCAGGCAGACTTTTCTGAAAGAGTGTTTCTTACCATTTGCATATTCAGATAAAACTTTCTTGAAAGGAACAGTGCATTATTTTGCTGGTGGAGGGGAGGTAAATTAAGGCAGCTGCCTGGTTGGGACGTTTTGGGAATCTATTAAGTATGATATGAAGGGTTGTGTTGAATGGCGACAGATGGTGTCCTGCACCTCTTATTTGGATGTGGTTGTTCCAGTCAGCAAATTCAAGGAAAAGTAATCATGTCCGATTGCCTACTTTGTTTGATCAAGACCCTTTTATCTCTAGGAGAGTAACAACATGGTAGTCCCAGCCATGCAGCTGGCCAGCAAGATCCCAGACATGTCTGTGCAGCTGTGGTCATCGGCCCTCCTGAGAGGTCAGTTAAGGAAGGGACCATAATTTAATGCCTGGGTTTGTACACTGTTACACAAGTTGGGTTCACACAACATGCTAAGACATAAACCATTGTTTGCAAACCGCACAGTGTCAAAACAAGCAAATCATGTTGCAGCTTAGCACAGTGTGGGCTCAGTAGCTGTTTTAGAAGGAGTCTCGTTCACTCTTCAGCACTGCCAATTAAAAGAATCAAATAGCAGTACTGAAATAGAAGGACAAATGATCTGGTTTGTTAGAAGGCAGTTTCTTCTGTTAAACAGAAATCACTCTTTTTATCCTTTTCCAAAGAGGATGAGCAAATTGACAAGGTATGATTTCATTCAGGTTTCATTAAAGAGTAATGAGTAAACTGACAATTGGGTGGTGTGGGTCTTCCGGGCTGTGTGGCCGTGTTCTTGAAGTTCTGTTTCCTAACGTTTCGCCAGCATCTGTGACCGGCATCTTCAGAGTGCAGGAGCACAGACAGGAGCAGTTCTCTCTGTGCCCAGGGTGTTGTGACCCTTTTTGAACTGCTCCTGTCTGTGCTCCTGCACTCTGAAGATGCTGGTCACAGGTGCTGGCGAAACGTTAGGAAACAAAACTTCAAGAACACAGCCACACAGCCCGGAAGACCCACACCAGCCATCGTATGCTGGCCGTGAAAGCCTTCGACAATACATCAAACTGACAACTGTTTCTCCAGAAGATGGTGAAATTGGGAGGTCTTTTTTGCGGGGGGGGAATGCTTTTAGTGGGCTATCATCTACTTCCACTGATGCGAGCCCCCATCCCGGCCCCCAGGCCATCTGGCATAGCCAGGATTTCACGCTCTTCCTGAAGGCCATGAGAGTAGGGGCACACCGCACCTCGGGTGGTAGGATGTTCCACAGAGTGGGGGCCACAGCAGAAAAGGCCTTCTTCCTAGATCCCACCAGATGAAATTCCTTGACTGGTGGGGTCTACAACATGCCCCTTCTGCTGGACTGAGTGGGGCGGGCTAAAATAACGGGTGAGATGACTCCTCAGGTAACCTGGTCCTGTGCCATGAAGGGCTTTAAAGGGCTAAACCCACACCTTGAATTGGACCCGGAAGCAAACCGGCAACCAATGCAGCTTGCGTAACTGTGGTTTTATATGAGTCCCCCTGGGGGCATTCAGAATTGTCTGCGCCACTGCATTCTGCGCCAGCTGTAGCTTCCGGATACTCTTCAAGGGTAGCCCATTGCAGTAATCCAACTGGGAGGTGACCAGGGCATGAGTAACCATGCAGAGGGACTGAGGAAGGGGCGTAACTGGCGCACAACACGAAGTTGTGCAAAGGCCCTCCTAGCCACAACTGCCACCTGCTCTTCAGACAGGAGTCGTGAGTCCAGGAGGACCCCCAGATTACACACCGGGTCTGTCTGGGGTAGTATGACCCCATCAAGAACCAAAGATGATAAATTCCTAGATCTTGAGGCTCCCTGTACCCATAGCCACTCCGTCTTACCAGGGTTCAGTTGAAGCCTGTTGTCCACCATCCAGGCCCCTACAGCCTCCATGCACCGCAAAAGGGTAGCCACGGCATCACTTAAGGCACCCGGGATGGAGATATATAATTGAGTATCATCAGCATACTGATGATGCCTCATCCCGTGGTGCCAGATGACCTCACCCAATGGTTTCATGTAGATGTTAAATAGGAGTGGCATGAACACCAAGCCCCAAGGCACCCCACAAAGTAGGGGCCAAGGGTTGGACCTCTCACTCCCTATCAGCACCGATTGGGTTTGGCCTTGGAGAAAGGAGCTGAACCAGCACAGAACTGTGCCACCCAGACCCAACTTCTGCAGCCGACCCAAAAGAATACCATGGTCGATGGTATCAAAAGCCGCCAAGAGGTCAAGAAGAGCAAGGATGGATGCACTACCCCCATCCCGCTCTCGCCAGAGATCATCTAAAAGTGTGACCAATGCTGTTTCTGTCCCATAACCAGGCCTGAATCCTGACTGATAGGGGTCCAGATAATCCATTTCCTCCAGGATCCTCTGAAGCTGCCGCGTGACCACATTTTCTACCACCTTCCCTAAAAAGGGGAGGTGGGAGACTGGACGAAAATTGTCCAGGAGGGTGGGGTCTAGCGACGGTTTCTTGAGGAGAGGGCGGACCAAAGCCTCTTTGAAAGGCTTCGGGAACACCCCCTCCTGTAAGGGTGAATTAACCACTGCCAGGACCCACCCTAGGGTCACCTCCTTGGTGGATCTAACTAACCAGGAGGGACACGGATCTAAATCACAGGTGGTCGCACTGACAGCCCTGAGGACCCTGTCCACTTCCTCAGGGACAACAGGATCAAACTGTTCCCAGATAACTGGGTAAGACTGTTCCCTGGGCATCTCCACTGGACCTCCAACTGCAAATGGATCGGAGCGATTTTATCCATCAGGTGTTCAGCAAATTCCTCTTCACAGTCCTGTAGATAGTCCTCCGAGCCCTCCCTACCCAGGAGGGATTGAGGGACCCTGAACAGGGCTGCTGTGCGACACTCTGAGGATGCAATAAGAGTGGAGATATAATGACGTTTTGCCACCCTTACCGGCACTAGGTAGGCCTTAATAACAGCTGTAACCTGTGTTCGGTCGGACTTGTCTTTAGTTTTCCATCAGCGGCGCTCAAGATGTCTCTTGGCCCTTTTCAGCTCCCTTAACTCCTCCATAAACCATGAGGAGTGCCAGGGGCGATGGGCCAAGAGAGGCCTCATGGGTGCAATCCTATCCAAGGCCCCAGCCGCCTCCTTATTCCAGGCTGCAGCCAGGGCCTCTGCTGGACCATGCAGCAAGGCCTCAGGAACAACCCCCAGCTCCCTTTGAAACCCTTGCAGGTCCATCAGTCGCTGGGGGCAGACCGTTCGAATAGGTCCCACCTGCCTGCGGAGGGGGGCAGCATAGGAGAATCGCAAGGCCACCAGGGAGTGGTCTGACCATGACAGAGGGGATAATATCAAATCCCCCATCAGATCACGCTGCCACTGCTCTGACAAGAAAGCCATGTCTGGGGTGTGACCACTGTCCCGAGTCAGGCCATAGATGACCTGGGATAGGCCCATGGCCGCCATGGTAGCCATGAACTCCCGAGCTGCCTCCAAGGCCAATCCCAGGGATGGCAGATTAAAGTCGCCCAAGACCACAAGCCTGGGGAACTCCACTGCCAACCCTGAGTTGGCCTCCAGCAGCTGAGGCAGGGAGGTTGCTATGCAGCAAGGAGGCTGATACTGAAGTAACTCTCCCAGCTGATCCTGTGTGCCCAGCCTCAGGAACAGGGTCTCAGCCACTTGTGGAGCAGAGCCCCTGAAGGTCCACAGAGATTCCCAGATGACCACTGCCACGCCCTCTCCCCTGCCCTGGGGTCTCGGCTGGTGCCAAACCCTAAACCCGGCTGGACACAATCCCGAGAGGGCTACTCCCCCCTCTGGTGCCAGCCAGGTCTCGGTGATGCACGCCAGGTCAGCCTGCTCCTCCCCAATAAGGTCGTAAATAAGGGGGGGCCTTATTATTGACTGACCTGGCATTCAGCAGCAACAGACAAAAGCCCGGGCCTCTGTAGGCCTGCTGACCAGGGTCTGGGCTTGAGCCCAGAGGGCCAGAACGTGCCACCGGTATAACACATCGGGGGTGTCTTCCCCTGAAATGGCCTGCCCTCTGGCTTGCATCATAAAGTCCCATGCCTGTCACCACCCGAATACCTGCCCTGAATCGCCCAAGGTGATCCTCCACCCACCCTCCTGGCCTCTGACCTAAGGGGCCTGCCATACCACAAACCATACAGGGCGAGAGGGGAATATGGAGGGGGAGAATGAGCCCCTGTGGCACTTCAGCTATCTGCTCTCAGCGGCAACAGTGCTCAGTCACCCCAACTCCCCCTTCCCTAACACGCTCCCTCTCTCAACTGGCCTCTCTCAGTAGCCGGTGAGAAGAGGGCCACGTCCACTCCTACCCTCTTACTGTCTCCCACCTGGGCAGAGAGTAGCACATTCATCCAACATCCACGCACCCCACACCAACACACCCCACAACAACTCCAGTCCCCCTGGCCTCTTCTCTGGGGGTAAGGGAAGCCCCCTTGCCATGTTAGGGGCTAGAGCCTGGAACCCCCAAGGTCCTAATGTCTCTGTGGGTTTTGGGTACTGTGGGCCTTCGGGCTCTGGCCTCGGCTCCACCGTCGCAGTCGGGTCCGCCTCAGCCTCGCCCCTGGTGCTCCCATCGCTGCTGTCCTGCCGCCGTCACCGGTGCTCTCACTGCTGGTGCGGCTGCCGAAACTAACAGCGTTGGGCTTGGGCCTTAGCTCTGCAGACATTTCTGGCCCAGCTGGACTGACTCTCAACTCCGTCGTCACCACACTCGGGCCTGGGCGTTGTTCCCTGTGCGTAGCTGGGGAATTCTGGGGGTTGAAGTCAACATGCCTTCAAGTTGCCAAGCTTGAGAAACGCTGATCTAAACTGATGCATCTTGGCAAAAATGCCTAACTTTACCTGCATATTAATGGGATTTGAGCTGTGTAACCCAGAAAAAGATCTTGGGGTCATAGTGAATAACTCACTGAAATTTCAATCCAGTCTGTGGCAGTGGTGAAGAAGACATAGGCCAAGTTAAGGATCACTAAGAAAGGGACTGAAATTAGCCTAGCTGTTCTTGTAAAACAGTTGCTACCCACAAAGCTGCCTTATATTAAGTCAGATCATTTACCTGCTTACTTATTTTACTCTATCTGTATCTCTCCTTTTCTCCAAGGAGTTCAATTTCTATTCCCTCATCTGTTTTACATCCATAACAACGTTGTAATTAGGCTGAGAATATGATGGGCCCACAATTATCCAGTGAACTCCAGTGAAGCTATATCTCTCTAGTCATGGTGCAGCATTTGGGATGTGCAAACAACATCTGGATTTGGGTTCTCCATGTCCAAACTGATACCATGGGTATCAGTCTCTTGACCAAACAAAACAAAAGCTGTTTTGTTCTGAATATGGACCAAAACCTGGTTGTTCCTGCCAGAAATGGTTTGGGGAGTGGTTGTCGTCATTAAGTGAATCCCACGCCATCATTAGGTGCAACATCACATGGCCACCATTTGTGACCTCCTGCCAGCTTCTCTATTGATTTTGCTTGTCAGAAGCTGGCAGTGAAGGTTGCAAATGGCGATCATGTAACCACAAGGCGCTGCAACATAATTGTGAGCCAGTTGCCAAGTGCCAGGATTGCAGTCATGTGACCATGGGGACACTATGAGGAATGGTCATAAGTACCACTTGTTCAGCACTGTCGTAACTTCAAATAGTTGCTGGATGAGTGGTCGTTAAGCAAGGACCACCTGTAGTTTGTTTTCTATTAAATATCATTTTTGTTTCATGCACTTATTCAGCACTCTTACCTATGTAAACTTGGCTATCCAGAATAGTTTAATCTTAACTTACATTGCCAACTCAAGATCACCCAGGAGATAATAGTTTAGTATAGAAGTCTTAGATTATGACGCTTGCTCTTACTTTTTACCATGTACGTTTTAGAAAATCATGAATTCAGTTTTAAGAAATTGAAAGTGTAGATATTTGGTTAAATAAAAATGGATTTAGACTCTAGAATACTTTTTTCTTTAAAAAAAGTAATATATCAACATTTCTAATTCTTGATGCTTTTAATAATATTTACTTATTATTAGAGCCAGTTTGGTGTAGTGGTGTAGTATAGCTGGCCTAGAAACCAGGAAACTGAGTTCTAGGTTTTCCCTAGATGTGAAAGCCAACTGGGTGACTTTGGGCCAGTCCCGATCTCTCAGCCCAGCCAAACTCACAGGGTTGTTGTTATGGGAAAACAGGAAGTGGGAGCATTAGGTATGTTTGAGTTGACCCAATAGCTTTATTTTGAAAGGGCAGGATAAAAATATAATAATAATAATCACATCAGTCAATTGCAAAAGGCAACTTTACTTGGAACAGCTTACATCCTACAATACCTTTAACACCATCAAACAATAACTTCTGCCTGCCCCAGTCCTTGGGAAGGACTCGATACATGAATAAAAATGCCAAATCCAGTTTAAACATCTGGCTGACTGTGCGACCAACAATAACAATATATTATTGTTATTTAATATTAAACACCAGGTACCATTTATGCATATGTTGCTACATAAAGGGGAGGATGGGTTCCTGCCTGAAAGGATTTGCAATCTAATATCTCTGCTTCCCTCTCTCTCCTTTCTGATGAAGACCTAAACAAAGCATGTGGGAATGCTATCGACGCCCACGAGGCAGCGCAAATGCACCAGAACTTTTCCCAGCAGCTGCTCCAGGACCACATTGAGGCCTGTAGCCTCCCAGAGCACAACCTTATCACTGTACGTTGGCTTCCCCTTTCCAAATATTGGGTGTATTTTTTCTTTCTTGCCCTTTCTATATGCCAACCTGAGTGTGTGCCATTGGGGGGGGAAGCAGAGGGTTCCAGGGAAAAGATACTCTGTTCCCTAGCTGCTCAGGTTTAATATGGCAGTTATTCAGATTGTTAATTATTGAAACCTGCAAAGGCTGGGAGTAGGTGGGACATTGTGGGCATACTTTTCCCTTTCCTGATTTTTCCTCTAGCCCCCTCGTATGTATGTATGTATGTATGTATGTATGTATGTATGTATGTATGTATGTATTTATTTATTTATTTATTTATTTGTCACGTTTATATGGCCGCCCATCTCACAGAAAGCAGCGTGTAATAGGCAATGCTTAAGGAGTACAGAAAGCAGCAGGGTGGTCCTGTGCTGTTAGTAAAACAGCACATTTTTGGCTTTTGGTGGAAAGGGTTTAAAGATGGAGATGGAAGCAGGAGGCCATTTTTAGAGTTAAGGGTAGATATGGGGGCGGGGCTCCCCATTTTTATTCACATCTTTAAAACACCCCCCAAAATGGGCTGAAGTCACACCACCAAAACTCAGTCATTTTGCCTCTGAATTTTGGTGGCACAGTCTACAACTGTATCTTTTTGCCCGCTTGTATATTTTTTCAAGTTCTGCCTTTTAGGTTGCATCCATGGCTCAGCTGACAAGTTTGTCTCCATGGAAAGTGGGCTGCATGCAAGGGTTCTGCACAGCAACCATGCTGGAGAGTGGGCCGTCTGTGCACTAAGGAGCATGGAGAGTAAAAATTGTTAGAGATTTTTTAAAAAATTATTGGAAACTCTAATCTAAGTACATTGCTTATTTTCTAATCATCATAATATTATAAACAGGTTTATAGCTTTGGTAAAGATCATAGTGCCTCTTGGAACGTGTTTGTTTTGGTTAAGAAAACAAGCCAAAGCTGTTGATCTAATTTCTGGATCTTATGTTCTCTTCCAGGTGTTCGTTTTTTTCCTTTTAGTGTGATTAATTGAAAGGCTTTTACCATAGGTTTATTTAACAACATTTATATGCTATCCTCCAACCATTGCTTCCTTGTGAGATGGGAGGTGTCTAAATTTGAAATATAAATAAATGATCAGGACAGCCTTTTGTATAAAAAAAATTAATGAGTAAATGATACAGTGAAATCCAGCATTATAATAATTGCAGCAGAGTAAATAAATATATAGCTCACGGCAGCAAAATGTTGCAAAGCTCTAAAATTCACCAAATGTGAACAATTTAAAGAGTACTTGGTGGGAAGCTTAAAAACCACCGCCTTTATTTATTTATCATTTTGAAATTTTGGGTCATGTTTTTGGGGGGTGTTGGTTGAGATCTCTGTCTAGTTGAAAAGTAGTATACAAATTTGAGTAAATAAAATGACGCACCTTAATCTCCTTTTGATTAATTAAGCAATAGAGTAGAGTAGGGTAGTAGAGTAAACTGGGGTCAGGTAACAGGGCCATCTAGGTATTGTTGTTCTAACCTTGGTCAGTGCTAGCAAGCACAGCAATGATGAGAAATCATGGCAGTTGCAGTGTGGGGCATTTGCATGTTGCCCATTCCTGCTTTAAAGCTGTGCTCAAATATTTCTGCAACATAGACTGTTTAAAACTTAACATTTGTTTTGAAAGCCATATCACATGGTCAGCTGAACACCATGTACCAGTCAATAATCTCCATCTACTTCTTTGTTTTTTCCTGCCTGCAGTGGACAGATGGGCCCCCACCAGTACAGTTTCAGGCACAAAATGGACCCACCACCAGCCTGGCCAGTCTGTTGTGAACATGCCGTCTTCACTTGGGAAGAGGATGGAATCTTTTTATACACTCAGCTTTTTTTAAACAAAAGGATGGGCAGCAAACACTTCTCCAAGCCCTGTAGGAGTTGCATTGAGGTTACATTTCATAGACTCACAGTTTGGCATGGCCATTCTGAGCTCCTTTTTAAGGTTTGTGTGTGTGTGTTGGTCACCTAGGTTGCAGGGATCTGTGTGTAGGTAAACACATACACAGTGTTGTAAGAGGCATCCCTTCCTATTTCTCAGAATCTGGTTTTACATGATGCAGATAAACAAGTGCCCCTTCAGTTAAGAAGATGCGTTTAAAAGAGAAAGAAAAAGAAAGCAGCCCCTATAATGAAGGAAAGGAGTCAGTATAGTTAGGTTGGGACGGAAAAGAAAAAGCCATGCCTGCTTCCTTGCTAATTAAAACTGCCCCTGAAAATGCCATGTGCCTATATTTTTATAAAGGCTCTGTTGCCCTTTGTATTATCCAAGCTGCTAGATTTGCTTCTTGAGGACACTTGCTCTACAAATACCTATAGTGGGCGCATCTTTTACTACATAGCATAGTCCCCGCTCTCCTGCAGGAATTGTTCTGCCTCTGTTTGCTCACCTTATCATGGAAAGAACCCAGCAAAATGGTAAAGTAAAATGAGAGGCCTTTCCTTCATTAGGCCACTTCAGGGAACTTGTGCTCTGCATTCTTGAGAAATATGGGAATCCATATTGGAGCAAAGCTTACAGTAATCAGCCTCTTGTTAGTGTTTAAGTGCCTGTTTGGTTTCTTAAAAGGTACATGCCTTTCCTCCAGGAGATCCTTTTGTTTTTCCTCAAGACACTTCACCAATTTGGGTAAAATCAGTGATTTGCCATTTTCTCTTTTGGGAAGGTGACAAGACCTTTACCCCTCTCTTCAACTCTTGGGTCTTGAGGAGTTGGAAATAAGGACCAATGGAGGCTTGGACTGTAAGCTGGCCTGATGTGGATTCGTGCGATTGGTTTGATTGATGTGCTGCGGTCGGGTCTTCCGAGACTCTCGCAGAAGCGTAGAAAGTTGTATCAGGCACTGAATTCAGCTTCTGAGAATCTCGGCATTCAGGATTTTTTTAACAAGAAAGCTTTTAGCCCATAATAGCTGCAAAATTACACTTGAAGGGATACGGGAGATAACTTCCAACATCACAGACTCAAAAAGGGAAGCTTGAACAAGTTTTCCAGTGATTGGGATAGAAATTCTGTGCCCTTACCCTTCCCACAGCTAGCAAAATGAACATATGCAAAATACCTAATTTGGATTATTATGCAAAATGATTATGCAAATGACTTCATTTGCATAAATTACGTTACACTAGAATCCAGCTTTTCCAACTACAGAACTTTTTATTATTTTACTTTAAGGCAGGGGCACAACCCTGCTTCTCGTGTGATATGTGTGTGTCCATTTTAAAAGGAAATAGTTTATCTTGTTACTAGTTGAAGTGAATTCTTAATCATGGATTTTTATCAATATTTATCATCCAAAAGTTACAACCAATATCCCCTAATCATGCGCTTTTGATACTTTCAGGAATGATGCAATCCAGTTCCCTTCTGAAGTAGGTTGATGTGTAAAAAGAAAGTTGTTTATAACATATTGAAGGAGAAATAGGGGAAGGAAAGTACAGGATAAGAAGTAACTAAAAGAACTGAAAGAGGAAGAACTGGTATTGTTAAACTTTAATTTTCTCTATTATTTGGAATGTATGCCTGTTTGTAGCATTCCTTAACAGATACTGGCAAAATACAGTCTCCCTCCCTTTTTTCTTCTCCCTAAGAGAATAGCAACAAATGCTTGTTATCTCATGTCAGCACAGACTGAACATTTACTTACTCCTGATGAAATGCACTGTGTGAGATTTGTTCCATATTTTGGATCCTTAAAAAAAAAAAATCTGCAAGGCCCCTCTCACATGCCCTAGTGCATTTAGGATAAAAAAAAGCTCTGGAGTGCTAAAAAATGTAGGCCTGGGGTGGGTGGGGAAGGTGTCAAGAAGCAGGTGGATCTGTACAGTGAGATACCTTTTTCAACAAGCTGTTCTCCCGATTTTCCCACTGCATCTTTAAGCTAGATGTAAATAAAGCTGGGTCAGAAGGCTGGAAGCTTAATTTTTTTACAAATCATGTGTGAAAATGGATTTATCCCCTCCCGCCCCCCATTCATAATGCAGGGATGTCTGTTATCCATATTCTTAGGCTCTCTTCTCCAGACCATATATAGTTGAGGGACTAAAGCTATGTATTTTCCAATTGACTGATTCTTTTTTCTCTTCTTCCCCCAACTCTTCCTTCCTAAGCAGTATTCAGCCCGCAGAAAAGAATTACTAGTGCATACGTAGTCAAGATTTGTATTTAGAAAAGGTTTTCTTTCTTATATTAAACCAAAAAGTAAAAAATATTCCTTACAATAACGATGCACTTCCTTACTAACAAACCTGGACAAACCTTTGAAAATGGATAGGACCGTAAGGGGCCTGATCTGAAATAGTCCTGATGGATTGAATCTAGCTCTCAGGATGCTAGTGGGCTGTCTTTGTTAAAATACATGTACCTCATTTCCTTCCCAGCCCCTTCCCAAAGAATATACCCCTTGATACACCCTGTCCTATCTTCCTAGAAATCTACATTTTAGCTCATAGAGGGTGGGCGATTAGATCATTGAACTTGTGATTTTGCACAGTTGAAATATGGAGTCTGCCAATGCACGTGTGAGTTCTTGCTGTTCACACTTCTGAGACACCTGCAGCTGTTCATTAACACTCTTTATGAAACAGTTCTTTTTATGTACTTAAAATGTGCTTTAGTAAATTTGTACAGTTTTGTCTTTTAGCCTTTTCCAAAAAGTGTTTAATCTTTCTTAACAATGATGTGTAAACATAAAAAATGTACAGGGGAGTACAGTTTTTGTCTTGTTTCTAGGCAACTTTCTTCCTAGTCCAGGGTGGGAAAATGTCTGTGGGAAGCATATTTTGAATTCTACACAGAATTGTGGATAGGCCACTAAAGGCAAGAGTTATTTAGAATTTCATCTTAAAAATATTTTTATAGTATAGTTGTACAGGTGTGCAAAAAAAGAGGAATAGAAAGAAAGAAAATTGTATCCCCAATTAGAGTAGAGTAAAATGCTGGTCTTGTGCCGATAGCATCTTGCTGAGTTTGCTTTTGTTTCTCCTATCACTTGGCCTGATCGAGACTTGCTTACATACTTTTTGTCAAATTTTAGTGGTTCAAAAAAAAAAAAGTATTACCAAATTGTGCAGGGGAAGGGGAAATAGTCTCAGGATGCCACCATTACTACTTTTGAAATTGACAGCAGTTTAAAAAGAACATTTGAAGCAAATACCACCATTGGAATAATATAGATCTTAATATGTCTGAAAAAGTACCATTTGTTTGGGCTGTCTGTATCCTGTAACAAGCAGGTTGCAGCAGGAGATGACATCGATTGGGCTTGTCTAACTTTGTACTTTCCAGATGGGCAACTCTCATTATCTCATGCCAGCACATGACCACGTGGAGCCAACCCATTCTTTCCCCCTCTAAATTATTACTGTGAGGGGTTTCATTACATGGGTAGTGGTTACTATGTTCTGAAAGGAGGATTGTTTTTCTCCCCCAAATAGTTTCCATTTATTTATTTAAGGGGGGTCAACTTAAAAATCCTGAGAATACAGTAACAGGTGTTTTTTTTTTTTTTGGTTATCCAGTCTTATGGGGACCAGTGGCAGCTTTCCAGGGGAATAAGCTACGCTTTCCTTAAAATCTTATTCTCAGTTTCAGTTGGGAACTTGAAGGATGCACGATGCACAGGGAATTTGTGACTGTTCCACTTTGGGCTTCCACAGAAAAATTTCCTTCTCCACCCTTGTTGCTGCTTTGTCTCCATACGAAATCACTCAACCGCTGCAGTGCTGACAAACTCAGCTGCTTTTGTAGAATCATGGCCGGCTGCCTCTTATCCTGGAGAGCAGTTTTGTAGCAGCCATGGCACAAGGCCGTAAATAGTGTGTTTGATCCCTTTTTAAGATGACCAAACACCTATAACTTGCCACAATTCAGCAGGAAGGAATTCCTTTAGTCTTCAAACTCTCATTGTTCAAAGTCTCTGGATTTTGAGAGAACACTGGAAGATGAGGTCAGTGAGGATGGAAGTGTTTATTCTTTCCAGTTGCCACTATTGCATGCTTCCTGACGAGCTAGCTACCATCACCACGAAATCTCTTTCGCTCACTATCCCAGCAACATGAAATAAGTTTAGATTCCCCCCAATACAGTATGTCACTTTAACACTTCCAACCAAGCAAGTATTATACTGGGGAGAAATTGCATCTGCTATTTTCTTGCCCTCCCCGTTTGGAAAATTCATTTGGAATCCTTTTTGTAGTAGTTTTAAGGCCCTAGATAATTTGGGGCCATCCATAGTCGCTTTCTTGTGGAAGTCGATGAGACGGTAAAAGGGGGGGGGAATAGAGTAAGGTGTGAATTCAGAGTACCGTATGCTGTGGTAAAGCTTGGATCTTTCGTGTCCCGCCCCCTGCCCCTTCTCATTGGCCTCTCGTCACCGTCCGAAACTTCATTGGCGGAATAACTTGGGTCATCAACGAAAGATAGCAAATCAAAGTGAAGGCGACAGACTAGCGAGCTAAATGGGCGTTGCTTGAACCAGGCGCGAGAAGATGGAGGCAGTTGCGGAGGCGGTGCGAAGAAGACAAGGAGAGGATGGGCGTGGCCCAGGAATGGACGAACTCTGAGACAAGGCGTGGCTTGATCGGTGGAGGGCTGACCTAGAAGGAGAAAGTTGAAGAGGAAGGGGGCGTTTCGACGGACGGATCCCCCTCGAGACGTGACAAGAGGCGTGGCTCCAAACGACCAGCGGGGGAAGGGGCGTGGCACTAAAGAGGGCAGCGAACCTCCGAAGAGGTGTGGCTTCAAAATGGGAGCGCGGAAGAAGACGACGACGACGAGGAGGAGGAGAAGGAAGAGGAGAAGGAAGAGGAAGAAAGGCGCCGGCGGCCCTTTGCGCCCGCGCGTGCGCAGACGCTGACAGTCAACGAAGGGAAGCGCCTGAGATCGCGGAAGGGGGCGGGGCGTCATTCGGCGCGACACAAAGTTGCTCGCCCGCCTTTTTCCTCCGTCTTGACGCTCCCCTTCTCGCGGCCTGTCCTCGCGCGTGCGTACTCTGCTCGTGACCCCTCCCCTCCACGGCATCCCCCGTCGTCGTCCGCGTCCTCCTCCTCCTCCTCCTCCTCCTCCTCCTGCTCCTGTCAGTGGCCACCTGAGGGAGCCGCTCTCTCCTCCCCCACCCCCAGCCAGGCCCGGCCCAGTGAGTTGGAGAAGAAGGAGGCGGCGGCGGCGGCGGCAACGACGACTCGAGGTAGTGCGGGAGAAGGGGAGCGCCGAGTCGGGCTGGGTGGGGATAATGGGTTTGTTTTTCTTACTGTCGTCGGGCTCGCCGGAGGCAAGGGGGAGAAGAGTTTTCCCATGGGTGTATAAGGACTGAGGGCACGTGTGGAAAGATTCCCCTCCCCGCCCCATATGTGGGAGGGAAAGCTGTGTGATTGGCGGGGTTGGGGGGGTCTGTTCTGGGAGAAGACTTGGGGTATTTGGGGGGCACACATTTCGATGGCGATACTAATTAAAGTGCAGCACGTATTGACCCTTGGCTGATGTAGAGAACTGAGTTGGACCTAATTAGTACTTGGATGGGAGACCACCAGGAAATCCTTAGGCTGTTGGCTGGCCTGGGAAATCGAAAAAAACGTCCTGGAAGAAGGCAGTGGCAAACTACTTCTATACTGTTGACAAGAAACTACATGGACTCTCAATGAAGTCACCAGGAGCGTCAAGCACAACTTAAAAGAAACTTTTTCTTAAATACCTATCGATTTCAGTGGTGCTGTGATTCTTATTTGTTCACCACCGGTGGCTGGGAGGGGGGAAAGTGCAATTCGGATGCCAGAAGTTCTTGAGTTGAAGCTTGTTGTGTGATCATTCCTGGTTAGTATGTTTTTCTTTAGGATTTTCTGTTGGGAGTTTTTAGTTGTATGATGTTATATGCACCTTTCTGAGCTCTTCAAAGAGGGAAGATGATATACTATACTATTCCCTTTTCAATCAGTAATTGATATATGTTGAGAAATAACTATTCTACATAATGTAAAAGAAGGTGGGTTCTTGTGGAAGAAAAATGAGCATTGGTGGAATTTTATTTATGCAATCCCCACCTCAGTCTGGAGGGACTTTAGGCAGGTTTTAATAATTATGGTATTTAAACAGTACTTGTTAATACTTGTTTTCTTGACACCTTGAAAAAACATTTTAAAGAAATATCTGAGAATATTTTTAACAACTGCTTCTAATATTAGTTATTAATAGTGTTTCTTTTTTAAGTTAAGAGCATTTTATTACCAGGAAAGGGAATAGAATACTGTAGCTTTGAAATTTAAAGTTGAGGGGGTGCATGGCTTAAAACTTAAAAATGACCATACCATGCTTTAAAGTATTCATACAGAATGAAGGGAATTACAGGAGGACTGTGCCCAATTTGGGGAAATGTAGATTGGAGGAATTTTGATAAACATTGATTTCAGTACTTTGCATGGTAAGTTAATACTAGATTCCAGGTGAAAAAATTATGGGATAAATAAAACCAAATATGAAAGTGTACATTTCTTAATCACATTTCTGAGTCAATGAATTAAATTAAATTGTAGGAACATTAAAAAAAATCAATTTGATGCAGTCAGCTAATCCATAAATGGTTAAACCTAACTTAAAACTGGCCTAATAATATACTGAATAACTTCATCTAGTCAACTGCATCAAGCCAACACCTAAAATCAATCAGTTGACCTGTTTTTGCATAATCAGTCCTCCAAGAAAAAGAGCTGGAGAGAAAGAGTGACTGAAAAAAAATACAATCTGCTTTGTTACAGAACACAGGTGTTAAGTACTGGCAGCACAGAACATATATCCTGAATACTGATTGGTTGGAATGATGAGTCATCTTCCTACCTGACCAATGGAGAAGAGGCTAGTGATATGATGGAGCTTTGCCAGTACTCTCTTAGTCCAAGGGATACTAAACATTTTTTGAAAATGGGAACTTTGTGTTCCCCATATGGGGATTTTTTACCCAGCTGGTAATTTTTCGGAGAATCATCAATAAGGAAATCTGACTGGGTTAAATGTGTTGCAGGAATAAGGACAGTGCTAAAGCAATTAAAAATTGAGAGACTTTTTAGCCTTACAAGTACTTTAGCAGAAGTTGTAGACAAGACCATGGAGAAATATGACAGTAACCTGTGATGAAACTAACGTTTGGAAGATTACTTTGGCGCAGTTTGAATGAGAAAAGAGGAAGCTGATTGATCTCAGTCAAATCTAATTTCTCAGCAGAGGGAACAGTTTGAAGTTTATTAGAGCGGGCTGTTTCTTTTGCATAAGGATGTACAGGGTTTAGGGGAAGGGGTGTGAAAATGAGCACAGGGTGTACTTTTGCAAGGTAAAACTGTGTTTAATTTTCCCGCATATTCCTATTAAGTCCCTTGAGAGCCAGTTTAAGAATCTCACTGGAGTAGTTGGAGGAGATGCCATTAATGCAGAGTGCCTTTGGGAAGTAATTGCCTGTGCTTTCATGGTGACTGTGTTCCATCAAAGTTTGGAAGGATGAGGGCTATTTAGGTGTATTTCATATCTTTAGGACAGGCAATGGAGTGGAGTGTATGTGCCTAAAAGAAGAGACAGGCAGCAAGAAATGTGAATGGAAATCCTAGGAGCAGTGATAGCTATGCAGAGGCAGAAAAAGGTAAAGGCTTGATATGGACACTATAACTGTTGAGCAGGATTGGGTGTACATCAGTAAAGTGTGGCAGTTGTGGCTACTGGGCATTTTGGCCACTAATTTAAGGCGCAACAAGGAATAGGGTAGAACTGACTAACTGAAAGGTGCTTTGGGAAATGAAAAGAAGGGATCCTGCTTGTGAGGAATTTGTTGTAGTATATATTACTGAGAAAATAAGATTTGTAAAATGGTAAAGTGTGCTTTGAGTCAAGCTTGAATCCTGATGACTTCATGACTGCAATAAATAAAAAATAATTTGTGGGAGCCAACTTTGTGTTTCAGTGGGGAGCCTTTAAAACAAGAAAGGCGCTAGCTATAAAGTCATTTTTCTTGCTTGTTTCTGGAGTTATATGGACAAAATAAACCTCTTATTCTTTTAAAGATCAACCTAAGTGGTTCCAGTAGAAGATGGTTTAGATAAACTTTCTTGATAAAAAGATTTTACTTATAATTCCAGTATTTTTGAAATTCCAAGTCCTGGACAAAATCTCTGCTCTGAATAGCAGTGAAATAACCATTGCATCACTTTTCTCTGGATGAGAGCTGTAAATTCTAAGGCCTGACTATGGAATAGTTAACAACTTCCCCACCCATTGATTTCTATTCCTAAAATAGCTGTGGAAGTGAGATATTTCCTTCCTCTTAAATACAATGACAGGGATGTGTCTTCAGGTGATGAGAGCTGCCCTATTTTTCAGGTTATTCAGTTGGGACACTCTGGGGGGGGCACCAAATTAGGGAATTATTGTCATATCATTTTCGTGCGCACTACCTTAAAGGGATTTTCTGAGAAGATGTTTTCTGAATGAGATCCAAGATTTCTTAAAAGATGCTAGAGTTATACCATTTCATCCTTTTAAAAAAATATATTTTGGACACTTCGTTGTATTGGATTTTTGTTTGTCTAGATCTCTAATTGATCAACTGAAAAAAAGTTAGAATGGTTATAAAAATGTTTTATGATCCTGCTCCCTCTCCCCCATATTCTTTGAAATTTAGAGTTTCTCCTGAGCAAATTTAAAATGTGGGTAAGGATATGGGAGGGAACAAAGGAAACTGTAATTGTTTATACAAAGATCAATGTAGTTCATAGTATGCCCCTTTTTACTTGTCTCTATACCTGCTTCTTTTAAACAAGGAGTGTTTTATTTACTCAAAGTTTTAAAAGTTCAATCTTCAGTTTGGTTATGACCTTTCAGTCATACTGCCTAGTGCTTAGGTTTGATTTGACAGTAACATAGAATAGTGGCATAAGTAATTGAATAGTTCTTTTTAGATAAGTTACTAAAAAAAACAGTGCTACAAGACTTTGGAGGTACAGGGCAAAATAAAATGAATTGCCATTTCTAACATGTCATGTACTTGGGGAGAACTGTTTTAAGAGGCTTACAATTTAAAATAGAAGAAAGTTGGAGGAATGGTGTATATTGTGAAGGTAACCAAATTGTCATGAACCATTAGGGTTACATTTAAGATATTCATTTAGGTGAAGAATGCATAAAGAGCTTATGAAGAAAAATGTACTTATGATTTCAATTATTCAGGCTGTGTTTTATTAATTCAAAGTATAGTCCTAAATACGTTAATTTTGATTAGGTCTCTTTAATAAAAGCGTACATATGAAGCTGTCTTCCAACCATTGATCAACCAGAATTGTATTCTCAAATAGTACCAGATCTCTTTTCCCAGCCGTACCTACCAGGAATCCTGAATATGTACTCTTTTGGAGGTAAAGCATGTTCCTTACAACTAAACCACAAAATCAATCTTGAATCATAGAGCAGGAAGGACCAGTTGAATCCAACCCCCCCCCCCCCCGGTAAGTGCAATCCAAATTAAAGACATTGTTGACAGATGATTATCCAGTATCTACTTGAACATATCAAGTGAATGGGTATCTTATCCATTCTCTGGATAACCGAATCCACTTTTGAACTACTCTTACTTTATGAAGGGTTTTTTTCCTAATATTTCCTAACAACTAGAATCTGATTTCCTGTAACTTAAAATAATTATTCTGTACATTGCATTTTGGAATAATATAAAACTAGTTGATTTTTGTGAGACATACTTTCAGATATTTGAAGAGTCTTATTTATTTATTTAATTAATTAATTAATTAATTAATTTGTCCCCGCCCATCTCCCCACATCCCCTATTTATATATAGTACCTTCTTCCAGTTTCTCTGAATCTTTTTTAACATGGGTTTCCCAGAACTGGGCACAATACTTCAGGTGGGGGTTTGACCGAAGTAGAATAAAATGGAACTCTTAATTAGCAGGATTGGGAAATACAGGAACAAGTTTCCTTCCATTATCCAGTTAAACTCTGCTTTCTCAAATTACTCTAATCTACCATTCAATCTTAATGGGTTGAACCACACTGATGTAGCATGCATCAGTTTAGCTGTTGTCCAGAAAATGAAATTTGGGTGTGAGAAAGAAATCTAAAAAACCACAGGGAAAAAAAAAGGAATAGTAATGGGGAAAAAAGACCAGCCTAATTGTGTAACTTTTGACAGTTTAATTATTTAAATAAAGTTTTTTCTGTAATTGCTCTGAAGTATTTTTTCCCCCCCTAAAACTTGGGGTGCAAGCAGTAGTGTGCTAGAAGTGGCTTGTACTGGTTCGCAAGAGCTGATTGTTAAATTTTCAGGAATTTTGCAAGCCACTTGAGACCAGAGCTGAGCAGCGATGCCTAGCATGCTGATCAGGTATTTGGTGGCTCATGGCATGGTAGTGGCAATGGAGATGGCAAAGCTTGTTGTTATGTATTTATTAGCATATCACTGGGTGCAAGCCACTTTTCTGTGTCTTTTCCCACGGGATTTGTGAAATTAGTGTTTCATAGAAAAATCCCAACAGTTTTAGAAGTACATATTGCAAAACAGCGTAAGGCATCTTAACAACAAGCTTTAAAATACCTCATGTTCAGTTGCTTATGACAACCTAAAAGTGCCTAGTTTAGGAAGTGAATTCTTTTCTTTATATGGACCATGTACTCTTTTGAATATCAATAAAAGCTGTTTACTGCAACAAAAATGGTATAAACGATTTGCAACCCTTTTTATTCCTAATTTTCAAATGGATATTAGGCTGAAATATTGACTTGCA
Source organism: Python bivittatus (assembly GCF_059951505.1). Lineage (NCBI taxonomy): Eukaryota > Metazoa > Chordata > Lepidosauria > Squamata > Pythonidae > Python > Python bivittatus. The sequence goes on from NW_028277087.1 coordinate 6,330,227, forward strand.
TCACAGGCATGAATTCTAGAACTTTGTGGAAGTGTTGGCTGAGATGGAATTCTTGCCTCCTAATATACTAGATTATGTTGAACTTCCAGCCTCATCCAAAATCAGTTCATCGGGATGCTTCTGTTTATCTGCCTTTCACTAGGTTTTTCTTTTAATTTAACTGTCACCTAATCCCAGGAAATAATACATTACTGTAAGCCCAACATTTTCCCCCTGTTCCACTCTTCCATCATCTCTCATATGTATTAATTGTATTGGGTCATTGGCTCCTTCTCAATCATAGTGCATTTTTCTGCTGCCTTGGCATTCACTTGTACTGGTTATGTTAAGTAGGTTCACTTAAGAGTCCTCTCAAGCAAGTCCCCTTTTAGTTAAGAATGTTAATAACTAAGCAGATAACCTTTCAAACTTTAAATGTTTGGATTTTTAAAAATCATAATCTAATAAGATTCCATGTGTCAGTTCTTTCCATATAATATAGTAGAAAGCAAAGTCAGAATTTTGAATGTATCTGGTATTCTCTGCCTTTCTGGTTTCCTTCACTTAGGCAGAGGGATCAATCTGAAGCGGAACCAAAGATGTACTAGATTATATAGCAAGTTGTACAGGCCTCCATGTAATCGTTAAGAGTCAAGTGCAACTGGAGAGATGTTACATTTTACAGCTGATAGGTGCATGGAAAAATCTAGATCACAACTGGGAGCAATTTAACCTCCAAACAGAAGGCATCATGTAGAGCTAGATAAACGGTTTGATTGGTGCAGAGGAGTTTCCTGTATTCCTGGCTCTGGCTGACCAGTGAAAGAGTATTATATTAAGCCATCATGTTCACAACCCTTCAAGAAGTACAGGAAAGCAAGTCCTTGGAACAATCAGGTACTAGAAAGACCATAGAGGAAAGAAGGCAAAGATTTTTTCTTCAAAAATCCCTCAAAAATTACTTGTCCGTTTACATGTAACATTTATTTTAGCTATATGTAAACGGATAAGTAACTTTTGAGGGGGTTTTGAAGAAGTACACAGAGATGGAAGGGATATCTTTCCATTACAAAAGCAGTAACAGATAGTCAGCTTTTCCAAAGTAGCTAGGATGTGATTTTACTTTCTTTAGAAGTTATGAAGCTGAGAGATAGTCTTTAAGATGTGTCATTTCTAAATGTGTTTTTTGTTCTGCTCTAATATCTATGTAAAATTGATCATAATAAAGCAATATAACGGCCATTAATAATAAAGATATTCAGCAGCAACCAAGCGAGCAAATAACCAAGCAATCCATTAAAAAGCAACAATCAAGGGAACTCAAGGCTAACACATTTCAAACTGGATCCCAGAAATGTATTAGGAGTCTATGTCAATATCAAAAAAACTTGTGTTATGTGAGCATGAGCTCTGATTATCTCTGACATTCAACAACTAGAATTTTCCCAGACAGTATATTACAGTCATCCAAAAGGCCTTTTATTTTCATGCATATACCCTTTCTTGCTGACATAATTTCTTAAAAACATTTATACTTGAGCTGGTGAGGGAGATTGCTAAGGTGAACCTTGAGATACATTAAAATAGAATTTTGAAGGGGAAGTCAAAAGGAAGGACACCACCACCCCTTCCATGAAGGTTGATTTGTCCATAGTGGCTTCCAAGATCTGAGGGATATTCAAAGTCGGGGGGGGAGGAATAGAAAATACTACTGGGCTGGGAGGAAAGTTTGATATTTGGCTGCTAGATACCCTTGTCACTTAACAGCTTCCTGAAAGAGGGCATGGTTAGTTGGCATCTTAAGCTGTAGCATCACTATTATGGGGTGAAGATCACCACAACATTTTATTCCAGGTTCCTATTACTTTTAATACTGAATTCAGGGTATGACCTGATGCATACTTATGTCTGCAGACTTAATTATGCTGTTGCTTCTTTTATCATATATTAACACAACAGAAATACTGAAATATTCAAATATGCAATATCTGTCTATTATCTGAGTACTCTGATTTGTAAGGAAGGCTAGTCTTACCATTGCTGACAAAACAAACAAATAGGTATACTTCAAATTCAATATTTGAAATGTATTGTTTCCTGGCTCATAAAAATGATGTACAATTTCTGATCATAGCAGTCCCTTCCCTAAGGGTTTGTCTAGAGAACTCATTGCTTCTGTGTGTGTGTTTCTGGATGCATTAATATTCAGGAAAGCAGGTGATGTAATCCTTGCTATTTCTGTCCTTAACCATAACCTAAAGGGAAAAACCACTCTGGTTTTTTTTGTTAGCATTCCAGTAAGGCACCCCACTTGGCAGGCTGTTCCTTTGAAGGCTGTGAAATATAAATAGTTGTTAGAATTGATGTTTCTGAAAATGCATGCTCATAATTTGTGATTATGGCCATGGCTCAGCATTATATGTAGAAGTAGCATAGTATGTTAGATCTGCTTCAAGTCAGTCTGTATTCATAGTTGAAGACAGTGCTCATCTGGGTTTGTACATATTCCTGTCAACTCATAGACAGTGTTCAGACATTTTAGCCTAATGTGTTATGCAAATTACATTGCTTATGTGCCATCAAGTCTGTGTCAGATCTTAGGAGTCACATAAATAGCTTTTCTCCATAACAATCTATCCCTAACCTGGGTCTTCAGCTCTTCACCCATGCCAATATTTTATGGTTCAGTGGTTTTATGAAACCAGAACAGAGTTTTAGGAAACCTGTAGCTCAGTTAACCCTGGGTAAGTGTGTTGTCTGGGTACAACTTTAAATACCCTGTTGTGGGATCAACATTGAATATTAGAAGTTGCCTGTCACAGAGTCTTGGTGCATTTTAGCAAGCTTTGTTTTGTAGAATTCTTTCTTATCTGAGCTTGACCCTCACATTTTCTACACAAGGTAGCTTCAGAAAATTGTGGCTGCTCTCCAAGCCAATTGCTTCTCCCAGGAGATTTTTTAAGTTAAAGGAATAGTGGTTTTGCAGTATTCAGAAGGTATCTCAAAATACAGTACTTTATGTTCCTTGTAGCAAATGAGAGCAGCAGCCAGTTACTGGGTTCACACAAAATATTAAGTCAAAATGTGGTTTGCTTGTTTGTGACTTAGTTTGCTGCATGAATCAACTATATTATTATTATTTATTTACTTATTAAATTTATATGCCGCCTGTCTCCCCCAGAGGGTGACTCTAGGTGGCTCACAATTAAAATCCAAAACAAAACAATAAAAAATATAAATATCCATATTAAAATTAGCTAAAGCAATTCTATGTAAAAGGACTATATACCTTATTCAATGAACCCTGATTAAGCAAACCATGATTTAATGTGTTTTGTGAACACATTCACCAATGTGGAAAAAAGTAAAAGAATACAACAGGAAGACATTCTGAGATAAAATTAAATCTACTTCTGGTGTTCCCAATAATCACCAATCTTCAAATTCAGCAAAAGGACTACAGACCATTACCTGTAGGTATTATGAGCAATAAGAGAGCTTTCTCAAAAACCTTGACAAAGCCTAATTTGTGTTTTGAAAGAAGCATCCCAGCTGCACAATAAAGAGAGGCCTTTGTTGTGTACCCTGAGAATTGGGGTTAAAGAGATTTTTGCATATCTTGATTCATGATAGATTGGGGAATTATTAAGTACCTGGCTATATGCAGCCGCTGAACTACAAACACACTATCTGGCTATGCATCAGGCACAAACTAGCCAACTACATTTTAACATAGTGGGTATACGTAGAATGGCTGCAGCAGATATTGATATCCCCCATGTTGATGTCCTTTCACTTCAGATAAAGGTTGGTGATTCTAATTAGTGAAAGTCAAATATCAGTTAAAATCAGTTGCCAACCAACTATCCTATATTTAACTATTTATTTGCCATAAGGCCTATTTGGCAATTGTTTCATGAAATTCAGGAACAGCAAAGATTATGGCGTGAGTTTCATTCCCTGCTCCACCCCAGTCTCAAGGATTTAGTATTTGAATATTATGCATTGCATCAGAAGAGTAGACTGGACAATATCTATGATGCATTTATCCACCTGTTGAATTTAACCTTCAAGGAATTGGTGTAGTTGGTACACTAAAGGACAAAACAAGCCCATCTCTGTTCGTTTTCCCTTGGTGAAAATAGAGCAGATAGCCTTTTCCCTCTGGAGCCATCTTGCTACTGCTGAACCACAAGGGAGTGTAATTAACAGAGCCCAGCTGATGCCCTCCTGTAATTCCAAACATGATGTCACGTTAGGGATGTGCCCCAGGATGTGACACTTCAGGGACCTTGGAATGCTGGCAAACATTTCAAATCTTGTGACCAACTGGACTATGCCTTTAGTGATTGTGGCCCTCATTTAATGTATTCACTAAAGGGTAGTCATACCACATGCATTGGTTTTGATTTTTAGTACTATTCTCGCTTTGGATGCTGGAAAAGAAATCTTGTAGTGGGGATGAGAAGGGATAAATTATTAATGGCTTTTTAATAATTTAAAAATACCCGATAAAGGAGCTCAGGTTAGTTATCAATGGAAGACTTGGAAAGGGTCAGCGTTCAGTTTTGGAGAAACTGCTCGACATCCAAGAAGTTCCATCCCTAGCATCTTAACTTAAAAAGGAATCCTGGTAACAAGGGCGAGAAAAAAATCTCTGTGCTTGAAAGACAGAGACATGGCTACTCATTGTAGAAAATATTGGACAAGGATGCTGCTGTGATAACTAAACATTAATACTTGAAATATATTTGTTATATCTCTGTATGATTAACTGTTCAAGACTCATTTCCTTTTGATTAATTTATGTAGGGATCTTGTCTTAGCACTAAACTAATCCTTGACATTCACTCATTCCTAAAGCAGAAATCACTGGCACTCAGAAGTTGTCACTTGCTTCTTTGCTTGAGTCAGTGCTCTGGATTTGAGCCTTTTATTATAAAGCATATTCAGGCTGTCAGACAGGAACACCATAGGTGGATCCTTCTGAGAGCAAGGAATTTCTAAATCCCTTTGCAGATTTTAAAAAACGTAAGGTTTTCTGTGTGAGGTTTGAACAGTAAAATTAATCTGCTGTACCAAATTTGAATTTCACAAGTTTTCCTTTTAGGTGTCTTAATCAGATGGACCACTGGCCCTTTTAGTTTTTGAGTGCGTAGACATAATTGTGAACTTTTTTTTTTACTTGAATCCTCAGGTCCATTAATCAGATCCAGACAGAAAATAGTGTCTCAAAAGGACAGAATTGCTAAGCAAAATGCTTTTGAGCACATATTTATCTAGAAATTTCTTTTCAATTCCAGAACTTAAGCCTTTTGTATATAGTTCAACTGCCATTTCCCATCCATTTTTAAAAATTTAACTGATAATTTCAGAAATGAAAAAAGCAATTGAGAGCCAGAATCAATGCTGAAACATTGCAAATCACCAATAGATCCTGATTCATTTTCTGTTAGGTCCTTACCTAGTCCAATAGAATATGTCATACTAGTTCTCCAAAGCTTTAGGTGGTTCCAACCTTCATATCTTGGAATTCTTTAAACTGGAGATACCAGGAATGAAATCTGGAATTACCTCCATGTAAAGTATCTATTCTGCACACTGAGTTACTAGCATTTACTCTGTAGTCTTTGGTTCCTTTATCTGCCAGAATCTGGGTTCGCTCTCAACATGGGTCCCTTGTTAAATTTGACTCCCTAATCAGAATCACCAAGTTGGGGTCAATTATGCCATTAAGACCACCACCACCCCCGCCTCTGCTCAGTGCAGGAATCCAAATTAAAGCATCAATGACAGGAGGATGTGGAGCCTCCACTGAAAATATCCAGTGAAGGGGAGCCCAACATTTTGCTGGGTCATTGGTTCTACTATGGAACTGCTCTTGCTGTTAGAAAGTTCTTTCTAAATTTCATAAAAGAATCTACTTTCATAATCTGCATGACAAAAATCCCCAAGATGTCCTACTCTTCAGTAGTTATTCCTAAATAAGAAACCACTCTTCTACCAACTGGTTCATTAAAATGAGGTTTCACTCTTTTGACTTGTATTCAATACTGCACTTGTTCCTATTAAATTTCATTCTATTAATGCTAGCTAATTCTTCAAGGTTTTGAATTCTATTTCTGACTTCAAAGGTAATAGCTATCCCATCTAAATTTTTGTCATATATAAATTTGATAAACATTCCCTGCACCTTTTCATTCAAATCATTAATACAAATAATCAGCAGAAAATCCAGCACTGATCCTTGTATTTACTTAATACCGTTCTCAAATTTGATGAGGATCCATCGATTAAGCACTGTTTAAATACAATTTACAAGCCAGTTATGTATCCACTTAGCTGTCGTGCAGTTAGTCCTTGGTTAATGATGGCAATTGGGACTGGAATTGCTGTCACTAAATGATGCAGTCATAAAACGCAGCATCACTTGACTGCTCCATTTGCAGTTCTGGCAGTCCTGGTTGCCATCGTTAAGTGAAGACCTCACATGGCCATGACTTCCTGCCAGCTTCCCCATTAACTTTGCTTGTGGAAAGCTGGCAGGGAATGTTGGAAATCACAATCACGTGACCGCAGCTCACTGCGATGTCACAATTGTGAGCTGGACACCCAGGGGCCCAGATCACATCACATGACTATGGGAACACTGCGATGGCTGGAACTCCGAGGACTGGTCATAAATAGCACTCATTCAGCACCAGTGCAAGTTCAAACAGTTGCTGAAGGAATGGATGTAAGCCAAGGACTACCTGTGCTTATCTAGCTTGTTAATCAAGGTGTTGTGGAATACTTTGTCAAAAGCTTTACTGAAATCAAGATATATCTGTAGTATTCCCACAATCAAGAAAATTAATCAAAAATAAGGTAAGATTTAATCTGGGAACCTTGTTTTGGAAGGCTGGGACATTAGCTCTCCTCCAATCATCTGATATTTCACTTTAAAGACAATCTATAATGATTCAAACTGATGCAATTCTAATCCTGGATAATTACATGCATTCAAAGTAAACAAGTATTTTCTGACCATGTTTCTGTCAGTTGCAAACTTCAATCCAGGTCTTTCTTCTTATCACAATTTTATGGTGGAACACACTTTTTTGGGTTGAAGACTGGTTAGCTCTTGCCATTTCTTTGCCTGTTAAAACATTTTGCCTTCTTTATTGAGCTGGTATACCAATTCTTTTTTCTTTTAGTTTGAACATATCTAAAGAAGCCCTTTTTGTTATTGTTAGCATCTTTCAGCACATTCTGATAATTTTTATTGTGCTTACATGAGCTCTGCAGTTCTGAGTTACTTGTCTGTATTTTGTGATCTGGCATTGTTGCATTTTCCAATGTGTCCTTTGGGGAAAAAAACTGGCATCTTCAGTTGTTTACCACCAGCACTACCCCATTTTAATTTTTTGCAATTGTGTTTTTAAAATCTCCTTTGGGATTGTCCATCCATCTTGAGTTCCTTTTCTCATTATTTGATTTATGTGGAATCTGATGTATGATTGCTTTGAGTGCTTACAATCCACTGTTTAAAAATCCAAGATAAGTGTTTTAGATTCTTTTCAAATCAAGAACTCCAGTATTTACATGTTCACACTTCCATAATGTTCCTGCTCCTTCCACTTCCTCTATTCTCTCCTGTTGATTAGTACTAAATCCAGTATAGCTGATTCAATTGTGCCTTCCTCCACCACCTTTCGAAGGAGAAAATTGTCAGCAAGGCATGGCAAGATTTTCCTGGAAGGACCATGCTTGGCAGAGTTTCTCTCAACAGATGTAAGGGTACAATTTCCTATCACTAGGACTTCATCCTGCTTTGAAAGATCTGCAGTTTGCTTTTGGAAAGCATCATGCCTATTTTCTCTTTGATTGGGTGGGCAATGATATCTAACAATGTTACTTTTATTTGCTACTTCAGTTAATGCTCAGGTGCTCTTTACAGCATTTTCTGTCTTAAAATGGCAGAAAACATCACAAATTCTAAATAAATTTGATGAAGAGTTCAGGATGGTTGCATGTGAACCACCTATACTTTAAAGAAAAACAGAACCCCATTTCAGTAATGTCCCATTTTCTTCCCTCACCATTTTCTAGAAGGCATCTTTATTTTAATGTAAATTTACTTATGAAACACTAATACTGTATTCCACAGTACCCTACCATTCTAATGCAGAAGCCCCACTTAAGAGTATATGGATCAAATGAAGGCGTGGGAGAGATCACTATTCTTGCCCTTTTTCTGACTAGTCAGAATAAAGCTTATGCAATGAGTTTAATCCTAAGGTTCTTTTTTTAAGATAACGATGTGCCATACAAACATAGAGTTCTATCCCCACTTCGGAACATGTGAATGCAGAATATTGGCAACATTCACTGTCACTGAACCCCAAAAGAGCCAGTCACATTCATAGCCTTCAAATTATGAGAATCCACCCTCAGACTTAATTGTTCAGCGTATGAAGTACATGCACCAATCGGGTTAATTAAGCAATAAAAGTCTACGTCTAGTTACCTCCCTCACTATTCGTGGGATAAAAGTACCAGCGTCTTTAAGAAAATTAAAATAAGAACGCACAACTCTGGAAAAAAAACACCACCATGCATAACACAGCCAAAGGTCCCAACGCGAGAAGACGTAGAGTGATCTAGCCTGACGAAGAGGTCAAAAGCTCGCTCGCGATTTTGCGGCGGGTCGTCCCGGGGAGGCTGCCGTTTCAGTTTTAGCAGCCCATAGTCCGGCGAATGCTTATCCAGGCAGGAGTCCCTTTTTCCCGAGCACGCACAGCCAAGCCCGTTGCGCTCCTGTAAGAAACACTCGGAGAAGCGACCCATCCTCGGAATGGCCAACAGACTTTACTAGGCCGCTGCGAGCTCCGCGCAGGATGCAAGCCCTCGCTCGCTCTCCCCTTCTCGAGGCCATCCTGGGCGATCGAGCGCCCTCGGAAGCACCGCCCTGCCCGGGCTTGGCGGCAACAACGGCGGGCGCCGCTCCTCCTCCTTTCCGGAGGCTCAGCGGGGCCGGATGTAGCAGCCGCCGCCGCCGCTTCCTCCCCCCTCTTTGGTAGCTGCGCACCCCAACATGTGGAAGGCAGCGCCCCCCATGTCTCCGTTCAGCCACACATAGCAGGCTTCGTTTGTTGCGTGAGCCCTGTTTGCCCGGCCTCTCCACGTGGCCCCAAAGTGCCGCGTAAAGAAAGAGGGGGGCCTTTGCTGCATCATCAGTTCCCCCTTCCCCAATCTCCAGGCCAGCCTTCCGAGGCTGATTTCTTTAACCCTCGCCTGGTTACAGGTCTAACTCTACCAACTGTTACCTCTCTCCCCGCCCCCAACTGTTCCATTTTACGCCAAATAAAAGGGGGGGGGAGGAGGAGGAGGAGGAGGAGAATTTTTGCCAATGCAATCTAATTAATAGCTTGACCGGGAGGAGGGAACAACCCAAGTGGATAAGGCACCGTGAGCGCGCATGCTCTTCCGACCGACTGCACGTGTAAGAAGCGCATTTGGTAAAGGAGGGGGCGATGGAGCAGCAGGATCAGAGGGAAGGAGGAATCTACCCGGCTGGTTTAAAATAGAAGGCTTCTTATACATCCCCCTTCCCCACTATTGTGGAGGAGGTGGGGGGGACGAAGTGAATTCTAGAGAACGGGATCTTTTTCTCTGGATCGCGAGCCAGCAGCCTTGTAAGTGCATCCTTTTCAAAGTTTTTTTGTTTTGTTTTTTAAGAAATTGAGATGGGGGTGGAACTTGCGTCAAAAAGCCTTGGCGTAAGGCCGCTCCAAGTTAGATTTGCAGTAGTTGGCAACCCTAAAGCTCCCCCTACAAGTTAAGAGTGGGGGAAATGTGGTGGGGCTTCCCGCGGTCGTTTACGTACTCGCCGAGGTTAAACCCCTTAAAGAGCTCGAAATAAATTAAATTCTTGTACAGGCTTCTAAATGTAAAACTCCAAGGAAGTTGATTCTGGTTTATTTAATGGAGGATAGGAGAAACGGAGGGGGGGAGTAGAAGCGACGATCTGGAGGTGGTTTCGTCCTCTGTTCCTCCCTCGCTCCTCTTAATATGTGTTTTTATTTTAAAAACTTTTTATTCCAAAATAAGCCCTCCCCCCGCAAAACGCAGCAAAGCGTGGGATGATCCAAATAATGTCTGATTGGTACCAACCGGCCTTTTACTGGGGGGGGTGAGAAACAGTATTTGTTTCGGAAAGTTGTAATAGCTCCCTCCCCCTCCCCCCTTTTGCTGGCCGTGCTTGCTTCCTCTTCCACCATCACACGCTGGGGAAGAGATTGTAGAGTTAAGATGGGGGGGGGGGCGCAGAGGGAAAAAGGAGAGGGAACCCCTTGTTTTATAAAGTCGCGTTTTTAGAAACGAGACCCCGTGCGTCCGTCTGCTCTTTTGTTGGGAGAATTGCAAAAATGAGGTATAAGTTTAGGGCTGTTTCGTTTGGAGGAGGCCGGCGAAGGGCTTGAACGGGGCTTCAGTCTGGACAATGGTGTCCTGTGTTCCAGGGATGGCCCTGGAGAAGAGATCGCGGAGGCAGCTCTCGGGGAGTTGCGGGGGAGCAGCCTTAAGGACGGGGGAGGGGCAGGAACCTTAAGGGGACACATCGGTGTTTTCTTCTGGCCCTTAATCTAGTTTGCAGCCGGAAAGAATCTTATGTCAAAGTAAAAGTCTCTTCCCGTCCCGGTCCTGACGAAGTATTGTTTTGCCTTCACTTTAAAGATGCATAAAGGGGGTGTTTCAAGCTTCCCCCAGGAGTCTGGTAGGCCTTGTAGTTCCCCCTTTCTTGCCCCACCTCTTCCTGGATGCTTGTCCCCTCCCTTCCTTCCAGGACGGTTGTGGGTGTTTCTCTCACAACCCCCTTGCATTTTTTAAATGTTCCACTGAAGTTAATAGAGTCGCAACTTATTAGTTATAGCACTCTGGAAAAAGTTTCTTTGCATTATAGGGGAATTCCTCCCCTTCCCAACCATGTCCACGTCTTTCTCAGAGTCCTGAAGGGGCCCCTTATTTAAGTTTTAAAATTACAAATGCAAAATGCTCCCCTTTCTGTATTACAGTATAAATGGTAACCGGGGAAAGAATTAACACCGTTGTTTTTCTCACAGCACATAGCAAACAATGGCTCCTGGAATAGATGACTGAGGAAAAAATCACGAAGGGAATGTTGACAGCCATTATAGAACATCAATGTATAGTGACAGCATATATGTGAATATCTCATTGAAAATAAGTCCAGTTGCACTCATTTTTATTCCCTAGCATCGTAGATCTGTTGTTTTGAATCAGTTTAGAAGCTTGTTCCATCATCATTTGCAGGATTTGTTTCCAGGTTAGCCCAAATTTAGGTTCCTCCTGGAGAATCTCTTAATGCTTCAAAGATGAAAACAGATGGTTGCTAATACAATCCAATTTAAAATGAGTAAGCAACTTCTTGTGTATAGAAGGTGTGGAAGTTTCAGGTGGGTTGATACTTGGAATGGGGGGGGGGATCCTGGTAATCCTCCAGTGACACGTATGGAATCTTGACGGCACATGGTGTGTCCTGTACCTCTTGAATTTCACAGGTTTCCTATGGGTGGGCTGAGATGACAAAATGATTTGTGGCCTTTGTTGGTAATGTATGTCATTTTTTTTAAAAGACAAAGTATATATGTTGTGTGTTATAACATTGAATGGCAGTCTGCTACTCTTAGTGTTTCCAGGCTATAACTCATTAGCCACAGAAGTTGAAGACCAACAACATCCACTCGTTCTCTCAAGCCATAATACAGTACATTATTAGAGCAATCACTGGGAGGAAAGTGGTGCCGTCTTGTCTTGCTTGTGTTTGGAGGAGCATCTGGCTGGCCAGAGTTTGGAAAAAGTTACTGAGGTCGGTGAAACTTTGGTCTGATCCAGGAAATCTTACAGCATGATTGGAATTTGGAATGTCAGGGGCCACTCGCATATGCTAGCAGTAAGCAAATTAATTCACGTATTAGCCATGATAAATTTAACATAAATCTCTGTGTTTAGAAGCCATCTATCTTTGAAGACCAGGGGCTGAGAATACAAAAAGGGAGATGTCTTGCTGTCATTTGATTGACCGCTTTGCAGACTTTTTTGGTCTGAGTTTGTTGTCAGAGGTGTAGTTGCACATCCTCTCTTGTTTCAGGATTCAGTCTTGAATGCATTTTCCTCACCATAAATCCTGTGGGTTTTGATGAAATTTAACTTTCTAAATGCGCAGGCCTAGTGTTTTGGGATCAAAGTTAGCTTGCATGCAAATCTGCATTGGTTTTACTTTCAATTCTGAGCTCCTGGACTTCCGCTTGCTTTTCAGCTGTGAATTATATTTGTAGTTAATTTAACCCTGAACTTAATGATTCTTCTCTTTAACTGGTGTACATAGCCATGTAGCTTGATAGAGATAACCAAAGAAGAGTCAAAATAAATACTGCAAAATAAATACCTTCTGCTAGAATTGTTGGCAGGGAGACAAAGAAGGAAGATCAAACCCAGAGGTTTGGGGAAATGTACCTAAGCAGCAAGGAGATTAGTTTAAAAGGGAAATTGATGACCTTAGTTAACATAACTTCCTGGTTGGGGGGGTCTTCTCCAGCCATAATGTGATGGTAATATCTGCAATTCTTGTGGGCTTGTGTAAGTCTGGAAGGAGGAGAATGCCTTGAAAGAAAAATGATGTTGAACCACCGGATGTATGCCGCTTATCATGTTCATTGTATGATCATTTATTTTATGAATGGAGAGGTATTTTTCACCGAGTCCAGAGAGGTAGCTATGTTAGTCTGCTATCTACTGTTAGCAAAAACAGTAGATAGCCTCATGGCACCCTAAAGACCTAACCTTTATTTTCCAAATAACTTTATTAGATTTTTGAGATAAAGGGATAAAAATGAACAAGAACTAATAATTAAAATAGAAAGCAGAGAAGAGAAAAAAGTAAAGAATGAAAAAGAAAGCAAAGTGAAAAATGCAAAAAGAAAAAGAAATACAAAAAAAACCCTTCCAGCTTCCTTTTAATTTGCTGTAAGCTCTTACGCTAAGTTTATAACATAACTTTCATTTTTTTCTATGATCTATTGTTTCTAATCATCAGATCCATATATCCATATGAAACAGAATTTTTTTTTCTGTTTCACACAAAATGTTCAAAAGGGGCTTAAGGCCCAACCATTTATTATTGCATAGGTTTTTGCTGATCACATTTCACTTCATCAGCTACATGGAATATAGTGTGCCCTCTTTGATTAGAAAGGAATTAGTAATAAGTATCTCCTTTCCAGTAATAATGAGCTTGCTAAAATGGTATCTTCCCTTAAGATGCTTGCTAGGAGAAGATGGCATTACTCTCGTGCTTATCTTCTTTGTGGCCCATTCTTGCATCTCAATTGCCAGGTGGAGGAATGGTCAAAGAAAAAAGGGAGGATGTTGCATAGTAAAGCCGTGTTGTTGCATCAGCATCTGCTTGTATTTGGCACACTTCCCAAACCTGGATAGCTCACCTAGTACTTTTCCCAACTCTTGCTTACTTTAACATCTGGATCTTAAAGAAGTCAGTTGGGATTGAGCTGGCACAATTGCTGCAGTGTAAAGAAAGAGACAGATTCCTAGTGTACAGTAGATTTAGTGTTCAAGGCTACGTCATCCCTACCAGTTGCCCGTGCAGCTTCACCGATCTATGGCATTCTCCAGCATATCCCATTTCATTATTCTTAGTCATCTGATGGCTGCTTTTCAACTATGGCTTACAGGGAAGCTTACCAATGGAAACAGCATACATATAATGTAGTGGGCTACAATTCATGTCATATGAAAGGATTTCCACTTGCATGGAGGAGTTTCCCTTCTAAGCCCTGAGCCATCCAGTCCTTCAACTTTCTGGAGCAGATAAGGAGGGAGCATTCAGTCTTCCAGATGATTTAGTTCTTAAAATCAGTAGAAGACAAATTGCAGAGGGTGAAATTAAAAACAACATCAAATGCAAGTCAGGAACTAAAACAAACAAACCTGTTAAGAGGAGGGTTTATGTGTGTGAGTGAGAGAAAGCAAGTTTTCACCTGAAACTGAAAATAAAATAAAGATGCTATCAGATGACTCAGGAAGAGAAATACCAAAGAAAAGATGCCACAATTAAAGAAGTAGGGAAAAGTAATCCTGAGACCACATTAGTCCTAACCATTTAAAAGCTGTCTAATGAGATTGAAGTTGTAGGATTAGGTATGCTATGTTGAGTTGTCTGTGAAATAATGTGGTAGCAACTAATTGTTTCAAAATTGGTGTAATATTCCCTGTATATCCTATCCAAGATAATAATGGCAGTGCTCTATTTTGCACTAACTGCAGTTTCTAAGCACCCTTCAAAGGCAACTCCATGTAGAAAGCGTTGCAAGAGTTTGTTATGCTGCATTCTCCCTCTATCTGACTGGATTCCAGAACACTCCTGGCCAGCTGAAAAGGTGGATGCAAACAACCACTTTTCTCTCTTGATCCTATAGCTTTTGCTTGCTGCCAGTCAGAAAAAATCCTCAAAATTTGTAACACATCAGAAGAAATTATTAACAGTTCAGAAGCCTGCTAATAAAAAAAGAGATTGCTAACCATTCCCCAGTTTTGGTTTTTGGATCAAAACTGAAATTTGATTTGTTTGATTCTGGCAAGTTGGACCTCATCCACTATAATGATCATCCTGTGAATATTCACCTGATTTATTTTCTCCCTCCTAATTCCTTTTGTGGCCCACTGTTTCTTTGATTTTGGTTGCTGCTGCTCTCCATCCTGACTTAGTCATATAGTTGCTCCCACTTAGGAAGGGATCCAGTGGGTATGTGGGGTGATGTCACACTGCTGTTTAGCCAGTAGGACTTGGCTGTGCATTAATGTCATTGGGCAATTTACCTGGGCTGAAAACTACCTTGAGGGAATTGGATTTTTGTTTTTCTTTTCCTCTGGGAAGTAATGCACAAATATCTATCGGAGGTGGACAGTTTTTTTTTTTTTAAACAGTGGTGGAAATGCTCATCTGAAAACAGTTGTTTCAGCTTGGGCTTACCAGTCATTTAATAGATTCACTTGATTAGCTTGAACTGCTATCTTCTGTGAACGTGATGTTGATGTTATCTTGAGACTGTAACTGTACAAACATAGGAATTCTGGCTTTGCTTTTCCTTTAGAATGGAATAAGGGCAAGCAGGAGCTTTCTGGTATCTAGATAAACTTAAAAGAGGATCAGAGAATTGCAGAAACTTCTACGATCTTCCTCCAGGTCCTTTTCCTGTCTTGGAATTACAGTAGCCTGATAACTTTTGCCCATAAAATGTTAAGCTTCATTGCACGGATTCTGACGCATTTATTTCCTACGCCGGTCTTCACAACTTCTTGTTACTCCACATCTAAGAATTAAGATTCATTTATTAGTCTACATCGAAGAATTAAGATTCAGCTATTGCAGATTTCCAAATGGTGGCACAATCTAACAAAACTATTCTAATAGGTCTCACATCTGGAATTTGGTTTAAAAGCTTCCATTCCCATGCCTGTTTTGGGGGCCCCCAAAAAACAAACTTCATGAGAAAAGGGGACCTGAAGCAACTCCTCCTCTGTTGAATGCTCAGATCCTATTTGGGAAATATGGTCCTCAACGTACTGGGGAGCCAAGTTACATTATAAGTTAAAACCAGCATTTTGAATTACAGTATACTCAGAAATGGAGAGGAAGCCAGCACAACACCCACAGAACCAGTATCACATGGCTGTGGTGACTCGTTACTTGCCAGCATATGGGCAGCTGCTTTTTGTGGTGATTGCACTTTCCAAATAGGCTTCTGAGGCAGCTCAACGTACAGCATGTTGCAGCAGTCCAGTCTAGAGGTGATAAAGGTATGTGTCACCATTGCCAAAGTATAGAGGAGTATGGAGAAAGCCTTGAAGAAGGAATGCAAAGGCAGATACGTCAACACCATCTTAGCTCTGATAGAGAGGAGGGGCAAGAAAGAAACTCAAGATTGCCCTGCCTTGATTCTCTTGGGTATAAGAGTGGGGAGAAGGAAACTCTTAGGCATTCAAGATTCTGTTATCCTTGGTTCAATAAATTAAAAGTTCCAGTAATCCTTATAGAGTCTGTTTCCTGACTTTGCTTAACTTGGACTGAAACAAGGCCTCCTACCTCAAAGAGGATTACAACTGGTCACCAACCAAAGCTTGGTAATGGCATCCTTGGTCATTGGTCCTCCACCTGTTGATCATGCAGTAGCCATGAATCCAAGAGAATGCCCGTGTTGCAGACCTGGTCCTTCAGAGGAGTACAAACTCATCCAGAGCCAGTATAGGAGCTGACAGAGACTCAGGCAGATTTTGGACAAACAGTAACTCCATCTTGCGAGGGTCCAGTTTATATTGTTTCTTCTCATCCAGTCCCTCCAGACTTCTGCATCTCCAACTTGGCCCATGATAGAGATCCATGGCAAACCGATGATACCTCACTCCAAACTGGGGGTTTAATGTAGATGTTTTTGAAAAATGGGGGAGCTGAACCCTGTGAGAGATCAGTGGTCTGACCACCCTTTGCCATCACTATTGACTAGAACAGCCTACTCAGGGAGGAGTGAGACCCCTGTAAGGTAGTTCCATCTTCTCCCAGCCCTCATAGATGGTCCAGAGCGCTATCATAGTAGATAGTACTGAAGGCTGTTGAGAGGTTCAGTAGGCTCAAACCTTCCATAAAAAGATTAGAGAGTGGGTTGAAGTTGTCTAATATGATTGGATCAAGACATAGCTCTTCAGAAGTGGGTTCACCACCACCTCCTTTTAAGGTAGCTAGTACCTTCCAAAGAAGCATGCACCACTTCCCAAATTGAACACATGTTATCTGGCAGCCCAAAGGAGCAGGTAGGGCATTGGTCCAGTCCACAGATGGCACAACTTTTGCTGCAGAAAACTATCCATTTCCTCAGGGAACACATGGTCAAATGAAGCCCACATAACTACCAGAAGTTGCTTCAGTCACCTCATCTGTACTTATCCATACAATGTCTTGAAATTTACCTCTGCAGCTTGCTCTGATCTCTTGTTCAGATCAGTCATAGCCAACATGGCAAATGATCCATCTTTTGATGGTCAGAACAGCACCTTATGGTCAGTTCAGGTTCTATTTAGCAGGTTCCAGCCATGCTCTATAAAAATTGCAGAAATCTGTAATGCACATCTTTTTGTTGAAGACCATCACAGAAACACAGTTAAGAGTAGAAGCAATGCAGGAGGTGGGGTGGGGAATAATGGAAAGTTTTGGGGAGGGATTACATATCAGTGTAGCTTATTTTTGATTTGGGATGTGAAATAACTATACTTCACAGACGAGGGATTTTGAGGAGAATTTTGAAAGGAAAAAGGTATCTCATGGGATACCATTCAAAGAAAAGAGATAGTAAAGAAGAATGGGAAGCTTATTTTGATGACTTAAAGGAAGACTAAAGCTCAGTATTAGCTGATTTTGGTAAAGGATGCTAAGAAACAGCACCCACCGAGTTGCTGGTCCCAATTGTAGTCGCTAAATGAGGATTACCTGTAAGAAGTTTCAAAGAAGTGTTATACTAGTTAAAACAGCAAATGGATAAGATATAACAAAGAAAGGACAGTACTACTCAATTCCTATTTTGGTTCTGTTTTCTCTCTTGAGTGGGATATGGGTTTCACCAGGTAATAATGAAGAGTAAGTTGAAGGAGCAGGATTTCACCTTGAGCTGATAGAAACACAGAGAATTGAGAATTATATCTCCATGCCCAGATGAACTAGCTAACTAGCTTGACAGTCTGGCCACATCATTATGAATTATCTTTGAGAATAGATGCAGGGCAGGTGTTATCCCTCTTTTCAAAGGGGGAAAAAGAAGGGAATTCAATATCTGGAAAGTTTTTAAAGCGGGTCATAAAGCATTTAGCCTGTAAATAATTTTAAAATAATTAAGTGATTATTAGAAGTCAGTACTGATTTGTCAACAAGTCTTTTGACTAATCTTACTTGATTTTATTATCAAGTAGCTCCCTTAATAGAGTATGGGAATGCAGTAGACATAATATGTCTTGATTTTAGCAAACTAATTGATGGAAAGCCCTCCTATTTATCTTCTGCACTGCTGAATCCTAACAGCTGTTTACAATAGCAAAATAGAACCATATAAAATGAATAAATATATAATTAGCTATAAAACCAAAAAAATGAGAAAAAATATCATCCCTAAATACACAATGGGTGTCATCAACATAAGTAGCCTTAAATATCAAAAGCCCTACAGAACAATTTGGTTTTTACTGCTTTGTAGAATAGTGTTAAAGTCTGTGCTAGTCTAGCCTCAAGAGAGAGACTATTCTGATCAGGAGGTGTGGGCTGGATGGCATGACAACAGGTGGATACATAACTGGCTTGAAAATTATATTCAAGGAGTGCTCATCAGTAGTTCTAGCATTTAAAGTTATAAATGGGGCACTGCAAGGTTTGGTCCTAGGTCCAGTAGTCTTCAATATTTTTATTAGTAGCCAGTTGGAGGCAATGGCTTTGAAACTGGCAGATTGTACAAAACTGGATGGAACAGCTAATATCTGAGGGGAAAAATACAGAATGTTCTTGATTGATTAGAGAAGTGGATCAAACAACAGAATTAAAGAACCAAATGCAAAGTTACTTGCTTAGGAGAAAGAAACCTAGTGGACTGGTATAAAATGGGGGCTATCTACCCTGACAATAGAACTTACAAAAGGAATTTGGAATTGTAGTTGATCATAACTTGAATATGAGTTAGTGTTTCATAACTGCAAAAGAAGACAAGTACAAATTGGCTGCATCAATAGTGTCCAAACCACAGGAGGTTAATCATTCCATTCTGTTCTATGTTACTTAAATCCTATCTGTCTTGAGTGTTGTGTCCAGTTCTGAGCACCCCCATACTCTGCGCAAAAATTCAGACAAACAGGATGCAGAAAAGGACAGCAAGGCGGATTGGGCTCCTTCCAGTTCATAATATGATATTCAGTTTGGTTATCAAGGCTTTGACTTGACCAACTTTTAAGTCCAGTTTCTCTGGCAGCTTAACCCTATAGCACTAGCAAAGATGAAACACTTAGTTGTGTAAGCTTTATATCCAGTCACGCATACAACAAAGCACTATAAAACGACACATAGGTCTTCCTCATCGCTCGTAGAATTAGCATGTCAGCAAGTAAGACCCAGTTGTGTTGATTCAAGAAGGAGACAGACGAAGCAAATGGACTGCTGTAACATGGGAGATATCTGTCTTGGCAATAGAAGTTGTATATTATTTATTTGTTGCATTTATATCCCACCATTGAGGGTTGAATTGATTGTAGTATATAGAAATTTAATAAATTTATCTGCTTTGTAAACACATATCTATGTGATGGGAAATGTGTGGAATGCTTGTAGTTTACAGTTGCTAAATTCACAATAGTAACCCATTCAATTTTTTTTTTTTAACCACAGTGATTGGGTTCAAACAATACACCAAGCCAGACCCAAGAATGCCCCATTATTGTTTCATGCAGCGTGTGAACCCATCCATTTGCTGGCTTTGCACCCAGTTTATCCTCAGGGTAGACATTCTAGGAGAGCCATGTTAGTCTGGTGGCAAAAAAAATCAGGAGTCTGGTAGTACCCTTTCCAACTTACCAGTTTTATTTAAAAGCATCAACTTTTGTGAGCTGCGGTTCACCCCATTGGATGCATCCAGTAGCCACTGTGCATCTGATGAAATGAGCTGCAATCCATGTAAGCTTATGCCTTTTAATAAAATTTGTTTCTCGGAGCAATACTGGCGGGTGCTAGTGTTAAATGCCAGGTGGAACGGTTCAATAACTTGAACTAAGCTTGGAATCTCACTGCCATTTTGTAGGAGGATGACCAAGTGTCCCCTGACAAAAACAAACAAATGAGAGGGGTATTGGTTTTGCCACTTCCTAAGTGATTCCTCTGCGCTAAAATTGGGGCAAATTAGTGGGCTAGCAGGAAGCCCTTTCATTAGGGTAATTGTGCTGCCCCTTTTGTCTGTCACCACAGTCAATCTGTGTGGGCAAATTAAGAATGTCACTTTTGTGATAATGACCCCCTTCAATGCTTTCTGCCCTTTCTTTTGGTCTTTGCTTCCAAACCTCTTTTTCTTAGATGACCAAGAGGGGGGGGGAGTACAAAGCTGGACCTCTAGCAAACTTTGCAAATGTTTGCATATATATAGGTGAGCACATGTAAAAATTATGAGGGGCCTATTACGCCTCTTAAAATGGTGTCCATGGTGCAAGGTCCCTAAGGTGGTTGCTAAGCAACCAGAGGAGTTCTGTGGTGACTCCCTCTTGAGAAATTTAGAAGTCAGGAAGACAGAGATGATCCTGAAGAAGGCCAGGCCAGCAGATCCCAGTTGGTATTCTCTGGGATAGTGGGTCCTCTCTTAAAAATGAACAAAGAAAAAACTTGTGGAAGTCCCCTGGGGGCTGCTTTTCTTAAATGCCAACTTGGGGTGGGGGCGATTGTACATCTATTTTTGTTTGTGGGCACAAGAAACGTTAACTGTGTTAATCCTGGGAAGGATTTTATCATGTCTGGATCTGTGATAGAATATGAATTGTTTTAACTAGCTACCTGACCTCTAAAGTACTATTTCTCTACCCCACTTAATGATGCACTTGAGTTGTTTTCTGTCAGAGGAATCACTACACAAGCTTGGAGTTCTTCTGGTTCTTTTTCTCCATTCTGCCCCAACCCATACACATGCGCGCACATACATGAGTGACAACAAAGGTTCTAGTTTCCATGAGAACGTGATGTGGGTGAAGTTAAGACAAAGGCTCATGGGAGGTTCCAGTCCAGCCCTCTGATGACTTTAGGGGAAACATAAAAATAACCCAGGAAGATATTGGCCTGAATCAGTGCCATCCTTTTTCAGTCATGTCCTCACTCACACATAAGCCATCCTGGTAGCAGTCACATGATCGTGATCTGGGCATTTGGCAACCCATTCGCACTTATGACCAGTTGCCAAGTACCTGTGATCACGTGAGTGCCATTTGCAACCTTCTCTGCCGGCTTCCCATAAGCAAAGTCAATGGGGAAACCAGCAGGGGAGGTCGCAAGTCGCTCAGGTAAATCTCCTCCACCCACCCTGGCCCTTCTTCACTTGCACGCACCGCACCCTCCTTCACTCACTCGCACGTACCGGCACCCTCCTTCCCCCTTCACTTGCTCACACACACTCACGCTGTAGTGTGGCTCTGGGGCTTTGCAGGAGGAAGAAGAATGCCTCACAAACAACCAGCAGCTTCCAACATGAGCTGCAGAACGCACACCGGAAGTGCCCCTCGAGTGAACGAAGGAGGGCACTGGTGCATGTGAGTGATGGAAGGAGGGTGTGAAGTGTGTGAGCAAGCAAAGGAGAGAAGGAAGGCATGATGTGAGCAAGCGAAGGGGGAAGGAGGGCCAAGAAGCCCCTGAACCACAGTGTGGCAAGCAGCCCCAGAGCCCCACAAGACAGGGTGCAGGGCAGCCAAAAGGGCAGAGATAGGGGGAGAGCTGGCAGGTGGGGGGAGCTGGAGGCAATCCCTTACCTTACTGAGACTCAAGGCTGGGAGGGACCAAGTCCAGAATGGCTTGGATTGGGGTGGGTCCTTGGCTAATGACTGTGCAATTCACTTAACAACAGCAATGGGGAGTTCCAGAATTGCCGCTGCTAAGCGATGCGGTCATGTGACATCTCGCATTTTGACCACATTGCTTAGCAACAGCAATTCTGGTCCCAATTATGGTCATAAGTTGAGGACTACCTGTACAAAGTTACTTTGCTCCATTCAGTTATCTGCACAATCAGCATCAAAAGTGGTCCTTGGGCAGATCCTTCCCTGCAGTGTCAGATCACAGTTCTTTTACTAAATCATAAATAAAGTATTCATGACTTCCTGGCATGTTCATCTAGTTTTCTTGACAATAATATGAAATAGTTCCATTTTTCTTGAGATATTCTCAATATGAAAAGTGCATCAACATTGGATAAATAAGTAAACCACATCAAAGAGTTGAGAGGACTCTTGGCGCAGCATAAATAGGGCATGGAGTATTGCAATGGGATGAGAAAATTGGGAGGATTCAGTAGGGCTGTCTTATGCAAGCGGAAGTAACTGCCTACTTATATAGGACATTTGTGGATCCAGGTCACTCAGACATGTTCCTGGTTGCTGTGTAAATTATTATTGTAATCACATATTTTATCCCCACAGTTACCATGTGAGGTACGCAGGAGGCAAGGCAATGAATTTATAGGTGGGCATAAATAATACGAAGCTGGGTCTCTTTGGATTTAATTTAGCATTGTAATCAACTGGTGCAAAATGCAGCGGCGCGGCCAGTTATGTGTGTTTCTAGAAGAACATACACTACACTTCTGCTCTGTGAGCTGCATTGGTTACCAATTTGTTTCTGGGTTCAATTCAAGGTGCTGGTTTTGACCTTTAAAACCCTACATGGCATGGGACCACTTCTGAGAGACCACTTCTCCCCAGTTACATCTGCCTGTCCCACCAGATCCAGCAGAGAGGGCATGCTGTGGGTCCCATTGGTTAGGGAGCTACATTTGATGGGGCTTAGGTGGCGGGCTTTTCTACTGTGGCACCAGCTTTATGGAATATCTCTCCCCCCCCCCCAAAGTGAGGCTGGCTTCATCCCTTTTGACTTTCATGAAGTCCCTCAAAACCTGGTTGTGCCATCAGACCTGGGGACCTAGGGGATTGGTGAAATAGTGAGGTGGCTCCATTGTCATTCACATCTTCTCTTTGCCCAATATTTCCTTTCTTTTAGCTTTGTCCTTTTTTATAGTTTTAAATGTTTCTTTAATAATAATTATTGTTTTATATATATTTATTGTTTTTTTAGCTTTGTTGTACACCAGCCAGAATCACTTGTTTGTGAGATGGGTGGCTATATAAATTTGAGAGACAGACAGACAGACAAATAAATAAATGCTTCCTTCTCTGTAATAGATCAAGTCCTTGGAGTTCTTTAGCTGTGTCTTCATTAGCCTCTATTTATTTAAATCATTTATATACTGCTTCCCGTAAAAGGCATTTTAAGAGTGAAATTTAAAAGCAGTATAATAAAATGCCAGTAAGTTAAAATGAATAACATAAACCGTGTATATTAAAATGAATTATGGGGCGGAAAAAAAATAGCTCCCTGCCACAAAGGATAACACTAGGTAAAAAAAAATTGACTACCTTAGATGCCTAAACAGTATAATAGTAGGCCTCCTTCAAATATCAAGGAACTGGCAATGCCATAGAGAAGACCAAATTGTGAATGGCCGAAAATGATGTCCAGTTTACAGTGCCTACCACAGAATCTTCCTGGGTGATCATTATGATTATTCTGGTTCTAATGTCTTAGAAACAAAACATTCATATGAATATTCAATCATCTCTCTAAATCCAGCATCATAAAATCTTAAGAGTTGGTAGGGGCACTGATCCCAATCTTCTGCTCAGTGCTAGAATCCATATTAAAGCAGTTGCAAGTCTCTGCTTAAGTGCATCCAGTAAAGAGAAGAGGAATCACCTCTCATGGTGATGGGTCCCAGTGTTGACCCGTTCTTATGGTTAACATATTTTGTCCTAACGTTCAGCAAGAATTGCTTCTCTGTGACTTAAAACACTTATTTCATGTCCTGTATTTGGGGATAATAGAGAAGGGATCATGGCCTTCTAGGTGATACTCTTACAATTATTTGAAGAGGGCTATCATATTCTTTCCAGCCTTCTCAAGGCTAAGCATACCTATCTCTCATCATAGGATTTAGTTGCTAGAATGCAGAACAATGCACTGCATCTTTGATAGCCTTGGAAGGTATCTCACTGCCCCCACCCCCTTCCCAGTTCTTCAGCTTGCTAGCACTTGTTTGGGAAGGCGTAGCTTCCAAGCTGGCATGAAATCTCTAATCCCCTTCTCCATAAGAAGGAAAAGCTGCAAGGAGCTGGCTTCTTCTCTCTACCCCTTACCCTCGTTAGAAGAAACCTCTGCTTTAGTTATCAGATGCCTGGGAACTGCAGAACTAAAGGAGAGTCCACCATAACCCATGGAAGTTCACTGGTGACTTCAGACCAATTTTGCTCTCTCATCCCAACCTATCTTGCAGGGTTTTTGTTGTTGCGAGGGGGAAAAAAACAGAAATTGCCATATTAAACTGCCTTGAGCGCCTAACAGAATGCAGGGGGTAAATTAAATAAATATATGGGAACACATTTGGCTCGTTGTACAAGAAATCCTGAATATGAATCTCTACGTACAGGATTTCTTTCATATTTGCAAGATGAGGAAACCCCACTTACCTCCAGTTGGTTTAAGCATCTTCTCCTTTTAAGTCAAGTTTATTTCATTATGTGCAGGCAGGACAACTAAAACAGCTAAAGTCTTTGTAGCAGCAGCAGCAGCAATTCTTACAATCTAGGATTTTGCATTTAATCTGAGAGAACAAATACATAACAAATATCAACGCCTAGAACCTTTGGGGAGCTGACTTGGCCCCAGTTCATGCATACTCTGTCTGGCGGCCAGATCTGCAGCCATTCTTTCTAAATTTCCCACAAGGTTTTTGCGAAAAAATTAAAATGGGGATTCCTTGCTGCTGTCACCAGGAGGGCAACCAAAGAAAGCAATGTATAGTCAGTGAGACTCCACAGAAAAATTTTACATTGAATTTGCAGTGGTCAAATGTTTGGGTATATGCGGCTATTTTGTTGTGCCTTTGATGCTCTCAGTACCTATAGAGAGCACCATCATTTATAATAGACAACTTGCGCATTGTAGCCAGAGAACAAGTATGTGCTTTGTAATACAGAACGGACAATTCAAAAGATGGCTGGACTTCACTATCTAAGAGCTCTGGGAATCCTGGCTGATGGTGAGTGAGCTCGGGAGTGACAGTGCAACAACTTAATTAGTTAAAATCCAGTAAAACTAACTGTGGTTATTAATCTTAATTCACAAGAAATTTGCTCCTGTATGTGTCCATTGATTTGTTTATTTCACTTTTTGGGGAGAGTCCTCCGAACAGATATTTCCTAGCAAACAGCTTTTTGCTACCATATGGTTTAATTAATTATTTTCTTTTTCCCTTCCTTCCTTCCTTTTTTATTTTTTTGCAGTGAGTCAAGTGACTTCTTCCTGTGTCAATTGTTTATAGGATTTGGTGAGAGAAGAGAGAGATCTGGCATTTTAGAATGAAAGTACAGTACTTGAATTTGGCAGGTTGGTGATGGTGTTAATGGCCATGAGGAAACTTTTGTGTAAGAAGAAAAGAGTACGGCTTGGTTGACACTCTAGGCCTGAAGGAGCGGGTGTGGCTTTTGCTATATTAAGTCCTGGGCTGGTGCCAGCATAGTCTTGCAGTGTCCATTTAAAGGCCTTGTCTCACGTAATTGATCCAGGCTTGGTTTCTCTAAAACCTTGGAATTTTATAGTTTATCCATGTAAAATTTGAATGATGAAATTCTAGTACTCCTGTACTACTCCCAGGATTGGATAATAATTATAAGTAATCCCTGTGAAATAAGATGATTAAGAAAGGGTTTAGAAAGAATTGTGTATTAAAAGCAAGAAGTTACAGTAGGTAAAACAAAATGTATAGCCCCTACAGAAGAAGTGCCTTCCCCCCAAAAGAGAGAAAGTCTTAACCCATCAGTGAAAGAGCTGCAGGATACCAACAGAGCCTCCCAAGCCATGGAGTTCTACAGTTTAGATGTGATTATCAAGAAGGACCTATGTCTTGTCCCCACAGATTATATCTCTGCCACAGTTGGGTCATAGAGGGCCTTTCTGTCAAATGTTACAGGGCCAAGCAGGCTGTTAAGGAAGTGATCCCTAAAATTATGCTAAGCCCTTTAGTGTTTTTAAATGAATCGCCAAAACCTTCAGAGGATCCTGAAACAAAGTGATAACCAGGGCAGTCCTTACAGGATTGATGCAAATGATGAGAATTTCCTGCCAATAATGCTGACTACCATTTGAGTGGTATCACTTATTAGATGAAGAGTCAAAGTGGGCTAGGGGGAGCCAGGTTGACATTCACACTCTCAGTGTCACTGGATGATGTTAGGCCAGGGGCTTTCTCTGACTAACCTGTCTCCCCAGGCCTTTGTGGTATAGTGGTCAGAGAACAGACTTCCCCTGTGTTGTGATAGTCATATACTTTGGATTCTAATGTCCTTAATAGACAGTTCTTAATGGTCAGGAATATTGGGACTTACACAATCAAAACATTAGAAGGGTATTCTGTTGGCCTTGTACTGCTGAGGCATAGGCTTCAAATCCCTATCTCAGCTATAAAGCTCAGTGGCTTAATTTAGACCAGTGTTTCTCAACCTTAACACCTTTACAGTGTGTGGACTGCAACTCCCAGAATCCCCCAGCCAGCATTTTATTTTTTTCTGTTAATTGTTATTTGTTGCACACTGTTAGTTGTTATTTGGGCAAACTGTCCTGAGTTGCATGTCAGGTGGACAGCTTTATACATTGAATGTATGAGTGAGTGAATGAATGAATGAAACAAGCCTTTCAGGAATGTGATGGTGGTGATAATGATGATAGTTTTATTTTATTCTTCCTCCTAAAGGAGCCCAAAATAGTCAAAAAATAGGGTAATACAGTAAAAGAGATTTGTCTCCACCATTATCTCAGAATCCAGTTAGGCTCCTGCTAGAATATTATTAGGGTGTGCGTAGTTGCACTTTATGAATGGTGGACTTTGTAACACATGCTGCATTTGGCATCTGGAAATATTTACTTCCACTGTTTTTTAAAGCTCCTAGGCCCTGGGATTGCCCAAACTTATTTGAAAATTATTCTTTGTGTTTTGTGTTGCAGTTTAGTGAACTTTTAAAAGTTCTTTCTGAAGTCTAGCAGTGCAAGTGTCAGCAGGAAAGCCATGTTCTGGTAATGTGCTCTTCTGTTTTCACATTACTGTAAAGGGGTTTTATCCAAGTAAGCAAGCACTTCACCTGATTTTTGTCTTTAATTCATTGTGTTGTTAGCAGAAGACAAGTGGTGCTGTAGGGTCCAAATCATATTTTTATTTATTATAATATCTATATGACATCTATCTTTATCCCAGAATAAAAACCAAAGATTATCAAAGGAAACAATCGTAAAAGTAGTCATTACCATCTACTGCCCTGTGAAAAGGTTCTTTGAAGAGAAAGGGGAGGGAAGGAACCCAGCCGACACCAGAGAAGCCCGCTCAGTTAGATTCTCCTTCTTTACCCCAAAGATAATTGCCCCTAATTATCCTGTGGGGAAGGATCCTCAAAGTTTGTTTCTTTTTAAAATGTGCTTTTATTTACAGATGTCTAACTCATAAGCTGATTTGGGAGATTTGTTATCCTGGAAGGCAGGAAATAGATAGCTATAATCAATAATAAAATCGCACTAACACTACAATATACCAGAACAGTAAGGCATATATAGGAAGAAAAGGTTCCTAAACAGAAAGTTTAGATATAAGGAACGTTGCCTCTTCTTCTGCACACATGCCATATCTCAAGAACAGCCTTGCTAAATCCTAAGAACTGCTTTGCTAAATCAGATGGAGAGCCCAACTTCTCCAGCCCTTTTGCTTCCCAGAATGGCCAGTAAAACTTGCCAACATCATGTGAAAATCACACAGGCTTCCCTTTTTGTCTCTTGGAATCTAGTTTTTAGATGAACATATTGCTGGATCACTGTCCAAACCGTAATATTAATATTGATGAAATTGATATTGCCTAACTCCCTTTCATTTATTATTTATTATTAACTTTATATACCTCCCAAATCCATCACAATTCTGGGTGCCATATGATGTAAGCATTTAAAACATACAATCCAAACAATATAAAGAGAAACATCCAGGAAAAAATAACATCTCACAAATCAAATATCCCATGGGGTCCACCATCCACTCTAACCCAAGGCTGGGGAAGAGCCAGGTTTTAAGGGCTTATTTAAATAAGGTCAGGGTAGGGACCTTATGAATCTCTGGGGGGATGTCTTTCCAAAGGGAAGATGCTGGCAGAGATGGGCCGCTTCCAGGTCACACTGTTGATTTTTTTTTTATTCCGATAGTTAAATTAAAAAAAACTAACATACTAAACATAAGTTCATCATTGTTATTAATGGGAAATTCTACACAGGAGATACTGCACAGTTGCAAAGGTGTGTATGGGAAGGGGAATAGACCAGAACCAAGAAGGAAACTGAAACTGCCAGTCACTCCAGGATTTAAGTCAGGCCAATCTCTTTCCCGAATCTGTTGATGGTAGCATTTTAACAGTGCATAAATCCAGAGGACAATCAAGATACTGTACTATTTGTAATTGCTGGGGCAGGAGCATAGGATATGTATCCAAGTTTAGGGGAGACAGGTAATTCAAAGGGTTGTGATTATCCTAGGACTGTTCTTAACTCATTACAGATGATCAAGTAAGGAGCTTCTCCAGTCTGCTGCTTCTGCTGGTGGCACTATTATTACTATTTGTTAAAGCTGTCCCCCACTTTTCTGCTTATACAAGCATTCAAGGCAGCTTGCAACAGTTAAAAATACATGACATTAAAATGAATACATTAAAATCAATTCACAGATGACAGCTTGGCAAAAAAGATAGTAGTGATGTAAATGGGTGCCTGTTAACAGTTGAAGTCCCGCTTCTACTCGTTAGCTTTAGTAGTTGGTGGTTTATTAAGTCTAATGAATGAATAATTACACATAGGGAATACTCAGAGTACTTCCTATTTTGCTGAAAGTACAAGAGCCTTGGAAAGTGAGCAGGTACTACTACCCCTTGTATTGCAGACGAAAAGGGGGCTTGATCCTGCCATATGCACATGGCTTGAATTGGGTCATATGGGCAGAGTTCCATCTCTTAGCACTATTTGACCAGCTTTCTAAAGAAATCTGTATCCATTTCGTTATATAATATATAGTCATAAAGCCATGTTTTTTAATATCTGAATGAAGTGTTTCAGTGATTGTTGATTTTCTTCTGCTGCAGTGAATGAATGAAATTAGGTGCCATCTTTAATGCTACTTGCTATACAGGGATCTCTGAACAAGCTAAACTATTTGAAGTGGATGTTGGATTAAGATGATAATGATTCTAATAACAGCAGTAACAGAACTTTGTGGCCTCTTAAAAACTAACAAAATTTTCTCATGAACTTTCATTGGAAAGCTTTAGAATATATTAGGGTTGCAGCTTGTGTGGATATGTCTATTTAGCATTAAGACCCATTGACTGAATGGGGCTAATTTCCATGGAATGGAATAGATATAGGCTTTCATTTTTAATGTGAATTAAACTGCTGTGTTAAAACAAATTCCAAGCTTACTCTGACACTTTTATCCGATGTGCGTTCTACAATTATTTTTGGAACTTCCCAGTTTAAGTGATAATATATCTGGTTCTTGTGTTGCCTGCAAAATAGCTTGCAAAATAACAGTTTTAAAATGAGCAAACAAACAAAACATAGAACGTTTATAGCAAAGAATTGTTTCTGCTACTGCCCCCCAGAACAATTTCCAGCTGGTATCCTTGAGGTGGAGGTCTTATATAAAGGCTGCCAGCGCATTGCATCAAAAATATTATAGACTGGACTGTTTACCAGACTCCTTTGGCAGAAGATGCCATGTCCTACCATACTTCTGCCAAAGAAAAGGCTTCCACATAACTAGGGCCTTGATATCTGGGATACAAAAATAAGGATAACCACTAGATGGCAGCAGATGTTACAATGTTTTCTACCTTTTTGCTGCCATCTACTGGTTGTCAGAGTTTAACTAACCCTAATGTAGGGAAAGTGAATCTAAGCCATTCTGAATCTAAGCCATTTTGAAACAAATTACCAGCAACCAAACTGAAGAAAAACATGAGTTGGCAATAACCCAGCAATTGGCATTCCAGTCACTAAAGGGCACAAGGAAAGAGCTGGTTGAAGTAACATCCAGGTCTTTATGCGACAAATGTATCTGAGTCCAAAGCAGGGGTCTAAGCCAGATAGACATTTCCATCATCAGCTTGCTTTCCGATTGCAACTTTTATTCCAGAAGCTCTAGCCCTTCACTTTCCACACAGCTGAGCTATCCACCAGGCAAGTCTACTCAGGAGCGACAATAGCTGCTTAAGGTCTTTCCTTGCAGCAACATAACTTACACAATCCTCAGCCTGATGAGGCTCTCTCCTGCAGACTGAGAGGGATTCTGGGATCTTCCTGACCCCAGGTTCTGTACAAACAGGAGCCAACTCCTCCCTCCCTGCTACGCTGGGTCTGTATAATTAAAATCTTTTTAAAAACATGGAAAGGGTGGGGTGGGCTCAGGCTGCACCCCTGCAACAGAGAACCGGAAATCTTCCGCAAAGGGTTGCAGGCAGAGCAGGCAAGAAACTTTTAATATGGAAGTTCGTGGTAAACTACTAGCTGAGAGTCCCAAATGAAAAACAGGTCTTTAACTTCCTTAATCAGAAAGTCCTTGAAAACACCTCCAACTTTTTTCTACTAGTGTTTCACAAAGAAATTGCAACCTGTAATTAAATCTGGATCTAGTCTTTCAAAACAAACGGCATAAAAGTGATCTGTGTTTGTTGCAGCTGTTTATATCGTAAGAAATATTCCCTCAAAGTAATGAGTAATTTCCAAATTCTGTTTTCCCTTCTAAAACTTTCCCCCTCGTTTTACCACTAGGAGCTGTCTGATATAAAAACAGCTATGTGTGAGCAGCAATTTTGTGGAAACTCAGGCAGCAGATGTTCCATATTTGGTTGCATAATCAGAATGGCATTTAATTCCAGGATCTCCAAGAGGGGAATTGCCCTCATGCCCTGCTTCTTGGCTTCTCAAAGACATCAATTAGTCACTGCAAGGAACTGAATATTATACTATTATATGTTTAGCTTAATTTTAGGGGGCTGTTGTGTTAGTGTAGTTTGGAAGTAGTAATGTTTTATGGTAGTCTGTCTCTTTACAGCAGTGTTTCTCAACCTTGGCAACTTTAAGATGTGTGGACTTCAACTCCCAGAATTCCCCAGCCAGCATTCTGGGAGTTGAAGTCCACACATCTTAAAGTTGCCAAGGTTGAGAAACACTGCTTTACCTTATATCAAATCACAGAGAGGGCTGTCTCCATCACAGCCTGTTTGTGAGGTTTTCTGAGTCATCTGGTTGTTTACTGTGGGGACATAGGATGTGGGTTGTCGGTCTTCTGGGAGTTGAAGTCCACACATCTTAAACAAGTTTTAAGGTTAGGAAACACTGAAGTAGAAGATGCAGAGCACGTTCACTGAGAAGTCTGTTACTGAGGACGTAAGGCCTTTGCCTTGGTGGCTTTGGTAAGAACATCAGGTGAGTTCCAGAGGATGAGCCGAAAGTCAGCATTCAGATCTCACGGTACATAACGAGATCCCTAGATCAGGGTGGACAACCAGCAAGCCATGCATCTTCCAGATGTCTTATTTTGAGGCTACTGGGGATCGTGCTCCCAAAATTCAGCAACTTGCAGAAGCATGTTTACTCCCCTTTTTTCAAATGCCATGGATTTACTTAACATTCCTAAAAAGCCTTCCAAATGGGTACACACACATCCTGAAAAACCCAAGCCTGCCTGTTTGCAGAACGCTTACATTTCAGGGCACTGGTCCTTGGCCACTGACAATTAAAAAAAAAAAATGGAGCCCCAAGTTTTAAACTGACAAAGAAAAAAAATGCAAGTGCAGTCCCAAAATGTTAGGCTGCCTGATCTTGTTTTTCATTGTGGCATAACTTTGTCTCCAACACATCCCTTGTTACTATTTTTTCCTTAAACTAGAAAGTTGTAATCTTTGTTCCAAATGATCATTTCAGTAGTCTTCTCCAGCGTGGTCAGTTATCAATTTAGAAGGGACCCTTCATTGTTCAGTGCTGCCTGCTAAATCTTGGTTTCAAGTGTCCTGATAGTTTTTCTCCCCTGCTTCTGGAGCGCATACAGGATCCATTCTGCGCCCGGTTTACCTTTCCTTTCTGCATTACTGTGCACCTCTTCAGGGCCCTCTCTTCTTTGTGAATCCAGCCTCTTTTAGCAATCACTTCTTCTCCTCCTCTCTCTCTCTCTCTCTCGAGTCCTAAGGTCATTCCTGCAACTGCTCCGGAAGCGTAAGCCAGCTTAGAGGGGCAAGAGCCGGCCTCGTTTATTGGCTCCCTTAGAGGAGGAAGCTTCTTCCCGGAGTCTCTCTCCCTGACTTTTTTCGGAACGCCCACTGGAAACAGCTTCCAGTCTCTGATGTGACACTTGAATGCATAGATAACCCCCTTCCATGGTGGGGTATCTTTTTTCTTCCACCACCACCTCGCCACAAGTGGGGAGGGGGGTCTGTTCTGAAAACGACCGAGCACTGAGAGCCTTCTTCTCTTGGCCGCTGAGGTTTCGGAGGAGGTTGTACACGGCTCTGCGTGAGAAGTTGACTCGGAGTTCTCCAGGCTTCCCTGCCGGGAAGAGGAGGAGGGGAAGCTACGAAGTGGGGCAGGGCCCTGAGCCTCCACTCAGCTGGTAATTTCCTCTTCGTAAGCAGCGTGTGGGTCAGAAGAAGGAAGGGAGCTGGGGAAGCAAAATGTTGAGTCTTGCGGGAGACACCTCTTTGTCATCTTGGATTCCCAAGGATCTTTTCTAAAGAAACAGAATTAAGATTCCCAACTCACGCTTCATATTATTTTGGGGCATTGTTTTCTTTACAGTGTCTTGTGTTGTGCTCTCTTTGCTCTTGGGTGGGAGGAAAGAGCTTGATGTTTCAACTTTTGTTTTAAAATCTTTTCCGCTCCCTGCGTGTGTGCGTGTGTGTGTGTGTGTAAGTAATACTGTAAAGCTCCGTCTTAAGAGATACTGATTTTGGATTTAATAGAGAAAGTGGGGCATAGGATATTAATAAAGCCTACTGTTGCTAAAAAAACAAAAAAAATTGGCCAATTTCCTTGGGGCAGCTTCCTCCATTTAGATTTATTTGGCTTCTACTGTCATTTATTGTGTGTTGCATGAGGCCGGTGGGGCAGCAGGAAAGGTTTGCCAAAGCGAGTGAAAAACCTGCCCCACCCCAAGCTTCTGAGATCTCAGCATGCATTTGTTTCTACCTAGGGTTTTTCAAGCCTGTCAGGGGAACCTTGAAAAGCAGGTACTTGGGTTCCTGTTAAAAACAAAAAGGAAATTCACAGGCTATTGAATTCAGCACCCCATGTTAACTCCTGTGATGCAGCTGTGTGTACTACTTTAAAGATGGGCAAGTAGCATTATTTAATTAGGAAGTGCCCATCATTTTTAGGAAAAGCTTATGTGGCACGGTTATACATTTTCCAGGGTCTTTTATTTTTAGTATGTGTTGGGGGGAGTAACGGAGGCAGTTTTTCTGAGCCCCATATATGGAGGGGGTTCGATAGAAAGTTGGACTCAATCTTGGAAATGGTTTGATGGATCCCTTTTTCTTTTTTTTTCATTCAAGGCAAGCAAGCTACAGTAATGGATTAAAATTAAATCCCAGGAGTTTTTTCAGTATTTTGGGTTTCCCCACACACTCCCCTTTACTGAGCCACTGAATTAAATGGACAGAAGAAAATAGAAGAGGAATGAGCACATTATATAAAAAGCAAGGAAAAGTATGCAGACTTTCTCATATGAACATCCTAATTTAAACAACTGGCTGATCAGTCATAAGGTCTACTCTAGCATTCCACAATTGAGTGCCCTCCAGAAGTCTTGGAACCACAATTCCCAGAATTCTAACCTGGAGTGGAGGGCACCAATGTGCCCCCAAGTACGGGGGCATCACTTTCCAGCTAGGATAGCAGTATTTGAGAATTCTGGCAATTGATATTTAGACGTGTGGATTATACCAAGGTTGAAGAAGGTGTTTTTAGAGTCTCAGGACCTTTCCCATCTTTTCCTCTGCGATGCCAGGGATGGAATTTAGGGTCTTCAGCCTGCAAAGCC
This sequence comes from Python bivittatus, assembly GCF_059951505.1. Taxonomy (NCBI): domain Eukaryota; kingdom Metazoa; phylum Chordata; class Lepidosauria; order Squamata; family Pythonidae; genus Python; species Python bivittatus. The sequence continues at coordinate 6,364,219 of NW_028277087.1, forward strand.
TCTGTTCTGCCACTGAGCCCTAATATAACGGGGAGAGAGTCTATTCTGTGTGGCATTAACTTAAGGAATTCTCTGTGATACGTATTGTAGGGGGTTATATAATGCAAATTAGGTTAGGTGATACTCTTTTGTAGTTATGAGAAATGGATTTTTTCTTAAATTCATAGTAATGCTAATGTTGGGATAAGTACATTTTAAATGTGTAGGAGTGTTTTGACTACCGAGCCAACCCTCTGAACAATTTCACCAGGTGGGCCCTGCATAATTCCCAGGTTCCTGGCCCAGAGTGGCTGCGACTGGAAGAACTGCTAGCTTTTGGCTACTTAGGGTGAGGCCAGGCTGCAGTTTCAAACCCTGGGCTTCCTAGCTCAGCTTCTTAAATGCTCCCCTGTACCTGCTTTTCAAGAGCTGCATGTTTTGGATTTCCCTTGGGCATGGTGCTAAGCCAGTGTTCAAAGAACCATTCCCAATAGAACTTCAAATAACTCCTTCTCTTTCCCTGAGATGTTTCAAACTGCTTGTGAAAGAAAAGGGACTATGACACTATGGTTGGGCCTTACTTGATTCTGTATTTCCAGAACCTAGAGAGCCACTGTCAAACAAAGAAGATAACTAGGCAAGATTCATTTGAACAAAAATTTGCAGCAGTTACTCTTGTAATCATAGTTCTGGGACAAAATGACACATTTGGAATACAGTAGGTTCAACTCCAGTTCCCCCAGTTAAAGCATGTCAGATAGCCAGGAAGGACTGCTGGCAGATAGAACATAGTAATGGGCTTCATGATGCAGTGGCTTGACTAACCAAGCATCTTCATAAATTGCAATAGAAAACTCCCTGCAGTTTTAAATGGGGTAATGTGGGGCTTCTGATTGGAGGAAGTGAACCCCAGCTCCTTTAAAGAGTTAAAGCTGTGTAGTTTGGGATCTAACCCAGTCAGTAGGATTTTTTTGAACATTTGGATTTTAAGTAGGCAACCATTGGATTATAAGTAGGGGTGTTTTAAAAAAAAAATCTATTATCAATCCCCAGAGGTTGAAACTATGCAGTAAAAATAATATTCCAGTCTGCAATGAATTAGTTTCAACTCAGATAGCTTGTACTTTATTTCTGCTTTTGTATCATCCCTCTAGCTACTCACTATTATGAAGGCACCAGGGTATCCAAAATTCATGTAACTTCAAAACCCTCTTTATCTTCTTGGTAGGTTCCTTGTTTTTGGATCACTCTGCCAAAAGAGCTACACGGTCCTTTCTTCAGAACTCATGAACATCCGGAGCAGGTAGGTACTTCTTTTGTATACTTTTTTTCTCAAAAGTCTGTTGGGGCATATGCAGCCAATTGCTTTAATGGCAGTTAAACTGGAATCTCCCATATTCAAAGACAATCTAGTTTTCATTTGTTGTGGGTAAGCTAAAAAGAAAAGATATTGCTCTCACGTTTTGCAGAGCAGACAGCAAGATGCTGGCCTTAAATGGCCCTGTGTGTTACTCAAGTAGGCTATCCTTACGTTATCGTAGCAGCTCACCTTGGAGCATTCAAAATTGATGGAGAGATGGTTTGGGCTTTTCAAAGAACCCCAAATCCTGCATTTGATTTGCCAGGTCCCATACCCCTTGCTTCTGTGTAGTCTCCCCTTTCCCTGCATGATGAAATGCATTGCTATGTGAAACTGTGCTGGATCTTAACTTGTTGATAGTGACTGGCTTACGCTATCCTTAGAAATACCAACTCTACCAGTGACGCCCAGATTCTCTCATTGCTAAATCATAACTGACACTAGAGTTATATGATTCATCATCCTATCCATTGATATACCAGCACAACTAGGGTTGAAACATTTCCCTTATCGGATGCTGCCTTAATTCCAGACTGAAAGCTTTTATGTAAATGTGGTTTAAGGGTGCTGGATGGGGCTGTGTAGTTAAGTAGAGCTAAGGGCAATGTAATACCTATCTTGGCCTTTCCCAACCTGGTGACCCTTACATATGCTGGAATTACAGCTCCCAAAATTCCCAGCCAACTAACTTATTCAGCGCTTTAGAGTATCCTGAAATCTTCACATTTCTGGGTACTGCTTTGTTTTGTTTAGCATTGCATCCTGAAGGCATGGAAGGGGTAATTTAGAAGTCACATGGCAAGTACAGTGGTACCTCGGGTTATGAACTTAATTCGTTCCGTGACTCTGGTCGCAGCCCGAATTGGTCGCAACCCGAAGCAAATTTCCCCATAAGGTTCAATGTAATTACCGTTAATCCGTTCTGGCGTGGAGGACAGGGAGGCGGCTATTGCTTGGAGGGAGAGTCCCCCTCCCTACGACCACGTGTCAGGGGCGGAAAATGGCCGCGGACCACGTGTCAGGGGCGGGAAAATGGCTGCGGGCCATGTGTCGGGCGGAAAAATGGCTGCGGACTACGTGTCAGGGGCGGAAAATGGCCGCGGACCATGTGTCAGGGGCGGAAAAATGGCCGTGGACCGTGTCACGGGAGGGAAAATGGCCATGTATCCTGTTCGTACCCCAAGGCGGAGTTCACAAACCGAGGCAAAATTTTGCGGCCGGAGCTGGTCGTAACCCGAAAAGTTCATTAACAGAAGTGTTTGTAACCCGAGGTTCCACTGTATAATTTAGTGCAGTGTAATAATTTGCTCCTCCTTCATCAAGGCTAGGTCCTAACAGTAGGAATGCTTCCAGGTGGGACTTAATCATGGAAGTTTATATGAATTTAAATGAATTTGTTAATGGTATGATTAGCTACCAGCAACATGCTTTTCAGGGTCTTTGCTGCTTGAAACCTGATGCATAGATACTCGTACCATTTTGTAAATCTTTTCAAACATTGTTTATGATCTCAGGGTCTCCAGTTTCTCCAGGGGCAGGGGAGTTTGCTAAGGCTTTGTGTTAAGTTCAAAGAAGTTTGGAAACTGAACTGATTTCACAGACCATTTTCAGGATTCAGTGCAGCAGGAATAAACTTCTTTCCGTGTGAATCTACAGAAGAAGAGAACAAAATGTGCGTCCGCAAACACATTGCAAAACTTCAAAAGTGCTTGGATCACACACATACCCCTAAAGTGTCACAGCTAAGATGAGAGATGGGGCCAGGTTGATCCAGAATGCCTTTTTGTTGTTGTTGAGTAGGCCAATCACAGTTTGCAGATTTCTGCTCTCTAACCCTAACCAAAAGGATTGTTGTTGCAAAAAAAATGGAATAATTCTAATTTCAGCTCAGTGTCAGAGAGAATGCCAAGATAAAAGTCATAGTAGACTAATAGGTTATAACAGGATCTCAAAGACAATTTGAGAGCCTCTTAAACTTCTTGCTTCAATGTTGACTAAATTGACAACCACTGGCGGGGAGTGAGGGGTGCTTGGCTGAGATTACTGGATTAAGGCACTCATGATCAAGATTGCTGGTTAGGAGACCAGTGCAGTCTAGCCTAAGCCAACTGATGGATGTGGCAATGGCGTGTCCCTTTTTGAGTGTGGCGGTGTTCTAATTGCTTGGGTGTTACTAATTGCAGAGCAGACTTTGGTCTGTAGAGTTCCCCAGTAGTCTTCCTCGTAGAGAGATGATCTGCAGAGCAGGATGTCAGTCGCTAGTCTTGACCCTCTCTAGGGGTGGATCGTAGCTGGAGTAAAGTTGGGTGGTTTAATTGGACTGGAGCAGAACAAAAAAGAAGAATGCTCTGCATTGCTTGCCTGGCTGGAAGAAATTGAAACTTTTGATATGTTGTTATGGTCAGGGGCCCTCTTCTCTCTCTTTGGAAAGCATAACAGTATAATTGCTGGGGGGGGCAAGACAAGTTGAGGGTCAGGAGTAGCCAAGAATCAGAGGAGGCCTTTAAGTTGCTGGGTCATTTGGAGAATATGATGCCTCAGAGTATGGTGATGACCTTGTTTAGATGGCTTTCATTGGGAGTAGACCATCCCTCCAGCTATAAAGCATTTCAGCCAGTATGGACTTCTTAAAGCAGACTGCAAATTAAGTTTGCTACAGAGAAATCAGTGCAAGAGAAGAGTTATTCCACTGGTATTACCCTTTGATGACTAAACAGAGCCTCCATGCTTCCAAGCAGTGTACACCACTGTTGTAATTAGCTGCTGGGGAACAACAGAAAGAGAGAAAGCTGTTAATTCCATAGAATGCTTATGGGCGTCTTAGAAACCCCCACTTTAGGAATCAGGCTGCTGGGCTAAAAAATCCCCCTGAGCTAGGCTAAAACAGTAACTATAGTTCATCAAGTTCTGGGATACCAGCCATTGTCTCAAAAGTATAGTGTTTGAATCAGACCACTGGAGAAAGCTGTACTGTTATTTATTTATTTAAGCATGGCGTGTTACGTGAACACAGAATATGAGGTTTCTTAACTTGTTATACCTTAAACCTTGGTTACATGACTTTCAGTAGACTTTGTATTAGAAAAACAGGCTGGAGTAGGACATAGGCATAGAAAAGGTCCATACATTGCACTTCCAAGCGATTTCAACACACTTCCCCCCATCTCTCCATTTTGACTGATGAAGGCAAGGGCATGATTGCAATGCTGTTGTGTCCACAAATGTTGCATCTCTCAGTAGGATTGACTCATAATCACATGTGGGGAGACATGGGGCTAGGAAGGTGTCCAGCTGTGGCTGAGAAGAAACGTAACAAGAAGAAATGGAAAGTTCTGTATCTGGATGAGAAAAATGTGAGGTACAGAAGTATAGGATCGGGGAGACCTGGCTCGGTTTGGCAGTAGTACATTTGAAAGGGATCTGGGTGTCCTTGTCCATCACAAATTAAACACAAGCCAGTAGTGTGATGCAGCTGCTAAAAAGGCAATGCTGTTGGGGTGCATCAACAGGAGCAGAGTCCAAATCATGGAAATAAATGTTCCGTTCTATTCTGCCATGGTCAGACCTGGTTGGGAGATGTGTATCCAGTTCTGGACACCACCATTCAAAAAGGACAGTGAAAAATTTTGGAGCCAGGTTCAGAGGAGGGCTACCAAGATGGTGAAAAGCTGGAAATGAAGCCCAGTGAGGAATGATTAAAGGGTCTGGGTATTAGTCTACAGAAAAGACAACTGGGAAATGCAAGTCGTCTTCAGTTACCTGAAAGGTTCTGACCCAGAAGAGGGAGTGGACATTCTCTGTTGTTCCAGTGGGCAGGACTGGAACCAGTGGGTTAAAATTAGGAGGGAGGAGACTCATGCTAAACATCTAGAGGAACTTCCTGACTGTGCAAGCTGTGAGCCAGTGGGACAGTCTCCCACTTGACACAGGGAGTTCTCCTTTGCTAGAGGTCTTCTTCAAACAGAGGCTGGATGGCCATCTGTCAGAGATGCTGTAGTGGATCCTGCACTAAGCAGGAGGTTGGACAAGGTGACCTCTAAAGCACCTTCCAATTCAGATGCTGTGAGGTTGTTTGGAGTCAGAAACAAAGCCCTGAGTGTAGAGCAGAAGGGGTCAGTAGTACTGGCCCAACATTACACCTGCATCTTGTGTAGAAATTCAGCAGGTAAAGTATCCTACATACTGATTTTATTTAGTTGTTTATTTGTAATCGTTTATTGGTGTTTGTTATTTAATAGTATGAGCTGCCCAGAGCCACGTATGTGAGATGAGAGGCTATATAAATTGAGTGAATAAATGAATAAATAAATAACTGCACCTGTTGACTTTCTGCCTACCATAGTTTTCATATGGTGCTGTTCTTCAAGGAAAAAGACACCCCCAAACACTGCTTCTTGTTCTATCTTCAATAACTATCTTGGGGAAGATTAGCTTTATCTGGCTTATGTGGGGGTCAGGTGAGCCATTTCCCAGGCACCCATCTTCCACTGCCCCCAGATGAGATAGGTGATGGCTTTCATCTCTTCACCTAGCAAGGCTCTGCTGTTAGAAGAGTGATGGGAGTTGTAGTTCAGCTCTAGAGAATGTCTAGAGACATTCAGGTTATGACCCAAAAATTGAAGTGGGGGAGGGGCAGACGAGTGGGCTTAGCTTTCAGTGGCTGAGGCTACTGAGGAGTGGGGAATCTGCACCTTTTATGGGGGCAGAGTATGGGAATCTGCACGTACTATGGGGTAATTTTATTGGTTCTAGATCTCTGTTCAACATACCTGATGCAAACCTAATGCATTTCCATGTTTGTAGAATCACAGTTTGCTTCCCCTGCCCAGAAAAGCTGGTTTTGTCAGCATTAAATGTTCCACTTTTTTTAAAAAAACAAAATTTAAAAGTCAGGGGTTTTTTCCCTATACTCTTCACCCTGCTTTGTATTTTTTTTTCAATTTGCTTTTCATTAAGTTTAAGCTTTAAAACCATATTTTTTAAAAAAACTTCTAAAAATCTTTTAACTGTTGCTCTGTCTGTTTCCTCCTCCTTTCTTGCAGGCAAATTACAATATCTCATAAGCCACCCAGCTTTGGGATTTTTTCTTAGGTGTCTTTAATTCAGCCTGCTGAAGTGTGTGACTGACAGTGAAAGGAAGTGTGGCAAGCAAGGGGTTAAGGTCTGCCATTTTGTTATGTAACACCCTTAATGGACATATCAGTGAATGGCATGAAGATGGCAGGGCTTAACCCTTTACAGGCTGCAGCCAAGGTCTTTCAGCCACCCAAGTCTGTGAGTTGGAGGACTGAGGGTTTTTTTTTTCCAATTTCCAAGAAAAAACTTTTTTTTCCCTCCTATCAAAGGCTGCACATGCTTGTCTCCACCCCTTTTTCATCTATTATTAGTGCTATTATTATTATAATAATTACTAAAACTTGTTTGGGTAAATGAAATCAAACTTCCTTTTAAAAATCAGAATGACAGTGACAGATACCCATAAATCAAGGGAGAAGGTTTTTAATAAAGATTCGTGGGGGGTGACTTAAATAGGCGAATGCCAGAAACACAATATTTAGGAAAACAAGGATACAAATGAGTTGAAGGGAGGGAAAAAAAAACCTTTTAAGTATTACTTCTATAGTTTATCAACAGTTTGAGATGTGGAAGAGTAGTTAGGATTTAGTAAACTGAGGATTTTCTGGCCAGGATTACTGGCAGCTGAAGATTTTATTTTACTGATTGCCCTTATAGCAAAGCAAGTTTCAAGATGGTATTCCTTCAGTGCTTCCTGCTTGCTTGTATTTTACCCGGACGTGGTAAATATTAGTCACTTTCAGCTGCTCAGCCTTCAAAGGGAAGATATATTTTACTCTTTAAATTTTAAAAATTTATATGTGTATGTATGTATGTATATGCATGCATGTATGTATATGGCTTATTGTTTATCTCATCCTTTCTCTTCAAGAAGCCTTTATCTCTGTTCCCATGTACACAATATAGAAACACCATAGCCCAATGGGAACAGAGCATGCACTTTGAAAGAAGAAACCCAGGTGCGTTCTCTGGCATCTCCAACGAAAAGGGTTTCTAGTAGCCCGCTATAGGCAAGTCTGATCTTTGCTCAACCCCTTGGAGAGCAGTTTCCTATCAGAGTAGTTAAGGGTACAGATAACCTTCTCTGCACAGTGTAAGGGAGTGGAGAAGGTGCTGGACCTGGAATGCCGAGATCCAGGTCCGAGTCCCCTTCAGCCCCAGAAGCTCAGTGGCTCATTGTGGGCCAGCCCCTCCCTCTCAGGCCAAGAGGTGTAATGGGGAAGGTGCTGGACTAGGAGCAGGGGCACCCCAGTCTTTGTCCCCCTCAGCCATAGAAGCACCCTGGAGGACTTTGGGTCAGCGCCACTCTCTCAGCCCAACCTATCTCTCAGGGTAGGAAAAAATAGGTGAGAACATTACTGAGCCCCTGCATGAAAGGCAGGATATAAATCTATAAATAAATAGTATATGACCACTTCCTGTGGAAAACATTTATCTAACATATTCGGTGGGTGTTTTCCACATCGGTGTAGCCTTCAGATATGTGGGACTGCAATTCCCAAGAACTCCAAGCTAGATGCATTTCCACAAGAACAAAACTGGAATAAAACTGATTATTTAAAAACCTAAAGAGCAAAACGAATACTGAAAAGAATATCTTCATACAAGGTAACTGTTGAAAGTCACAATTGTGATTGGCTTTCCCAATTTACACAGACAGCTCAAAAACCTTTTGAAAAATATGTTTGTTTGTTTGGGTATATAAGCTGCTGATTACTCATTCCCAGGGTGGTACCAGAGATGTCCTAATTCAGTTCTTGGCAATTTCATCTTTTTAAAAAAAAAAAAAACAGGGTAGCAGGAGATGGGAAACAACCTGTCAGGAGAAAATCTGACATTTCTGGGCCAGATGGATAAAGAAGGGTGAGATGGTACATAACCCAGTATGGTCTAAAAACAAATGATGCCCTCTCCCATATCAATTCCGGCCATTTCCTCATTACTTGAATGCAGACTATAGTGATGGATGAAAATCTGTGGGATAAATGAAGATTCCTTTAACTGGACAACAGACTTTCCTTTTGACACAGTTATGGAGTCCTCTCTGGGAAACTTGGGTGTATGCCTGACTCTTTTCTTGTACCTTAAAATGGAACTCATTTCTACTTTTTTTTTTCTTCCTGTAACTTTCCCTACAGTGGCGAAAGAAAGCAGTAATTGCCCAACAAGCTCCCTTTTCTCTGCCTGTCTTCAAGCAGGAGGTGGTTCAGTCAATATGTGATAAAATTCTGTCACAGATATCCATGTTGGAAAAGACACTGCCTGAATTATCCCAGGTTGGTCTTCTTTTCTTTAAGGGAGAGGGATGGACCTAAACACACTTGGGGGCAGCCAGTGCAAATATGCCTTTCCAGTCTTTGAGCACAGAGAATAAATTGTCTGTGAGAGGTTGTTTCTACGTATAACCTTGTAAGGCAAGAAAATAGTAAATGTTAAAAGCAGCACTGTTTAAAAAAAAAAAACAACACCCTAAAACTCAGTATGGTGGTGAATTGAGATTTCCCTCCAGGTAACTTGGTGAAATAGCTTTACAAAAGCTGTGGATTTCTTTCTGTCCTAGCCAATACAAAAATAACTAGTATATGTAAGTTGCCCACTAATGGACTAATGATCTTTTAAGATGGGCACATCAGTAAACAAAAATGGGTATTATTTGGAGTACTACCTGTCTGTCAAGTCAAATAAGACATCAAATGTCTTATATGACGGGGTGGGAGGACATTTGGCTGCATCCTGTTGCCTAGGCTGGCTAGGGATTGCTTGAGAATAACCAAGCCAAAAAAAGAGAACAATTTCCCATTATCACAAATCACTGTCATTGTGTGTGCGCACACATGTTTGTGTTGCAAGTGGGCTACTAACTTCTGTGAATTTATATGCAGCATGAGTCACAAACACGTAAGGGTAACGCATTCACCGCCAGCCCAGTCTTTTGCAATGGATGATATCAACAAGTGGTGATGAGATAGAAGAAGTTGCAGCAGGAAGCTTTCTGGCTCTGCTGACAGATATTCTGGCCCACACAAACCAGGCTCTCCCAAGCTGGCCTTCAATAATCCATAGCCAGCTGTGGCTAGGGATTCTGGGAGTTGGAGTAGACTGTATTGAGAGCACCAAGTTGTGGGTCACTAACATAAGAGCAATGTCCACTGGCTTGTGGCTCCAGGGAAAGGTGAAGTGTTTGCAGGTGGCATAAAAATTACTGTAATAAGGAAATAAAGAACTGCACTAAGCAGCAGATATCTAAGATGAGGGTAATAAACTGCTGGTTTCACCGTGTCTCAAGGTATTGCTCTTGTATGAAAACTCTCTTTCCCCAAAATGGACATGGGATAAGGCTGGGTGCACGGCATCCACTGGAATGAAGCTTTCCCTTTGTAGTTGACTCTGGTGTAACAGGAGCCGATAGAACAGCTGAGGTGTACAAGGTGAAAACTTTGATACAGCATCATTGCCGCCTACATAGAGAGAGGGTTAAGGGGATCCCTTAATAGGGTAGAAGGAGAATCAGTAATTAGGAGCCATTTGCAATCTCTTTTTTGTTGCTGGGAAAATGCCCTTCACTTCATGCTCTGTGCAAAATATGCCCCAATTTTAAAAGAAGAAATCGGTTGATTTGCTAGCTAGGAGTTCAGAGTGAATAGGGTCCCTGTTGAGCCATCCTTTACTTTGTCCTGAATTCGGTTGTTGGTCCCGCTGTCCCTTATCTTCAACTTGCATGCCAGTAACATCCATTGGGGCCTTGTTGCAAGTTTTTCATCTCTTTCTCTCTGCATCCAGCCATCCTTGGTTGCAAATTTATTCATGCAAAATGAGAAGGAGGCACCACAACTTGGAAGGTAAAACACTGACACTCAGATTTTGGCCCTCTGTAAACAGGGATGGGAGAGATCCCCGACAGGGCAGTCAGACAGTGGCTGGGTTGCTCAGCTGTGCTAATTACCATATGGAGTTTGTTTTGTTTGTTGTTTAGCACCTGCAGTCTCAGCCACTGTGGCTTATTTAATAAATCATGGTTAAAACAAGCTGTTGGCTAGCACAGAGGTCCCCTACCTTTTCGGGATGATGGACACATTTGGAAGTGAATGCTGTGGGTAATCTCACAAAATTATTACCATGCTGGTATGGACAGAGAACCTCACACACCCAAAGGTAAATAAAACATCCCGGTATGTGCCCACCAGGATCTTTTTAGCAAATACCACTAGACTCCATGTGGGTCCAGAAGCATTGCTAGAAACACCAGTTATACTTGAGGCTGATGATTTGCTTTACAGCATGATTTTTTTTTAATTAAGATAATCTTAAAAATAAAATTAGGGCAGGGAGTTTGGGGAGTATGAAGAAATAGGCTGTTGGGCACATAGTGGCGTCTTCGTAGCACATTGGGGACCCAAAGAATATAGCAGTGTGTGAACCCAACCAGTGTAATACTGAAGGCGGTGGACCAGTGGGGCAGCTTCCAGTGATCCCGGATACATTTGTTCTTTATTCAAAATTATGAGGTCAGGATATTATAATGGTTGGTCACACAGTCCGCCAGGTGTTTAGACTGGATTTGGCATTTTTATCCACCTATGGAGTCCCTCCCAAGGACCTGGGATAGGCAGATGCTGTTGTTTAACAATATTAAAGGTATCGTCGCAGGATGTAAGCTGCTCCAAGTAAAGCTGTTATTGTTATTATTTGGGTTTTGCCTGCCCAAAGTCCTGGATTCAATCCTTACCATTTCTAGATACATTTGGGGAAGAGTCCCTCCCTGCCTGAAACCAGCTGCCAGTCAGTTTTGACTGGATTGGGCTCTGCAGACAAATGGCCAGAATGGAGGGCAGGTGGGAAACAACTGGTACCAATTCCTAACTGACTTATTTATCTGAACTGCTGCCATATGTGTCACACATGATCTTAGAGCCTGGGTGGCTTGTGTAGCAGTTGCAAACTAAAAAGCAGCACCATGTCCCTTCATAGGAAGCAGGTCCATGTTAAACCCAAGAGACTCTTGTCGCCGTATTATGGTTTATGTGCCGACTTTCCAACTGTGGCCCCTGCCCTTTATGTTTCGTGAATAGCTTGTGCCTTCATTGGAGAGTATTACTGGAGAAACGCAGCCTTTCCTCATGTATTTTAGAGATAAATACTCAGAAAGTCCAGTTGTCAGTGGGCAAAGACTTTTTGTATTTCCAGGTACACCATCTGAAACCTTGGAGCTGCATGTAGCCCTCAAAAAACATTACTGCCAAACCCAGAGATTCCCCCAGATGCTTCTGCTGAATTATTACAGATCAGAAAAGAAATGATTTTGCCCCAGCACAGCCCACCAAAATGTTCCCCCCCCAAGTTTCTCATGCCCTTTTGTGTCATAGTGTGTTGGTGATCTTGAACTGGCAAGTTGTTGGTCTTGTGTGTGTGTGTGTGTGTAGAATTTGAAGAGAGCAAGGACTGTCATGGAGTGAAAACTCGAAACTGAAATTTCTTGAAACTAAAGGCCACTTGCCTTCTTCACTTTTGAATGTTTTCTCTTGAAATGTCTTCTTTTAGCTTCCAGGGTTTCTTCCTAACCTTCTCCAGTTTTTCTCTTAACTTGCATTGAGAAAGTTGCACTGTCTTTGCCAACTTTTTTTCCCCTAAAGCCTCGTTGTCCCAGCCTATTTGCCCCCCCCCGCCCCCCCTTCTAATTCTAAGTTGGATCTTCTCTCTCCCTTTTCTATTTTGGGTTTAAATTTGTTTTCCCCAAAGTGGCTTTTCCTGGAGAACTGGTGGCAGGGCAGCCATTGCTGCGCTGGTGTCAAGCACGCTGCCCCTTTAAGAGGAGCAGAGGGGATGGTCCCCAGGACTTCTGTTGTGGAATGCCAGCTGCAGCAGATGCCGCAGCACGCCAGCACTGCAAGATGGTGTCTCCGCTAGGGTTAACGACACTTAGCTTGTTGTCTGGAACCAGTTCAGACCGGTTTTCTGGAAAGTGCTTTGTGTCTCCGACTGAATCCTGGGAAAGGGTCATGTGTAGATCCAGTGATGTCATGGGATCACAAACTGACTCAGCTCTCCTCCCCCCACCCCCACCAGATATGTGTGTTTCTTGCAGGTATGGTTGGAGAGGCTTGGTCAAAAGCAGGCCTCTCCAGTGCATGTTCTCTCCTCCAAACAAACTTTTTAAGCCCTTTCCCTCAAATCTCCCTGATTTCCACCTGATTCCTAAGGATCCGGAGCACTTCCAGAACAGACTAAATTGTTGGGGTGGGCAGAGTTACCCAGCCCCTAGTTTTTAAGGACATGGCCGAATCAGGTGCCTTATTTTTAGCATCAGCCTAAAGTTTCTCATTTTTAGCCATAAAGAGTTGATGGGGTAGGGGAAAAGGAGCACCCCTGTACCCTGTTAATAGGAAGGGCTTTTCACAGAGCTCTGGAACATGTCACAAGAAATAAAACTTTAAAGAAAACCGGGTATTTAACATTATAAGAAAAGCAAGCTTCAGTGTCTGAAGGAAATGTTCCGGATTTCCTATGGGAAGTTAGGCAGACTGGTACCTGTTTTTTCCAAACAGTCTTGGCTTTTGATTATTTGATTTTCACTCAAGGAGTGCGATTTGCGGGAGGGGGGTGAGTATAGGATCAGAGCTGAACAACTTGATTTGCCACAGATGTGGTCCTTGCTTGTGTAATGTATGGCACCCGGATGGTGTACCTTTAATGTTCTCTCTCTCTCCCCCCCCACCCCCCTTTGTGCTACTTTTCCAGAGCACCATAATGACGGAGGAAGCTTGCAGGACGCGAAGTCAGAAGCGAGCACTTGAACGGGAAATCACCCAAAACGACGTGGACTGTAAAAAGATGAAAATGGACAAGGGGCTTTTGGGGGGCCCTGAGGCCAACTCTGAAGGGGGGGACCTTAAGATAAAGACTGACCCTGGATCTGGTAGAGTCCAAGGACTATTAAAAGGAGGAGAGATGAAAGCAACTATCAGAGTGGAGGTTCAGACAGGGGATGAGCCAGTGGATATGAGCACCTCAAAAAGGTAAGTGATCATAATGAGTTTTAAGAAGCAGGTGGCCACATCTCTCATTGGCTGGTCCAGGCAATTTGGGTGATAGGAAATGTTCTGGAATATGATAGAAACCAAAAGACAGGAAGCAGGAGGAAGCATCTGGTTCTTCCAGTATCGGTGGAACTCCCTGCCACATCCTTTTGGTTAGGTTGGTTTAATATTTCTCTGCACTGTTGCGTTTAACAATCACAGTTCTTTAGGGTTGTTTTTCCCATGATCATCACCATTCCTTCTATATCCGTTGCTTTTGCTTATGTAGTTAACCAAGCCCACAGGCTCATGTCTCACGCACGTGCGTTAGTAAACTTTGGGGAGAAATTAATGAGGACTGGGTGTTTTGGAGAAACAAAATACTGAGCTGGGGTGTCAGGCTGGGTTGGAAAGGGAATGGAATGAGTGTTCTGGAGGAGGGGAGAGTTGGTTGGAGCAGAGAACAGGAGGACTTCTCATGGCTGTTTGCTGATCCCAGCTGTTGCAAAGTGGAACTTCAGTGTTCAAACACAGTTTGCTTTGGCATCTCAGAAGCTGAGGGACAAACAGGATTGAGTATTGTTCTTGTATTCAGAAAGTTTCCTGGTAGTTTCTGACTAGTTGTGGTTGAAGAAAGTGCTGGGCTTGATCACCCAAATATCTAGCTATAAATTGGCCTGCAAGGCACTACCCCAATGAGATTGTTTCTACCTAGGCTTCTCTGATAAACTGGAAAGAAAAGAGTGTAATTCAAGCAGTGGGGAAATATTGCTTGTATTAGTTACCCTGAATAGTGGAATTGTTGCAACTGTCTTCCTTGCCTCTCCCCCCAAAATTAATTTGTGGATTTACTGGATACCACTGCATGGTAAGCCTGCTCATTAGGGGGGTTGCTGTAATATAGTTACGTATAGGTTCCTATGCTCTCTACATCCCCTTTGAGTAGGAAAGCCTTGTAGTGTATCTGACACCAAAGCTTTCTAACAGGAGAGATCCCACTCTGCAGCCATTCACAAGCATATTGATTTCTTTGGTAAAACTTACTTTGTATAATATTCAGGAGGTAGACTGCCTTTGAATATGGAGGTTTCATCAAGAATTCAAATACAGTAAACACAAAAATGATCTTTATGTAATCCAGATTGACAGATGACACCAAGCCACGGTCACACATAACACTAAGCCATGGTTTGCTTACCATCTTACTGGCTAGATTTGTGCAGAATGGTTAGCCTTCAGTCCAGGTTTGCAGACCCTAATGGCTGGGCTCACGTATTCTAAGCCAACACAAAACCAACCACATTTTGGCTTCCGTGTGATGCATCAACTTGCAGGGAAAGGTTTGCAGCTCACTGGTAATGCACATGCTTTGCTTCCCAAGTCCTGAGTTCAGTTCCTGGAATCTTCAGGAAGGGCTGGGAAAGATTCCCTGGAGTACAAAGGCAGTATTGAACTAGATGAGCAACAGCCTCGCTAAGTTTTCAGTTGAAAAAAAAAAATTCAAACAAGTGCATGAAAAACAACCAAGTATCCACACTAATAAAAGCCTGGTAGACAGGTAATATTTCTTTGGAACTTTACCTAATGAATTAAAAAGTGCTCATTTTTAGCAATATTTGTGTCTTTGGGAAGAGAGAACCCAAAGGCCTGTTTCACTGGCCTGTTGAGAGGATGAAAACAGGGCAGTCTTCCATCCGAAAGTATACTGCCCAGAGCTAAGGGAATACATAATACCCTATATAGCATCACTGTGGGCTGAAGCTTTGCAATTTGGTTTAAAATAACAAAAAGTTGTATAAAATAGAGGTTAGATTGCCAGGTAAGACTAGATTCAAACTCACTTAGGTGACTTGGGCCTAAACTCTCTAGCAGAGATCTCAAAGACAAATGTAGGATGATGGTGTAGAAGAGAACCATGTATGGTGTCTTGAACTCCTTCGACAAAGAATGGAATTTAAATGAAGACTAATTAATGAATTAATTAATAGAAGTTGACAAATGCACTGAGAAGAAAAGGTGGCAATATTTGGGGGGGGGGGAGAGTTTGAACTGAACGTATACCGAGAGAGTGCTTTTGGCCATTCAGGAACAAAAACATCTGTTTGAGTGTAAAGCAGTTTTGAGTGCTGGGGAGAAAAGTATTGTTTGGAGAGTTGTTAGTAGGGTTTTTTGGTCAGGCATCATAGAGGAAAGCCAAAGGTATTTTATACTTTGGTAGGTATAAAAAATAGTAATCCATACTAACTCAGAAGGACTGCAAGGTGTGGCTAGGAAGAGCGTTAATAACTCAGTGTAGCTTAGTGTCCTCTATGGTTTCTTTTGAGCCTGACCATTTCACAAAGGCCCACATTGGCCCCTGCATAGTAAGTCATTTGATAATGCCCACTGAGCCTCAAATGTTGCCTGTCCCCTCCCCCTTCACACCAGCACCTGCTGACACTTCAGTTTCTAACAGTGATGTTGCAACCACCAGCTTTTTATCGTACTTTTGATGGACTTACCTTGTGGCTAATTTTCATGGCAGTCTAATGAGCAAGGAGTCATTCTGGCTGGGAACTTAACGAACTGCAGTCCCAGCACGTTTAGAGGGTGCCAGAGTGGGGAAGACGGTGCTAGAGATTCAGCTGGAAATTTCCTAGATAGAAAACATGCATTTCCCTGAGCAGCACTGAGTACTGTAGGTAGGTATCAGTCTCTACATAATCATCTTTTCATATGGTGTTGCCCAAAGAGTGGGATCTTTTGCAAAGCCCATATTACCCAATCTTCCTGTAGAAAGCCCACGATCAGGAATATAGCTGCTTTTCTTTTGGCATTTAACCTCAGGATAAAATAGCCAGTGCAGATTTTGTACTTGATGGGGATGGGGAGCTCTGATTGGGACCTTGAGTTTTATAAATCACAAATGGGATCAGGCTGCTGTTTTGGGAACTTTTTAGGTCTGTTACCCTAAAAAGGCCTTCTAAAATATCTCCCACTAGCCAGTCCATGTTTGACAGCCAGAATTTTAAATAATTCCATTGGAATTAAAAATAAGGATAGTTGGTCAACCTGCTCTTCTGGGAAGGCAGGTTATGTTGATGAAGTGTATGTATATGTGTGTGTGTGTGTTTGTGTATCACCCCACCCCACCCTCCAGCTACTTCTCAGCATGCACAATTTTATCTTGTGAAGGATGTGCCTCTGATTTTTGGAGGAGGAGGATAGGAGAGTGGCTTTTTTGTTGTTTCTTTTTGTTTCCTGTTTGTAAATAACTTTTTCTCTTTCTCCTTTTGTTGGTTGGATTTTTTTCCCCAAATTTCTCTCCCCTTTTCTGTTCATCATAAACTTCACAATCGTCCAAAGGCATCACCTTTTGAAATTAGGCGTTCTGGTGGGTGCTTAGAAAGTTTTAACAAATAAAGTCTTCCAAGTGACCCACATTTCCCAGGGGTGTTTACATTGTAAATATGTAGGAGCCTGTTACTCATGAGATATGTGGGAAACTCCCCAGATTTAGACACCAGATGGCTCGGAATACCAGTTTATGGGGATTTGGGAGAAGTGGAGAGCTAGGCTGTTGTCTTCAAGCCCTGCTTCTTTTCTTTTTCTAAGACATCTGGGGGGCCATGGTAGAAAGTAGGAAGCTTTGCAAACTGGACCTGCAGTCTTATCCGAAAGAGCTGCGGCTAAGACTTTTAAGGTGATGCTGAATATACAATTCAGTTTCCTGGTAACTTTTTCTTTGAGACATTTGAAACTGTGTGGGCACCATTTGATGACATCTCAGAGGCAAAATGCTGTTTGTATTACTGGCTTAACAACTTGAGTCTCCCCCCCCACCCCATTTCTCTTGTTCTTTTAAGGTTCTAGTCAAGGGAAGGAGAATCCATAGCTGTAAAATTTGCTAAACTACAATTCCCAACAGCCTTAGTTTCCATGACCAGTAGTGAGGGATATTGGAAACTGTAGCTCTGGAGGGACACATGGCCTTCATTTTTCTTGTAGTCATGTTTGGCTTGAAAGTGTTGGTAATACAGGTAGTCCTTGCTTAGTGACTACAATTGGGACCGGCAACTCAGTCTCTAAGCGTGCAGTCACTAAATGGAAAATCACACAAGCGCAACAGGCTTACGCTCATTAAACAAAGTGACCCAGTTGCTTAGGAAAAAATCATATGACCACAACTTACGAATGACGATCATGTGACTGCAGGATACCGCAACAGTTGTAAATCCGAGAATTGGTCGCAAAGTTGGTTTTTTTAGCACTGTCATAACTTCGAACTGTCACTGCATGAGGCAGTTGGTAAGCAAGGAGTACCTATACTAAGATGTTGACAATCTCAGAGGATGGAGTTAGTTTTCTAGTGGTTGGGAGTAAACAGCTCTAAGAGCTCCTCCCCAGAAAAAAACAGCATAAATTATGCACAGTAGCTGATTACCATGCCAGATTGCTAAATTAGCATGAGATACTGGTTATGACATTTAGCTTGGTACAAGATTTTAATTCACTCAATATATACGCATCCTAACTGACTGACTTGCAAGTGCCAGCTCTGTGTTCTCTGGGGCCCGGGACTAGTTTTACCACTTGCCTTCTTTGTGCCCAGAAGTCACTATCATTCCAAGGTGGCAGGGCAGGGCATGGCTTCATTGCGACTTCTTGTTCCTGTCCTGGCAATTTGAGTCAGGCAAATCCCAGGTTACCTGAGGAATCATCTTGTCTCCATTACATTGACCCGTCCTACCACTGGTCCGGCAGGAAGGGTATGTTACAGTCCCTGTCGCTTAGAGAGTTTTAACTGGCAAGGTCCAGGAGGAGAGCTTTTTCTGCCATGGCTCCCACCCTCTGGAATATTTTGCCCCCTGAGGTGAGATTGACCCCCACTCTTCTGGCCTTCCGAAAGGGCATTAAGACCTGTCAACTTGCATGGGGACCCAACGGGGGTTCGCATGGGGGTGGCTGGTACCCTGAGGATGCTGTCTCCGCTTTTTAGTTTCCATTGTAGTTTTAACTTTTTGGCTTGATTTTAACCTTTTGTAGTTCTGTGTGTGTATGTGTGTGGGTGTGTGTGTGAGAGAGAGAGAGAGAATGAATGAATGATTTTATAGTTTTTATCTGTAATGCTGCTGAGAGGCACTTGTATTGTGAAATGGGCAGCATATATAAATTTGAAAAATAAATAAAAAATTAAAATTAAAATAACAGCAAGGAGGAGGAGCATTAGTTCAGCTGCTCCCTGAATTGGAGTGGACATCTTGCTGAGACTTGGCCCCAGACAATACAAGCCCCTTAAGCTGAGCATTTATTGAAGATTCTTCTGGTGTTCCAGCAGATGCAAGTCAAATGATTCCCAGATGTTGAGTAATAGGCCATGGAGTCAATTACCTTCCCCTTTTCATTCAGCTCCCTGTAGTCAGAGGTAGATCTGTCTGTATGTGGAGGATCCATTTAACAGCTAAGATCGCAAGTTCAGCTTCATGAACCGGACTTCCTAGAGTTATCTCGTCATCCTCCAACTGGTAGTCAAGGAATCTGCTCAGGATGCAGTGAGTGGGGAATCATATGCACCATAATTTTCTCTTTGGTCAAAAGCAAGAGGTCCTTGATTTTTTTTTATTTTGAAGGGCTCTAACCTCAGCCATGGCAAATAACAATATTTTTAAACATAACAACAGAAGCAAGGAGCTGAATCAATCTTGTTTTATTGTTGTTGTTGCTATACCCATCCTTTATTTTGTGCAACTCAACACATACATAATGCTCCTGCCTCCTTTTTTCCCCATAATTGGTGTCTTTTACTAAAATTGTGAACAAATCTGTGACAAAAAGGTTGCAAAGATTGCTTTCTGGAATATATACTGATTTTTATATTTGATTGATAATGTGCCATCAAGTCAGTGTCGACTCTTAGTGACTACATTGATAGATTTTCTCCATGACTAACCTGCTCCTTCAGGTCTTCCAACGATGCACCCATTGCCACTGTAACTGAGTCCGTCACCCTTGCTGCTGGTTGTCCTCTTCTTCTCTTTCCTTCCACCTTTCCCAGCATTAGATCCTTCTCCAGAGAACAAGATTTTTGCATAGCGTGTCCAAAGTAGGATAATTTGAGCCTGGTCATTTGTGCCTCGAGTGAGAACTCTGGGTTGATTTGTCTGATGATCCACTGGTTGGTTTGTTTTCCTGGCTGCCCATGGGATTCTCAGGACTCTTCTCCAACCCCAAAGTTCAAAAGCATCGATCCTTTCCTATCCTTCTTCAAAGTCCAACTTTGGCTTCTGTGGAGTGTCAGGGAATACCATGGCTTGCAGTATTCTGATCTTTGTAGGTATAGACACATCAGGGCATCTCAGTATCTTTTTCAAGGCCATTAGAAATGGCTTCCATGATTGCACGTTGGGTTTTTTCCCCCTTTGATTAGGGAAACAACCTACAATTTTTCCCCAAAGCATTGAAGGCCACATGTGTGGACTATTAACATCTTCTGTGGATGTACTCTAAACTCAGCCCACAGTGTTACCCATATTCGCTTCAGCAGGTTTCAGCATCTCCATTGCAAACACATTTGTTTGCCATTAATTCATGTAATACTGGCAATGCTGCTACATTGATACAGCCATTCGCCATATTCTGGGTAGGAGAGTTCCTTGGTATGGGAGATGGGAGCTCTCCTCTGGGCTTTCAGAAAATCCTGCAAACAAATGGAAGATAAAAGGTTGGGCCAAGCCAGCCCCGCTACTTTTCTTCTTGGAAGGAGGTTATTGAAATTTGTTTTAAAGAGAGGGTGTTGCATCCAAAATGTGATGTTCTGCCTCTTGATTCAAGCCATGCAGTCTTTTCTGCTGCAAAGAAGGTCCAGTCCTGAATCTGGACACCTCTATTAGTAAATAAATCCACAACCAGCCCCAGGAAACTATGCACTCAAGGGTGGGTAGACTTAGATTATTGGGGATGATGGTTATTAGAAATTTATCACAGCAGGTGGTAGCACTTAGGTGACTTTAGGTGATCTTGGAAATGCTAAGTTGGATCAGTCCTGATAAGTATCTGGAAGGGAGGCCACTAGGAAATCCCAGGGCTGTTGGCTGGACCAAGGAAACAAACAAAATGGCCTCAGTGACCATTTTTCTGTTTTCTGATAAGTGTTATCGGTTGCATGTTGCCATTGTATTGATATTTTATTGTGCTAGCTGCCCAGAGTTGTTTTATGTGAGATGGGCAGCCAAAGAAATGTAATGAATAAAAAAATACATCAAATCAGATCGTATCCTGGAAGAATGTAATCATGTTGATGCCAAGGAAGTTACCTAGATTTGTCCGTGTAGTCCCTAAGAGTCAAGCTGGACTCAAGGAGGCCTTTACCTGTATTAGAAATGCAGATTTCCTCAACTGGAGCATAACACAGACAACATTCTGGGCCCAAGTATTCGTTCTGAGTCCCTAGAAGTGAAGTGAAATGAGGCTCATAATTTTCCCCCCCATCAAAAAACAAAATCTTCCCTCAAGCTTTCTTCATTTCAGCCGTATTATTCATGGCAACCTCCATTTCCCTGGTGCCCTTTAAGTGCTGGGACTGCAGCTTATAATCTTTGGCCGCAACTCCTGGAGGCTGCATTCTCTGGGCATTGCTGAATGCCAGGTTGCAGACTGATTTATGGTGGGGTGGCAATGTTTTTCCCGCTTCTGTGAGCTTCATTTCACTACAGAAATCTGAGAAAAGTGCTGTCTCCTAAGAAGTCCAGTTCCTTGAATGTATGTGTGATTCGTCCCCTTCCTTCCATTTTCTTACCGTACCTGTCTTCTCCCCCCCCCCTCACCATTCCACAAAATGAAAGCGATGTGTCACAAAACCAGTTCCAACCGGTTTGTTACCATGGCTTTTCCACTACGTGGGAAGGAATGGTTAAAAGGGTCACATGACTGGCAAAGCATGTCCCAGTCAGTCACATGGTTTTGGATGCTTGTTAGAATAGAGGAAATTAGCTATTTGTGATGATAGTTTGTCAGGGGGTGGCCCGGATGACTCCTGGCCATGTGCATTCATGATGAAAAACTTCAGAATCCCCTTCTTGCAAATACAGGAAACTTGCTTTTTTTTTCTCTTAAATCATTTTTACTAAACGATTTTTCATATATCATAACAAGTACATTCAGAGAAAAAGATATAGTAAATGTGAAAGAGAAAAAAGAAAGGAAAAAAGACAAAAAAAGGAGATAGAAAAAAGAAAAAGAACAGAAACGAAAACATGAAAAGAAATATAAAGAAATGGCTTCCGATCTTCCTCTCAGCAATTATACATACAATTCTAATCAAACCTCTCCCTCTAAGATTACATCATAATTACCTTCTTTCTATAACCTATTCTTTCTAATCATCAAGACCACAAGTCACAAAATCATTTTCTTTTTTTATGCAAAAAGTCCATAAGGAGTTTCCAGGCATTGATGAGGAAACTTGCTTCTGACGCATCTGGACTGTTAAGTGACCAGCAATAATTCTGTTGAAAGCTGTGTCCAGGTTTCAAACGTGGAATCGCCTCCATCCAAAACTGGTGATGGCCTTTCCCAAACATTATATTTCCGGATCCGTTCAGTCTCTCTTATATTTTAGGCAAGGCAATACTCTGGTTGGCAGAAGAAAGTCTGCTTGTCTAAAGAAATTATACCTGCAAGGTTTGTGATTGTTGCTACATATTCTGACAAAAATTTTTCCTGCGCATATCCCTTTTTTCAAAGGAATTGGCTTTCATTGCATCAGTTACTTGTCAGAAATCTTAGACCAATACACTGCCACTGTGAAATTTATTTTGATTATTCCTTTCCACACTTCTCACTCATAGCAACCTAGTATTCTTCATCCCCCCGCCCGCCCGCCCACCCAATTTCACTAAAATTTAGTGTGTGATCAGAGCAAGCTTTAGTATTCTCCAGACCTTTTCTTTGGCTAAGATGATAATCAGGGATGGCAAGGGACTGGCAACATTTTTAGAATCCATATCTAACATGCAATAGATCAGACATGTCCATCCAATCAAAATAAAATTATCTAGAATCTCAAAATATTAGAGCAATTAGAGTTTTTTGCAGGAAGTTAGGGGGAAAGGGGCAAATGGCCAGTTACATATTATAGGGGGGGGGGGTGTGTGGAAAATCTAGCATTCTCAGAGTTTAGCATTTGTTTCCTATAAAATCTAATTTTGAGGAATTCTATACCTAGAGGTTCCACTGGATCTCTCCTAAGGGTTTGATTTGCTTCACAATGTAAAAGAAGTGAAGCGTGCTGCATGTTTGCACATCTTTCAAAGGTTTTGTTGGGCTGAAGCCCATTCAGTGTTTGAAAACATACTAATAGCATAATACATGCAAGATAGAAATGTCCTCTTTTGTAATCTTAATTTGAATCCTGTGTGCTGGGCCTTTTCCAAATGCAATTATCCATGAATCTGATGTAAGAAATAGGGAAAAAGAACACCCCCACCTCCTTCCTTCTCTTTTGATTTTGGACTTCAACTTTTCTTTTATGTTCACAGTGAAATATTATTTTATGAGAGTGCCCTCTAGAGGAATTTCTATGAACTGCTGCTTTTACCTAGAATCTCTTTAGGTCAGCTGTTGCAATCCTCTTCATAACTTCCATAAAAACTTCTTGGTATATTTTCTTGTTAGGCCCTTGGTGATGCCCCCTCTTCTCAGACTGTTCCACTGCAGAAATGTGAGGGGGGAGTCAGTTGAATCCATCAGCAGATAAGTACTGCTTATATTGACTGGCTCAAACTAAAAAAGAACCCTTTAATTAAATGTCTTTCTGCAGTTGCCTCCAGGAACCTTATAAATTATAGTATGAAGGCACGTAGATTATCTCAGTGGCACGTGGCTATCTTGTAGCTCTGAGGAAATCAAACTTCCTAGGAAGGAAGAAGAAAATCATTTTTTTTTTTTGCTAGTTTTCAAAACATAAAATAATGACAAAACATGAAAATACACTTAAAAAACACATTAAATGAAACCGTCCTTAAACTTAAAGAACAGATAATGAAAAGCAAAAAAGATAAAAATTAAAAAGAAAAGAAATCTGCCTTATATATTAAACCTCTCAATAAACACTGGTTTACTAATAAATACCATATAGTACTATAATATAATCAGTACAAAATATTATTGTAAAATATCACAAAATCTCTGCCAAAGCAGTACATGTTTCATCATTTGACTAGTAGAAAATACTGCTTTTTCCAAGATGGGTAAGTCACACATTTCCAAAAGACATTCCTTAACATCTGGAATAATATCCCCTTTCCAATTTCTCAGTATAATTCTTTTTTAGCCCCCCCCATGCTTGATCAACCATAATTCCTGATGAATAGGTTCCAAAGCTTTGGTATCTAAGTCAACATCACATTAACATCTGTAACATTTAGAGATTTTCCTATAAATCTACATATAGGCATTAAAATACCATCCCAAAAAGATACCAGATGACTACATGACCATATCATATGGGCAGATGTACCCTCCAATTTTTTAAACCTCCAACAAAGAAAATTTGATGTTCATCTTTTTCAAGTACATTCTTTGATACACTCATCAAAAAATATAATTTTTGATTCATCAAAATATAAGATGAATATTCATCAAAATATAATTTTTTGATGAATCAAAAGGGAGAAAATAACTTGGAAAGAGAAGAGATAAGAGAGGAGAGAGAGTTGAGTAGAATAAAAAGGGCAAGAAGAACAAAGGAAATAATTGTTCTGAAAACAAGCACATAACAGTACATTTTGCTGATTACTGTTTAAGCGGCCCTGATAGGGTGGGCACACTTGGGGTCCCTTCCTTGAAGCAATGCCATCTGATGGGGCATGCCTGTTCCACAATGGCACCTTCCTTTGGAATGATCCCCCCCCCCTCAGTTAGCCTCAACTCTGCTGGACTTCAGAAACTCTTTAAAAACTCCGCGATTCCCCTGGGCATTGGGGCTGGGATAAGTAGAGTTCCCATTGGGAAGGGGGTATGAATGTGAGCCAGGTAGCTTGTTATTACTTGCTGCTTTTTATCTTGGTTTTGTTGTGGTGGTGATGGTTATAAGCCACCCAAAGTCATATTGTTTCAGTTGGGCAGCCATATACATTCATTCATTCATTCAATCATTCAATCAATCAATAACTGCTTTTGTCCTCTGTTAACTGTTTATACCATGATATTTTTAAATAAAGCTTAATTGTTTATAATCAACTGATCTTCAGAGGAAATGAGTAACACGCACACACGTACATCAGATAGTACTCTGTGAGGAAAAATAAGAGAGAAGATAATCTCAATATAACCACTGTAAGTTTATCTTATTGGGGAGGCAGCAGCAAGATTTTAAATATTTGCTTATCCCACTCAGAAACTTAAAAAGAAATTGCACCATGGGTCTCTTTTCCAGGATGTGTACTGGGTTCTCATTTTGGTTCTGTGCTATGGCTGTGTAAACTCAGAGTTGGCTGTGCAGATCATAGTTTATATTTATCACATTGTAAACAAAACTAAATATGGTTTATTCAATAAACAAGAGATAAACCATGGCTTAATATAATATGAGGAGCATCCATTGCGCGTTGGGGATTTCAGCTAATTTTATGCGGAGAGACTGTTCTGTCTGTCTAGGACTCCATGCAGGTTTGAAGGAGATCCAGCCATCACACTGCAGTTGAATGTCTCACTTTTGAAAATTGCAGTTGGGGGGCACGGTCTCTCTTGTCCCCCCTACCTGAGATTCAATCCTGGCA
Source organism: Python bivittatus (assembly GCF_059951505.1). Taxonomy (NCBI): domain Eukaryota; kingdom Metazoa; phylum Chordata; class Lepidosauria; order Squamata; family Pythonidae; genus Python; species Python bivittatus. The sequence continues at coordinate 6,389,403 of NW_028277087.1, forward strand.
TTTCCATTTAGGTTCTCTGAGTAAGAGCACCAAGGACTAGACAAATCTGGGCTATATCCAAAGAGGCCTGATTCAGTAGGAAATAGCTTCATCATGTATTGTGAGAGTATTGTATTTGTATTAATTCAGGTGAACAGAGTTTTGAAACGAGATTGCCCAAAGAACTATATGCCTTTTCTCCTTCTACAGTATGGCATTGTTAGTCATTTTTAAATAATAAGCAGCTTTCTGCCATCTTTGCTATTAAAAAAAAAAAAAAGTCATTCCAAATTCTCTGCGTTAACAAGTAATTTATTTGACCCCTATTTAATTCATTTATTTACTGGAATTCTTAGCCATTCGTTTGTCTTCTGAATATTCCTCTCACCCTCCACAGGGACGCTAACTAGGAATTGGAAGGCAGAGGAAGTGTCATTCTGGTGCCCCCCAAATAGGCCCGAAAATAAACATTGCCAAGTGGGGAGAGGGTGGGGTCTTAGGAGTTATTAATTCTTTTCCTTAAAATTATTCCTGCTTCTGCCCCTTCTCTTTTTGTGGGGGTACCTTTTTCAGTGATGCAAAGCGAGAGAGGAGAGTCCCTTCACCTGATGTAATAGTACTGTCGGACAACGAGCCATCAAGCCCAAGAATGAATGGATTAACCAAAATAGCATTAAAAGAGACCAGTGCAGAAGTGCTAATGGTAAGTCTGACACAACAGCCGTAAAACTGAGAGCAAACTGCCTGCTTTTTTTCCCCCTTGATGTGTTCAGATCTTTTGGCCTGGTAAGTCTTGAGTTCATCTTTGGGGGTTCCTCCCGTCTGGGTCACATCATGTCTTCAGCACAGCAATACATAAATCGACTCTCTTCTCTGTCCATTGGCAAAAACTGGTCATGTCCACCGCTTTTTCTATGCTGTGATTCCTTTGCTGGCTTCCAACCTCACTGGCTTTGGCCTTCCCCATCCAACCTCCTATTTCATTCTGTATCTCCAATTGAAGCGCATGAACTTTCTCCTCCAGTTCAGGTCCCCCAGCTGCCCAAAATTCTCTCACACACACACACACACCCCAGTCTACTTTTTCTGTTCTTTATGCCTGGGCCACTTACATGAACCATCCCTCTGTCCCTTCTTGACCCTCGTGCTTGGAATTCCTCTTGAAGCACTAACATCAGCCTTTCCCCAGCCTTGTAACGTCTAGGGATGATGAGGATCCCATCACTCCTGGCTAGGAACTTTGGCAGTTGTCCTTCAATGTATCTGTAGGACACCGGATTCAGGAAGGGTGACCTATGTCATACTGGCTCTCTCTCTCCTTGAAATCCCTCTTTTAAAGTCAGCCTCCTGTTATCCTCCCAAATTTGACTCTCCCCCTCCCTAAATGAAATTAAAACTTTTTCTTCCGGTCATGGGTGTCCTTGTAGAAAAGCAGCCCAGAAGAACGGGAGCGAATGATTAAACAGTTGAAAGAAGAACTGCGGTTAGAAGAAGCCAAACTTGTCTTACTGAAAAAATTACGACAAAGTCAGATACAAAAGGAGACAACAGCTCAAAAGGTGTGCAGAGTCTGCCTTTTTTCTATATATATGTATATAGTTATATGTGGCCTTCCTAATCTGCCCGACCCAGTCATTGATTAGCTCTGGTACCAATTCCTGCAGAATGTGCCTTCAGACTACCCCCACTAAGCACAGCTTTTTAAGATTTATTTAAAAAGTCCTGGTCACTGAACTTTGAGCTATAAATGATCCTGTAAAGCTGGACACTTCTCCTGAGAAAGGGGAAGTGAAGATATGGAGAAAAGACAATATTGTGGGAAAAGACAGGCTAATTATTGTAATAGAGGCCACCAGCATTTTTTAAGTTGTCCCTGATGATGGACCTGGGAGTCTGCAAGAGGCCATTCAGTAACACGGTGATATCACAAGAGTAGCCCAGATGTACTTTCTTTTTTTCATGCTCCTTGCTTTTTCAAGGATGTAAATGAAACAGGAAAGCAAACTGCCACCATTCCTGCACTTCTCCCCTCTGTCCTTACTGAAAACTGGGCTAAAATTGTACAACTAAAAATTCAGGCGTTTTGGCACCAAATTTTGGTGGTAAAAGCTCAGGGTGCTGGGCCCACAAATGGAGAGCTGGAGGAGTGCCCTCAAGCTGAGAGTAGCCCACTTCTGCTCTAATACATCTCTCTTCCCCATGTGTTTCCCCGTCTCTTTCGTAGCCTGCTGGTTCTTCAGGAAATGCTGTAGCAACACCTCCCCCCTTAGTGCGGGGAACACAGAACATTGCATCCAGCAAGTCAGCCCTTCTACAGGTGAGTACATAGGAAAGATATTTGTTATTTTATTTTAGGACTCCATCTTATAGAGTGCTTCAGTAATGTGTGTGCTGCTGTGGTTTGTCCTTTATTCAGTTCTGAGTGGATGAAGGAACTGAAAATAAAGCCGTGGGTGTATTATCTTAATATTACCTTCAAGTCATTGTTGACTCCTGGTGACTGCCTGGATAAGTCCCTGCAATTTTCTCAGCAAGATTTCAGAAGTGGTTTGCCATTGCCTGTTGCCTAGGGCTGAAAGAGAGGGACTGGCCCAAGGACACCCAGCCGGGTGCCTAAGGCGGAACTAGAACTCCCGGTCTCCTGGTTTCTAGCCTGGGGCCTTAACCACTACACCAAACTGGCTCTTGTAGATGTATTAAGGAAATGGTTATTGAGCACAAGAGAAATGTAGTTTCTTGCCCTTGACTTTTCTGGAAAAGCTCTTTCTGGGCTGCTGCTAAATTCCAAGCTTGGTTCAGACTTTCACAGATAGCTTTACTTGCACAAATGGAGCGAGGTTGTTTCTGAGCAAGTGATCTAGTTGTATAAAGAAGCTTACAGGGAAGTCACAGGTCCTTATCAGCAAATAGGAGAAAGCATACTTATGTAGAAAACTAAATTTGTGTTTCCCAGGAGATTTGTTCCCTGATTCACACATTTCACTATCCCGTTGAAAGAAATATGCATTTTTGAGTGTTGAGGAATATACCTGAAACTACCCAGTCCTCAAAGGAGTCCAACTCCTCCCTCCACATTTACGTGAGCCACTTTCTGTGAATGGTGATTGATTGAAATAGGCAGGTTCATCACTGTAACTCATCTAGAGATGCAGCAGGCACCTTCCCACATGGAGGAAAAATATTGACGCAGAGAAAGACAAAGCCAATTTTGCTTTTTTGTCAGTTTTTGTCAATTTTGACATGGAGGTATGTAGAGAGGTAAAAGGCAACCTTCTCTTTGCTAAGAATGATAAATGCAACCAGTTTTGAAAAAACAACAAAACAATTTCCTTGCCCATCAGAATCAGACCCTTATAACTTAAAATGCTTCTAGTGACTCATGCAGAGATGCAGCACACAGTCTCTATGGGGTTGGATAACATTTCTCCTTACAAACCCTTTAAATTAGCTGTCCATTTGGAAATGTTTCATTCATACGCAGAGACTCCTTAATAAATACCAGTATCTCAGAAGAAACTTTTTAATTCCTCATTTTGGGGAAGTAAAGGGAGCTGAGACCAGGGGGGTGCTGCTTTTTGGTAGTAGCAATTTTTTACTTCTATTGTTTGTCTAGATCCATGGGGGGCAGCTTTTATTTTTATGCTTACTGTGGAGGTTTTAAGATTTTTTTTTTTTTCATAAAACCACCAAGAGTTGTATTGACCCAACTAAGTATGTTGGGTTTTGTCTCATCCCTCTTTCCTTGGCTAGACTTAAAGAACATTACAAAGGACTTTGATGGAACTAAATTTTGACTTTAAAAACAAAACGATTTTTTCTCTCTGCTTCCCTCCCCTCCGGCCCCAAAACAGAACACTTCTTCACGTATTCCTGGGACTGTCATTCCTCCTCCTTTGATCCGTGGTGGGCAGCAGACGTCTTCAAAGCTGAGCTCTCAGCAGAACACGCAAATAGTCATGCCACCTTTAGTCCGAGGAGCACAGGTAAGTTCTTATATTTTTTCCTTTTTTTTCTCCCCCACTCCCCATCCTTGCTCTCCCAAGATCCCCAGCTTGACCCTGCTTATCTCTACCGAGCTGGGAAAGATCCTTTTCTGACTGAAATCCCAGAGTTGCTGCTGGCTGGGATATATTGGGCAAGGGAGGTTGAGTTGTGTCAAACAGCTGGTTGTGTTTGCTGTTGAAATCCTGAAGGCAGAGATGGATGCCTCTTGATGGTTTCTTCATACAGGTAGTCCTCATTTAGTGACTGCCTTGTTTAGCAACCTTTCGCAGTTACGACAGTGATGAAAAAGTAACTTTACGACCAATCCTCACATTTATGGTCTTTGCAGGTCTGTAAAGCAAAGGAACGCTGAAGAAAGATCATAAGCACAGGCATGGTTTCATTTAGCAACCACTTCACTTAACGACAGAGTTGCCAGTCCCAATTGTCGCTAAACAGGGACTACCTGTGTAACACAAGTACACTACTGGCCATGCCTACTTTCTCAGAAACAGTCATTTAAGCAAAGGCTGATAATTCAGTTAAGAATGTTAATATGCTTTATGTATATTGATTCATTTACAGTGGGGCAAAAAAGTATTTAGTCAGCCACCAATTGTGCAAGTTCTCCCATTTAAAAAGATGAGAGAGGCCTGTAATTTTCATCATAGGTATACCTCAACTATGAGAGACAAAATGGGGGAAAAAATCCAGAAAATCACATTGTCTGATTTTTAAAGAATTTATTTGCAAATCATGGTGGAAAATAAGTATTTGGTCAATATCAAAAGTTCATCTCAATACTTTGTTATATATCCTTTGTTGGCAATGACAGAGGTCAAACGTTTTCTGTAAGTCTTCACAAGGTTTTCACACACTGTTGCTGGTATTTTGGCCCATTCCTCCATGCAGATCTCCTCTAGAGCAGTGATGTTTTGGGGCTGTCGCTGGGCAACACGGACTTTCAACTCCCTCCAAAGGTTTTCCATGGGGTTGAGATCTGGAGACTGGCTAGGCCACTCCAGGACCTTGAAATGCTTCTTACAAAGCCACTCCTTCGTTGCCTGGGCGGTGTGTTTGGGATCACTGTCATGCTGAAAGACCCAGCCACATTTCATCTTCAGTGCCCTTGCTGATGGAAGGAGGTGTTCACTCAAAATCTCACGATACATGGCCCTTTCCTTTACACGGATCAGTCATCCTGGTCCCTTTGCAGAAAAACAGCCCCAAAGCATGATGTTTCCACCCCCATGCTTCACAGTAGGTATGGTGTTCTTTGGATGCAACTCAGCATTCTCTCTCCTCCAAACACGACGAGTTGAGTTTACATTCTACTTTGGTTTCATCTGACATTCTCCCAATCCTCTTCTGGATCATCCAAATGCTCTCTAGCAAACTTCAGACAGGCCCAGACATGTACTGGCTTAAGCAGGGGGACACGTCTGGCACTGCAGGATTTGAGTCCCTGGCGGCGTAGTGTGTTACTGATGGTAGCCTTTGTTACTTTGGTCCCAGCTCTCTGCAGGTCATTCACTAGGTCCCCCCGTGTGGTTCTGGGATTTTTGCTCACCGTTCTTGTGATCATTTTGACCCCACGGGGTGAGATCTTGCGTGGAGCCCCAGATCGAGGGAGATTATCAGTGGTCTTGTATGTCTTCCATTTTCTAATTATTGCTCCCACAGTTGATTTCTTCACACCAAGCTGCTTGCCTATTGCACATTCAGTCTTCCCAGCCTGGTGCAGGTCTACAATTTTGTTTCTGGTGTCCTTCGACAGCTCTTTGGTCTCGGCCATAGTGGAGTTTGGAGTGTGACTGTTTGAGGTTGTGGACAGGTGTCTTTTATACTGATAACAAGGTCAAATAGGTGCCATTACTACAGGTAACGAGTGGAGGACAGAGGAGCCTCTTAAAGAAGTAGTTACAGGTCTGGGAGAGCCAGACATCTTGCTTGTTTGTAGGTGACCAAATACTTATTTTCCACCATGATTTGCAAATAAATTCTTTAAAAATCAGACAATGTGATTTTCTGGATTTTTTCCCCCATTTTGTCTCTTATAGTTGAGGTATACCTATGATGAAAATTACAGGCCTCTCTCATCTTTTTAAGTGGGAGAACTTGCACAATTGGTGGCTGACTAAATACTTTTTTGCCCCACTGTATATACCCTGCCTTTCTTCTGGGAGCTTAAGACCCCATCCATGGTGGTCTTGCTTCATTTTACTCCCCACAACAATAAGCCCGTGAGGTAGGTTGGGCTGAAAAAGAATCACTGGCCTCAAGTGATTCTGTGGTCAAGGGAACATTTGAACTTGGCTCTGTTTGTTTATTATGTAATAATTTGAGTTATGCTCTACCCTTTCTGTTCTAGCAAATACTCAAGGCAGCTGGCATACATGCCTACATGCATATGTGATGCTCTTCCTTTTGGGATGAGCAACATTCTGCAGAGCACAGAAGAATAAGGCAGAAGAAATTAAATTACTTATGAACTAGCAAGACAAAGGAATTAAAGTTGTAAGAGAAGAAAAAGAAAAACTAGTTTTTAACTAGAGCCAGTTGGGTCTATTGGTTAAGGCACCAGGCTAGAAAGCAGGAGACTGAGTTCTTGTCCTGCCTTAGGTATGAAAGCCAGCTGGGTGACTTTGGGCCTGTCCCTCTCTCTCGGCCCAACTCACCTCACAGGGTTGTTGTTGTGGGGAAAATAGGAGGAGGAAGGAGTATTAGAAACGTTCGCCGCCTTGAGTTATTTATAAAAATAATAAAGGTGGGATTAAAAGAAATCTTTAAAAAAAACACCTTTTGCACCATTCACTGTACTTCTCCATGCCTTTCTGTTCTGGCAAACCATCCCTGCTTCTCCTGTGTCATTCAGTCACCATCCATCACTTCTTACATTGCCTTCTGTTCTTTAAACTTCTCCCCTCTCTCTTTTTCAAGGTCTCATCAGCTTCATCAAACTGTAACTTCTCAGTCTTTCCCTCCCTCTCGACACATTTATTCTTTTTCCATATATTTGTTCTACACTTAGAGCCTCATAGATTCTCTCTATATGACCAAGCCCACTTTATGCTAGTCACTAGTTTTTGTATTCACTCTACATTCATTCAACATCCTTTCATTCTTGACCCTTTCTCTTCCACATAACACTTCTTAAGTACCCTATTTCCACTGCATTCCATTTAGATAATTTAATAAATCATAAGTTTCTCCTGACATACTCAATTTTCATTCTGCATAACAAAGAAGTCAGAATTTGGTTTTATGTGCAGCCATTTTTGCATCTTTTAACAAACATTCCACAGAGAATACCACATACAATTCACAAGCTTTCTACCAGTGCATCTTGAAATTCCCCCATCCATTTTCCCATTTTTATGACACAGTCTACAAAGTAGAAAAATTCATCTCCTTCTCTAGTTTTTTTGTCATTTATGTATACTTTGCCATCCCTGTCAAACACAACTACCTTGGACTTGGGTACACTAATTTTCAGATCCATGCTCTGTCTAACATTTACTGCAAATAAATTGGGGTTTCAGTCAATGGGACCAGTTTGATCCCATTAAATATTTAATGTGTCGATGCAGGAGAAAGCCCTCTGCCTAAGCCTCTGGAGCCTTTGCCAGTCAGAGTACCAAGTTATAATAATATGACTTGCAGGGCAGCTTTCTGTCTTCCAAAATAGATGCAAATCGAAGCGTGCTTATGAAGCTTATTCTTGGCAGGGTTATATTAAATTATTTGATTATCTGACAGAAAAAAAAAGAAAAGAAAAGCACTTCCTACTGGAACGACTGATGCATCCTCAGTATCTTCTGACTCCTGTTATGAGGATAAAGCTACACTGTTGGCTTTGGGAGTATTCCTCTTTCTTGATTTAAAAAAAAAAAACTAATAGTGTTGTCCTCTCCTTCTTACCCCTTCTGCATTGCTCCCATGGCATTTGTTGTTACCATCCTGCCCTTTCTCTTCCCCCCTGCTCGGCCTTCATTCTCCGCTCCCTTTTTCCTACCCATCTTGTTCTCCCATGAATCCATCTGTATCAGCCCATTTCTGTGTCTCCCCAGCAAATCCACAACATCCGCCCGCACTCCAGCTCGGGACCCCCTCCGCTGCTCCTAGCTCCACGGGCTTCCGTTCCCAGCGTGCAGATCCAGGGCCAGCGGATAATACAGCAGGGTCTCATCCGTGTTGCCAATGTCCCGAATGCGAGCCTCTTGGTCAACATCCCACAGGTAAGCAGACAGCTCGTGGCCTCACTTCCTCTGATGTCATTCGGGAAGGATTAATGGTCCAGTAGGAAGCATGCCTGGCTTCCTAGTCTCTTTGAGGTTGCCTGTGGGGCCTTTTTTATCTCCTTCCTATTTTCTTTGGCTGGGGTGGGTTGGTAGAGGTGATTCTGCTGTGAATATGAGGAGCGTCTCTTCCCTCCCTGGTCCTGGAAAACACTTGCGGGGTTGGGGGGATTGGGGCTGCAGCAATGAAATGCACGAGTGCCTTCTGAGAGATCGATGTTCCTTCTCTGGGAAACACAGCGTGATTTCCATAAATCTACCAAGCTGCCCCAAATTAACTAAAATCCACTGAAACTGTATGTGTGTTCTGAATTTTAGTTCAGCAGATGAAATATTTTTATGTGTGAATCACCTTAGGAGTTTTTATAGCATGTGTTGAAAGTTATTACAAAAATGCTATATTTTTCTAATCGACTAGGGCAGGTGTAAATCAGTAAATATCCTAAAATTGCAGTGACTAGGTTCTTTTTGAAGCACGTCACTTTCCTATCGCAGAGACAGGTCATTCTTGATGTTAAGGCACTGTAAAAGTGAGCTTTTTGTCAGATACAAGAATCCGTGTGAGCTTTCCTTGGTTTTTTTTTTTAATTTGTGGGGAAAGTGCCCTTATGCTTGGGAAATACTATGTTATTCATAGGCACAGAGCTAGTTAATTTTCCTGGTCATTCCATTTAAAGAATCTCGTGAAGCAGGTGCTTTCCTTGATCAGAATAGACCAGTGTTTCTCAATCTTGTTAAGATGTGTGGGCTTCAACTCCCAGAATTCCCCAGTCAGCATGGCTGGCTGGGGAATTCCGGGAGTTGAAGTCTACCCATCGTAGAGTTGCTAAGGTTGAGAAACACTGGAATAGACAGTATAGGACTGGTTGATCAAATAGACCTTAAAGAAGTAACTTGTATTTCTAGCAGAGTTTCATGAGTAAAACCAGTGCCTTAAGCCAGGAGTTGGCAAACCTCAATCCATGGGCCAGATATGGCCCACTGCCTATTTTCATACAGCCCACTAGCTGAGAATGGACAGACGTACAGGTGGCAGATTGCCAGGCCTGAGCTTCAGCCAAATTCCCAGGGTGAAGGCCAGGGGTGGGGCATCCTGGGTAGTGGCCTATCAGCAGCCTCCTTGCTGGGGAGCCGCACTGTCCCATGGCTGCCTCATTCCTTGGCCTGCAGAACTGCCAGCTCTGGAGGCAGAGGAGGGGCAGGATCTGCCCTTCACTGAAAGCGTTCTCTGACCCCTGTCTTAAGCTTCCACAAGGGGTAAGACACACATTTTGCCCTATAAATAGTGGGCTGAAATGTGTGGCCCTGCCCAGTGTGGGAGTACTTTGGAGTCAACAAAAACAGTGGAAGAGGCACACACAGACGATTCTAAAATAGCCAGATTTGCTGTGAGATGATTTTCCATTCATCACTGAGCCTCTTTGCACACAGGAATTCCCAGGTTCCATTTCCCCCACTGAGAAAGCTCCAACCTTAGGCATAGCTCTCGGCTTTCTTTTGAGTAGACCATGGTGGGATTGGACGGTTATAAGAAACACATTTCTCCCTCGTTTGATTTCCCAGGCCTCCCCAACCTCATTGAAAGGTGCAGCTGGGACGTCTGCCCAGGTGAACGCTTCTACCGCCACCAGCGTTGCTTCCATCGTCAACTCTAATGACTCTCCCGCCAGTCGGCAAGCAGCTGCCAAGTTGGCATTGCGGAAGCAGCTGGAGAAAACCCTGCTGGAAATTCCTCCACCCAAACCACCGGCTCCTGAAATGAACTTCCTGCCCAGTGCAGCTAATAATGAGTTCATCTACCTAGTTGGGTTGGAGGAAGTGGTGCAGAACCTACTAGAAGCTCAAGGTGAGGAGGAGCTGTTAAGTGGCTAAACACTGAAGCCCGCCTTCTTCAAACTTAGTACTCTGGGAATTGTAATCCTAATACTGTTGGAGGCCACCTAGAGAGAAATGAAGCTGAGCTTTACACTGCTTACAGTCAGCTGTCGCTGGACTTCACTTCCCATCATGCTTGATTTTTAGCTATGCTGAGTAGAGGTGATACGACTGGTAGACCAAGAGCATCTCTGGGGACTCTAGGCTGGGGAAAGCAGTTTTAAGAATACCTTAATGTTCTGCTCTCAATAGATCTGGGGTTTACAGCTCTATTGCTTAATGCAAACTGGGTGATTATACATATATAATTGCGGGGAGGGGAGGGGTTGGCATAGTTTTATTATTGGCTGTTTAAATAATAGTTGATATGTTGGCTTTATATCCCACCTTTGCTTTTAGGAGTTTAGGGCAGTGTACATAATAGAACCTCCTCCAGTTATATGCCCATAACAACCCCTCAGCTGGGCTGAGAAATAATAACCCACTCAAATTCACCCACTTAGTGTCCAAGCTGAGGATGGGCTTGAATCTAGATCTCCTTGATCTGAGTCCACTACCCCACACTGTTGATACAAGGTATGAAGTCGTACTGAAGTCTTACCTTGCCACCCCTTTTCTGCTTTTGCATGCAGACCATCACAGGTTCAGTCTACGGCATCTCCAGGTAGCAGAGTTGAGAGAAGCTCCTCTCTGTCCAAGAGCGGCTGCTGTTTAGAGTACGTGGGAACCTGCTTTTTGGTTTAAATCAGTTCATGCCCATTCTCCATTCTTCAGTAAGAGATGTCAAAGTGACAGGTACCGAGGATGGGGCTGTTTCACCAGTAGCCCAGAGACATGGAATGATCTCCACCAGGAAATAACATCTGTCTTCATCATGCTGAACTCTTTCAAATATAAACCTCAAGCGATCTTTGATTTGGGGCACCATTTTGTTAACTGATGGGTTAGAAATAGGTGGTTGTTTGCCTTAAAGAGGAAACATGGTCTGAATCTGTTGGTTTTCCGTGTTATTTTTGGTGGGATATTTTTTTAGGCTTCCACTGGTGTTCTTAAGAGCCACCAAGAAACCCTTGGTAACTAGACTGTGGAGGCTACCCTGCCCGCTGAATTGTAGGGACCAACCCTCCTTGCTGTTTTAGAACTTTTCTTTGTAAGTCTCTGCTGCTTGCTTGCCTCTGCCCTCCCTGGCTATCTTCCAACATCCTTAGCCTGGCTCCTGTCCATTGGCTTGAGGAACAGAGAAGAGGACCATCGTGTTCACTCTTACTCCTTCCACTTCGTGCTTGCTTTCTCCTGGCAGTCTTAAGCTCTCTTAATCGTGGTGCTCTTCCCAGAGGTCAGAAGCCCAGGTTGATCCTTCTGTGTCTCATGCAGGTAAAGTCTCCGTCAGCCCCTCCTCGCAGGAGCCCTACACGTGCGTCCAGTGCAAGACGGACTTCACCTGCCGCTGGAGGGAGGAGAAGAGCGGCTCTATCATGTGTGAGACGTGCATGTCCTCCAATCAGAAGAAAGCGCTCAAGGCTGAGCACACTAGCCGGCTGAAGGCCGCCTTTGTTAAGGCCTTGCAGCAGGAGCAGGAGATCGAACAGCGGATATTGCAACAGGCCGCCTCCCCAATTCAGAGCAAGCCAGAACAGATAGCCCAGCAGCATCATTCGCTCAAGCAGGTAGGTGTCTTTTCTCCACTTTCTTAAGCTTATAGCGGTGTTTCTCAACCTTGGCAACTTTAAGATTTGTGGACTTCGACTCCCAGAATTCCCCAGCCAGCAAGGGAATTCTGGGAGTCGAAGTCCACAAATCTTAAAGTTGCCAAGGTTGAGAAACACTGGTTTATAGATTGAGGAACAAGTCCTCCTAGAACAGTTGGAGATTTGTTGTCTTACTTGGTATGATCCGTATTCAGAGGCAGAATGCTTCTGGATATGCAGGTTTTGTTCTTGGAAATTTCAGGCCAAAGGTCCCTCTGATCTGTTGGGTAATAAGATTAAGAGAAGACAAGAAATATAAATATCAACCTTTATATGTATTTCAAAATATACAAAAGAGAAAAATTAGGCATAAAATATATCTTCAACAATACATAAAAGTAACAACAAACAAACAATATAATACAAATATACCAAGACAGCAGGGAATTAAGCAGTGAGCCTAAAAGGTAAAATCAGAAAAGGCAAAACAAGAAGACTTCTCTTATACAGAGTTTGCCACCTGATTCAATTATGTTCACAGCCAAAAAGTAATCTCTTGTTAACTCTAAAGTTAACTCCATTAAAGCTGTAGATCTTGCAAATATCCAACATGGTCAGCATCATCTTTTTCCATCCGGGGCCATTCCACGTTCCTCCAGAAAGTTCTCAGTAGGGACAAGAAAGAATATTGCTCTCCACTGATATCCCCAGTGTTCCACCAACAGGAACATAATCCCAGAGAATTGAAGAGTTTTAAACTGCCCTCTTCTCCAAGACTGCTGTAGGCTTGTTGTAAACCAGGGTAAAGAACCAGTACCATCTGGATTTTGTTGAATTCACCTGGCAGATGTTTCCCCAAAGGACATTCCACCCGTCTCCGTTGTGGATGAGGCTTGCTACGTCCTTGCTTGCATGGGGAATTGGGGGGGGGGGGACCCTCTGGATTCTGGGACATGCAAATACATTCTGTTCATATATTTATGTTTCTCCATGTATGTGTGGATGGATGAATGTACAATAGAGTTGAACAATCTGAACCTCCTAGGACTTTTCCAAAGGTTGGCACTAAAATAATTTAGAACATAACAGGAGAGAGGTTATTAAAAACATGAATATTCATTCCTGTATTTATTTAATGTAATTTTTGGCTCCCTCTGGCTCTATGAAGGAAGTACAGCTCCCCACCACATCATTCTAAAAGCAAGTTGAATTCCCCTCCCTCAAGTTGCATGTCCACATCTAGAGACCCGTCTGTTCAATTCACCTGTAACATAAACTAGAATGTACCCAGCAAACGCAAAGGTGACTGCCCAAAGGCAGGACTGGGCACATGCAAACAGCAGGAGCACAGCCATGCTTGGGCATGGGAACCAAAGGACACAGGAGGGGTAGGGTTCCTGAAACTGCAAGTTTTTGCAGAGTTTCTATATGATCCACAAATGTGACTCTGTGCTGGCCCCCTTTCCAGCGCTTGAGGTTCATGGCTTCTTCTCTCTTCCTTGTCTCGGTGACTGCCCAGGCCTCCAGCCAGCTGCCCCGAAGTGCCAGCACCCCTCGTGGAGTCTTGCATGCATTTAGCCAGTCGCCCAAGTTGCAGAACGCCTCCGGTGTGGCCGTACTTGGTGGCAGGCAAGGTAAGCGTGCTCAGAGACCCATCGGCAAAGGAGGTGCTTACACTTGGAAGAAGACACCCGTCAACGCAGGTAGATGACTCGCTCTCGAGACTTCTTGTCTTTATCGCCGCTGGCCGCACTCCCTTGTCCGGCCAGCATTCTTTCTGAAAGAAAAAAAAAAGAATCTCTGGGTGAAAAGGGTGTTTCTATTTATTTCTCTCCCTTCCTTTCTTTTCGGTGCATTTACTGTTTCAAAGCAATATGGATGTGCTAAGGCCTCCCTCCTCTGTTGTTTGAAATATTATACATATTCTGAGCAACTCCACGACTTCCTTGCAGTGGGATGTTGGGAAATCCCAGTGTCCTTTTGGTGGGTCTCTTAGGCCTGGCATACTTTTTTTAAAAAAATGCCCAACAGTGGTATGTTTTTATCAAGAGGCAGGCTCCCTTGCTTTTGCATTGTGGCTGGTATCATTTCACACCAAGTTTTTTTTTTTAATGGAAATCATATTATATATCAGTAGCCTTGAATGTAGAAGGAAATTCCCTTCTGATGCTCTCTCTGAATAGTTCTGGGTCTGTAGCAGAAATGGATCCAGCCACAACTGGGACTCCAGTTGTTGAACTACAACTGCCATCAGCCTAAGCCAACATGGTAAACATTCTAGTATGATGGGAGTTTTAGTCTGCCAATTCCCCAGCCTTTCTAGCTTGAAGGGCTCCTCCTGCAATGAAGTTCTCATAACTAAGTACTAAACATCTCATCTCTGGGCCTTGTTACAGGGATCTTTCCCACACCTCCCTTTCAGCCCGTATTCCTTTTCTGCCAAAAGTCAGGCACAACTTAATTTTTGTTTAATTATTCCTTCCTCCGTGTCCTCTTCTAGAATCTCCTAGTTAGCATATGGCATAAATAAAACTAGCAGTGTTTAAGTAAAAAGGACAGAAACTGAAACATTAAAAAACAAAAGGTAAAAGAGGGAAGGAGAGGAGAAAACATTTAATATAGTTCTGCAAAGCAGCAGGAGATTCCATTTTGGCTTAAGGAACCCAGTTGTTTTATCAGTCTCAACTGAGACATACAGTGGAGGGTAGGTTGTTCTGACCACAACAGAGCTCACCCTGGGGTGGTGTGATGAATTCCCTCTCTTGTTTTGAGATGCGGGAGGGCATTTGAAGACACCATTGCTTTGGGGAGTATCTCACCCAGGTTTCATTATTATTGTTGTTATTATTTTTAAATTTATTGTTTGAAGTCCTCTGTAAATGGGAGTTCTGTATTTTAATGGTGGGACAGACAGGCTTTAGGGAGACAAATGGTTCCCACCTCTACCCTTAAAATGCCCCCAAACTCCAAAATATGGCCTGAAATCAGTATTTTGAGCTCGTTTGGAGGCAACTGAGGATGGGGACGGTTTGCCTCCAGCTCCCATTCCCATCCTTAATTAATGGGGGAGGACCAAAAAGCTTATTGCCAACCTTCGACCATTTTGCCACTGGAATGGTGAGTGCCTGGGCCTACAGACAGGGTGGTAGAAGGATACAAGGAGGCCTCACAAGAAAGCGTCACATTGTGTCCTCAGCAGCCTCCTATTCAAAATTTCCTGCCTGCCAGCAGTTATTCCCTATGTCCTCTACCTCTCCTTCCAGCTGAGTTTCAGTCTTATATAGTGACAGAATGTGCTCAGTGCTTATGGGTCTGTTTTTGCTTTGGGCTTTTCTTCATCTATGTGTGTGTATTTGTAGTTTGATTAATTATATTGTACTTTTGCAAACCCTAAGATTTCCCCAAGCACATTTATTCTATTCTGGCTGTGTCCCCAAGAACTATGTCTTTTCCCAACCTGGCTGTTTCCCAGTGTTATTGGGAATGCAGTTCTATGGGGGAATTCTAAGACATGGCCATCTTGATACATCTGGGGAAGGCCAGTAAGGGAAGTGACTGTAAATCTTTACTGCCAAGTTTGCTATTAGAGGGGGAAACTGGTCATTTACCGGAGAGTTCGTTTCACTGCATTCTTTGTGTTCCCTCTCTCCAGGCGGGACATTGAACTTCGTTAATCCTAGTCTCACCGTGCACAAAACTTCCTCCTCGGCCGTAGATCGCCAGCGTGAATATCTCTTGGATATGATTCCTCCACGGTCCATCCCTCAGTCTGCCACGTGGAAATAACGCAGGAACCTCCGCCCTGAGTGGAAGACTTCAATTTTTCTATTTCGTCTTCTTGTTTTTTTCTTCCCACCCCTTTTGATTCTGCCCTCCTTTCCCCCGAAATCCCTCCACACAGTGGAAAAGCCGCTTTCAAGTCTAACTGGATCTGCCCGTGGGGTTTGTCAGAAGGCTTTTTTATTTTTTACTTTTTTTGCCAGCCCCATCAGGGGCCACATTGCTTCCTGCTGGATAGAATGGACGCTCGAAAGGGTGGTAATGAACGTTAGGCTACCAAATCCTTGCAACTTTTTTCTTGGCTGATGGTTGAGGCCATCTCTGAGGAAGATCTCAATTTAATATTATTATTTTCTCTGTGTATTTTGTCTCTTTAGTTTGGGGGTTATGTTTTTTTTTGTTTTGTTTTTTTTTGTTTTTTTGATCAGCTGCTTCTGGTCTCAGTCCCTTCCTTCCCTACATCCCTTCTTCTTTTTTTTAGTTACCTTAGCTGAATTTTCCTTTGGTTGATCATACAATAGTCCCTTGTGATCAAGGATGTACTTCACCTATTCACAGAAAGCAGAAGTGGGACCTGACAACAGTGAAAAAAAATCAGGAAAGGTGGACTGGCTTCCTCATTGGCCTTGTTTTCGCCCAAGGAGGCCCTTTTCTAAAGGAGAACAGGAGGGAGGGGTTGGGTGTTTGGTTTGCAGGTTTTGTTTTCTTTTCTTTTTAATCCAGTAATAACTTATATTACAAGCAAATGCAAACGGACTTGCCACCGCCAGAAGAAATGGAGCAACTGAACACAGGGCGTGCATCTTTTTGTTTCTGTTTCTGTTTTTTTTTTTTAATAGAATCTTGTTTCAGACAGATGTTCTGCCCTGGACATTTGATGGTTTAAAGAATTACTGGACAGTTTATATAAAACAGCTCTATTGAATCTCCTCAATCTGAACAGAATGAACAGTTTTTTTAAAAAAACAAAATAAGAAAAAATAGTCTAATGCTCCCAAAGAGAAAAGGGAGCAGTGTGGAGATGAATATTTTTTTTTTTCTTACAAAAAGCAACATCTGATTGAATCTCCCTCCCCCTTTTCATTTTTTTAGAAAGGTTTTTACTTGGCTATCTAAGAACAGTGTGCAATTTAGTTATGTGGAGCAGAAGGGACCAGAGAAGTAATCAGTTTTGTGTTTTAAAAAAGAAATAAATAAAAACAACACCATGAGACAAAGTCCACATCTCTCTTGCTACCAGTTGTTGTGGGGGAAAATGGCCTTCACAAAGGTGAACAGTTATAGATCTGGTGCCCTCCATATGTGTTGGATTTAGCTCCCATAATTCCCAGTCAGGAGCACAAGTAGAGGGTGTCTAGTGCAGAGAAAAACAGGCTGTCTGGCTTATAAGCACAACATGGGTACAAAAAGCTGTTGTCTCTGGTGTGTCCAATCTCATCCCTAGAAATGTAATTCCCCTTTGCTAGTAACATCTTGACTAATGTTTGCTTTAAATCGCACTTCCCCCCCGCTCCTCCCTGCCAAATTCAGTTCAATATGGAAGAATCATATTTGTTTTGTTTTCCCCCTTCTATCCCATTTTCTTATTTTTGTTGTAGAGGCAGAAGTACTGACCTTTCTATAACTATTCATAATAGCATATTGGTACTAGATTTAGTGCTGATATAAGAGTTCATTGCAAAAAATTATATATAAATAAATGCATATATAAATAAATAAATATATATATATATATATATAAGACTATATATAAAGCAGGGTGGGAGGGGGTTAATACTGTGCAGTCAAACCTTTTTGGGGCCGGGGTCAGGTATTTTGTTAGCTACAAGTGAGATACCTAATTTAAGAACAGACCTACAAACAAATGTTGCTGTATCAGGGAGGGCTCCCTTTTCAATTATGGCTCTTGCATTGTAATAAAAAGTTCCTTCTAATTCCCCCTTTTTCCTGTTCTGTAAGCATGAGTATTTAGATTTAATGTTTTACAGTCTGGTGGATAGCAAGCATATAGGGTTTTTTTTTTTCTGTTCAAAGCTCTTCATACTGAATTTTAGTTGGTTTTTCGATGTTCATGGTGGGGTCTACTTTTGTTTGTACACCAAAGCTATTGCTTTACTCTCCACTCTCACCTCTGTTTGAATTTAGTGGGCTTTAAATGCATTCTGATTGATTTTTCACCCAAAATTAGGATATCTTAATTTACCATTTCTTTCTCTCGCACTTCAGTTCTGTAAAGAATTTGACGCCAGTATAAACAATTGGAGTTCTAGTCTCCTAAAGAACCCATGTCACTTCCAAATAACCCCAAGATTTCCCTGATTGGTCAAATAGACCTGAAACTGGTTTGAAGCTGTAGTGTAGACGTACTGTTAGATTTCTCTGGCATTTCCACAATTTTCACAATTCACATCGGTCTGCCTTAGACTTGATGTGAATCAGTGTTTGCCTTTCTGAAATTCCAGCCTTGCTGTTTGTGTAGGACCTGGATTACTTACAAATCCGAAAGGATTGGTTTGCCGTTGTGAAGTGTAAGCTGGAGCAGTTTGACCAACAGTGATAGACCTGAAAAAAAAGGAGAGGCGGAGGGTGGGGGTGGCAAAACCTGTGTTTCCAAAAGCCATTTCCTTTTAAAAAGATGAAAAACCCAGCCGTGTCAGAAAACTCTTGATCGGGTTGGAATTGTCCAGGAAATTTTGGAGGTCCAGAAAAATAAATCTTAACTTGAAGCAACTCCTGTGTTGGATCTTTTAAGCCTCATGTTGAGCTCACCAGACTTTGATACGTCATCACTTTGGGGATTATATTTTAAATATCACTAAGGTAGGCATCCAAAGGTGATCAAGGTGCCCTAGAAAACAAGGATTATTCTTCTGTGATGACTGCTAAGAAAAAGACAATGTTCATTTAATTTTGAGGAAACTTCAAATACAGCTGAACACTGTAAGCCAGTGTTTCTCAACCTTGGCGACTTTAAGATGAGTGGACTTCCAACTCCCAGAATTCCCCAGCCAGCATGGATGGCTGGGGAATTCTGGGAGTTGGAAGTCCACTCATCTTAAAGTTGCCAAGGTTGAGAAATACTGCTATAGGCAGAGCTTTCTGACATTGTCCCTTGTTAACAAAGGTAAATAAAGTGGTGATTGTTAGGGACACATGTATGTTTGTATATGCATATCTGTCTGGAACTTGGCTAGGATGGAAAGTAGAGAATAAGGGTTTTTGAAGGGTCATAATAAAAACACTGAACTTGCATCAAAGATCAGCATCACTGGGGCATAACAATTGCATGCAAAGGATTAGAAGCCTGTAGGCTTTAAAGCAGCCTTTCTCATCTGCAATCATTTTTGTTTCACAGCTTTTATGGTTTTATTGTTGTGAGCCGCTCAGAGTTGTAGTCTAAGATGGGCAGCCCTATGAATCTTTTAAATAAATAACCCTAGGCTGCGATTGGAAAATAAGCATTTTTTTTTAAACTCCACGTGCCACGCTAGCACTTTTTACATACTGCAACTCAGCTGCTGGCCTGCTGCTCTGCTCTTGCTGTACACACAAAACATGGATTCTACAGGCTGGAAGTGAAGCATACTGTGAAGTTTTGTATTTTTCCCAGAAACCTGGGAATTATTTCAAAGGTTCCTCCAAGGTTTAAAAAAAAAAAAAAAAAAGTTGAGAAAGCCTGCTTTAGAGCGTTATATGGGAGGGAACCGGCAAACAGATTAACGGAGCAGGGAAATCTGTGTAGGTTGTTAGCCATGATAGCTAAGCTGAACCTCCGTGGACAGAGACAGCATATCCCTAAGTGTTGGAGGTCAGGATCAGAAAATGTGCCTGTTAGTTTCCAAGTCACGTCCTGATGTCTTCCTGATGCCGAGTTTTTGAAAACATTTTCAAGAATGTTTTTGCTCTGTAAATGTTCTTTTTAGTAGCGGATTGCTTCAAACTGGAAATGAAACAGCTGAAAACCACACAGATTCATAGGAACAAAAGCAGCAATGTTTATCTGTTTTTATTTTAAAGTTGCCAAGGCTCTGTGTTTAAGCGAATGGAGATGTAATGGATAGACCCTGGATCAACCTTGCTCCAGTCTGTTGGGACTATCGCACTCATAACCTAAATCACTGTCAGCCCTATGAGATTGACCAGACTAGGAAGCCAAAGCTATGAATGCTAATACTACTTTTATTATAAGGTTACTCTAGCAGAATCTTGCAAGTCTGAATGTGTGTCTCACCTCCCTGCCTTGATCCTAAAGAGAACTAGGGAGGGTCAAGTCTGAGACGCTTTCTCAAATTACATTTCTGCCTGGAACTCAAGGTTTTTCTTATCTGACCATTGTCTTGGCTGCAGCTCTAACTCTTGTTCCTCAAGGCTATTCTTATAGCCCATTTCAATCCTTTGAGGATCCAATCCTCAAAGGGCTGCATCGGCATCCTTCACAATGGATTTTTTAAGAAAGGCATTTGCTGGATTTCTCTAATTTTGCTCTCCCAATGTGCCTTTGTCCATCAGTGTAGCTAGCTGCCCTGAGTGACACAAACCAAAGGCATTTGGTACTTATGTACTTATTTTATGTCTAAAACAGTGTTTCTCAACCTTGGCCGCTTGAAGATGTGTGGACTTCAACACCCACTATCGGCTAGGTATTGTTTTAGACCAGTGTTTCTCAACCTTGGCTGCTTGAAGATGTGTGGACTTCAACTCCCAGAATTCCCCAGCCAGCCTTGCACACATCTTCAAGCGGCCATGGTTGAGAAACACTGGTCTAAAACAATACCTAGCCGATAGTGTTATGCTATCTCAAGACTATGGATGTTGCCATATGGCACATCTGGAGAAGAAAAGTCATCAAGCAATTTTAATTGCTAGCGTTTGTCCATCAGCTTCGTCTTAGAAAGCTGATGCCAAATGTTCTGGGGCAGTTCTTGTGCACAAATAGCAGTGAGCTCGAGAAACTTGAGCATTTCACAGCTCGTGAACATCAGGCTGGCAGCATCCTATGAGGATTTGTATTCCAGTTCCTAAACCAAGGGAGCTTACGTGGGCAGATAAAGCTACAGAAACTTGTGAACATCTGATGTACAGTAGGCGCCAAAGGTGCCGGCTCTTCATCTGCTTCACAGTCTGATGGAGTGGAATAGCTGATGCACTGCTAAGCCCAGGGAGGGAGGGACAGACGGACTAGCCACCACACACCCCTTAACCGTTGGCAATCACTTCCTAGTTTATTCAGTTCTTTGGTTGACAAGTCCTGTTAGAGAACTGGAAGAAGCCGCTTAGGGCACCGCACAGTGCAGGAATTCAAGCTAGACCATTCCCAAGAGACAGTTGTCCAGCTTTGAGCTTGAACGGATTCAGAGAAGGGAAATTCACCCCCTCGTTGAATCGATGAGTCCGCTGCTGATCTCTTCTTGTTAGGAAGTTGTGCCTACATTTAGCTGCAATCTGCTTCCATGTAATTTAAAACCACTATTTTGTGTCCTGCCCTCTGGGATAATATAGAATAGGATATTGTTTGATTTGATTTATGTACCACCTTTATTTTATAAATTCGAGGCGCTGAACATAATACTCCCTCCTATTTTCCCCACCACAACTCTCTGAGCTGGGGTGAGCTGAGAGAGCAACTGGCCCAAAGTCACCCAGCTAGCTGTGGCTGCTTTTGGGACATCTGTGGTATTTCAAGTGTGTTACCATATATCCTGTTCCTCATAAAACCTGTTCCAGATCCCTGAATATCCTCCTTGCTGCTGTTCTTGCCTGTTCAAGTTTGGATATTTAAACATGTGGTACCCAGCAGGGTTGTCTGTAGCAATGTATGTAAAAAAAGGTGATGGAGTTTCAGTTGCATGGCTGGGACTGCCATCTTGACTTTTTTGCCTCCCTTTCAGACACCCCTGGTACCTAGAACTGGATGCAAGACTCAAGGTGAGCTCTGATCAATGCAGAATGAAATGATTCCTTCTTTTGATTTGGAAACCACCCTGTTAGCATAGCGAAAGGGGAACTGAGATGCCATCGCATCCATACCAAAAATGTTCAGTGCAAAAGTGGAAGATAAGAAACAACAGATTTGCTACCCATCGCTGACCAGACGAGACGCTATAGTACAGTTACTATCTAGTGTAAACAAGAATGGCTCAACTAAAGACCGGGTTTGCACAACAAGCTAGATTATGAGTTTAGTTAGTTTGTGGCCCAGTGTGTTGTGTGAATCTAGGTAATTGGATCACTCAGCAAACCATGGGTCCATGGTGTGTGACCTAATATTCACTGATTCCCAAAGAGATAAACCATATTTACATATTTGCATGCCATTCAAGAGAGAAAATGAAAGGGAACCACAAAAAAATGTAACACATTCTCCAGCAGCCAACACCCAGATAAGCAGGGATTAACTCCAGACAAATAAGCAGAAAGCAATACCCCAATCAAGGGTTCAACCAATCAACCAACCAACTAAGGAGAAAACCATACCTCCACCAACACTGGAAGGGCAAGCTACTGTATATAAACGAGCAAACCCTACACTAACTAGCACTGATGATGTTACTTAGCTGGGTAATGAAACATCTGCAGACAGACAACCAAGCTTAGCACCAAGGACTCCAGAGATCCCCAAAGATCCATTGCATAAACACTTGACTGTCATAAAGATTATTTTTAACTTACAAAAGGGTAGACTTTATTTGAACATTAGCATAAGGTTTTTTGATAGTCCAAGTATTTTGTGAATGGATCCAGTTCAAGTACGAAAGGTGGTCTCCTTGCCATGGGTGGGGTCTTCAGGTTGGTTGGCCGGCCGACCTTCCATTTTCTAGGGTTAAGCAGTCAATAGATTGATCCCTACTATTTTAAATAGTATATTTTCCAGGCCTCCAGAGAGGTACTTTTTCCTTGCCTTTTAACATCACAGCTGCATCTGCAGACTTAATGAGCCATAAACAAAGTTGACCACATTTTAGTACACAGCCTTGCGCAAACCCAGCCTGTGTGTAGTTTATAATTCAATGTGCTACATGAACCCAGAAAACTGGAGGAATTTGGACACTCAAAAGTGTGCAGCTTGTAAAAGAAGAGGGCTATCACTGAGTGGAAGAGCAGAAACTGCAGAGATCCCAGATCCCTTTGCCCTGTGAAACAACTTGTCCCTCCAAAATTAGGAAGGCCCTGATCTTATTGGCCTTTTGTGAGGTGCTGAAGACATGGCTGCCTGCATAGGCATTGGGCCAAAGCATTGAGCAAGTTCATCCCTAAGATGTAATATTTTGATTTTCGTCCTTGGTTGCCAGCCTATTCCATTTCAATTTGATTGACTGATTGATCATATTTATACGGCCGACAGGCTAGACAATAGAAAGAAGAGAGTCATGATGTAACCCTAGAGAGGTTAAAGTATAATTGTACTTATAACTGCTGTGAAGAAGATTGGAAGCTGCTGCTTTATCTTTTTTTATATCTTCTACTTTTCTTTTTTATCTTCCTCTTACTTTTTCTTTCTTGCACTTTCAGCTTTTTCTTCTATCTTTCCTTTCTTCATTCTCCTTTTTACTTTAGTTTGTATTATTGTCAAAAATCTCAATAAAAATAATTTTAAAAATAATATTTATACGGCCCACCCTGAGTTATTTTGTGAGTTGTGGCCACCAAAGTTGAAGAAATAAATAAACCCTAAATTCAGTTATTGGTGTTTCCTAGTTGGACTAGAAATCCTCAGGTTCTGGAAGACTGAGGCCAGCCAGTGGTTTTATCTGTACAAGTTCAGCTGTAAAATACTGTTTACAAATACTTCAATGGCTATGTTCAAGACAAATAATGTATGTCAATGTAAACCAAATCGTATTAAGCAATATATTAAGCAATATTTAAACTTAGAACACTGTGTGAATATGGTTTATGGTTTAGAGCAGTGTTTTTCAAACTTGGCAATTTTAAGATGTGTGGACTTCAACTCCCAGAATTTTCTGAGCCAACATGTTGAAGCCCACACATCTTAAAGTTACCAAGTTTGAAAAACACTGGTTTAGAGTGTTGTATAATCCTAGCCAATATTATTAGTACTAAGCAAAGTGGGTGGTCTAGCTCAGAAGCCTGGTTTACACAATACTTTTAAGACCATTTCCTAACCCCGAGTGAATAAATCACTATTAACTAGATTCACATCACGAAAACCAAACCAAGTCACAGCTTCACATGTTGTGCAAATTTATTTACGAAATAACCTGCCTTAATCTCAAGGGCTGTAGCCAGTGAGACTGTGCAATGAGGGCTTGTAAACCATAGTTGTTGGCTAGACTTGCAGGCTAAACCCATTGTTTATTCAATAAACCATCGATTGGTGCAATAAGCGTCAACCCACACGAGGCACAAATGATCAGGTTCAAGCTGTATTTTGGACACATTGCCCAAGGGCTTCTGGAGAAGGCTCTCGTGCTGGGAAAGGTGGGAGGAAAGAAGAGGACGACCAGCAGCGAGCGGGGTGGGCTCAGTTTCAGTGCCGGTGGGGGCACCGTTGGAAGACCTGAAGGACCAGGTTAGGGACGGATCCTCCTGAGGAAAATCTATCCGTGTGGTCGCTGAGAGTCGACGTCGACTTGACTGCACTTGATCAGAAAGTGCGATAAATTAAAGCACCCACCCTTGTTCCATCAGCCTGTATTCCGGAGCCCCTTTACTTTAGCGTTTTCTCCGGCTGTGGCTGCGGCTTTGCAATTCCCCGAAGTGCTGGTTCGAGAGGATATCCAAGCACACTCTGGGAACGCAGGAGAGGGGAGTTCTTCCTTACTTTGCTGCTCTCCTTCAACAAAAGGCCGGGCAGCCTTCCGTTCTCGGACTACCGCCTTGCAAAACCCCCTCCAACACTAGCACTCTGCATATCGCAAACGTTTCCTGCAACGCTCGGAGCTTAGCTGAAAACCCCTCCCGCGCTTTGCAGAGCCTCCGACTACGAGCCCCCTTGCCCCGGAATTCCCGTCACGTGACCGCCAGCCTTCGGGCGAGTTCGGCTTTCATTGGGGCGCTCGCGTGACGTCATCCACAAGAGGCGAGCGGGCGTTCGGGCTGGAAGCGCCGGGTCGGGTCGGAGCTGCCCACTGCCAAGATGGCGGCGGGAGCCTGGAAGGTGAAGCAGGACATGCCGCCGGCGGGCGGCTACGGACCAATCGACTATAAGAGACGATTGCCCCAACGGGGGCTCCCGGGTGAGGATGGGGTCTTGAAACTCGGGCGCGTGGGCCCTCAGGAGGCGTCTGGCTCTCGGCCCCTCGCCTGAGCTGGGGCTGGCTGAACTGCCGTTAAACAAACCACCATGGGCTGTGTTCATATGCGGAGTCCCAAGCCGTGCTTGTCAAACCACGGTGGCTGCCTTCACGCGACATCCTAAGCCTGTAGGATGAGCCGGGACAGGTCGTTTGTCCCTACAGCTTAGGACCTGCTGTCAACCCATCCAATCGTGGTTTATTCAGCAAGCCATGGTTGAGTGTGTTGTGCAAGCCAGCTGAGCAGCTGGACGGTACGTTTGTGTGGGAGTTGGGGGTTCTCCACAGGTGCCAAAAGGAAATGGGAAGGGGGGCTCAGCCTTTCAACCGGCTTATCTGATGGATCCCCATTAGAGCAGCCTCTGAAGATGATCCCTTAACTATCCTCCCCATTCAGCAGGTTGTCCACGCTGGGTTCCTCTCTATGCCACTTCAAAATAAACCCCTCTCACTAGCTGAATGTGCTACAGTTGTGATTGTTTATCAGGGTCAGGATGCAGCTCCTCCTGCTAATCCCCCAAGTTTACCTTCTGAAAATGAGCAGGACTGGTAGCCTTAATACATCTGAGAGCAAACACCTAACATTTTGAAAATCCATTCTCAAAATGTCCCCAGATATTTGCTGGAAACAGCTCCACATGGCAGGTTAATTGAATGCATAACCATTATCTGAGATACCTGTTTATTGAACAGATTGGTAGTTATATTTGGAGGTATGCTGCCAGGGCCATTCTATATCTGTTTATTTGCAGAAAGATGCAGGCTTTTGTCCTACAAGGATGACTGATACAATACAGTCAAGAAGGTATGAAATGGTCATGATTAAAAGCTGCAGTGTGGTCATGGAATCAGCAAGCAGCTCCCTGAGCTTCATCCCTAAAGAAAAAAATAAGGTGTCTGTACAGTCTGTGAAAGCTTAGCCACCTTTGGAGATTTATTTTTTTTCTGGTTTTACTGGTATAATTTTTGGTGGCTGCTGACAATCATCAGGATCCCACTTTGTTGTTTCCAGGTTATGGCCTTCTTGCCATTGGACTTGGGGCTTTTGTTTTTGGCTCTTATGTCATTTTCAAATGGAACTGGGAGAGAAGGTAAGTTTCCAAACATTCCCTTTATTTGAGCTTAGGAGAAGGGCTGCCTACCCGTGACCTTTAAAAATCCAAATTGTAAAGCAGGCTGCACAACATTTGCCATCCCAGCCTTCAGACCTCTTTCCAAAAGTGGCAGCCAAATTGCTTGTCTGATGTGGAAGGAAATATTCAGTAATCAATAACTTGAAATTTATTTTCCATTTTTGTTGTGGTCCTGACCCCTTCTGCAGTACAGCCCTTTACAGGCCACTTTAAGACCAGGTGTAGCCCTTGGATTAAAAAAAAGGGTTATGCATCTCCGTTTTAGTGGTTTCCCCAAACAGGGTTCTGCAATCTGATAGGTTGAGTGACTACTTGCATCAGCCTCACCTGACACAGCTAGTGGTCGAGGATTATAAGACTTGGAAGAAGCTGATTTACTTTCAGCTTACTTTAAAGGCTTCCATCTTCACACAGTATAGAAACCCCATATAAGATTTGCATGGCTGTGAGCTGTTGAGTAAATTGGATTGATTCATCACACTAAGAGGAAAATTAGAGTTGGATTTTCTGCATAAAATGCTAAGTCACAAGTAGTTAGCCAAGCCGGGTTGCATGAGTGAAGCTTGAGAACTTAATTTACCACATTGGGTACATCAGTGGGGCAAGACCTCTTGGAAAGGGGAGGGCCTATACTATCCTAGTCCTTCACTTCTCCTACTGTGGACAAATCTATTGTTCTGAAGGAAGAAGTAAAGATGTGCCAGGATATCTTGCCTCTAGTCACCACTGCAACTGACCGATTCAGAGGAATCTCACCATCTGGTCCAGAAAGCAGATCCCTTCCATGACTTAAGCAAAACTAGAAGTTTTGATTGCTGAAGTACACAGTTCATCAAAATATTCCATAATTCCCCTGAAGTCGGCTTGCTGATTTTGCTAGGGAACTAATTGAAAAAAATGTGCATGACAGTCTTGGGATGCCTTTGTTCAGTACATTAACACATGCAGTGATTTGTCTGGCTTTGGTTCAGTATACTATGGGACTCTGCTCATTGTGGTTTATTCATTAAACCAAGATTAAGAAAATCTTGGCTTAGTTTGTTGTATGACAGGAGCCTGTATGTGCATGAGGGGTTCTGCAGAAAATCAGAGTGATTAATCAGTGGAGCAAGTTTTATGTGGAGAATCTTGGGATATTGCTGGAAACAGTTCTGCAGAGAAGTTTAGTGTTCCAGGGGCAGAGAACTTGGAAGTAGCACCCACCGGGGGGTGGGGGCGGGCTATATGTCTGTCAAAAGGCCAAGATGGCAGATGCAGCTTTGGAATGCAAGCACCGCCCCTTGTGTACCAGCATCTACAAAAGGGTGGGGTTGCATCACAACCCTGCGTCCACTGTTTTGCCACCCCCTGTGGATGCTGAAGAAACTCAGGGGAGGATGAACTTGCTTTATTGTTCCTGCTTTAAACTGGGATAAGGAATGTTCCTTCTTCCTGGATATTCTGGATAAGGTTGTGGTTGCATTGGAGAAAAGCAAGTCCAAGGCTTGGAATGTTCTTAAAGCTCAGCATTTTCTGTGCTCCTCAGTATTTCAGACAGGTGTCTTTCTCATTTCTGTGGAGTCCTTGTTGCTCTCTTAGCTTAGTCGTTTGCTTATAGACATTTCATTACCTGACTAGGTAACATCATCAGATGTTAAATATGATACCTGATTACCTAATCAGGTAATACCCAATTAGGGTATAGCGAATGATTACCTAGTTGGGTAATGAAATGTCTGCAAGCAAACAGCCAAGCTCAGAGAGGACCAAGGACTCCACAGTTCCATCTTAAGCTACATATGTTCTCTTCTGTTGGTTTCTCATTTCTACCTAGAGATGCCAGGATTTGAATCTGATGCCTTCTGCGGGCAAATCATTCTTTTACCACTGTATGGTATTTCCCATCCTGCTACCTTAGACTGTGCTGGGAAGGGCTTTTGTGAGTTGATGTCCACCAGCTTTCGAAGGGACCAGGTTGAGGATTCTGCTGTACTAGTCTCAGATTCTCCAGAAATGGAGATGAGAAATCCCAAGGTCTTGGAGACGTGGATGGCTTTCCACAAGTTTATTTCCCCTTTACTGAAGGGGGAATGACATCTCTTGTTATTGGACCTGGAAACCAGTCTTGTCCTTTCCTGGCTCATTTTATGGATCACCTCCCTGCTCTTTTCCTGCCTGTTCTAGACAACTAGCCTTTGAAGAACTGGAAGCGCGGATAGCAATGATGCCTCTCTTAATGGCCGAAGAGGACCGAAGGTAGGTTCAGTTCTCTAGGCCTGGGTGCTGAGAGACTTTTTACCTCCCCCACTCCTTTTATCTAATTATCTTAGATAAAGCATGGCTGGCTGGGGAATTCTGGGAGTTGAAGTCCACAGATCTTAAAGCAGCTGAGGTTGAGAAACACTAATCTAAGCATGAGGCAGGCGTCTCACTCCCCCAAGCAAATCTACCACCCTTTCTTTAACTGTCAGCTACTTCCAAAATACTAAGAGGCTTGAGGTCTTCAAAAACATTAAGCTTTCATTGTTTCAAGCTGACTGACACATCAGGCTATATCCTGGCTTGTTTAATCAGTTTACTCCCCAAACCATAGTTGATTAGGTATACACATAATGCTCAACTGTAAATCACAGTTTACAGACTATAGGGTTAGGTTTATATAACAGCTCTCAAAGTGGGGAATCTATTCCATTTTTCAGTACAGTAGAAGTTTTTTTTAACTGTGTTGCTTGTTTTGTGAGTATATATGTGTCGTTTAGACAGCGTAGGTCTCCATTGATAGTGTGAGCTTCCAGGAGAGATTACTCAACAAATCAGCCACAAAATATAAATAAAAGCAATACTATAAAATATTACACTGTAATAAAAAAAATAAACCCAGCTTATAAAGGTAAAATAGTAGAATAAAAATAACAATCAGGAGCTATATAAATATTTTAAATAAATAATGTCAGGATGAGCTACTGCTCAGGTCCCAACCAAACTTTGAAAATAACTTTGTGAGATAGGGACAAAGAGCAGAAATCAACCGATTCTAGAATTGGAAGACTCATGGAGGACATCCAACCTGTCTGAGGTGGGATTCAAATATGGCATCAGTTATTAATCCAGCCTCTGCTTGATTTCAGTAAGCATCTTCCCAGTTGCTGAGACAGTTTCTACCTGTTTATAACCATTGCTTCTCCTAAAGTTTAGCCAGAATTGCTTTTCTGCAATTCCCATGTGTTGGTTCTGCTTCCCAGAGCAAAAGAGAACAAAGGTGAATCTATGGGGCATGGGGAAAAACAGCTGATGCTGCACCTGATTTATTGGAAATATAAGGCCATGTCCTGCTGGGTTCAACAGTTGTGTTAGCTGAAGCCAGCTGATAAATGAAAAATGTACAAGTGGAAAGTGGCTGTGTTGAGCCATCATGTTTCTCTGAATGCACAAAAGTTGGCTTCACACTACATACTGAACCATCAAATAGTTTGTTTAGCTTTGTCTTAGCACATTGTGTCTATTCTTCCATTCTGTTTTGCAAACCATGGTGATTGTTTTCCCCATTATATTAACTCAGCCAATTATAGTTCATTCAATAAATGGTGGTTAAGTATATCACAACAGTATGCTGTGTGAACATGGTGCTGATAGAGTACCCTGGATAGCTAAGAAGGCAAATGGATCATCAAACAAATCAACCCAGAGTACTCACTTGAGGCACAAATAACCAGACTCAAATTATTTTTTGGACACTTGATGCAAAGACCCAGTTCTCTGGAGAAAGCTCTAATACTAGGAAAGGTAGAAGGAAAGAGAAGAAGAGGACGACCAGCAGGAAGGGGACTGGACTCAGTTACAGCAGCAGTAAATGCACCATTGGAATAACTGAAGGACCAGGCTGGAGGCAGATCCTCCTGGAGAAAAATTTATCTATGTGGTTGCTAAGAATCAGCACTGACTTGATGGTACCTAATCACTAATGATGGGTGCAAAACGAATCAAGATGCCAATTCACTAGGAGAAACAAGATTTGTCTCTTCTTGACTGCAAAGAGATTTTCTTTTCTGTTAATTGTCAAGAACTTGACAGAAGAGCTAATTTTCCTCTGGGGCTTGTTCCTGGAGGGTGAATCCAGAAGATTATAAATCTTCGTTAAACTGCTTGCAGTTATGAACAGTAGTTAAGCTGACAAGAACCTCTGGAGCTGAATTTACAAGCCTACAGATTTAAAACTCTTGCTTATTTTTCCTGAACTTTCGGATCTCTTATCTTGTTCTTTTTTCAAACCTTTGCTAGAACTTTTTTTGATCAGGATGTATAATTATCCCTTCACTATACAGGTGGATTATTTTTTTAAAAATTAATTTGCAATATTGCTTTCTGGATTCTTTTTTTAAGGGTTTAATAGCTTTGGTTAACAAACACACTTCAAGACTTCCTTCTATTCAAGATTCCAGGAAACATCATTTGGCCTTCAAGTTATCTGTTAAGCAAAGTCCAACTTGGCTGATACCCTTCCTCACATATGGATAGGAAAAAATTCTTACGATGTGAGGCAAAGCCCAAATTAAAACAGACCCATTCCATAGTTGGTGGTCTCTCCCTGTTCTCCTAGCTGGGCGCTACTGGGAAAAACAGGACAACGAAGAAAGTATTGATCAAGGGCTTCCCACCCAGCGCCTGTGGATATTCTCCACTAAAGATGGGCCCTTCCTGACTATGTTCTGGAAAGCAGTGAAGGCCTGGCTGTCCTCAAAGGCCATCTAAGACTCCTGAAGAAGTAGCGCTTGGGAATTCTTGGATGATTCTGTGGTTTTTAAGGGTGTTATATTTTAACCTTAATACTGTATTAATGGAGCATAAGCCCCTCAGAGTTGTTTTCAATGGCAATGACAGGTAAACCCTCGTAAGTTAATAACGATAATAAAAAAAATAATAGCCAGTTTGGTGTAGTGGTTCAGGCATCAGGCTAGAAAGCAGAAAACTCTTAGTTCTAGTCCTGCTTAGGCACAAAGCCAGCTGGGTGACTTTGGGCCAGTCACTCTCTCTCAGCCCTGGGAAGGAGGCAATGGCAAACCAGTTCCAAAAAACTTTTCCAAGAAAACTGCAGGGACTTGTCCAGGCAGTTGCCAGGAGTTAAGACTGACTCAAAGACAATCATACCAATATTATAGTTTATTAAACTTGTACGCTACCCAGCTCTCAATGATTCTGGGCGGCTCACAACAATCAAAGAAATTACAATAAAACAAAAAATAAAGATAAAAGATGGCAAGCGTGATGTAGTGAGGGGTCTCACCCTTCCTCACCAAAGGCCTGAGTGAGGAGCCAGGTCTTTGTGGCGCCTCTAAACAACAGCAGAGTGGGGGCCATTTGGATCTCAGGGGAAACCTCATTCCAGAGGGCAAGTGCTGTCACAGGGAAGGCACGCTTCCAGGATCCCGATAGAGGACATTGTTTAATTGAAGGAACCCAGAGCATGCCAACCCTGCAGGACTTAATTGGCCAGGCAGATATTATGAGAAACAGGTGGTCCCTCAAGTAACCGGGCCCTATGCCATGTAGTAAATATGTGTGTGTTTACTCCTCCATGAACAGAGAGAGTGATAAGGATAGCAACCTGCTACTTAGCATGAAATGTGAATTCATAATGTGTTTCAGCTAGATTTGTTAAGCTGCAACCGCAAGGTGGGCCTTCAGCATTGAGCCGTAAAAAAGGATCAGCAAAATAGCACCAGAGAAACTGGGATTCCCTGATGGTAGCTGCAGGAGCCCAAATTTAACAAGAAATCTTGCCAGATGTTGTGTTCTTCCCGTGAGAATATCAAAATATGGCAGCGTTTGGGCTGAACTGTCAACATCTGGTGAGGTTTTTTAAATAAGTGTTCAACACCTGCACCATTGTGCAAGACCATATGGTGGTCCCCAGCACTTCAAAAAATTGCCGTGGCTTATGGGCCACGCAGGCTGGGTTTACTGACACTCCGAATCAAACCCCATGTTGACTTTGTGCAGGGGGTAAGTTTGCCCAAAGGCAAGAATTCATTTGCATGAATACCGGGCTGCTCCACTCCCCCCCCCCAAATATGTATATATGTGAGTCAGATCATCCTCATTCTCTCTTTATCTCCTTTATCTTTTTTTTTTCCTTTTTTTTTGTGGAAGGACACTACGCCTCTTGCGTCATAATTTTGATGAGGAAACCAAGATCATGAAAGATGTTCCTGGCTGGCAGGTTTGAATCTTTGGCGATCTTGTAATAAGAGGAATTTCTCTTTCTTCCTGTTGCACCCTCCCCCCGACCCCTTCCTCACCCCCACCCCTTGACACTTGGAGGCCTTTCCCTACAGATGGGCCATTTATGGGTGGATTCTTGGGGGTGGTCCTAGATAAAATTTTGGGGCAGCCAGAGAAAGGAGCTACTATGCTCTCTTTCTCCTCGAGTGGCCAGAGGCAGTTTTGCAGACATTAATCTCATGGAACTCTGGAGCCCTGATTTTTTGGTCAGGGAGGGAGTAAAGCGACCAGAGGAATCAGTAATTGTGCCGCATTCGATTCAGCCAGAGCCAGATCCTGCCTCGTTTGACTTGTCACTAAAAGGGGTGGGACTAAACAGGCCATTTCAATGAGGCATTAAGCCCCACCCCTTTGCAGTGTCCCTGCAGGGTGATGCAGGAGCAGCCGAGAACTGGTTTGGCTTGGAGCCCCCCAATGCATTTCCCCAACTTGGACCCTGCTGTCCCTCCTTCAGGGCCTGATCCCTCCCTTGCAAGGAGGAGAAGCTGGGATGCGGGAGCCGCAGCTCTGATTTGCAAGCAAGAGTACCAGAACAAGGGAGGGTAGACAGTGCGGAAACTCCGGTTCTGTTTGCGCAATTGGGCCCCTGCTCCTTGCTTCCATTTGCTGCAGCGTTACCTGCCTGTATCCCCCTTGAGTACTGGCTGAACTCTTCCCTCTCTCTTCTCCCAGGTGGGGGAGTCTGTCTTCCACACCACACGTTGGGTGGACCCCAGAATTGAGGAATTGTACTACCTTCACCCAGCAAAAACTCGGCAACAGGCCTACTTTGGGTTCTCATTGAGCACATAAGCAAGGATTGTGGAAGGAACCATGTCTCTTGCTTTCCCAGGATGGGACATATTTCTTAATAAACTAATGCTCTGTGGAGCATCAACCCTCTGCTGCTGTCTTTGTCTTTGCTGCTTTTTCATCTTCTCTTTTGCCTATTATTTTATTTCCCGAAACAGTTAGCAAAAAAAAACTAAGCAGGAAAAATATGTAGTCGTCAACATGCTCATAAAAACAACAAAACCTTCA
Source organism: Python bivittatus (assembly GCF_059951505.1). NCBI lineage: Eukaryota > Metazoa > Chordata > Lepidosauria > Squamata > Pythonidae > Python > Python bivittatus. The sequence goes on from NW_028277087.1 coordinate 6,422,672, forward strand.
ACTTTATCCCAACGAATGAATCCAAAAAGTAGCGTGAGAAATTGGCAGATGAATAGAGACAAATTTAGTATAAAAAATGTATTTTGACTGTTTAGTGGTGAAATGTCCAAATCAGCTGACCCTTTCCACCTTTACTGTATTAGATATTCATTCAACTGTTGCTAGTTCCCACACAACTTTGTACCACTTTTTTTTTTTTTATGAAGAATTTTTTCTGGGCAAGGACCTATGGTGGGTTAGACATCCCCGTGAGAGTCTCCACGAGCAGGGACAGCAGCACAGTGAAATCTGCCAGGTGGCAGATTCTGGCTGACAAAATTCTCTCCGGAGAAGGAGAGATTGGGGGGTCACCCACTTGCACTCTGGATAGCTGCTCCTCGTGGAGAGACCACAGGAATTGAATTTCTTGAGGTCGATTGGGAGTTGAGCAGCTTGGGAGTTGAGGAAATATCAATTCACCCAAAATTGCTGTGTAGCCTTTACAGACATGTGACCCACAAAAATGTCACTTTCTTGAACACTTTTGGATATTCCAAACAGCAGGAAAGAACAAAGGCATTCAGTGAGTTGCCTTCTTTTTGGAATTAAGAGAAAAAAAAATACTAAAAGGATTTTAATTTAAAAGCAAAAAGCTTAACAAGATTGTGATTCAAGAAAGTTTTAAATGGATAAAGGGAACGGTAATTTTAGAAAACGGAAGATTTTTTTTTCTGACAAAAGTGCCTTTGAAAATAGTAAAATTAATCAGAGAAATAAACTGGACCTTTGTGGGAATGCTGATTGTTTATTATTAAGGAACGTAAATAATTGGTGTATTTTCCAAAATAAGGAGATAAGGATAATATGAGCCAGACTGTGTGACTGTAACTATGGAGTGCTAATTGGGATTAAAGTATTAAAGACAGAGAGAAGCGAGACGGGGAAAAAAGAAGCCTGCCTTTTACTTTCACCTTAGTAATTGATATACTTTCACTTTTTCATAATGGCAACCACAAAAAAAAAGCAAAAACAGGAGAAGGAAGGAGAGGTTCACTAGAACAACTTACAGACCAGGGCATTGCACCAGATTCATCACAGAAAATGTTTGAGGAATTTGGCAGGAAGATGACTGCAATGGTTGCCAATAGTTTGGATGTTTTTAAAAAGGAAATGGAAGAAGGATTTGTACGGATAAAAAAGGGTATGTAAAAAATGTTGGATTCAAATACGATGATAGGATTTTTAAAAATATTCTTTTTTCTATCTTCATTTCTGTTTTTTCTTTTTCATACTTTGCTATATTTTTTCTTTCTTATCTATGTAAAATCTATTAATAAAATTTTTTTTTTAAAAAAATTGTAGAATAAAAGACAAATTGAAAGGGAAAAAAGGAAAGAGAAAAGAAAAAAGTGCAAGAAATAAAAGAGAGAGGAAAAACCCCCTAAAGTTAAGAAATGAATGGCTTTCAACAGATCATTACAATCTTCTTATCCCTCCTCTCTTAGATGTTATACAAGTCCCTTAGCCCCTTGTTTAGTCCACGTCTTTCTTAATCTTCAAATCCATCGTTACTTCTTTCAGCAAAAAATCCATCTAAGGTTTTCAGTCTTTCAGAAAAGTTTCTGTTCTTTTTTCCTCTGACCAAACATGTTCTTCTTTCTTTGTCATTTCTGCGAATTCTGAGAGTTTCACAATCCATTCCTCCACTGTGGGAATTTCAGTATTCTTCCATCCTTAAACTTTGTACCACATTTTAACCATAAATCCATGTTTATTTTTCTGAGATGCAATAATCATTTGGCCTTCATCAAAAAGAAAACAAGCGGTACTTTGCCTGGTTGATTTTCCTTCAGATCTTCAGCCAGTGACAAAAGAACTACGTGTGATCTAAGGTTGGTTGTACTTTGAAAGGCTGTTTTCCAAAATTCTGAGCATTTGTTACCAAGATGACAATAAGTTCCTTTTTGTGTACACTTTGTTCACCAGCATTTCTTTCTCATGGAACCATATACCTTCATGAACTTAATTCATTCCACGATTCTGGTCATGAACCGAATCGGTCGCCAACCGAATCAAATTTTCCCATAAGATTCAATGTAAATAAGGTTAATCCATTCTGAATCATATGTATTTTTTTTAACCACAAAAATATGAAACAAAGTACAGTACAGTACAGTATGAAGAGAGAGAACACTAACCTTGCTTGAGGCGACACCAAAAAGCTTCACAGCAAGTGTCTGCGACCGCGATCTCACCTAGAGGAAGTCACGACCACGTGTCAGAGCAGGGAAGATGGCCGCGGGTCGTGTTCGTCACCCGATGTGGAGTTCGCGAATGGAAGCAAAATTTTGGGAACGCTGTTCACGAACCAAATTGTTCGTGAACAGAAGCGTTCGTGAACCGAGGTATTACTGTAGATGACAAGGCATGTAGCAAGTGCTCAATCACAAACATGGGCCTACTGGATTTTTCCTGGGATCGCCGCCTCTCCTCTTTTTACCTGAGCTTTGAGGCGTCTGGGTGCAGGTGTCCCCCCAGGTGAGAATTCCACGTGGTGCATGCAATTTATTAGATTCCTGTGCTATTGCTGTCTGTGAGCGTTCTTTACTTTCCAAGGACTGGACACACCATACCGTAGCAAATCTGTACATAGTGTTTTATTGCAGCACACACCTTCCCTAACAATAGACTATTGCTGTCCACCCTTCTAGGACTTGCCATGTAAATATGTTGTTATTTATTTTATTTATTTATTTATTTAGGAAATTTATATGGCCGCCCAGCTCACACGCAGTGACTCCAGGCACTTACAAAGTAAAATCCCCAGAACAAAAACCCACCAACACCCCCTGCAGTGGCCAAAAACACAATCAACACCACCACTTGATCGGCTCCTTTTCAGCTTGGGGTCCCCAGGCCTGCTGGCAAAACCATGTCTTCATGGCCTTCCGGAACAGCATCAAGATGGGGGCCAATCTTAATTCAATCTTAATTAATTCTTTAATACTCTCCTTCGAGACTTAGTTCAAGAAAAAGTCTATTAGTCTGTAAAGTGGCCTTCACCTCCTTCCAAAAGTTCTTAACGCTGGTCGGGATGAGGTGCTATCTCTGCGGTGGTTCCTCTTCTAGTTGCTACCGAGCTCCTGGCAAAGTCCAAGCTCCAGGCGGGACTCCCGCCAGGATACACTACTCACTAGAGCTGGTGGTGGAGAACCTTGGGGTTCTCTGAGCTTGGTTGTTTTCTTGCAGACGTTTCGTTACCTGGCTAGGTACCTAGCCGGGTAAGGAAACGTTTGCAAGAAAACAACCAAGCTCAGAGAACCCAGGGACTCCACAGTTCAACCCTGAGCTACATACATTCCCTTCTACTGGTAGCTTGTGGCCCTGGCAGTTGAATGATAGTTCTCTTGCCTGCTTGTAATAGCTGCCAATCTCCAGACGTCGCCTCCACTTCCCTGCCTACATGCCCTTTGCTTATCTCCGTTTCTCCCATTTTTCTTCTCCCTTCCCCACTCTCTCTTAGCGTTTGCTTTTGTAAGCTAAGGGCCTGGGTGGGGTGAGGCTGCCTCTGGATGTCGGCCTGTCCTTGAAAATGCCAGGTTATGGCTCAATTATCAAAGGCAGCTGGAACGCCGGCTTGGATGCTTGTGAGTAAAGTTGTGAATGAATTAATTTCTGCCTGGCTGCAACTGCTTTTCCCAAGCGCAGGCAGCAATCCCAACTTCACTCCCTCACACTGTCATAAGATAGCCAGTGATAGTTAAGAAGTCACCACCTGTTCTTGAGTAGGTTGCATTCAACTGCATGTGGACACCATCTCTGAACATCCTCCAAGGAGCCATGTAGTTTGGCACCTTCTAAGGTAGATCAGTAGATAGATCTCACAATTTCCTGCTTTTCTTCTAGAACAGTGTTTCTCAACCTTGGAAACTTTAAGACCTGTGAACCAACTCCCAGAATTCTGGGAGTTGAAGTCCACACATCTTAAAGTTGCTAAGGTTGAGAAACACTATTCTAGAAGGAAGGTAGAATGTGAGGCATGGATGATTTTCTCCCCAGGTTTCCTGACCAGGGTTCAAACCACTACAGGGTTACTATATCCTGCCTTCAGAGCTTCTCAGGGAAGTCCAGTAATTCAAGCCCAGAAGCCCAAGCAGGGTGGACTTGAGAAGTGAGCTAACATTTTTAACTTTTCATCAGGCCTAGGGGGAAAGTTTCATCTGCGTGGGAGCATATGTTGAGAAATCCCCTTGCAGTTTCTAGAATGGGACACAGCATTAAGGAACAACGGTCTTACTGGTGATGTCAACCGCTTTATCCTAAGGCTGGCACTGTTTGGAAGCAGGACCCCCCCCCCAAAAAAATTATATGGCATGCCCTAAGATAGGCCTGATACTATTTTTTTAACAGTCTCAACAGTTTCCCAAAACTTGGGAAAACAGAGCACACAACTCCCAGCCCCGCCCGTGATGTAACATGGCTTTTCTTTGTTGTGTTGGGACTTTCTCCCCTGCACCCTGTCTCCACCGTTGAATGCATCCCAGGACCACCAAGAGATCAGCTTGTTTTATGTAATTAGGAATACCCCCCCACCCCACAACATTCTGTAAAATCTAGGCTTAGTTCTTGGAGATCAGCACACCCTAAGTCAAATTATCTTAACATTGCATCTCATCATAGCAGGAGCTGGGTAGAAGTGATGGTTTTCCAGCTCTTTTGATGGGTTTCTGTGGGATGCCAAGCCCTGGAGAGGACGGGTCTTCTGTCTAGTCCAGCAGGATTCTTCTCATGGAAAGGTCCTGGAGGGACCTGTACCACGCCTGTGCCTTGAGGAAAGTTGTTGTGGTTCCCGATCAGTCTAATTAACCTGTTCTTGGTAGCCTCCATACCAGCATCAGATGCCTTCTCCCTCTTGTCTGCCTTCCCAGGTTTCCAGGGCTGAATCCGAGGAAGCTCCAGGAAATCCTTCTGGTTCTCCCTGAAAAGCATGGGGGGTGGGGGGGGAGAGAATTTGTGGGAGGGCATTCATCAAACCTTCTCTTTCCTTTTTGTGGTAATACTATTATCGCCTTTGCAGGTTCCGTTCCGAAGGGAATTCGCCTGGCAAACTGGAGCAGAACAAAGTGGTTGCATTTCACACAGCATCCTGTTTTTGCAATGGCCCATCAGATGCCTCCAGGACACAGGGGTGTCCGCACGGTGTGGTTTAAAAAGCCAAGATGGTGGCCATGACAGTCCAGCTGAAGCTTCGCCCATTTTTATGCGCATCTTCCCTTTTTGGATCACACCCTGCAGGCATCGTGTGCCAGGGACAGCCAGCCAGTGGATAATGGAACCACAGGTCCGGGATAGGGGGTGGAAGATGGGTCTGGAGGAGACTGCAGGACTAATTGCTTCAGACAGGCACACACACAGACGTGGTTACTGTCAGCCTGCAGAAAAGTGCCAGAAAGAGGTCCCAGACTCTTACCTGTGGTCAGACTCACGTGGACTGCCCCCCAGCAGCTCTTCCCTCAACGAACGCAGGACTTGTGTGATCAGCAGATGGTTGTTACTCGTTGTAGTTTCCTGCAGCTTCTGCAAAAGCAGCTGGGTGGGAAGTTGAAAATCTGGCGAGGAGGCGGCGGGCTGGGGGGAATGGAAAGCAGAAAAATGGTTGCAGGATTTCTCTAGCAAAGCAAGGGGCCTTTAATCCTTTTTTCACTGTATGTTTAATAATGTAAAAGTCGGACAATTGGTGCTGTATCAGCAGGTTGGGGTCAGCCGGTTATCTTGGGTGGGGAAGCAAAGCAGGATCAGATCTGGTTAGTTCTTGGATGAGAAAATTCCACAAAAGTTCCTCAGACACCCCAGAACAAGGTTAGGGAAAATCATTTCCAATTTGCTGCTGAGAAAGCTTCATGAATGTGTCCATCAGATTACCAGCAGATGAGCGTGACTCGGTTGAGACTTTGCCTTACATAGTTCTAAATGAAGCTGTGGCCTCCCCATAAGGTTAATGAGATATACCCAGATGTAGAATTATGCTTTACTGATACAAAGTAAGAGGCAACATGAATGAAAAACTCCAATTGTGATACATGCTCCAGTTATGTATCATTTGATTAGACATTCCCCAATTAACATGAATTGCAGAAGGAGCAACAAAAGAGCAGCTTAAACATCCAGAATCATGAAACTAATCTGGATACTCTGCAGGGTCACACACAAGCCACAAAAAATCTTACCGCCTGTCATTCGGGGGTGGAAATCCTGCCGTCTCCGTGCACACACACACACACACCCCGCCAGGGCTCAACTAGTGAACTTGTGGCAGCAAAACGAGTCACTTTTGGCTCTGCAATTTAGGTTGGTTTTATCTTCTACTCAAAACTCAAAATAGAAAAATGGAAGTGAAATCAGCCTGATTTTTTGTGGGGGCGGGGCTGCTTAATTTGGATGTGTGGTTTGGGGCTAAGAATGTAAATGAGAAGGGAGCCATTTCTCTTTCCTGAACCTTAAAAAATGGGGGTGGGGAAAAATGGACCCATCTCTTTTCTGTGACAATGTCACCCTTCTGGTGACATCACATGTGTGGCTCCTAATTGGAGGAAAGTTACCCCTCCTGACAGAGCTCCTTGTTGACAGGTTGGAGCCTTTGAAGCCCTGCCCCATGCCTCCCCAAAACCAGTGCCCATCAACCCTGAACCCCCTCAGTGAGGACCTCCCTCTGCTTCCTCGATGTCCCCTCTGCCTGAGACATACTTGGGAGTACGTGGCCACAAAACATGGGACACGTTGGGTTTGGGGCTGTCCTGCCCTTTTCCCCACTAGTCAGGTACCCCAAAGAAAATAGATTACGGGCTTTCTGCCGCCGTGAATGGCCAGACCACCATTCACCTGGCTGGCTGAACTTCTGACTGTCCACTGGTTACCTTAGCTTAATGTCACTTAACTTGGGTCGATGGGCATTGGGCAGCAATTTCAGTTTGGTTGATAAATTAACAGTTCCCTTAACTGCTAGTGATTTGCACCGGGTTAGTGGAAGAAAACGGGGCAAGAGAGGGAGTAAGGGCGCAAGCAAAGCCTTGTGCCCCCCGATGTCAGACTCTTGAGTCCTGAAAGTTTAACAACACGCAATGCAAAGGTTTCTTACAACAGAGGTCAGTGCTTATGGAGGTCTTCTTGGTCATTTTTTCCCAGATTTTTCTATTAATTTTTTTTTTTTAATACAAAGTTGGCGTACAGCAAAGCACCTACTTCCACCATTTCTAAAAATGGGTTTCCCACCGCTCCTATGGCCTTTCTGCTGAGTGCATTGCAGCCGCCGACACCCCCCAAGGCAGACAATGAATTCCCACCTCCACCCCAGACCTCCATTTGGTGGGAACACCAATGGCCTGCTCCCCACAGTGCAAAGGTGCCCACCAGCCCCCAAGCAGCTGCTTCTGGTCCTCCCTCTGGTCCTGTTGATCTCTCTGCCTCGAATGGAACGTGCTTCTGCAGATCAGTCTTGGGGAGGAGAACTGGCATTTGGAGCTGTGGTTGAAAAGTCCGGATGGCAGGAAAGGTGGTTTTCCGAAGCTGTGTTGATTCTACCGGAGATGTCCAAATGGTTCTTCTTGAGGTCTTGATGCTCTTTCTGTAAAGCTTGGAGGCTCTGATAGGAGGCAAGAAGAGATGAACTCTGGGAATCCCACAATCCTTGGAAAACTCAGCAGGCATTTCTGTGGCCTGATCGTCACCTCCTCCTCCAAAGAGACTTTCATCTCTGGAATCACCAGAGTTGGAAGAAGGACACCTCTCCTTTGGGGGATCCTTCTCCAATGGTTTCTCTCGCCAAGAGTCCACGGGATCCATGACATTCTCCAGAAGAGGTCGTAGATCAACTAGGATCTTTCGGGGGGGCTGCTTTTCTGAGGTGTCCAAGCTCTTTGGAGCGGGCAAAAGTGGAGGATTCACAGCAGGAGATCCTGGTAGTGTAGATGCTCGACCATCTTCTGTTTCATCTTCTTCGCTGCAACTTGTCCAGAGAGGTAGCAGTTTTCTTTCTCCATTCTTTCTTCTTGGGATGCAGCCTTCACTCCTTAAACCTTGTTTTGACACTGCTGCCAAATTTCTTTCTTGCCTCCTGGTTTTCCTGGTTGTCACTGAAATTAAAAAGAAAAGCGGGGAGGGATACATATGGGATGTAAAGAGGATTATTTATCTATCCACATCATCCTTTCGCAAGCTGGAACCCTCCAGATGTTTTGGTCTTCAACTCTCATAATCTGTGGCTGATAGCTAAAGAATTACAGTATTATCAGCCTCAATCAATCCACTGCAGGATGAAGGCCAGGTATGGACCATAATCTACTACCCTGTTTCAGTGAAGGCTGACAAACAGAAATTTTTCAACTTCCCAGTATAGGGAAGGGAGGAACTGGCCCCAAGTCCTCCAGGGAGCTTCTGCAGCTTTGGGGGGACCAGAATCTGGGTGTCTCTTCCCCACTGGACCACCCTGGATCTTGGGCTGAGAGGGAGAGGTTGACCCTAATATCCCCAGGGAGTTTCCATGGCTGAGAGGGAACCAGAACCTGGATTTTCTCACCCTTAGTCCAGACTGTACCATCTACATCACACTGATTGGAATACACAAATTAAAATCTACCACATCTGGCCAGGGCTCAAAATAGGGAAGGGTGATCCACATTCCACATCTGTTTCAAGTATCCCACACTCAGATTTTACTGGGTACGCACTAGTCAGAATAAACCAAAATGTCAAAATATCAATCAATGTGTAATTCTCTAATAATCTCCACTGCATAAAATTAACTAATCATTATTTTTTAAAAATACACATCTTCATAGATGACAGTCTCCTAACTATTTTTTGACCCCTGTCCTGCAGTTTCAGTAGAGCTAGACAGAAACAAATACAGGCAGTCCTCATTTAGCAACCACAACTGGGACCTGCAACTTGGTCGTTAAGTGAAGCTGTCACTAAGTGAAACTGCAACTGTGCTTATGTTCTTATTTCAGCTTTCCTTTGCTTTACAGACCTGCAAAGGTTGTAAATGCGAGAATCGGTCACAAAGTTACTTTTTCATCACCGTCATAACTGCAAATGGTTGCTAAGCGAGGCAGTTGCTTAAAAAGGACTACCTGTAAATGGGCAAAGACAGGGAGGGCTGAGACTGAACATTTTATCTTCCAGCTTTCCAGGTAAAAAAGCTGAAATTTCAAATAATCCAAAGATCTTGGAATGCTGCAGTTAGGTACTTGGTTTGCAGAATGGAGATTATGAGTGTGATAACCCATAATGTGGGGAATATCCAGGAGGCAATAGGCTTTCGATATTGGGGATTCATATTGCGGTTTTGGGAACCACAAGGCACGGTACTACATTTGGACAGCTCAGTCAAGGTGAAAACTGTACCCCCATACCTTTGGATTGGATCTGACGTTGGGGAACCTGGAACACGAGATTCGTCCAAACAAAGCGTGGCAGCTTCAGTGGATCCTGGGAATCCACGCCCGAGAGCCCCACAGCAGCTGCTTTCATCTTTTCCAAGGGGGACCTTTGTTGCCTGCAGTGAACAGAGTGGGTGTAATAATTACAACATAAGGATCCAGAAAAAGGAGAGAAACGCTTTCTGGGAAAACAGGAGGCCCAAGGGGATGTCACAACTTGCACATTATATTTACCATTGTGCATGAAGACAGATGAGTCTGTCCATCTACTTCAACAGTTCTTGCACTGAGTTGGAGGTTGGGCTACATGACCTTTGAGGTCCCTTCCAATTCGGTGATTCCACATGTGCATTTCCAGAAGCCAAACCAACATCCCGGATCCTCGAGGCTTAGAACGAGTAGCAAGACATTGGTTTATTGATTTATCGGCCTGTGAGGTTCTATCCTGCCTATCCTACAGGCAGCCAAGAGGTGCAAGTTGTGAATAATAGTTGGAAAGTTTGACATGGGATGAAGACGTTTCTGCAGAGATCAAAAATGGGGAATGCAGCCTTCCAAAGGGAGATGAAGATTTATCAACTGCCCCATATAATGAGGGATGCTGGGAACCGTAGTTCAGCAAAGCCAGAGAGAGGAACACTTCCTCCCCCCCAACCATCCCTGTCTTTTGACTCTGATAGCACTCATTTTTCTTGCTCAACCTTCGCATCCTATCGAAGTGCCAGGCGGGAGGTGGCAACCCCTGTGTTTATTCTGTCTTGTGCCCAAAGTTGGAAGACCAATCTTGGCAAGAAAGAGTTAATGGTGCATTCTCTCAGTGGATGAATTTTAGGACATGAACATTTTCACTGCTGCCTGTTGTTAATGATCCGGTCCTATTGGTTGGGATCAAACCATTCGCCCGGTCAGCTTTTGAGCCTAGCCCTAATTTCCACCCCTCACCTCTTGCACAGCTGCTGGGAAGAAGTGAAGCCGCTGGTCAATACATTTCCGCGTGGCCATAATTAAAAACTGATTTTCAAATTTAAAAGCAAAACACTTTGATGGAAAGGAGGAAAAGCAAGCCACAGGGAGATTCAGATCTCAAAGAGGAAAGGATCCCAATGTCATCCAATCAAATTGTATAGAATACTTACTGGGGAGGTTTTTTGTTTTTTCAGCCAATCTGTGACCATGGACTGATCCACAGGAATCTATCTTGAGCTCTGGATTTCCTGCAATCCCAGATCTCAAACCTTTCTCAAAGAGTCTGCGTTTTGTTTTTTCCACCTCTCTGTGTGTCTGCTGTATTCAGACACCTCTAGTAACCAAGCAATGGAGACAGACGCAGCGTTCCAGCCACCAAGATAGAAACCACAAACTATATTTAAATATCCAATAATAGCCCGGTTGTTGTGTGGCTGAGGGTGGGGAGAGGGCTGGGGCAGTTCTTAAGGTGGAATAATATTTGATTTTCTGAAATGGACGAGGCTGACAAAGCATTAGGAGAACTACGGAGTGACTGTGCGTGAGTTTCTTTATTGCAAAACATTGCACGAAAATGAGGGAACAAGCAGGACAAATTTTAATCGATTCAAAGGTGTTTAAAAATCAGTTTTAAAAATGCACGGTACAAAATACACACGATGGTTGACTAGCACCATTCAGAAAACTCATAATTTCATTGACGAATATCGTGAGAGAAGGACGCATAATTCCGCATTAAGATCCCACCAGTCTTTGAAATTCATTAAAAGTGAGAAATAATATTTCAGATAAACTGCCAAATATACCAGTAATGTATCTTCTGTGGGTTTAAAAACATTATAAATGCCCAAATTTATACCTTCTGCAAGCCTAGGCCTGTTGGAAAATTACTGTGAATAACTTTCAGCTGACTTTGCCCCCAGCACATTCCCACTCAATCCCTAGATCCAGATCATAGCAAATGCACACACACCATTCAGATTAGCTAGCAAAAATATAGCTGGTTAATTCATTAAACATCAGCAGAGATCAAAAGCAATTAGGGGGCAAAACAAAGATACAGTAAAAGGCAAGCAAGGAGAGTGAAAGACACAAACGACAGACAAGGATTTACATTATCTATATATCAAAAGGGCACAGGACTTTCCAGAGTCACTGGAAATAATACTGTGGGTAATTAGCACGGACAATCCCAAAGGGAGTGGCTTTTGGTTATTCCACCCTTGACCCTTTTATATACATAACAGCAGCAGAATTTAGTTGGAAAGGAGGACACCAGGTGATCCCTCCTCTATGCTGCGTTATTAAAGAAATAGGTTGCTGGATGGGAATGACGTATCCATACTCCAACCTCCCTTCCTCCCCCTACCCATATGGTCCTATAACAGCCCCAAAGAAATTTGCTTTTCTGGGAGTTTTCTGCCAGCAGGAGAGAAAGGGGGGTGTTGAGGCCGTCCAGGTTGGGTGCAGCAACACAATCCGAAGTGTGTGCCCGATTGACCATAAGGAGGACAAGGGGGGAGGCAGAACAAGAACTTCAAGGATGTCCACTAGATAAGCTTCTAATGCAGTGTTTCTCAATCTTGGCAGCTTTAAGATGGGTGGACTTCAACTCCCAGAATTCCCAGCCAGCATGCTGGCTGGGGAATTCTGGGAGTTGAAGTCCACCCATCTTAAAGCTGCCGAGGTTAAGAAACACTGTTCTAGTGGCTTGCCGTGGAGGGAAACTGAGGTCAGGACAACCTGGAATGTCGGAAGCTCGAGCAATTCAATTAAACGGAGAATGGCAACGCTTTTTAGACGCAGGAAATTCAACTGGGCCAGAACGGGGGACCATTTGCATATGGTTGCCTTTGAGATTTAAGATTTAGAATAGAAAACTCACCAGAAATGGACTCCTGGTAAGGTTGGGCTGAATTGGCTGGGGGGATTTGCCTGGGAAAGGCTATTTATTTATTTATTTGTTTGTTTGTTTGATTTCTGTAGCCACCCATTTCAGCCAGCAACTCTGGGCAGCGAACAATCGTGAAAACATAAAACCATTAAAAACAGTTACAGCCAATACAAAATAAATATATATGGCTAGGCCAGTAAAAACGGGGAAGCCTCCTCCATAAAACCCCTCCGTGCTGGTGTTCAAGGGGAAGCAGCAAGAACCGCCAGGATGGTTGGCACTGAGGCGATGGACTCGTGCCCGGCTAGTGAAAGAAGCCATTGAGGGTCCCTGGGAGGAAGAAGAGTTGATGGCCCCATGAAGAATTCAGTATTTGCTACCAGCCGGACAAGCCACTCCACAGGCCATGAAAGTCCACACACCATTTTCTCTGCGGCAGCAGTTCTCCCCGTCGGAAAGGATCCTAGGACAGTAATTCGATGCTTCTGAATTATTGTGCGTGCTCACAATCCGACTTGGGTGGCTATAACAGAATTAATGGAAGATTTACTTCCTGCCGATGAAAGAGCAGCCGTTTTAGAACCAGCTCTTAAAGTAGAATGGGGAGCTGGACGTAATGCTGCCCTTGGCCGCAGGCACAGCCCGACTGGGATTAGAATCTAGAGGCAGGTTGGCCAGCTGTTTTAGAAGCCAGGGCAACTTTGTTCTCAGCCACGGAACGAGCAGGTAAGACACCCCATGAATTGGGAAAAGTGTCATGCGACCATACAAAACACAGATGAAAATCCAGATGCCTTTTTTACTCGCTTGCACGAAGGAGCCGAAGCGCAGGCACAATTAAATCCAGAAAACGAGAGGGATCGCTTCAGCGTCGGTCAGTCAATCAGCTCCAGATATCCGTCATAATTTTCAGAAGTTCTGTCCTGGACGGAGGGGTAAATCGATGAGTGAGAGTAGAGGAATTGCAGCAGAGCTGTGCAAAGGAGGAAGGACAAAGGACATCAGGAACAAAGGATGGAGAAGCAGGAAAAGGTTCCATTACTAGCATCAGCTTTCCGACAGGGGAGGGGCCGAGGGAGATTTTCGGGCAAAGGAAGAGGTTATTTCAAAGCTAAAGTTTCAGAATAATCCACAAAGGAATCCAGGGCAAGAACAGATTTATTACTTTGGTCAGCAACACAGGTACTGGAAAAGCAATTGCCCCAAGCACAAGCAATAGGAATTCCTATAAGTAGTCCTGGAGCCTCCCCTGCTGGGAAAGCAATGCACTTGCAGGGACTACAATGACATACTGTACCCCATGGACATACGGTATCCCATATACATACTGTACCCATGCTGGCTGGGGAATTATAGGAGTTGAAGTCCACACATCTTAAAGTTGTCCAGGTTGAGAAATACTGCTGTACAGTATACCAGTGCTTCCCAAACTTTTTCCTCCATTACCCCAAACCCTAACTTCGAACAGTCGCTGAACAAATGGTCGTAACTCAAGGACTAGCTGTATTATAAAAGCAATATGATTGAATGACCTTTATGTCATTTCAACAAATTACCATTGGTAATTTCATTGATTTTCATCTTAATAAGAATACTTTGGGAGATTTTCAAATATATTTTAGTGCACGTGGCAATCTTTAAGTCAATTCAAATGTCCCTGTTGTGATTGGGTAATGGGTTTGTGTGTTGTTACCCAAAGAAAAAACACTTTTATCCAATTTTGGGTAATTTACCCAGGTTTGGGAAGCATTGCTGTATAGCAATCCTTAGGTCAACGTTTCTCAACCTCAGCAACTTTAAGATGTGTGAACTTCAACTCCCAGAATGCCCCAGCTGGGGCATTCTGGGAGTTGAAGTTCACACATCTTAAAGTTGCTGAGGTTGAGAAACGCTGCTTTAGGTAATGATTTAGAAAACGATCCTCAAATGTTGGCAGCCCTAACGACTGGCCCAAATGAACCGTATTTTGACATATCAGTTGGGAAAAAGAAATACAAGTGTTTAAGGATATTGGGGCTACTTGCTCCTTGTTTCAAATTCCAAATGGGGCTTCCTTGGAGGGAACTTCCAAATCATATTTAATAATTGTATTTTATGCTGTACTGTTTATGTTCTTATTGGTTTTAACTGTTTGGTTGTGAACCTCCCAGAGTCCCTCCTTGTGGGGGAGTTGGGCGGTGATATAAATTTGATTTATAAATAAATAAACAGACAAACTGAAAAAATGGTTGGGGTAGGAGGTAAAGCTATGCCAGTGCAGAAAACACAACCTCTGTAATGTCCAATCAGGGATAGAGAATTGATACACCAGTTTTTAGACTCATCAGATTCCTCAGTTAATATTTTAGGAAGAGATTTGCTCTGTAAACTTCAGGCCACCATTCATTGCAGAGAAAGTGGAACTTACTGTATCTGGAAATGTCAATACGTCCTGTGGGACAATTGGCTTTCATGATGAAAACTTGACCATCAAGACTTACCAACCTCCTTATGGGGAACTAACCAGCCTGATGTGGGGTATCTGAAATCTGCTGAAGTTGTCAAGATAAGAGTAAAGCTGACACCCACCCACCCCATTTCAAAGACAATGTCCTATCTCCAAAGAAACAGAAGTTGCACAACCATCTCTGGTGGACTCCTACCTACCACAAAGTATTTTGGAGCAACACCCCAGGGAGTCCAGCAAGAAAGCCCAAAGTGGACTCTGAAGATAAACCCATTTATAGATTTGTCCAGGATTTAAGGATTATGAATAATCACGTGATTCCTAGAGGGTATATCCTGCTGCCATCATGAATAACATTCCAGCTTCTAGTCACTGATATTCAGTCACTGATCTCTGTGTTGCATTTTTTATTATCCCTGTGGATCCAGAAAGTCTGTATCTGCTTGCATTTACTTGGAAAGGAAAACAATATATATGGACTCGGTTGCCCCAAGGGTGTGTAGAATCACCTCCTCTTTTTTTCTGATGTTGAAACAGGATCTTCAAGACTTGCTTCTCCTTATCCCAATTTAACCCAATATGCAGACGACCCGCTTTTAGCATCACAAGGCCGAAGAAGAGTGTGAAAAGGATTCTGAACGCCTGCTTCTTCATCTGGCAGGAAGAAGCCACAAGGTCTCGCCATCCGAATTGCAATATTTTAGACAAAAGGTTCACTGCTTGGGATACGTTTTGAGTAAGGGAACTTGAGAACTAACCCAAGAAAGGAAAATCGCTAGGCAGCAACTACCTAGACCTCTGACCGAAGAACAGGTACGTGCCGTACGGGAGCTGCAGGATGTTGCCAGCCAGGGATAACCAGAGACCTGACAGCCAGATTAGTGAAATGTAACTCTAAAGAAATACCTCCACTGGTACCTTGGACTTCTGAACTTGACAAGGGCTTTGTTGAACTAAAACAAGCCCCTGATGAGCGTCCCTGCTCTAGGCCTGCCTGATTACTCAAAGTCATTCCAGTTGTATGGGCATGAGTGAAGGGGGTGGCCTCCGGGGCGCTGATGCAAATCTTTGGGTATAAGCTCCAACCGGCAGAGTTTTATTCAGCTCAGCTTGATCCGGGGGTAGGAGGGTTGGCTGGTTGCTCAGAGAAGTAGCAGCAACTCTTATGGTGATTGAGAAAACCTGTGATGTGGTATAAGGGTGTCCTCTGAAGGTGTATGTGCCACAGGAAGTTGAACCTGGCATTGTCAGTCCTTGCAGGTAAACCAGACAGGAAACACGACCAGATGAGCTATTTCTACTTTATTTTAACAGAATCTTGCAAGTCTGAAAGTACAAATCTCCCACCCTCCCTATTTACTGCCAGAGTAGTTAGAACGGATGCTTCCTAAGTTTCTTTCCTTGACCATTACCCTGTGCGGACTCCTTTTGCTCTTATCTGATCGTTCCCTAGGCAGCGTCTCTCCCCCCCCTGCTCCCGTCCTCCAAGGCCACCCTCACATTTCTTCACGGATTTACCAACCAGACTTGCTAAATAGGGGACTATCTTGTTAGCAACAGAAAACCTACAAATCCATAGGTGCAACACCACCGCTCTCTTACCCCAGCTGATGAGGGAGAACCTCAATTGTGTGATGGAATGGAATTATGAAGGCCTGGCTCAGGGAGATAAACATTTTCTTAGCTCGCCGGAGGAGCGTGGGAGCTACAAGAGGATGAAACTGGCACCTCCCTGAGGAATTCACACTGTTGTGGCCGGCTGACTTGGGAACTGGGGTTTCAGTCTGGGAAGATTCTTGCTAGAGGTTGTAGCTAATAAACATAGCTGAACTGAATTTGCATTGTCTCTTGGAGTTCCTTGGGCTAGGCCTGACATCAATCTTCCCAGACTGAAACCCCAGCTCCCAAGTCAGCCGGCCACAACAGTGTGAATTCCTCAGGGAGGTGACAGTCTCATCCTCTTGTAGCTCCCACGCTCCTCCGGCGAGCTAAGAAAATGTTTATCTCCCTGAGCCAGGCCTTCATAATTCCATTCCATCACAATTGTCTGGAAGGAATAATTTCTGCAGAAACTATACAAACTGATCTAATTGAGATTCCCTTACCAGATGCAGACCTAACGCTTTTTACAGCTGGATCTTCATCTGTGCAACCTGGGAAAAGATATATACAGGACATGCTATGGTCGCTAAGAGGCGTAAACGGCGGAAGCTTGGCCAAGTAACTTGAGCACCGACTCTCAGAATTGGTTGCTCGGTCAGAGCTCTTCCCAATCAGTGAAGGGTGGAGAGTTAAGGTTTAGGCTGATCCTAAGAATGCCTTTTGGAATATGTCATGCAACAGGTGCTCTGTGGAAGCCACAGCTATTCTCTTCTGCTGGAATAAGGCTTTGTTACCTCTGCAGAGAGAAAGATTGTCAATGGAGAGCAGATCCAGGAGATCTCAAGGGCAATTACGCTTCCCCAGCAGCTGGCAGTAATGCATCGCTGTGCTCCTATCAGGGAAGATGCCTCTATTGTGCAAAGAAAATAGATGGCAGATTAGGCTGCTGTGAACGCTGCCATGAAACCCTCGCCACGAAATGTGATGGTAAATGCGATTTATTCCTGAGAAAGGAGATAAAACAACAAACATATAAAAACAATCGTTTTAATCATATAAAAATCATGATTAAAAATTAAATATTATTAAATATTATTAGCAAACCACAAGGCATGGGGAGAGCGAGCATATTTATTTATTTTATTTATTTATACATAGACTTATCCCCACCCATCTCCCCGCAGTGGGGGACTCTGGGCAGTTTACATCAAGTTAAAACAATAAATACATAATTAAAATTTATAAAAAGAAAAACACATTTACACAAATGGAAGGAAGAGAAAAAATCCAAGAGGCCGATGGAAGCCACACCAGGCCTCTAGGGGGCTAGCCAACCCCATCTCTGACAACCTCTCTCCCTGCCCCAGGCCAGATGGCAGAGCCAGGTCTTCAAATCCCTCCGAAAGGCCGGGAGTGAGGGGGCCTGTCTCACCTCCAGGGGCAGGATGTTCCAAAGGGCGGGGGCTACAGCAGAGAAGGCCCGCCTTCTGGACCCCGCTAATCGGAGTTCTTTTGCCGAGGGGGTCCGGAGCATGCCCTCTCTGTGAGAATGGGTGGGACGGGTTGAAATTGTGGGGGCGAGGCGGTCCCTCAGGTAGCCTGGCCCCATGCCCTGTAGGGCTTTAAAGGTGATAACCAACACCTTGAATTGGACCCGGAAGCAAACTGGCACCCAATGCAGCTCACGGAGCAAAGGTGTTATATGGGTCCTTCTTCGGACCCCAAAAATAGCTCGCGTGGCTGCATTCTGAACCAGCTGAAGCTTCCAGATACTCTTCAAGGGTAGCCACATGTAGAGCGCATTGCAGTAGTCTATCTGGGAGATAACAAGGGCATGAGTGACCATTCGATATGCTGGTATGATAGCGGAGCCATTGGAGAATTGTTACGTAGATGTTCCCTTACCATCTCTCAGGACTCACTTATATTTCAACGAGGAGCTTCTGTATCCCCCTGTAACTTATGGGCCTAAAAGAGATCTTAAACAATCCCAGAGGGAAATAGAAAAGAAAAAGGGCCCTGTTGCTGCTGAAGCCAGAGGATAGGCATTCATGCCCCCCTACCTTGGGAATTGCCAAACTAGGGTGTAATTCAATTAGGCAACAAGCCGTAGTGGAAATATTTGCTAATGATACAGGTGTGGCCGTGACCAGTATGAATACTGATCTTGCCCAATCTAGAACAAGCTTGCAGAACCGCATGGCCTTAGATCTACTGTGGGCTACCCAAAGGGGAACTTTGCTTACATTAACACTACTGAGGGTTGCTCTTATAGAGATGATTGTCATAAGATTCATGGAGAGAGAATACACCATTTAGCCATGATTACAGCTGTCCCAAAGGATGTATCGTTGTGGGGTTCTTTGGCTACCTCGCTTTGGCTGGTTACGATAATTAGCAATTATAGCTATTAGTCTTACTGTAATACTAGGTTTGCTTTGCGGTTGCATACAATGTATGGGTGTGTATGGCACTTTTATTTCCCAAGTTTCAATAAAACCAAATAAGAAGACTTGAGACGAGACTTCTTTTAAAATTAGCAGATGTATTTTGATCAAGACACAGCTGGGTGACCCCAGTCAACACATTGGAAAGGAATGTTGACGGAATCACACCTTACAAAGCAAACCTCAGAGTTTTTATAGGTGTTTACAAATGTAGTCAGATGGTACATTCCCCCATAGCCATACAAGGGATTTTTGGGATGGTCTAAGAAGGAATAAAGGTGGCTCCTAAAGAGGTGAATCTAAGTTTAACTTTTTTCTTCTTCTTATCTCTTCTTTGGAATTCAAATTTCTGGCCCTTTTCTCCGCTAGCACCAGCCTGGCACGGAGCTAATTTATAGCTTCAAAAAGCAGTAAGGCATCTGGCTAATTACTTCTAAAGGAAATGGGGGGGGGGGAATGCTGTGCTCTATATTAAGCAAGTTAACCCTTTATAAGTAAGATAGAGTGCACTGTCACATGCATGTTTATACATTATGTGAATATATATATATATATATATATAAAATTGTGTATTAAAATAATGCCCTTCAGGTGTAGAATTTCTGTGTCCCTAGGTTGCTTTCAGAAAATCATTCCAGTATCTGAACAGCTTTTTTGCTGTAAGGACCCAAAGGGAAATTTAAGAATGCAAGAGAAAATTAGATGGAAAATACAGAAAATGGCGATGTAAGCAATGTACCATTATGAGAAGCAAAGGGAGGAGGGAAGGGGGTTGAAAGGCAGGTTTTTAGGTTTTAATGCTTTGTTTTCTTCTGTTTTTCCCCTTCTTCTGAGAACAGCCTTTGCTTTTAAGAACAGGCTCGTGAAGCTGCTGTTAGGTAAAGGCGAGAAAAGGCAAATCAACAGTAAGGCCCAGGAAGAGAAAGTATGCACCTGAATTTGATAAGAAACATGCCATTTTGGTACGTGCATGTAGCTGATGCAGAATTAGTTTCTGAGTGCTTTGTTCCCTCTGGAACGAATTGATCCTACTTGGAGTCGTCCCTTGGAGCAGTGTTTCTCAACCTTGGCCGCTTGAAGAGGTGTGGACTTCAACTCCCAGAATTCCCCAGCCAGCATGGCTGGCTGGGGAATTCTGGGAGTTGAAGTCCACACCTCTTCAAGCGGCCAAGGTTGAGAAACACTGCCTTGGGGAAACCCCTGACCTGCAAATATTTCACCTAAAAGCCTTAATTTCACATGAGCAATAGTGAAAAAGAAAGAGGAACGAGAGGGGTGGAATAGGGCAGAGAGAAAATGGGTTGGTGGAGAAAAGAGAGGACTTTGTTAACTTTTGGTTCGGTCTCTTCCACCCGTAGCAGTTCCAAGTAACCGAGAAAAGTTTTCCCACCACTGATTTAGAGTCAGGGAGAGATTCCCACGATCTTTAACAGGATCCATTGGAGTCGGGCAGCTTAACAGTTCCAGTGAATAAACCAACAAACAACTGCCAGGCAGGGCCCAGCAGGTCTTCTCATCTTCTTATGCTGAAAAAAAGCCTCCAGTTCTAGGAGCAGTCCATCTTTTTGTATCCACTGTTGAGCATCCACCCTAAAGTCTGACTTTGGGGTGGCCGCTGTTGGAAACTGAGGAGCGGGCTAGTGGGATGCACGCTCAAATCCAGCAAAGCCGCTTGGAGGACAGCGTGTTCTAAGCTACAAAGGTTTCGTTCTGAAAAAGAGGAGCTGGAAATGCTGTTGCTGCTGCGGCTTAGATGAAATGTTGTCTGCGAGATGTCTTAAAGCCACGGATACTATTGCAAGAAGTAGCAGCAGCAGCAGCAGCAGCAAGAACGCAGTAGCAAGAGCAACACTCGTAGTAGATTAGCGTCCCGGTGCGAGAAGCGTGTTGCCAAGTCGGGATCGCAGCGGAGGGAGGAAGGAGGAAAAGCATCAAAATATGGAACGCTTCACGAATTTGCGTGTCATCCTTGCGCAGGGGCCATGCTAATCTTCTCTGTATCGTTCCAATTTTAGTATATGTGCTGCCGAAGCGAGCACGAATTAGACATTCTCTAGAAAGCTATATAAACGTCGTTATTAGTGAATATTACAAGTCATGGTGACTAAGAATGTGTCGCCTCATTTTTAAAATTCTGGTTTGTATTAATTTAAAGAAAGCTATGCCCTCTCTTATAGCTCGAAGTTTCGAATATCTATTTTAGAAATTCAGGACGAACTGAATTTCCGTGGACCACGATGGGCAAGGTCGGGTTATGGAAATCAAGGGGCGCGGCGCTGTAGTGGGTGGGAGGTTTCGGGACAAAGAGGTAAGTAAAAATGGCCAACGTTTCAAGAGCCTGGTACGTGTGGTTTCGGATCGCCGTAGATCGAGTTCTCCATTTGCGGTCCAAAGGGGGTAAGAACGACGCATAAGATGTGAAATCAAAGAGGCAACAATTGTCCAACGTTGCTGTGTTGAAGCCATCCTGCTCTCTCGCCCGCTGAAGAGTGAATGGCGTACAGGAGTATTTGTGTAAACGAAGATTTCCACGGCGCAAAAACAGTGCAGCGAAAGATCAACAGTGTTGAGTTCTCCTAGGTTAAAAAGCCTCCTATTATAAGTGACTTATTGGGACAGGTGGAAACTTGGCAAGTAGAGTTGCGTCCATAAAGTGGATAGGTAAAAAAAGGAAGACAAAGAGGAACTTTTAAAACATTTTTTCTTGCCGATCCAGATACTGGCTTGGGGCGAAGGGGGCTCTTAGGGCATTAAAAAGACAAAAATTATTTGTCAATCCGATGCCGGAAGTGTTCGTAAAAGAGGTTAGATGCTTCTTAACCACACTCCCTTGGAGCCCGCTCCTTCCTCCCCGTGCGCAGAGTCAGGCGTCGAGCGTTCTGCTTTCTGGGCTCCTCTAGTTTCCCTTCTTTCCCAGGATGCATTTCGCCCCGCGGTCTCCCTCGCTCGGTCTTCCTCCACCCTGCCTGCCCGCGGCTGACGTCATCGGCCCTTTCGGGGCGGGAGCGAGGAAGCGAGCCATCAACATGGCGGCGGCCCGGACGGACGCGAAGGAGGACTGAGAGGCGGAGGCCAGAGGACGGGCCGCTTCCCGCCCCCCGCGGAGCCGAATTGGACGGCGGAAGACGCGGCCGAGCTCCCCTTTCTGCCCCCCGCCCCGTTTTGCTTCGTGGGGCGCCGCTGCTCCGCCCAGCCTGGTTCTTGCGTTCTCCTGGCGGGGCTCGTTTGAGGGACTGGGCGGGGGGCTCCTCTCGTCCTCTTCCTCCCCCGTTCGAGGCTGTTCGCCCCTTCCAGGGGGCGGGGCGGGTCTCCCACTCGATAGCGGGACGCCCCCCTCGGGGCTTCGCCACTTCCTCCCGCCCCGTGAAGTGTTGTGGGGTGGGCCTCCTCCCTCCCCCTTATCCTTTCAGATTCTTCTGACGACCCTTTTTCTTCCCCAAATTGCGCCCCTCCGTTTTGAGGCTTGCCCCCCCCTTCCCCTTTCCCGAGAGGATTGCAGGGGCTCTTCTTTGCTCCCCACCCCCGGGGGCCTTCAGAACATCTCGGTTTTTTTCTCCTATTTTTTTCCTTCTGCCCCAGATTTCTCTGCCAGACGTTGGTGGAGTTCAGCCTCCCCCCCTCCTTTGAATAAGAGATCACAGAAGTCCCACAGCCCCCCATGTCATCCCCTTGGAAAGGTCTCTCCCTTTTCTCTATCCTGGCAAGGCTTTTCTTTCTGCCCCACCCCCACCCCGGTTGTGATTTGACAGCTTCCTCCCCTCACTTGCTGAACCCCTGTCCCATCTCTTGAACAGTCTATCCACAATCCCACGTTTGATTCTTTGGGTTCTGGCATCCATGACCTGTTGAAGCTTGAATCTGTTACTCTCCTCCATTTTGACAGATATATCCTTGGTCCCTGCCTTTTTCCCTGGGAGAGGCAGATCTGCAGACAATTTTCTCTTCTGTCCTTTTAAGAATAGGGCTGCTTCTTTTCGTTCTATTTGTCTTCCTTAACCCTGAAGCATTTTTAGGTCCCATTCAAGGTTTGCCTTCCTACCATCAAGGGCGTTTATAGGGGGTTGGGTCAGTTTGCCCTTCCATTCTACTCTCACTGAGCTACTAATCTTTTCTTAGTTGTTTCCAAATTAGTGAATCTTTCATGTCAATCCATTTAAGGATCATTTGTCTTACAATCCAGGCTATGGGCTATTTTTTTCTAGGATAACTATTTTCATTTTTTTCCCTGTGTCACTTGGGAGGTGAGTTCATTTAAGTGCTTTCTCCTATCAGCAAACTTGGTTTGCATCCTGACATTAAATTTATATGTGGGAAACTGGAGTCAAGCTCTTCTAAGAGAAGACTGTAAGAGAAGTCTTTGAAAGCATCCTTGTCAACCCTCTGGACACCCCCACCAACTCAGGATGTCAGAGAATCAGCCCAACAACACCCATCATCCAATGAACAATAATGTGGGGGGTGGGGCCCCTGCTGGCAATAACAGAGGGGCCCGCAATCTCAACCAGAACCCCCTCATCAATGTTCGAGATCGCCTCTTCCATGCCCTTTTCTTCAAGATGGCTGTCACTTATGCCCGCCTCTTCCCACCATCCTTCCGTCGCATCTTTGAATTCTTCATACTCCTTAAGGTAATGGTGGGGGATAGAGGGAGATACATTTCCCTTCTATCTGTATATTCTTGTATTGGTTTCAGATATGTTTAGTAATGTTTGAGTGCTCGCCAAGGCTTATGAAAAAAGTTTTAACCTTTACAGATTTGGGGTGGGAGTGGGGCATTTTGTTCCTCACAGAGAACATTGTATTGACTTGTGATATTATACCCTCCCTCCCCCCCCCGCACTTTTTTTTGAATTTACAACACTTCCCATTGCTTAACTTTGATTTCCTGTGCTAGGTGCTACACAGACTATCATGTAATCTTGTTAAGAACAATGAGAATTAATTCATTTTCTTCAAGGTTTGAAAACTCTATTTTGCTCTGCATGCAATACACGTTCTATACTGTATCATTTAAAAAATATATAATACATACTGTATCCCCTTTGTTTTAGCTATCAAATGCTTTTGTATTACTTTTGTAGTTCTTGCAGTACCCCTGAAAGGTAGGGCAGTATTATCCTCATTTGGCAAAAAGCTTAGGCTGAGGCAAAAATGGCTTGTCTAGAGCCAGTACTGGAAGTGAGAGGTTGGTGAGGAATAAAGTGGAACTTCCCGTGACTCAAGTTCTATTGTAATGTGCCCTAAAATCATGCTAGTCTTTTTTGTGATTACACCACACTGCAGTCCTGTGTTCAGCTTCTGATCAGCTATTATTTCAAAACTCCCTTTACATCTAATGCAATCAAGCCATGTACTCGCCATTGTGTATATGTATGCTTAATGTATAGCTGTATTTGTCTTTGTGGAATATGTTTGATTATTTCCAGCCCAGTTTTTTGTTCTTCTATGAACATTTTGAATTTTAGTTCTTTTGCTCTGAGGTGTTAGCAGTTAGCAATCCACCAAACATGGTATCATCAACTTTGGGAAAGATTGGCTCCATCCTTTTATCTAGGTCATTGATAAACTTGCAGGAAAATACTAGGCTCAAGGAGCTTCTCTAAGGTTCTACTGGTTCCTCAGTTCTCTGCCTTGATTTTTCTTTAATTAAATTAGTAGAGCTGTATACCTTGCAAAGGCATAATGTAAAGCCCTTGTTCTTGAGGAACATGAAACATCTTGGACATGTTTTGCCATCTTCTTTGGATTGGTGACATAGCTTTTGGTAAGCTATTTGCTTGCAGCATTGCTTCCTCGTTCATATGCAGTTTGAAGGCAATGGTATTGGTCTACCACATGGGACTATTGTAAGGATTATAACAAGATTACATGATATGTTTAGAGCTCCCAGAAAAGCAAGAAAGAGAGAATTCCTGTGGGCTAGATATAAAAAGCTCCATAAATTTGCTAGGCTGTAAAAAAGATTTATTGGTCCCCCAGAAGGCTACTAATCCATGTTTCTATAGTAGAGCAGGAGGAAAAATGGTTTTGAAAACCAGCATGGGAGGAAAAAAAAAATTAGTCTCTGGCAGGCTAATTGTTGTTGTTGTTTTGCTTTGATATCTTAAAGTTGCCTTCTCATCAGCTGACTCTGCCCAGCCAGCTGGCAGCACTCACTGACCTTGGCTGATCTAGAAAGCAAAACAGGGTCAGCCCTGGTTAATATTTGGATGCAGAATGGCTGGGAGATCCAGGGCTGACAGCTGGGCTGGGTAGTGAAACAAAATCTCAGAAGGTGGCAATGGCTGCCTTATGAGCTGTTTCCAAGGAAACCACTTGATACAAGTCACCAGAATTCAAACTCACCTTGATGGTGACTTTATTTTCTGAATGATGCAGATTAGTATAGGATAGACAGACAGATATTCTGGCAGCTGCCTTAATTTCTGGAGTGGTTACAACGGAAGAGGCCTTCCATGTGCCACATCTTGCTCAGAAATGAAGTGGACTGGCTGAGAGGAGGAGGAAGAGAGAACGCTGTCTTGCTTCTGGAAACTTGTTAAGAATGGAAAACCTTTGAAAGACCATTAGTCCATGGGGAAAGGCAGTTATGGTTGGAGGGGGCACGGAGCCAGGACCAAAAGTGAACCAAGTTTTAATGATTTTATAGCCCCCTCCCGTCATTTTTATGTGACACAGTGTGTGTAATCAGGTTCCTTTATAAAGTTAAAGCATGATGGAGCATTCATATTTATCTTGGAGAGAACTGTGGGATGGGGAGGTTGCACTGTTGTAATTTGTTGCTCTTTGTCTGTCAGGCTCTCTTTGTCCTCTTCATTCTGGCATACATTCACATCACCTTCTCCCGTTCACCCATCAACTGCCTGGAGCACGTCCGGGACAAGTGGCCACGGGATGGCATCCTACGAGTTGAGATCCAACGCAATTCCAGCCGTAACCCCGTTTTTCTCCAGTTCTGCGAGAGTGAGAGGTTTCCAGGCTTGGTGGTTGAGGCTGCTGTTGGGGAGGAAGAGGAAGAGGAGGATGAAGAAGAAATGACTGTGGAGATGTTTGAGAACAGCTCCATCAAGGTACCATGAGGGAGAAGAATGTGTTGCTTTGTTAATGATTATGCTTTTTCCCATATACCTTCCCAAAGCAGGAACTTGCCCATTGTCACCACCAAATGATTACCCTTTGGTCTGATCTAATATGGCTAGTACTATGAGAGAGGGAGAAAATTCTTCCATACTGCTTTCTTTAAATAATTAAGTGTCTATGCCTCCTGTATGCTCCTTTCCTTGCTTTTGTCTTCAGTGAAAAATCCCCAAATTGTGAATTTCAAAGAGAAGGGAGATACTTCAGCACCGTGCTCATTTAGGTTGCTCTTCATTCCCTTTTAAGCTCGATAATATTTCTTCTTAGGTTGGGGGCTTGCCAGCAGTGCAAAGCTATAGATTATTTAAAGGTGAATGTTCCTGTGGTTAATTGACCCCAAGAAAAGGTTTTGGAAAATGCCATGAGAATACTTTTTATGGCGCCATATAAATAAGAGAAGTAGATAAGAAATTGCCTTGTTGAATCAGATTGTCCAGTTGATCCAGTTCCAGGTTGAATCAGATTGTCCAGTTGATCCAGTTCCAGGTTGTGGCTGATCAAGTTCAACAGAGAAGGTCAGAAAGAAAGGACTGTTCTCTTATAGCTCTGGTTCCAAAAGATAGACTGCCCCTATTGTTGTTTTTAAAAGAATGACTCTGTCAGACTGAAGTTTATTGAAAAGAGGACAGCCAGGGTGGTGAGCTGGGAAAAGTTTACCCTGATGAAAAGCACACTAAAAGGTGACATTTTGTCCTCAGGTAATCTGTAGAGCTCTCATGTGGAAGGTGGAGGAGTGAGGGCAGATCTAGAAGCAATGAATAGATGGTTCAGGGAAGATTTTGACTGAATGTTAGGAGAAATGTCCTCCCAGAATGAACTGTGCGATGCTGAAAGAGACTATCTTAAGAAGTAATGGGCTGTTTTTTGCTACAAACATTTAATCAGAAGTTCAAAAGGCCATCTGTCAAGGGTAAATAGATTCAGAATCCTGCATTAAACAGGGATGAACTGGTCTTCCCAATTTTATATGTCTAGATGTAGGTTTAATTTAGCTATCATAGATGATGGCTATTAACAGACCTCTCTTCTGTCAGTTCTTAAAGGTTGGTTTGAAAAGGCTGTTTTCTGGGCCTGTTGGAGTCATTTTGGAAGGCCTTATTTATTTAACAATAGTATTTCCAACCTCCCCTTTGTAAAAATCACAAAGTATAATATAAACACATTGTAATACAGTGATAATTGATCTTTAAAAAGGATTGAAAGCAGTGCAGTGTTAAATGATTTAGAAGTTTAGAAAAGGTAAATTAACAGTCTTTCCAAAAGTATAACAAACAAGGACCTGTTGTAGCTCCAGAACAATGCATTCTACTCCCGAGGAGAAACACAGGATAACATAGTTATCTATGTATTTATTTTAGAAATTTATAAGGCTGCCCAACTCTGGGGAGCGTACAGTACAATAAGTCATACAATACAATTTAAAAAAAAGTCCACCCAAAACGTTGGAAGAAAAACAACCATTAAAAGAAGACGAACATGCAGGACCTGCCACCCATCTAACCCAAAGACTGGGGGAAAAGCCAGGTTTTTGGAGCTCATTTGAACCCGGCCATGGTGGAGACCATCCGAGGGATGGCGTTCCAGAGGGCAGGTGCTGCAGCAGAGAAGGCACATTTCCTAGATCCCAGCATGTGACCTTGCTTAATGGTTTAACCTTGGGTCACAAGGCAAACAAGGAATTCCTAAGTGTGCTATTTGCATATCTTGTGTTAATTTGTAGATCTCTGAGCTCCATTCTTGAAAATAACTGGCATTCCTTGAGTGCCATCTTCAGCATTGCCTGCAAAGTGTCTAATATATCTACTTTGGAGGTTCTCTTGCCTTGTCAATCTGCAGAGTGGGAACTGTATTATCCACTTAACATCACAGGCTTGATGCTTAAGAGCATGGTGACTTTCTTCAAACTGGGAAGCAAGTCAGTCAGTGGCAGCCAGAGGACATAAATAGGAAATCAGGTAGTTGATCAGTTGGAAATGAGCTGCTGATTAGCTCTGAATGAAATGCTGCAGGACTCTTATATTGTTGATGTGTAGCTGAGTACCTGGCTCTGATGCTACTTTCTGGACATGGGACACGATGAAGATCCTCTGGAATGGGCCAGCAATGTTCTGTCCTTTCAAAAAGGCAGTCCAGAAGAAGAGAATTTTGGCTCTGAGGTTAGGGACGGTCTCAAGAAACTCAAGAAAATCAGATCCTGACATTGCTTGAGACTGAGCATTTAATGTCCTCCCTAAATAGGGCTTCTCAACTGCCCGCAGAGTAGTTCATAAACATCTGTAGGATTCTTTCTGCACTTGTTTCTCTTGGTTTTTCAACTGATACGATGTATTTATTTTTTAAAATAATTTTTATTGAAATTTTTGATTACAATAGTAAAAGCAAATGCAAACTAAACTCAGAGAGAGAGAGAAAGAATAAAAAGTGCAAGGAAAGAAAAAGGAAAAAGAAAAAGAAAATAAGATAAAGAAAAAGCAAAGAAATATTTAAAGAAGTGACTTCCAATCTTTATCACAAGTATAAACAAGCTTAATAACTTCACTCCCTATGAGGTTACAAATATCTCTTCTCATAACCCATCCTTTATCTACATGCACATCCATAAATCATCAACTTTTCCATCCTAGGGTCAGCAAAAAGTCCATAAAGTCCAGAGCTTTATAGAAACATGTCTTATTTTAACCTTGGTCAAACAAACCAACTTTACATTCCTTCCTTTTACTTCTAACAATCTTGATCTTAATTCATTCAGATGTCATAGGATTTGATCTCTCTTCAATTTTCTTTTTCCCATTCCAAAGGCTTCCTCGAAGCTTTAGCAAACCTCTTTTGTAAATCTAATAAAAAGTCATTATTCAGGTCATTCTCTTCGTTTATCATTTGTATTTCTGCTTTAATTTTCAAAGCTTTAACCAACTTCTGTATATCCAGTAGAAAGTCCTTATCCGGATCATTCTCTTGGCTTGTCATTTGTATTTCCATTTTAGCTGCCTTCTGTGTCTTATAATCCACACTTTTTTATTATCCAGTATTTCTGATTCTGATATTTCTACATCAGGCAAAATTTGTTTCATATCTGTCATTCCTTCATTAACATCTTTTGGACATAATCTATCCATAGAAGCAGATATCATTGCTGATATTGTAGCTGCTAATTTC
Source organism: Python bivittatus (assembly GCF_059951505.1). Taxonomy (NCBI): domain Eukaryota; kingdom Metazoa; phylum Chordata; class Lepidosauria; order Squamata; family Pythonidae; genus Python; species Python bivittatus. The sequence goes on from NW_028277087.1 coordinate 6,451,736, forward strand.
TGACCCTATTCTTCAAAAATCTCCTGGAGTATTTCAAATATCATAACATTTTGTGTCATTTTATAAATCCCAGTGCTAACAAAAACAAAATGCAAGGTTTCACTTTTTTCCCCTTTTCTGCCTGGAATCTTTAGTCCCCTCTAGTGTCCAGTTTCTGAAATCATAAAGTCTCAAATCTCTGTTATGACGCAGGATAGACAAAACTGTTTAGTTCCCACAAAAGGCTGTTTATTTATATAATTATTTCCAAAACTTATAGTAAAGGTCTTAATATTCCAAATTTATCTAGACCCTTAATACATTTATAACTTTCTTGGATCAAAGTCTTATTTAGCTTTTTGCCATATATTTCCAATTGTTTAAATTCTTAAGCCTATAGTTGACTTTTCTTTTGTTCAAAATGAAGGTAAATTCACCAGGTGGCTTTTCAAACTTGTCATTCCGAAGAACTCTAATAACCCTAAAGTAGTTAATTTCCAAAAGTGATTAGAAAGTGAGGTTAGCAAACCCAGTGTCCTTTAAAAGGTTCCACTGCAGCTGTGGACATGATGGCTGTTTCCTTCGTCTGTCTCCTGGAGCTCAGACCCATGGGAGACCACTGCCCTGCGGTCTGCCTGTGAGGAGTAGCCGTCCAGAGCATGTGTGGGAAATTTCCCATCCTCTCCTTATCTGGAAAGGTTCCTTAGAACCAGTCTACTTGCTGGTTCTTCAGTCTTTGCCGCAGTCATCTCCAAGCATTCAGACGTGCTAGTTCGCCATGCCTCCCCTGAAAGTTGAACTTTGTGATGTTTTTAACTGTCACTATTTGCTGCAGCTAACTTGGGTGTGCAAGATAAAACGAGGAATGTGCAAACAGGCCTGTGTACTGACTCTCCTGATGGGAAGTTGGTTGATAACATAGTAGAGCTAGGATCTTTTTCTGCCCATAGGAATGCAGAAAAGCTGCAGAACATCATGAGAACAATAGAAGCTTAGCTTGAAAAGGGTATATATATTTCTGCTCCGTATTGATATTAATAGGTGCCTGTAATTGTTTTGGCAACGCCTGTTCAAACTCTAACCGGAGGATTTGCTGAATTAAGATTTCTCTTGGAAGCAGGTTTAAACAGGAGAATGAATTATGCAAGGGAAGGAATATATGCAGATTCTCTTTAATTTATATAATTGGGGTAAACATTAACTTAAATAAAACTTCAAGATATATACTATATATATGATTGCATCCAGTGAGATTTGGGAAGGGGGAGCAATGTCTTTGTAATGTACACAGTCAAGAGAGCCAGTGTAGTTTATTGGCTGAGGTCTTGAACTAAGAACAAGGAGAACTATGTTCAAGTCCCCTTTTGATTGTGGAAATTCCTTGGGGGACTTTGGGCCTCCCTCTCAGCCCAAGAGCCACTGTGGAGTAGTGAGAAAGATGTTGGATTAGATGTAGGGAGAGTTGGGTTCTAGTCCCCCCTCAGCCACAGATTACCCCCTGGGGAACTTTGGACCAAACCCTCCCTTTCAGCCCAAGAGCCTGGGTGGTGTAGTGGTGAAGATGCTGAACCAGGAGCAGGAGACCTGATTCTGGTCTCCTTCAGCCATGGAAGCTACTGGGTCACTCTCTTAGCCCAGCATACTTCACAGGGTAGTTATTGTAGGAAAGAAAGAGGGAGGGTGTGAGCCTTCAGCTCCTGAATGAAAGGTGGGATATAAATCTAACAAATAAATAAAGTTGCACTGTATGGGAAATAGGTAATTTTTTTTCATAGATCTAATTCACCTAATGCTCCTCTCAACTGAAAGACCTACGAAAAGTCTTGTTCTGTCAACTCATCTAGACTGCCTCCCTCAACCTGGCGTCTTCTAGATGAGACAGATTTCAAATTTCCCATAATACCTAACCAGGGCTTTTCTTTCCCCCATTGCTCTCTGTTTTCTGATACTCAGAGCTAAATGCCTCTGAACTAAGCTAAGAAATGCCATTATCTCTTTGACAGCAAAATTGAGATGAATCTTGTGTGGAGAATTACTTTGCTTTTTGTTTGTTTTGAACCTTCTGCTCATTGATTTCAAGTTGTTACAGGTTGAGGGAAACTTCAGTCTCCACTTTTCCTCTTTTTGATTAGGTATAGATGCATTACCAAAAAACTTATGTTATGCTGCCTTATTGCTTCAGACTCACACTGTGTTCTGGTCCTGAAAAGCGTAACTCAACCTCTGGGTACCCAGAGTAATTGGGTGGCATATAAATTTAACATATTATTATTAATTATGTTGTTGCTGTTGCTGCTGTTGCTGCTGTTGCTTAATTAACCTCTTTTTTTTCCTTCTGCCCCACCCTTGTAGTTCATTTAAGTTGCCTGTGGCTATGCCTGCTACTTGTGGTTCTGTGACATAAAGTTACCCTTCTGCTTTTCATTGTGGCTGTTGTTTTCCTTTTCTGGTGTATTGCAAGATCTCCACAGTCAACATAAATTACTATGTCCCTTTAAAATACTATCTGCCCTCATCCTGTGTGGGTAATTATGACTGAAGTATATAAAGGATTGGTTTGAACCTGATTAATGGCTTGCCTTGTATGGCAAAAACCTGCCTCTGAAGCATCCTTTGGGAGGAACTTATTGATTTAACTCAATTTACTTTTTAATTTCATTTCCTTTTTTTCACATAATTCCACTATATTCCTTCTGGTAAGACTCAAGAGAACAGATTAAAAACCAGTGGAATATGTCCACTATTACATTTTCAGTCCTAAAACGGTATCAGTAAGACAGTATTATTTTGACAGATACAACCCGCAATAAAATATTGTGGTGTGAATGTTTATGATCAAGATGGCAGGTTTATGTCATCCTCTGCAATACCTTTATCTTTTTTTCCTGCATTAGCTGTTTGGGGTTCTCTCCCCACCCAATCTAAACTGTTAATCCGAATGAAGAATAGTTTACATGGTGTTTCCATTTTGCATTTTATTTGATTTTATACTATTTTTTAGAGTGTTTTACAGGTAGTCCTTGTTTAGTGACTGCAATTGGTTCCCATGACTTGGTCATTAAGCAAAATGATTGCTAAGTGAACACATGACACAGAGAGAGAGAGACTGCAAAGATCACTGGTTGCTGCCATCTCATTCAGATAAAGTTCTCTCTGACAGTGTCCTGTGCCTGACCTGGTTTTTTCCCCATTTTTTTGCCCCCTCACAGGGCAGAGACATTGCTTAAACAAGCTATCTCTTCCTGAGCCGTTTTTCTCTGCAGCACAGTGCATCTCTAAAAAGTGCTAACTGCAAGTTAACAAACTCAGCTCTGTGACCTTATTTATTTATTAAACAAATTTATATAACTACCCAACTCACACACAGTGACTCCTGGCAGCTTACAAAAATCAGACCCCAAATACAAAACCCACTAGACCCCCCCCCCATCCTCCTGGTGACAACAGTGCATTTGCAGTAGCCATTTGATGGGCTCCTTATCAACCTGGGATCCCCAGGCCTGCTGGCAAACCAACCCTTCAGGGCCCTTCAGAAGAGTATCAGGGTGGGGGCCAGTCTTATCTCCAGGGGTATGATGTTCCATAGGGAGGGAACCATTTCTTGACTCTGCCAGATGAACCTCCTTAATGGAGAGGACCGGTAACATACCCTGCCTCCCCAATCTGGTGGGTCAGGTACATGTAGCTGGGAAAGGTGATCCTTCAAATAATTAGTTGATCAGAGCCCTCCCTACTGGCAGCTGCTGCCTGAAACTGACCAGACCTTAATCATTTTCACACGAGGGCTTTTGTTGTCGTACATGAGTGCATTGATCAGAAAATGAATTTTTGTATTACCATTTATTACTGTCGTATTTGCAAATAGTCACTATATGTGGCAGTTGCTAAACAAGGACTACCTGTATTGTAAGTTGCCCAGAGCGCATTTGGCCAGAGGGTGGTTAAAACATTTTAATAAGTAAATAAATTGGGTTGGGGGGCCTGAGGAATCATTAGTCCCTCTGTTGTGGAAGACATTGTATAGGGACTTGCTCTTCAGGTCGTCTTTAATTCCTCTGTATGTGTCTTTCTTCCTTCATTGACAGTTTGATCTGGATATTGAACCCAAGATCTTCCACAAGCCATCTCGGTTGAGTAATGCCCATATCCTGGCCCCCAATGAAAGCCAAGAATTCTCCTTCAGCAGCGAGCCAGCCTCTAAAGGTATGCAGCCTCTCAGCGAGACTGTGTCCGAGTTTGAGATGCTAGCCAAAGCAGGTAAAGATACGTTGTTCTTACCTTCCATCCTGTTCCTCCTGTCCATCACATTTTCTTCATTCTCCCCATTGCACCTGTCACATTTTCCTTTCAGCATTTATGAGTTCTCCATCCATCCATCCATCCACCACTCACTCTACACTCCCTCCCTGCCATGAGAATTTAACTAGATTTCCAAAGTGGCATGTGACCTAAATTTCCTTTGGGAAGGAGTGGGCTTGCTGCAGAGAAAGCCCCTCTGCTTGTGACCACCTGTTGGGTGTTGGGGATGGGCTATATGATACAAAACCTTTCATATCTAAACCTCTAGCACCTGGTGATAGAGAGGAGCGTATGGAAGGGGGAGCAGTATTGCAATGGAGAAAATGGCACAGCTTTAGCTAAGAAAGCAACATTTCGGAGACATTTGTGTGTGGGCTCCATTTACTAGTATCCTGAAATCAGTCTTGCATCTCAGCCTTCAGGGTGGAGAGGCTGGATACAAGCTTTTCCTTTAGGGACATTTCTTCTTCAGTTATGCTGAAACATTCTTATTTGGCACCTTAAATAAGGATTTGACAGGTGAAATAAACTGGTTATGATGATTACTGAATACTGTGTTTAGTCATAGTCTGCTCCTGTGCCAGCTGCTGTGGGTTTTCAGCATACTGGACTACATGCATCTTTGGTCTGGTCAATTTCTGATGGTTTTAGACACAGAGAAGGAACTCTGTATACCTAAATCACCTGCTGGATTAAGTTAAAAACTTGATCCAGTCCTCTTTCTCCTTTGGTTGGTGGTAGGATGCTCCTGACAATTCAGAAGCATTAGGATTTGTAAAAAGTCTGACTTACTGTGAACAAGCTTCATGAAAAACCTGTTTGTTTAACTTAGCCCAAAGGAGAGTAAGGGGAAAGATGGTAGATAGAATCATGCAAAACATAAATCAGGATTTTTCAAACTTGTTCAGGTTGCAGAACCTGTTATTACAAACAATCCTGAGGCAAAAAAAAAAAAAATCAAGAAGCAAAACAGTCTTTCACAGAACTCCATCAAGTACTCACAGTACACCACTGTTCTGTGGAACCCAATCTGAAAAACCCTGGCGTGGGGAAGGATACCTTTTTCTCTCTCCCTCATAGTGTTAGAACTCAAGGTCATCCTTTGAAACAAAATGCACGGAGGTTCAGGATTGATAGAAGGAAATACTTTTTCACATAGATAATTTAACTCTCAACTTTGCTGCTGGTCAGTGTAGCAATGATAGGTAATTTGGATGGCTGTGGAAAGAGATGGGTGAGGTTCATGGGGGCCAGGCTATCTAAGGTTACTAACAGCATTGTTTGCTACCACTTGAATCATAGGCACCATACCTTATATAGAGGTTGCTGGAAGGGAGCTCTTCCTTTCCAGTATAGGCTTGTGAGATTCCCAGATGTATCCAGCCAGCCGCTGGGTGACACAGAACATTAGACTGGATGGGCTTGTGGCCTGATCCAACAGGGCTCTTCTTAGGTTCTTATATTCTTATTTTCATGTTTCAGTCCTTTGGTTAAGGCCAGTCAACCTGAAATCAGAAGTTTACACTTTTATCTGCTCTGAAAGGTTCTGGCTCATTGCTCCTGAAGCCTACCTGAGATTTGTACAAATCCCAGTTTGCAATCCTAGTTAGTAAGGGGTGCAAAAAGCCAGGATCCTGGTTAGTTTTGCTCTGACTTCCTCACCATTGGATTCCCAAAAATGCTGGGAGTACAGCCCTCAACAAACCTGATTATTTGCCATGCTGGAATTGGATATTCCAATATATCTATGGGGTGATGAATTGGGAATGGCCAGTAGTAGCTTGAGCCTGCAGAAGGAGCCTTATGGTGCAAAATCAGCTCATGTGCACCACTTATAGTAAACCAGGATTCTCCAAGACCCTGATTGATTGCTTATTTTTATTTACTACATTTATGCCCCACCTTCCTGTTCAGAAAATGCATTGAAAGGGGCTTGCTTTTTCAAATGTGCACACCAAAGAAGCATAGAAATCAATAAATAAAACACAAATAATGCAGTCTTTTAAAAAAAGTTGCCTGCCTGTGCAATTAAAGTGTGTGTTTTTGACATCATGATGCCTGCTCTGATTTTCATGCCATTTGAATAAACATTTCTAAACTGTGTCTTTATTTCTTTTACCCTGGCCTTCTAAAACAATTCTTTTTGGCTGTATCTCTAGTCTGGCCGCAAGAAGAGTACATTGTGGAGTATTCCTTTGAATATGGATTCCTCCGCTTATCCCAAAGCACTCGCCAACGCCTGAGCATTCCTGTCATGGTGGTGACCCTGGGTAAATTTCTATTTTACTGTTCCATTCTTAACCGTTGTTAGTTATGACTTGCTTCAAGCAGCTCGTAAGCTTGGAAACGATAGAAGGGTTATCCAACTAATAATCAGGCTACCACAGTATAATATTTTGTTGCAGGTTTTGCTTGGCTGTCGCTGCAAATATTTGCATATGCTACCAACAAGCATTCAGTGCAAGTGAGAATAAATGACAATGAAACGCATCAGCAGCAGGAGATTCATGGTTTAAAAGCAGAGGTATCATGGGGAGGGAGGGGGCTCTGAAGGAGTGACAGTGGAGGACATCAACTCCCCTAACCTTAAGAACTGCTTCTGTATTTTAAAATAAATTTTGTTTTAGTTTAAATGTTTGGCTTACTAATTTAGCTAGTGTTTCTTGAGTATCAGGGAACACAGAGTTTGCAAGTGATTGCTCACTCTAACAATTTCATTGTTTCCAAACATATAGAGAAATTGTGAATTGTTGTCTGTCTCCTTACAGCTAAAATAGCTGATGGATATTTGATCTCCTAAGAGGGAGCCCAGATTAAAAATAGAAAGTAGGAATTCTGATTCTGTAGCACATGAGGCCCAACAGGCTGCTGAATGGAGGAGGACAGCGTTTTCTTCTTGAGCCATGGGGTTCCAGGAATGCTCACCCCACATACATCTCTGGTACCCACCAGTCTCCCAGCAGATTTTTTTTTATCAAAATGTTCTTTTGGCTTAGACACGTGGGAAACTGACATGCTACTAAACAAAGCACAGCCTCCGCCATCATTTTTATCTTCAAGAATGCCTCGAGGCCCAAGTGGCTCCATAAATATCCTTAGAGAATAAGAAATATTTTTATTTTCTTTTGAAGTGTGTCCCCAACTATCCCCAGAAAGACCAAAGGTAAGCAGGAATAGTTGGGATGAGATGTGTGCTAGAGGAAACAGTAGGCAGCAGTTTGGTAAAATGGCCCTTTTTAACTGACTTCCGTGGCAGCCCTTTTGTCACAAGATACCCGTCCTCCCCTGGGACCCAGAACATTAAACTTCTCAGTGGGCCCAGCAGTCCAAAAAATCACTGGGGTGGTCCTTAAGGTTAAATGGCAAAGGAAGAGTTTGCTGGAGGCTTTTAGTCATAGAGTTTTCCCAAGGAAAGAAGAAGAGAAGACAAGACTCCTCCTAGTTTATATGGATTGCAAACTTTCCAGGACGCAGGGGAGAATCAAGAATCATTAGAGTTTTGATTTTATTTCAGATGGGCTCAAAGCTTTATCCAGTTCCTTTCAAAAGTATTTTTCCCTGACATTCAGTTTCCATTTTGGATCTGGCCATTGTTACCTTGTTCAGACTTACTCTTTGCATCCAGTTATTTTTCTCTAAGACCAAGACCCATTTGTGTTTCCCTTCACTATTATGTATTTTATAATAAAGCAAATAGTATTTTAAATAGACATTTTTAGTGCCAGCTTGTGCCTTGGGAATGTTGGTAACACACTTCAAATGGTCTAAACCTCTGCAAATTGACTACCTTCCTTCCTGAAAGGTGAAGGCATTTTCCTTCTTTTAGCCTTGTTTCTATCTCCCTTACATTACAATGAGTTCTGTAGTAAGTTGATAATAAGCTGTAATAAGCTGTTGAGTAATAGAATGCATACTCTCCATGCATAAGATCCCAGGTTCAACTTCTGTCAACCTCCACTTAAAAGAATTGTGAATAGTAGAAGAGCTACAGAGCAAAACAGGAAATAGGGCATAACAAATATTCTAGAGGATTTGAGTCAAGAGTCCGGGAATAATACAGGTAGTCCTCGTTTAACAACCACAAATGAGACCGGAAAATTCATGGTTAAGTGTGGCAGTTGTTAAGCAAGACATCACGTGACTACACCCAATTTTATGACATTTTTTGCAGTGGTCATTAAACAAATCACCATGGTCGTTATGTGAATTACACAATCATTAAGTGAATCACAAGGTTCCCCATTGATTTTGCTTGCCAGAAGCTGACTGGGAAGGTCACAAATGATGATCACGTGACCTTCCTATATGGCGATCATGTGACCCTGGAACGCTGCAACCATTGTAAGTGCGAGCTGGTTGCCGAGCACTCAGATTGCAATCACGTGACCGTGGCGGTACCGCAATAGTTGTAAGTGTGAGGACCAGTCATAAGTCACTTTTCAGTGCCGTCATAACTTCAAATGATTGCTAAACGAATGGTCGTTAAGTGAGGACTACCTGTGGGGCTTATAAGGAGGAGTGACCTTATGGAGGAGCTGGAAGCAAAGATGTGTGTAGCCAGAAGGTGAGGGTGAAGGTGCTGCTCCCTCCCCCCATTCTTACTTATAAAGTCTTCCAGTATGGTACAATTTTCTAACCAGCACTTTCTGTTTCCTATGTTCTATTCAAGGTTCCTTTTCTCCCAGCCAAATGCCTCCTTCCTAGCACTTTTTCATTTCCCTTTCAGACATTAGGGTATATTTCCAGCTTCTGTGACTCCCCATGACCTGGACGTTTTGCATCTTGGGTGTGAAATTCTGCGTGTTGAACTTTTCTGCTGCAATTTAGCTTTGTCTGTATTAATTCTTCTTACAGATCCCACACGAGACCAGTGCTTTGGGGACAGGTTCAGCCGTCTTTTATTGGATGAGTTCCTAGGATACGATGACATTCTCATGTCCAGTGTGAAAGCCTTGGCTGAAAATGAAGAGAATAAAGGTTCGCAAAATGGGCACTGGGGTTGGAGTGTTAGTACAAGCCTGTGATGTGCTGCGTTGAGATTGTTTTGGTCTCTCAGCTGCTGCACAAGTTGCAGGGTTTTGCATTACATTTTGTATTGTTTTTACCTGCTGTAAGCCACCCAGAGTTGCTCCATAGTTGGGCAGCTATATAAATTGGAGAAATAAATAATTTAAACCATCTCCCAAAAAGAAGTGTGGGAAGCTTTGAAATTTGGCTGTTTGAAGTGGGAGATGGTCATTATCCAGCTATATCTGTGGGATGGTTTTGTGTCTGTGGAGAAATATCCTGCTACTTTTACTTGCCAAGTTTGTGGCTAAGCAACTTTTCTTCTTTACAACAATATCATAGAGTCCAACTCATTGCTCTGTACAGGAATCCAAGTTAAAGCTGGGGTAATGGGTAGCTGACCAACATTTGCTTAAGTGTTGCAAGTGTAATCATCTTCCTAATTACAATTTACTCACTGTTCACAGACATGAAAGCCTTAGCAATATTTTCTGGAATGCAGTTCTTCTGCTTGGGCCTTGGTTAGGGAGTTGTACGTATCAAATAATCTTGGATAGATTACACTCTCTTGTAGAGGAGGCTATTTTGAAGACTGTTCAGACACTTCCAAAATAGAGCTGTGAAGTTGCAAGTTGGTTGGGGACTGGCCATTAGGAAAATTACACAGTAGTGTTTTGTCAGCCACATTGATTGCCAGTCTGTTTCTAGGAAAAATGGCAACTTTGGGTGTTCATTTGAAAGCCTTGAATGGCTCCCCCTTTGATACTGGTGATTTTTGGAGGACCTCCAGGACCTCCCCCCCAAATGAAACGAGGTAGAAAACGGCCTACTAGGCTGTGGGGCATCAGTAATGGAATAACCCCTCCCCACCCCAGTTTTCAAATTCCTAGTCCCTGTGGCTGAGAAAATAATGCAGTGGAAATCTCAGGAGCCAAAATAGGCATCTTTGAAAAGTCACAGTAGTAGAATAGGCTGCATTACGTCTCTTTGTGGCTGGCAGAGGAAATGCAGGTGCAGAGGTAGCAAAATTAGACTTCACCTAATTTGTGCAGATTTAGGCTTTTTGGCTTTTGTGGCTTATGGAACATGCCCTAAAAGCTTTGCCTGGCACCTTCCTTTCAGCCGTTTGCTAGGCTGTCAGGAAGATGTTGTTTGAGTGCCCTTTTGAGAGGGTGACTGGTGGTTGACTGATGGAATTGAGGTATTTTTTTTCCTTTTGGTGAAGAACAACTGTTTACTTTGAGCGTGTGCACCTTTGAATCAGTCTTGACTCCTGGCGACTACAGGACAAGTTTTCTAGGGAGTATTTTTGGAAGCGTTTTGCCATTGCCGCCTTCTAAAGACTAAGAAGGAGAGCGCGGCCCAAGGTCACCCAGCTGGCTTCCGGGCCTAAGGCAGGATTAGAACTCATGGTCTCCTGACTCTTACACCAGACCTTTTAACCATTAGGCCAAACTGGCTCTCAGGCTGTTACTATTTTTATGTATCCAAATATACATATTGCAATAGAAGAGAATATTATGTAGCCCAGGATTGAACTGTTGGATTTGTAATATTCTCTGAGCTTGGTTGTTTTTCTTTCATTACCAGGCTAGGTAACATCATCAGTGCGAGGGAAATGTATTGCCAAGCACTGGCCAGGTGCCAGACAATTGGTTCTTTTGGTACCCAGAGACATTGAACACACCAGTAAATAAGATTTTAAGCTTTATCGTTAACTCTAGCAGACAGATTTAAACAGAAACACAACTTGAGATTTATTATCAAAATTAGCAGGCAAATTAAACAGAAACATAAAAGCATATAACATATAAAAGCATAGCATACCAAGCAAGATGATAACCAATCTCCCTTCAGCCATTGGGAGCCCCAGTGGAAATGACATTGGAGATACCCCGAGGCAGCCAATTCACACAGCACCCAGGGCTAGGTTTGTGTTGAAGCTCAAGCGGCAATACCAGGGTCTTTTACCAAAACCGCACAACCTCGCTTCCATGGTGCCGAGATTGCAGGACCTGACCTTGGCTAGATGGTGCACCTGTTCATCACGTGGCCAGAGTAAAATACAAATCAGCTAAACATTATTATGACTCAGAGTGAACTCTAAGCTTCTTAATACGAAGGAGAAATTAAAAGATGTCACCCCACTCCTTGACATCTTTTAATACAGTGGTCTTCCGCATTGCCACTGCAGGAGAGTAGGGTTTGCTGGCTGTTTATATAGAGTAGCTTGTCCTGCCAGTCTTGGTGGGTGTATGGACTTCTTGGTTAGTTTCCTGATTAGGGTATTATTTCCTGATTATTCATGTAGTGCTGCTTCCTGCTTCTCTGGGTATTGGCTGCTGGGAAAGATGTGCTCTGGTCTGGTTTTTTTTTTCTTCCTTGACTTTTGGTTATATTTTTGAACAGTGTATGGATCAGGTTTATCTTTATGAGGTTATATATTGCGGGGGGGGAGATAGATGTGTCTTTGTGTGTGTGTGTATGCACATACGTACATACATACATGTTTGTGTTATGTACAGAGAAAGTATTCTGGTGATCTTTATTTGTGGAACTCCATATTGTTGATTTGGGATTAATGGGTGGTAAGTAGAGGCATCCATGGGTGTGGGTTAAAAAACTCCAGGTGGTGCCCACAGCCATGCTCACAAAGCCAAACATGTGGGGCATGTAAAAAAAGGGGCAGGGTTTTGACTGTGTGATTGCGGCCACCATCTTAATTTTTTTTTTACACCCCCTTCCTTGCAGATACCCCTGGTGGTGGATTTTATATTGCTTTGATTATTGTAAATTGCCCAGAATCTTGGGAGCTGGGGGTTATATACATAAATGATATGAAATTCCTCTAAAATAGTACAATGAATGTTTTGCATTCAAGTGATGTTTCATCTCTTTGGTTCATTATTAGCTTGGCTGTAAGTGGGCTGATCACATGCAAATACCCCAGGCCAGTGTTTCTCAACCTTGGCAACTTGAAGATGTATGGACTTCAACTCCCAGAATTCCTCTTGCTGGCTGGAGAATTCTGGGAGTGGAAGTCCACACATTTTCAAGTTGCCAAGGTTGAGAAACACTGCCCAGGCTGTGTGAAAACTTTCTTAGAGAGCCTGTATATCCAACTTCTTAGAGTGCTGTTGAACGAATAAGTGCCCCCATTCCTCATGTTATTTTTTCCACCTTTTTCTGTACTGGTACAACAGGTTTCCTTCGCAATGTAGTCTCTGGGGAACACTATCGTTTCATCAGCATGTGGATGGCCAGGACTTCCTATGTAGCAGCCTTCGTTATCATGGTGATCTTTGTGAGTGCTTTTCTTCTCTTTCTTTCCCCAGCCTGACTCAGTGATTTTGATTCCCAGGATTTCCAACCAGTGTGGGAGGCACCAGACAGCTGAGTTATGCGTCACGGGCTACATGCCAGACATAGCATTGCTCAAGGCGGCTTTGCGTTGGGTGCAAAATGGTTCTCAGTTAAATCAGTTAATATCATGATATAAATCAGTTACTGGGATTAGAAGATGATCCTGCGCATGAAATGGTGCCCACTACTCTTTAGCTTTTCCAGCTGCTGTTTTATTCAGTGTGTATCTCCCAAGTGTCTTGTAGCCTCTGGCTCTTATCAGCAGCTGAACAACAAGGAGAGGAATACAAGATGAAATGTTGCGCAGACGTGTAGTACTTACAGTTACACAACTACAAAGCTCTATATGACAGTTGATGAAAGTAATCAAAGGTTTTGGCTGTGTTTCTGGTTGCAAAATTAACAAAAAGAAAACAAAGATAGTATCAAGGCGTTTAACTCCTGAAGAAGATTTTGTGAAAGAAGGGACTGGTTGTGGTATAACAAAAAACCCAGTGAAATATTTAGGACTTTATCTGATGGGATGTGATTAAGACATATTTCAAAATAATTATTAAAAATATGGAAAGAAATAAAACAAGACCTTAAAAGGTGGAAAAACTTAAAACTTTCCTGGCTGGGATTTATCATGACAGTAAAAATGAATATATTACCCAAGATAAACTTCCCATTTCAAATGACACCAATTCAAGTCTCAGACAAAAATTTGCAAGACTGGCAAAGAACAATTAATAGATTTATATGGAGCGGGGAAAAACCAAGAGTAAGGTCCAGAAATTTGCAGGACTGAGGGTTCTTCTATAATGTTAATACTGTATATGACACACACCTGAAAATAAATTCATTTTTTAAAATTCATTTATGGTAGGGCTGCTGGGGGAATCATCCCACTTGCAAAACCTCTGCATTCCGCTCATCTAGAGCCAGTTTCTTGCTATTTACCAGCCTGGATCTGCATTATCTTGTCATTCAATTTTTAGTGAGATTGGTTAATCCTGTGAATGTGTTACCCAGTTTGCATTTGGGGTACCTCTTAGACAATCCATAATGGGACCTACCTGGAAGAACACGGGTGGATCTGGGAAGTTCTTCTGAGGATAATAACTCATTTCCTCCAACACTAAAAACAAAACTTTGGGGTGGTTAAGTGAATTGTGTCTTTAATTTTAATTCCAGACAGCGATTTTCAACTATCAGAATCGATGAGAACACTTTCCGATTTTCATGGTTGGCTTGGGGCTTTAATGTTTACCTGCCTGTCTCTTTTCAGACTCTGTCTGTTTCCATGTTGTTGCGTTACTCGCATCACCAGATCTTCGTTTTCATTGGTAAGCTTTAAACATTCTTTCTGTGGGTTTCTGTGGTGTGAGCTGTCCACGTGAGCTTGATGAGAGAATTGAGAAGCCACGAATCATGGGTTTTTTTTAGTGTTTTGACTGTAGTTTTTAATATAACATAAGGAGGAACTTATTTAAATGTATTAAATGCCATTAATGTGATTAATCTGAATGTAGGAGTAATTGTATTAGGTGCAGTCAGTACATCTAATCTTAATTCAGTTTAAATGAAAACTTTGCCTGCTCCATTTGCTCTTGGCATACCATGCAAAGATTGGGAGTAGCTACCAACCTTGAAAACCTGCATATTCCTGGCTTAAACACTGCCGTGGTGTATTTGCTCAGTCACTCATGCTCTGGTCACCTCCAATCTGGACTACTGTAATGCGCTCTATATGGGGCTGCCCTTGAAGGGTATCTGGAAGCTTCAACTGGTGCTGAATGCAGTCCTAGAAGAGCATATATTACACCTCTGCTTCGTGAGTTGCATTGGCTGCCAGGTTGCTTCCGGGTCCAGTTCAAGGTGCTGGTTTTGACCTTTAAAGCCCTTCATGGCATGGGGCTGGGTTATCTGAGGGACCACCTCTCCCCGATCACATCAGCCCATCCCATTAGATCTGGTAGGGAAAGTATGCTATGGGTTCCATCGGCCTGGGGCTTGCATTTGGTGGGTCCCAGGAGGTGGGCCTTCCCTGCCGTGGCTTCCTCCTTGTGGAACATTCTCCCCCTTTAGTGAGGCTCGCCCCTTCCCTGCTGTCATTTAGGAAGTCCCTCAACCTGGTTGTATCATCAGGCCTGGGGGTCTTTGGGAACTGGAGACATCCTTAGATGGCTCCACTGTAATTGATATTCTGCTCTCTCCGTGGGGTTTGTATATTTTAAAACCCAATTTTTAAAAAAATTGTCATCATGTTTTTATTTTAATAATAACCTTTTATTTTTTTATATGCCTGTTTTTATTCACTTGTTATTTTATTAATTGTTGTATGCCGCCCAGTCACTTTGTGTGAGATGGGCAGCTATATAAATGTGATCTATACATAAATATAAATAAATAAATTTGCATCCTAATCCTGCTAAATAACTATTTCCTGATACTCTGGCATGTTGTATGCAATGATTTGTTTTAATGAACAGCATAGCCAAGAAATATTTTGTTATTTGTTCATCCTTGAGTGAATCATCATCTTGGTATCCTGGTATTAGATGACATCTGGCTGTTTTTACTGGCTGGAACCCTCTTAAATGATGGAAGTTTAATTTTCTAGCAGGGAGTGAAGTTGCACTGGACCTCTAGAAAGCCTGCAGCTGATGTTCTTAGGCAGACCTGTTACAAGAGACCTTTACAAAGTAGGAGATGCTGGATCTCAGACTTTTTCCCTGTGAATGTTGAGCAGTGGTTTCTCAGTCTAGGACTCAGGCATCTGAAATCAGTGGTTGCTTTCTGATACTCTAGGCTGGGATCTTGTACCTGCTTGCTCTGGAATATCCTCAGCTTTGACCTGCAGAGCCTGTACCCGGCCACTGAGTGGTCCATTTTTCTTGTCCCATGAAGTTGCTTTATACTTGGGAAGATGGGAGCTGTAGCTGAACAGGCCAGGAAGGCAATAGTCCTGCCCCGATACCATCTTACTCTGCCCAGCAGTGGCTCTTCAAATTCTTTTACCTGGGATCCCGTTTAACTTGTGGTAGTTGGCTTTGTTCCTGGGTCATCCTGCAGGCCAAGAAAAATGATTCTAATTTGTCTCTTGCCTGAGTTCCACCTTTTGAACTTGACTCCCTTTCCCTTTTCCAGTGGACCTGTTGCAGATGCTGGAAATGAATATGACAATCGCCTTTCCGGCAGCTCCTTTGCTGACAGTCATCTTGGCTCTCGTAGGTAAGGAGGCCGCCTCAGCTTTTAACCTCCAGAAAGAGTCAGCCTTGGTGGGGAAAGGAGCATGTAGTCCCTTTTGGTCGGAGGGAACCCACTGCTTTTCCAACCAGACTTTACTTGCTTCTGCTTATTTATTTATTTCCCATTTATTTGCCAGCTTACAATTTAAAAAGTAAGAACGATCCCATGGAAAAAAGACTTCATAAGCAGCCCAAAGACAGCCATGTAAACCAAAAGCCCCATCCAATAGTTGCTCAACCCTCAACCTGCCCCAAGACCTCAGAGCATACCCAGGTCTCCAGTAGTTTCCTGAGCATCATCAAAGTGGGAGACTGTCAGATCTTTTAGACTGCTTAGGCCTGAAGCAGGTTCTCCAAGCAATGTAAACTAACTCACATTTTTTTAAAAAACGAATTCATCTGACTTAGAACATTTGAAAATAGAAAGAAAAGGAAGTTGTTTGCCTCCCCAGTCTGTGTCTCGTCCTTCCCCAATTCTGAACGCTTGTCAGATATAAGGACTTCAACTCCCAGAATTCTCAGCAATGACTGTGCTGTCCAGGCAACTCAAGAGATTTGGCCCACCCATCTGGAAGGCACCCAGGTTGGGGAAAGAGTCTCCCCTTTCTATCCATAACCCTTCCAGGAACTGCCTAGGAAAAGACCATTAGGAATGTCAGAATGGCTGCATTGACATCTCCTGCAGCTTCCAGCTTCCCAATTGTGTATTATATTTACTTGCCTTTAAATATACTCATTAAAAAAAGCTAGGTGTGGGAGTTGAATAATATTTCATTTTTCCTCCTTTTAACATGAAAAAGTACCAGGTTTATTGATATGTAGGCACTTCTTTTTACCATAAGCACAGCTGCATGTATATTCTTTTTGATTAAAAAAACCACATTTCTACCTTCTCTAAGCTGTGCTCAAGCTAGATTAATTAATTAATTAAAAGTAATTAATTAATTAAAAGTAATTAATAAATAAAACTAATTTAAACCTGTATAGATTTATAAATTAAGTAGATGAGAAATAGAGCTTGGTCAGTGAAAAGGCTGCTGAAAATGAAGGATCTTCACTAGTGGCAAAAGTTGTTAAAGATGGACAAGTCTCTCTCGGCAGAGGGTTCCAATGATTAGGGGCCACTCCAGGAGGGACCGTCTCCCCCATCTAAATGAAATGTAATTCAAGCACTGATGACATGCAATGAGGAGTTTAATTATTGAGCAAGTTCATGCGCACAACAACTGAATTTGGCCACCAGAATAAAAGCATGCGGTTCTGAATAACATACTCAGCCAACTCTGAGGACAGCTGGTGTGACCACACTATAGAATTCCCACGCCCAGCGTCCTTCAGCCACCCCTCTGCCTTTTGAGATGTCAGCTGCCCCACCCCACCACACTTTCAGAAATATCTTCCAAAGGACTGGAAACATTGTCTTCTTGAAGATGAATGCAGTTTTCTGTGGTTACGCGGAGCACAGTCTGTGGATTTAAAGCCAGCCTCTGGGTTGCAGAGGTTTCATTGGTGCGTGAAGGCATCAAGTGTGTCCCACCCTTGAGAAATATGGAGGGAGATAGCCTCTCAGACAGCATGTTGGTATTCTCTCCCTTTCCTTTCCTCTTCCCACAGGCATGGAGGCCATCATGTCTGAGTTCTTCAATGACACCACCACGGCCTTCTATATCATCCTCATTGTGTGGTTGGCAGACCAGTACGATGCGATCTGCTGCCATACCAACACGAGCAAGAGGCACTGGCTGAGGTACGAACCTGGGACCTGGCTCAGGCAGGGACAGGCCAGCGGCCTCCCTGGGCCAGAGGTGGCAACCTTTGGGAAGCTTGGAGGGGGGGAGCTTTTAACATTTTTGGAGGAGTCACAATGGGCAGAATGGACGAGAACCTATCGTGCCCATGGGCTTTTCAGGGTTCCTCAGAAAAGCAGCTTAGGGAGCCACAGAATGGCCATCCCTGATTTAGAGCAGCACTTAGATCTTCAGCTGACTCTGCCTTGCCTGATGGGTCGTCTGTCTTTAGTGTCACACGCTGCTGGGCTCACTTTTTCAGCTTGGAGGCCTCTTGGTATTCTTGTTGATATGGCCCTCCTGGGTCTAGTTTGGCTCCTAAGCCCTGGCCACTCCAGCATCTTCTCCCAACCAGCTGACCTCCCAATAGCGTCATTGCCACCTTCCTTCCCTAGTTTAATCTCTCACTGATTACAGCACACGGGCGGCTTCCCTCTCTCGGTTGCATCACTTCACTTTTACACTTTTCGACAGTTTGAAGTGAAGGGGGGGGAAAAAACTATTTATGTCCAAAAAGGAAGGATGGAAGCAAACTGGATTTTGTAAATATTGTATATAAATGTGCGTGTATGCATATTTTTATTTCTGCTTCTCTTCAGGTTTTTCTACTTGTACCATTTTGCCTTTTACGCTTACCATTATCGTTTCAATGGGCAATATAGCAGCTTAGCCTTGGTAACTTCGTGGCTTTTCATACAGGTAGGCTACTGGCTCTAAAATAGCTCTTAAAGCATTGAATGGACCCCCCAATCCTGACAGACTGCAAAAGATAGAATCAGTTCAAGAATTTAGCTTTCCTGAGGAAAAAAAAGTATTTCAGACATCATTTACCAAGTTTCTGGTCCGTTTGCTTTCAGGCATGTAAATCACACACACTTGAAAGCTCAGAGGTTATCCAGGTATCATCCTGTCTTCTTGCACACCTAGCCCCAAGTAAAAGGTAAAATCTATATTGTGGAGCACAAAAGGCAGGATAGTGGTAGCTGGTAGAGAATTTTCTGGCAGTGATTCGCTCCGTTGGCTCCCCATCATAGCCAGGAAACTGGTGGCTTTGACTGGCTGCACCGTGTTCACCTTGGGAATCACCACAAGGCCAGGAGAGCAGCCAGCCAGGGGGATTCAGGGAAAGACGGTTGGGATTGCAGGCTTGTGGTCTCGTCCTGCTGACCTGAGCTAAAACATCCCACTCAGTCTTTACCAACTGCCTTTAATGGAGTTGGAGCAGGAATGGGCATGATGCATTTTGCTAAATTAAGGTATGATTCATGCAGGGCAGGGAATTTGGCCTTTCTTAACAGAGTCTGAGTTACTTATTTATTATTTATGTATTTATGTATGCAATTTTTATAGCCGCCCATCTCAATCCAAGTGCCACTTGCCACTTAGATGGCAAATGTGCAGAGTCTCTTCTGTTGTTGTTGTTGTCATTCTATCTTCATTTTGCACAACACAAGGTGGCATAGGTAATGCTTCCACCTCTTATTTTCCCACAACAATAACCCTGTGAGGTGGGTCGAGCTGAAAGAGAGGGACTGACCCAAAGCCACTTAGCTGTCTTTCTTACCTAAGGAAGGACTAGAACTCATAGTCTCCCAGTTTCTAGCCCAGGACCTTAGCCACTACACCAACTGGCTCTCTTTAAAGCTTGAGGAGGGGCATATGGCCCCAATTCATACCCTGTGGGTGGGAGAGCCTCCTTGCTCAGCCCAGTCATTAAGGCTCTTCTCTCCTGCTCCTCTGTTTCCCACCTCTCCCTGGCAGCATTCCATGATCTACTTTTTCCACCATTACGAGTTGCCAGCCATCCTCCAGCAGATCCGGATCCAAGAGATGCTGCTCCAGAACCAGCAGGTGGGGACCCAGACTGCTCTCCAGGATAACCTCAATAACAACACGACGGTTGCTCCAACTGGTTCAGCCGACCAGCAGCCCCACCTGGATGCGAGCCCTGCTGGGGCAGGAGATGGCTCCCTGGCCTCTGGGGAAGACCATATTACCATGGCCTCCAGCACCAGTGTCTCCCTGGGGAATGACTTGAATTGGGTGGCAGAGACAGCGGCTGTCATCACAGAAGCATCATTCCTGTCCAACCTGAGCAGTTCTTTTTTGGACTCCAGGGCTGCTCCAGCAGTTGTGGCTGGTGGGACTTTGCAGGACATGGACCCTGCTTCGAACACGATGACCCAGATTTTGGTTAGTAGTGACGGTATGGAAGTGGGATCTATCACTATTGAGCGCATGTCAA
Organism: Python bivittatus; assembly: GCF_059951505.1. Classification (NCBI taxonomy): domain Eukaryota; kingdom Metazoa; phylum Chordata; class Lepidosauria; order Squamata; family Pythonidae; genus Python; species Python bivittatus. Next base: position 6,471,649 of record NW_028277087.1, read on the forward strand.
CAGTTGGGATTCTTGAGACCAATACACTTTCTGTCACAGCCCATTCTTATTCAGAGCCTGAAGATATTCCTCAGCCATCAGAGAATTCAGCAGGCCAGACTGATCCTCTGCAGACAGACTCCTCACAAGGTTTGGCTTTAAGGGGACTACTGAGCCAGGCCTCTGAAGGACTTGCCGAGAGGGATCCCGGTCCACTTTCCCCAGAAAATATGATCTCTTGATCCTGTGAAGCGGCTGCTTCTCCTGAACTCCTTACTCCGCAGGAGATTGGATCTCTTTCTGATCGCATAACGAATTCCTCTTAGAGGAGAAAGAGGCAGAGCTAGAATGTAAGATACAGAAAGAGTCATCTTTTCTCCCACCTTCCAAGCCCAGGAAAGAAAAATCTGAATAAAAAGAGCAGAAGTGATTGTCGATGTTAGTCCCTGCATCTGAATCGAATCTTTGGGTGCCTCCTCTCCCTTGCAGCTGACCACAGCGGTTTCCGTATCTTTCTCAGTGAAATGCGTTAAGCCCCAGCTTCTCTTCTCCATCCGCCCCCCCCCGCCCCGTTTCTCAAACTGCATGAAATCACGGGACTCCCTCTTGGTATCTGCTGGAGATCTTAATTTGTATTTAGACCCTTTTGTTTGCATTCGGTTCTGTCTGAAGGGGTGCTTGGAAATGCCAGGAAAAAACGGGTATCGTGACAAAGTGTTTTGAATGCAACTTGGATTTGGGTGGGTGGCCAGTGTGATTGTAAAGAGAAATTGACCCTCAAGTAGAAGGAGCAGCATGCCAAGCTGGCATGAGCTGGCTTTAGAACTATCAACGGGAACTCTTACTTGAAAGGTCTTATACTTGAGCCCTAAAAAAAAAAATCTGAATTTTTGTCACTTGGACTGCATCTGCTTATGTATAAACACCATGTTGATTTCTCTTTTTTCTAAAGAGAGTTGTAGAGGATTATTTAAATAACACAACATGCTTAGAAAGAAGTATGTTGTCCCATCCCCCCACCCCCCATCCTTGAACTCAAATCCTTTTCTTCGATAACTGAGCCCACCCAATACAAGTGATTCACTCATCTCTGGAGCTAGGCCTTCCATAAGGAAAAGATGGCAGTCTTAGATGTATTTCCTCTTAGCCTCCAAGGGGGAGAAGTCCAGTGATGGATGGAAACAATTGTGCAGGAGCTCTTGAGATTGTGGCCCCTTAGCACTCATGGTGGGTGGGTGGATTGGAAGAGAACCTTGAAATTTATTTCCCCTTACAGCAGTCTCGAATTGGTGCAGGTTAATGCTTTCAAATGCCAGGCAGGGAATTGCACTTAAGAGTTCAAAGAGAAGAGCAAAAGAGATGGGGTGGGCTGGACTCATTAGAGCCAGTGGAATGGTTGAAAAATTAGTTTTTCTTTTACACTTCTCTTGTCAATTCAGCTGAAGAGTTCCCATATAGCTGCTGCTTACGCACTTAATGAGGATGATTGCATTGTCCGGGGATAGGGTTTCATCCTGCTGTCTTTTCAGCGGGATGCCTCTGAGCAGCAAGTACAGAATTGGAGGAGGAAATAACTTCCCCAGCATGACCATTAGTCACTGCTCTTCCCTTTCTGGAATAAGGCCTCTCCCATCAATTGGGAGCAGCCATGGTTGGCAACCAGATTTCGTAGTTGGCCTTGGAAATGAGTGCCTTTTGTAGATTCCCCAAATCTAGCAAGAGGGAGGAATGATTGGGGGCTGGGTTTGAGCAGTAGGAAGGGTGAGCAGACCCCTGGGTTTCTGAAGGGAGCTCTGACCCCCACCCCCACCCCCCTCCATGACCTTCCAAATAAGGAATTGAAGAGTCAAATCTCTGGAACCTTAAGTTGTGTACCGTAAAGGAGGAGAGAAGCTGAAGGCAGGTCACTCCAGGTTGCGAGAATGTCTTCACTCTACCTTTGCTGGGTGGACTGCCCACTGCTTGGTTTGGAAATCCAAAGATGAATGGCAGGCAGGCACTTCCCACCCACCCCGCATAATGATGGCCCATTCTTGTGCAATAGATGAGTTGTATTCTTGACCATGTGTTGATTCTCTACCCAGATTGGTCACTGAAGACACTTCTATGTAGTCAGATTTTGGGACTTTCTGCTTTTCAGGTTTTTTTGGGGTGGGGGCAGAATTGGATGGAAGAAAGAGAATGAAACTAAATAACCTGAATAGAGTTCATTCTGTTTAATGTACAAAATGTTTGTATGTGTGCGTGTATATATATATATATAGTATATATAGTATATATGCTGTATAAATACTGTATTTAATCGTTATTTGCTCTTTTTCCTTTCCTCATTGTCAAGTATACCCTTTGTGGGGGCAGGGGGAGGGGGTACAAGTGCCAGCACCATAGCAAAATTCACAGCTCCCAGGGAATGTTCATCTGTTCATGGTAGGGATATTCTCTTATAGAGAGCTAAGTTTCCTTTACAGATCTAATACTTCTCTTTTTATTGGTCTGGCTGGTGGTTTTGCCCATCCCCAAATGAATGGCTTTGCTTCTGCTCTTTCTGTTAACAGTCCGTCTTCTGCTCAGCATCACTACTCTTGGCCTCCAGCTATCACCACGCATCCTGGAATTCAGTCACTAATTCAGAGGTTTAGAATAAGGCTCAGGGAAACCAGGGCTTCACCCGTTTACCACCAAACTGCCATTTTAATGTGAGAGAAGCAGGAAGACTCAGTCCATGGGATGTAATCATATATTAAAATTAGAGCAAATTTGAGGTTTCTGCTGGCTCCGCCCACGTTTTGAATTGGCCAGGCCCAAGCGTGACTTTCAGTCACAATATATTGCTCGCTCCTGCTCTGGAAGCCTTATCACTGTTCTTAATATGAACTAATCTCTCTAAAAGTGCCTCTGTTCTTCAGATTACAAAATATTCCCCCAACTGGAGCATCCACCTGCGTTTATTTTTCCATTCCCCACCCCAGATATTGGGCTGTGAGAGTACAGGATCCTTTTGGGAGGAGAAAATCCAAAGCCAAGTTTGCGTTTCTAGAATGTAACTAGGCAAGAAAGAAAAAAAAATCATTTTATTTTTCTAAAAGTGAAAATATTTTAATTCCTCTTCTGGTTCTTAGTCTATCACCCATCTAGTTTTGCTTTAAAATAAATAAAATCAACAGAAGTCTTTTTTAAATGTGCATGGTAGCTGAATTCAGCCTTCTCCCAATCTTGCCCCTTCCAGGTCTGTGGGACTACACTTCCAATTATTTCCAAACATTATGGGCTGGCAGCAGTGGGAACTGGGGTCCAATACCTCTTGAAGGGCACCAGATTTCAGAAGGCTGTTCTGCACGTAGCTGTAAAAGCTTCACAGACCTTTTATGGTCCCACCAACTCCCTTGAATTTGCATTGCGTAAAAATAAATACCAAAGGGAAAACCCCGACGTGGCTGATTATGCGAACCTGTAAGATGTACTTGAACTTTGGTTTCATGCCCAAGAACCATGCCTGCTTTGTTTTTCAGCAAATTCCTTTTGAAAAATTGGGCTTGAGCATTGATACTTGGCATTTAAATGTATTTATTTGGTTTTTATTTATTTGTAAGATTTATAAACTGCCTTATACCAGACGCTGTATGGGAAAATGTCACCTCAAAGAGACCCTGTGGAAACTTTTAGGCACATACCTCATGTATTTCTTTGGTTTCCAGCCTGTTCATCTCCACAAAAAATAATCAAAATGGTGATCGTTGCAGCCTTTCCTGCCCTACAGCGTAACCTTAGTATTACATATATGAGGTAGGGGTGTGCAGAGAGCTGAATTCAAAGTACAAATTCTGTGTTTGGCGCACACACATAACACCTGTTGGAAACGTGTTAAAGCATTTGCATCTTGCTCTGGACTCACGTGGCTACCCACTGCAGCTGCCGTGTAATTACGGGAAATAAGTCATTTAGCGTAAGGTGACCCTGATGGGCTACACAAGCGCCTATGTGTGCTCTGAATTCAGATTTTGCCCTTTAACTCTGGAGATCTGCACAGTTGTAATATGAATTTGTGCATGCTAAGCTGGTGTAGTCTGTCATGGGGCTAGGTTTCTCCGGCTCAGTATGAAACATGACTCCCATCAGGGTGCTAAAGAAAACAGCTGATTTAAATAGGACAGTCTTATGAAAGGCCGAGTCAAAATTGGTGGGGGTGTTTCTATCTAGCTCAGTATTTTCTGCTGCCAGGAACATTTAAGGACAGAAGTGGGCTATCTTTTCCTCTGTGGTGCCACGGGCTGCAGGAGTCACCATGATGCGACATCTTTAGAGGGGCTGGCATTTTAGTCCTTTCCCCCCTTATTTTTTTGGCAAAGGTCACTGCTTTTTATAATACAACGGGCATGCCAAATCCATTGGAAATATAATACAAATATTTGACTTACTGTGCTGCTCCAATGAACTGGTAGTGCAGTTATGTCCCCCCACACTTGAGTGCCATGGGACACTAAAGATTGTCCTTAGGCTGCCCTAGGGTCTCTAGCAGAAAAACCCTGCTGCCCAGGGTTTGTTTAGCGGAAGATGCTGGACACTGATGGTCTTCTCCATGCCATGGATCTGTCTTGCATTTGATCTGTCACTCAGTATGTGGAGCTTCGTTGTATTCTACTCCCATCTCATCTGAAGGACAGTCCCTCCAATCTGAGACTTAACTAGAGATTGAAGTGGTGGCCACCTTGTGCAAAAACTTCTCAACTTTCCACTAAGCTGGGAAGATCTGGGTGACCACCAGATGACAGTGGTGAGTTACCACTTTTAAATTCTCTTTTCTGTCCACTAGTGGTCATCTGGATTTTTTGCAGATCTAGTACCTCTAAGCAGAAAAAAAAGCTTTTTTGCTGGTTATCTATAGCTCACTGCTACCTCTTTGGGAAAAACTCTTGGAGGTGAGAAGGAGCTTTCATTTCAGAGGTTTCTCAGATACCTCCTACTTTTCTTCAACTGAGACCTCTTCCCTGCAGGCCAAGTACTCTACTTGTCACATGCCCTCCTTAGTATTAAATGATACAAGAATTGGGACTCTCTTTGGATTTTGTAATAGCCATGAACACCTCCGTTAATCTCTGAAGTGGTCCCAATCTTGTTTTTGCTTGTACTTAAGCTGTACTTCTGAATTTCCACATCTTTCTTAAAAATTCATTCTGAATCCTGCATATTATTCATTCTCAATTAAAAAAGCTTCAGGCTGGGTAGAACGACAGTGCACTGTCTTTAAATTAAATAAATATAGATGAGAGATTTGAAGCAGAACATACAATAAGCTCAAAAACCAATTCAGGATTTTTTGGTAATGGGCTGACACTTTCTAATCAATTGCTCTTGAGAGTTGCTTGCTTACAAGCTGAGTACATTGTTAAATTGGTTTGCTAAGTCACTGGTAGAGATGAAAAGGAAAACCTAGTATTAAATATACGGAATCAGCAAGTTTGAAATCCTCCTGCCTGTAAACTTGAGTTTGGTTTACCACCAGGCATATGGCTGAGAACCTGACTTCTGCATTCATACTTAATGGAGTAAGTTCCAATATTTTAAAGTCAGTGATGTATTGCCAATTTACTCCAGTTCCTTCAAGTACATTAGGTTTAATGATATAAAATGTGAATTGGTTTGTTATCTCACCAACTCAGTCTCCCCTGCTGCAAAATAAAGAAAAAAATCAAGAATACAATGGAGGGTAGTTTGGGAAAAGTGAGGAACTAAGGAACTATGCCCCAGTCTCTCTTCCTTTCCTCAAATAGAAGCATGTCAGTTTGCGGGAAACCAGGGTGGAGAACCAGGGCTTGATCTGTGTTTTCTATAAATAATACTATTCAGAAAAAGGGGATTTTTCAGGAACCAATCTTAATCAGCCAAAGCAGTCTACAAAACTACAGTTGCTCTCTGATCTGAAAAGGCTTTCTGGAACCTGAGCTATGAAACTAAGTGAAGCTCTGTCAAATCTCATTTGACAACCTAAACCTCAGCCTGTTAAGCCTAAGCTGTTTGATCAGAACAGGGTGCCCTCTACCCCCCCAAAAAACTTTTTCACATCCCAGCATCTTAAGCAGAGAGACTTTGGGGGTTGGCAGAATGTTAAACTACGTAAAGAAATCACGCCTAAGGCAAACGGTTTGGATAAAGCAAAACTGTGCTATGTGTGAACTGTGTTACAACAGAGCTGTGCAGAAGTTCCTCCATTTTCCCACAGATCACCTGAATGAAACCTTGCTTAACCTGAGCTGGTAGGTAAGATCTATAGGTGCACTGCAAATTTTATAAAGTAGAAGATAAAACTTACCCAAACCCCTACTTCCCCCTCCCAGCTTGATTTTCTACTGTACTTTCCATGATACGGTGTGGTCACAGGGCTCGGTGATGTTCTTGCTCTCCTCCATGTTGAGGGGGCCAATGGGGTCTCAGACCCCCTCCCTTTGGCTTTCTGCCCACCCTGGAATAAAAACCTTTCACGCAGATTTGCCTAATTAAAAAGGAAAGTTTCTAAGGATAGTTGGAGCCCACCAGTGCAATCCCACAGCGATAAACATTTTCAAACTCTGCCAGTTTGCTGTGCAAATCAGTAAACTGAATAATAGCAACAAGAAAAGGTCTCTGGGGCCAGATATAAAAAGTGAACTCTGAGGCTGCCTTCAGCAGAGCGAGTCTGAAGTTGGCAGCAGCTCTGTTGTTCATCCTTCCTTCTGGTGCCCTTTTGATGTGTTGGAAATGCCCACCATCTCAAGTTTTGGTTTGGGGCTCTGATGTGTCCACCCAGAATATCAGGAGAGAGCCTGTTCAAGGAAGGCTGCTCTCTCCTTTTTATTGTCCAGAATTGGCTCAGGGGAGGGGAGGGAAGCCAGGAGCCTTCTCTCTGCAAAGTGGATGCTGCACCATTGAACTCCAAATGTGCCAGGGGGTCCATCTGACTTGTCCTGAGTCCAATCAGCAGAAGCTTTTCTAAGCCTCAAATCCTGCCCCCGCTGAGACCAGAGCAAATTAGAGGTGGGCAGGTCCCTCTGAAGTCCTGAAGCCGTTCTTTGTGCCCACCATCTCAAAATTATACAGCCAAATTTTGGTGGAAAACTATTGAGAAATGAAATTATAGTGATGGAGGGAATAGCCATCCCCCAAAGGGCACGTAAGTTTAGGCTTACCCAATATCACTCCCCATTGCTTCCCTCTCCTCCCCTCCAGGAATCCTACCTCTGTCCACTTTGGTGATGTCATTACTTGACCTATTGCAGTCTTTGGTTGCCCTGTCCCCTGGGATGTCTCCCAGTGTCTCCCAACTGCTAGGAACTTGTCCCCTCCATGTAAATAAAACTGTTTCCAAGAATTCAGTCTCTCTTCTGCTTGTTCCATGTGCATCTTCATTAGCCACAGGCTGTGCTGCTAAGTTATGACACCTCTGGCTAACATCAGAACAGCATCCTATCAGCTGAGACTTTGCTTCCTCTGGTCCAGCACTGTCTACTCTGTCTTCCAGAAGCCCCTCCAAGGTCAACGTGGCAAACTTTGTTGAGGATTCCAGGAACTGAATGCCTGCCCCCCAACTCTGCCTCCACCCAGCTATGGCTGTGCCTGATGGACATACGTGGCTAACTTAACAAGTCACACAATTTGGGCTATGCAGCCTGGTTACTAGCTGGCTGTGATGGATAATGAGCTTCAGGGTCCCCGGCAGAGAATTTGCAATGAAGGTTGCTTTACAGTGGATTCAGCCAGAAACAATCTGCTCTCCAGAATACGTGCTCCACCCTTCTGCTCAGCCTTCTCCTGTCTTCTCTTAGTTCAGCAGCTCCCGTTCTTTGAAGCTTCCTAGAAATTGTGCCTGGCTAGTCAGGTGTCAAAAGACTAGCGAAAGCTCAAGAAGTGTGCTCCTTCTAGGTCGCCCAAATCAGCAACAGGGTTTCACAGAACAGAAAGTAACAATCAGCACCTGCTGAACATGGACCCGTGAAGGCAACTTAGTACAACTGTGAATTAATTAACTCGGATCCCAAACATAACTAGTCCTGCCTGTTTGTCGGCTGTTGTGCCACCATCTTTCTCAGCCTGATGGCTTTTGCAATAGACAGGGATGAAGTGGGGACTTTCCACATGCAAACAAGGGTGACCAGCAACCCACGGCCCCTGGGATGAAAACTGATCTGGGGAAGGCAGGGAGAGCTAGAACAAAATGTCTCCCAACAAATAGTCTACTTCTCTCATTGTTTGGCTTTTTGCACCGGCATTCTTCACCAGGAACAGAGGAGTCCGTACAGAGTCCAGTTCGATTGCCCCACTCCATCACCTGTCCTCATTGGTCTCCCTGATTAGTGCCTTCAGGGCAGGGGGCAGCCGAGGAGCTTTGGGGGGTGGTCCAAGGGCCACCATGAGCTCGCTCTTCCGCACCAGGGCTTCCCTCAGCTGCTCCCGCATAACCTCAATTCTGCTCTCCAGCTCCTTCAACTCCTTCTGCTTGGCTTCCTTGCTGTCCTGCTGGGGGTCCTGGCCGTTCATGCAGTGCCAAACAACAGGGCCTTGTCTCTCATCTTCTGATGCCTCCTCTGGGGCGTTATCAATGTTAAAGTGCACCCGTTTGTCTTCCTTCTTCATCGCTGTGCAACGGAGGTTATTCCAGCCTGCCTGGCTGGGCAGCGGCTCGGGTTCATTTGGAGGCTGTTGAAGGTTGCATCTTTGGAGGAAGGTAGAGGGAAAGAATAAAGAGCAAAAAAGTCATGATGTCCCATTTTTTCTTTAAAAATGGAATTGCGACAATTTAACAATCCCTTTAAAAGTACTTGCACCTTTTTACAGGCACACACATATATGAAAATGTACAATGAATTCCAATCCTAAGCTCAGTAAAGATGCACAAACTTGGGAAAAATAACAGTAGAGACACAGACCATTTAGGATGAAAATATATAATTTATGAAACAGCCCAGGAATGGGCCTCCTGCAGCCCAAATGAGGCAGCTTGATCTTTTCTGCACCCCTTGGAGCCCCTCAAAACGTGCTTCTGTAAAGACCAACAAAAGGAGGCCATTTGCTAATTTTAGCAGGAAAACCCTGCGAAAAATGGGCCAAAAACTCAGGCCTGGTCCCTCTGTTGATTTATTTTTTCTTTGTCCCATCCCCATCGTCCTCAGCTGCCAAAAAAGAAAACAGATAAAATAGTGCATTCACCCCAGCCAGAAAAAGATTGCTTGGCAGGGGAGTCTGCAGAGGTGTGTGGTAACATCGTGATCAAAGTCCCACCCCCTTGTATGTGTGGGCCACAGCCAGCCAGCAGGGCCTTTACATGTCCATCTTGTGCACCCACTGCGTCCATTCGTGGAATGGGAGGCTCTGCTTGTGATCGCACATGCTTTGGTCACCTGCCAGTGGGACTATTACAATGTGCTGTACATAAGGCTGCTTTTGAAGAGCATTGGAACCTGCAGCTGGTCCAGAATGCAGCAATTTTAGGTGCACCAGGATATGTGTACAGGTAGTCCTCATTTAGTGACTGCAGTTGGGACTGGCATTAAGCAAAGTGGTCATTAAGTGAAAAATAATGTGACCACTACTGTGCTTATGATTTTACTTGCGCTTTCCTTTGCTTCACAGCATCAGAAGGATACAACCCTGAACAGCTAGGCAAGTCCAAATGGCAGGGCAGGTTTTCAGAACTCGACTCATGAGGAAGACGGTAAAAGGGCAAAACTTATAGCCCTTCTTCCCCATTCCCCTGCCCTTTGGAATGCTTACCACAGCGCTGGAATAATTACCAAGAAGGAAATTAATGTTTGAATGTTCGTTCACTGGAGAGGAACGGATTACAAGAGAGTAAGCAGGCTCTCTTGTGTAATGGGGAATACAGTACACATTGAAAGGAAAGTCAGTCACCAGCTGCTTAGGGGGGGGAAATCCTTTAGTGTGAAACTGATTAGGGTCTTGTCAGTTTCAGGCAGCAGCTGCCAGCCAGCCCTGGCTACTAATAGACTAATTAAGGTTACAGAGCTGAGCTTGTTAACTTGCAATTAGCACTTTTTAGGGACAGGCTGTGCTGTGGAGACAAGCAGCTCAGGAAGAGATGGCTTATTTAGGCAAACTGTGCTGCAAGGGTGGAGGAAAAAAAACAGCTCAGGTACAAGACAACTGACCTCACACAAGACAGAGAGACAGAGATGCTGCAAAGGTCATAAATGCAGGCACTGGTCACAAAGTTACTTTCTCATCACTGTCGTAACTGTGAACAGTTACTAAATGAGGACTACCTGTATGTAACACCTTTGCTTTGCAGGCTGCACTCACTTTCACTAGTCTTCTGAGTGCAAGTCAAGGTGCTGGTGGTAATCTACTTCTCTGTTGTGGTGCATGTCCTATAGAACAGCTCCCCCCTCCCCCCAAGATCTGGACAGCTCTGACCCAAAAAGCCTTAAAGATCTGGCTCTTCCCTCAGAGTTTTTGACTGTAAGACAGTTTTTAGGAGCCTCAGTTATATCGTAGTATTGTTGTTTTGATGAACTATTATTTTCAGTGTTTTTAGTGCTGTGAGTTGCCTAGAGTCACAAGCCTGAGGCGGATGGCTATATAAATTTTAGAAATAAGTAATCAATAATGTAATAAATAAAAAAGCTGCCCTCTTGGCCGGGGGGAGAAAAAGATGCTCTCCCATTTTGATTACAGAAAACTCCATAATCCTTGAAGTTTTTACAAGAGCCAGTTTGGTGTAGTGGTTAAAGCACCAGGCTAGAAACTAGTTGACTGGGGAATTCTGGGAGTTGAAGTCCACACATCTCAAAGTTGCTAAGGTTGGGAAACACTGGTCTAGACTATAGACCTGGGATTCCTGGAGGCCTCCCATCCAAGTATGAGCCAGGCCTGATGCTGTTTAGCTTTGGAGGTGGGGCAAGCCCTGGCCACTAAAACAGTTCAAATATTCAATTACACTGCTAACAAATCCATTCTTATCAGGAGGCAATAGAAATAAATGTATAATCAAATTCACATATTATTCAGACAAGCATAATGTGGAAAGGGTTGCCAAAACAGTTCAGAACAGCTGATGTGAAAAAAAATTACCTTTTCTCTAAATTCAACTTCTTGATCCTCTGTTCCTCCAGTCCCATGTTTAGAGCCCGGTGTATTTTCTGGATTAGGCACATAAAAACCACAAAAAAATAAAGGCCTCAGAAATTTGTAAGATGAAGAAAAATAACTGGGAAAAATAACTTCTCTGAGAATAATTGGGGGGAGGGTCCCAACTGCTCAAGTTTTATGATTATTCTTTGCTTTGGTCCACTGTCATTATTTCTCTCAAATTTTGCATCAGTTTTAGCATCCCATTTTTAGTTGGTTCTGCCTCTGTGTCACATCTCAGCAACAATTTATAAATACGTCCTAGAAAATGATCTTGGTTCTGCATATGCGTTTTGAACTCTGTCGTTTTTCTCAAAATCCCTCCTTCTTTTTTGAGATCCTAAAATCTCGAACACAAACAGAAGACTGTGGGAAGCCACAAAGCAGCTCGTGAGCTCAAGGAGTCACTGCTTTCTCTCAAAACCAACCAAGACCCTCCACCCTGTGCGACTGAGCCCACACAATGCATCTAATTGTATGCGTGTGTCCAAGATTATCCCTCACCTGGCTGGTATGGAGCCAATAATTGAATTTTTTCTTGCGCCGAATGTGAGGCAAGATGAGCCGGTAAAAGATGTGTTCTCCAAGGGAGGTGAGCAGAGAGCCACAGAGTCCAATGCAAAGGAGCACAAAGAGGCCGGAGAAGTGGTAGATCCCCATTTGCAGAGTCTGGAAGCGATGGGGAAAGAAGGAAGACAGGCAGGATTAACCCCACTTGGAATGTGCAAATTGGAAACACAGCTTCTCAAGCTCACTGGGGTGCATGTGTAAAACACTGCCCGCCTCCCAAAGTGAGGAGGAGGAGGCATGGCAAACCTCTCGGAATACTTGTGTGCATATCTATCTATCTATCTATCTATCTATCTATCTATCTATCTATCTATTAAATTTCTCACCTGTCCATCTCCCCCCAGGGGGGGAACTCTGGGCGACTCACAACAAACATTAAAAACATAAATATATATAAATACATAAAACATCAGTTAAAAGCATTACTAAAAATATTCCTGCATGTTGGAAAGATGCCACCTCCAAAGGAGCTTGGTGCAACCACCTTTGGCTGGTGCATTATCAGTGCACCCCGGTGCATCAGGAAGTCAGAGGGGTGGGAGCGGGCAAGGAGAGGAAGCTCCCTCCCGCAGAGCCTCCATACCTCAGTAACGGCAAAGACCCTTTTCCCGCAGGGCACCATCTTGTACCATTTGTCGTGCAGGAGGTCCATGAAGCCGGCCGACTTGTAGCGGCTGATGAACTCGGAGATGTTGGAGGTCAGAGGCGAGTTCTGAGGAAGGCCGATGCCGTAGCCTGGCACAGTCCAAGAGATTGGGAGGGGTGCAAAAGAGGAGAAACCCTTTACTCGGAGTGGAACAGCCGAGAGACGGAGCACGTGCAGAAAGCCCCCCCATTAGCCACAGACACAGGAAGAGATTTTGCTGATTTTTGCTGCCCCATGCTATCGACTGCGGATAGATCAGCATTATTTTAACTCAGGAAGTCCAGGGGGTCAAAACGGTCAAAATGGGGGCCATGGCCACATAATCAAAGCCACCGTACTGACTTTTTTTGACACACACATGTGCACACACACACTGCAGATGCCCCTATTTTTACTGTCAGGTTTCTCAATACAAAGTGAAATATTTCATCAGCCAATGCATAATTACCTTTTGGAGCCCCCTGGGGAAGAACTAAAAAAAAATAAAAGTCACATTCTCCATGGAAGAAGGAGAAACCTTTGTGCATCTTCCAAGCTTTAATATTTCACAGATTCACTTAAAGACAGAAGATTCCTGTTTTGAACAGAATGAGTCGATCTGGACTAAAGCCTCATTTGGCTACTGAATCCCTTCCTTGCTCTGCCTCCAGATGCTTCCCCCCAATCCAGATATTTTTGCCATACCTTCAATAGCAAAAGGCTTCCCAACTGTTAAGAGTTTGCAGTCTGAATCAATGGAGACCTCATAATCGAGCAAGGATTTATCCATGATGAAGGCATTCAGCTTTGGGGGGCTGGTCCTGGTGAGAAGAAGCAAGTTGCTGTCAAGTTGGGCAGCATAAATTGAGTCTGCAGGTAGTCCTTATTTAGTGACTGCCTTGGACAGCAACTGTTTGCAGTTATGACAGTGCTGAAAAAGTAACTTTGCGACCAATGCCTGCATTTATGACCATCACAGCATCTCTCTCTCAGTCACATGCTTGCCATTACAGGTAGTCCTCAACTTACAACGGTAGTTGGGATAGGAATTTCTGTTGCTAAGTGATGCAGTAGTAAAGCGCAATGTCATGTGACTGCATTGCTTAGCGACCGCAATCCCTGCAGTCCCCATTGCCATTGTTAAGTGAGAATCGTGGGTCATTAGCCGAGCGCCTTTTTGCAACTTCCTGCCGGCTTCCAACAACCAAAGTCAGTGGAGGAGCCGGCAGGAAGTTGCAAAGGAAGTGGCTGCTGCCAGGTGGGAGAGGGAGTGAGGGGTTGTGCTGGTTGGGAAGGTGCAGGGTGAGTGCAGCGGGGCTTGGTGGCTGCTGCCAGGTGGAAGAGGTTGCGTGAGTGTGTGCGAGTGGCAGGGGAGGCATGGCACAAGCGAGGCGGGGCTTGGGGTGGCAACTGCCAGGTGAGAGAGGGTGAGCAAGGATGTGCAAGTGGCTGGGGAGGCACGGTGCAAGTGCAAGGCTTGGGGAGGGTGCGTGGGTAGGAAAGACTTACCCAAGCAATTTGCAGCCTTCCCTGCCAGCTTCCCCATTGACTTTGCTTGTGGGAAACTAGTAGGGAAGGTCACAAATGGTGATCATGTGACCATGGGATGTTGCAACTGTCGTAAATGCGAGCCGGAGGCCAAGCACCCAGATCGTGATCATGTGCTCACGGGAGTGCTGGGATGGCCAGAACTTTGAGGACTGGTCATAACCACCACTTGTTCAGTGCCATCAGAACTTTGGTCATTGAATGAGTGGTCGTTAACTGAGGACTACCTGTACAACCAGTTAGTAGGCATTGCCCTGTGCCTGACCTGTTTTTTCCTCCCCCCTCCCCCCCCACAGAGCAGAAAGATTGCCTAAATGAGCAATCTCTTCCTGAGCTGCTTTTTTGGACAGCACAACACTTCCCTAAAAAGTCCTAAGGGCAAGTAAACAAACTTAGCTCTGTGACCTTAATTAGTTGAATAGAACTCTCCAGCCAGCTGGCAGCTGCTGCTTGAAACTGACAAGACCTTAATCACACTGAAGGCTTTGGTTTGCCTCCTAAGGAAAGCTGAAGTAAAATCTTAAGCACAGTCACGGTCACATGATTTTCACTTAGCAACCACTTTGCTTAATGACTGAGTTGCTGGAACCCTTTGCGGTTGCTAAATGAGGACTACCTGTCTTGCTTTCTTAAGACTTAGAGAGGCCCAAGAACAAATATCAGTGGCATTGTCTCAACCAATACAGTGGGGTTTTCACACATTATAATGGATAAGATCCTTGTAATCTGTCTCACGTGTAACCTGCGTAACACGCACAAAATCTACCTTCCTCTCCACCTTTTCCCCTCAACCCAATTTAAATCCTCCATCAGCTTAGCCACGCCATGCATTGGATGAAGGGAGCTGCTGCTCACGAAAGCCGATGCCTTCGAATAAAACGCGTTAGAAAAGGTGCCGCCAGATTCTTGAGTCTTTGCCACCCTAGACTAACACAGCCCTCTTTCTGCATCATGGACACGGCCTTCCTCTCACATCCTTCCCACTGTCTCCAGCACAGGGACCTTTGGTCCTGCCCTGCTGCTTCTCCAATTCACTGGCTCCGGAAACAGGGGAGCAGGAAATGGTCCTTGCAGTTGTAGGAGAATTGGGAGGGGTTCGTTGGGACCGGAGACCAGCACGCAACTCCACTGAAGCACCAACTGGTTTGTTTTTGATACTGGAGGCCAGACACGCCAAAAGCAGGCGGTGGATGCTACCCTCCTATAGACAGTAGAACGCAAATTAGAATTTAGATGTCCCTGGATACAGCAGCAAAGTATTTAGCTGGACAGAGCACGTCCTACATTCAATGAAATAGCTAGAACTATGAGCTAATGGGGCAGTACTTCACAGACAATGGCAGTTTTGGGAGAACAAAGAGGCTGTATTTCATAAACCTGGTTACTTTATCTTATACTGCTTCCCCGATCCTATGTTTGCCTCCTGGGATCCTTTCCCAGTCCATCTGCAGACCATTCCAGCTGCTTTATGGCTGAGCTAAGAGTTTAGTGTATTTGGGAGGGAGTAAATCACTTGCCTAAGGTGACTATATTTTCTCTTTCGGGTTATACTTCAACCTATCAGTCGCTTTGTCTAAATGAAAAGTGTCAATCCGTTTGATCAACTGGAACAACCATATGGGCACAGGAATACTCTATTAGGTGATGGGGTTGGGCTGTTTTCATCCTGTTTTGAAAGGGAAGAGCCACAAGCCGCTCCGAGCTGTTTGGCCATTGAAGCGGCACAGAAGTCTAGCAAGATAAATGAACAAACAAATCTTTGGGTGTCTAGCAAAAGAAATAAACCAACCTTTGGACATCTAGCAAAAGTCCGCTGCTTGGCAAGGTAAGGAACCCCTTTGCCAACCTGTGCCAGGGGCAACAATCGCCAATGCCCCGACGAAAAGGGAGGAGCTATTGTCCACGTCCTCCCAACTAACGCAAGGAAGTTGAGAGAGTTCCCCTTTCGGAGTTTTTCCTCCTCCAGAGCAGCAACAAAACCATCCACAATGGCCCCATCAAGTTGGTAAGCTGTGGACAGTTGGGGGGAGGATGGTAACCCATCGCCCGCCCCCCCCGGTGTGGCAGTGGGGTGTTGAGGTGGAAAGTATAATAGAGACAGAATGCCTAGACCGGCCTCTTTTTTCTTTTTAATTGAGGGTTGCAATTTATATCCCATCTTTTTTTATTCAGGAGCTCAAGGTGATACATGCAGTGTTTCCTTCTCTCCTTTTCCCCTGCAAGAACCACCTTGTGAGGTGGGCTGGGCTGGGCTGAGGGAAAATGGCAGGTCTAGTCCCCCAAGGAGCTTCTTTGGCCAAGGGGGGACTCAAACCTGGGTTCTCCTGTTCCTCGTCCGATACCTTCTCCACTGGACCACCATGGCTCTTGGGCTGAGGGAGAGGGGCTGGCCCAGAGTCAGAGGAGGGACTAGAACCTGGATCTCCCTGTTCCTGGTTCAGGACCTTCACCACTAGACCACAGTGGCTGTTGGGCTGGGAGAGAGGGACTGGCCCAAAGTCCTCTGGGGGCTTCCATGGCTGACGGGACACTAGAACTCTCAGGGCCAGTCCAACATCTTGCAGTTCTTCTACCTGTTAGCACAACACAGATGACTGGAGAAAGGAATTATCCTAGCCCCCTCTTAACCAACTGAGCATGTCCTTAAGAAGAAACATATTTCCATATATTTTAAGTGGTCTCCTCCAGAAAGCTTTTGAAATGAGATGAGTGGCCACAAAAGGCAGGAACTAGAACTGGAACAGAGGCCAATCAACCACAACACCAGCATCTCCTCCCCAAGATTGTTCTTACTTGAGCATTGTGACCCCCGCAGGGGTGGTAGGGACACTGTGCCGCCTTATGTATTCATGCATGTCTGGGAAACTCTTCTTGATATACTCCTCTGCGCTGCTCTCCCAGACGGTGCCAAAACGAAAACCCTGGGATGGATGATGGAGCTGCAGAAAGCAAAACTGGGATCAGACAATCTGCCCCTAGATTTGTGGGGGGGGGGATTCTTTTCATTTAATGTGAACGCTCTTTAAAATGCTTGCAACAGAAATCAGGGTGGAGGGCAAAAGAAGGGAAAGAAAAGCAGAAAAGAGGGAAAGGATGTGATTTCATGGGATCTCCACCAAACCAGTGGAGAAAATATCAGCAACAGAAAGATGATAAACATCACAGAGGATTTGGGAACAGAGAAGAAGGCCTGCAGGATTATGTTCTGGGATTTCAAGGGAGGGAGGCAAGCGTGGGACTTTGGAAATAGTGCACAAATAGGAATGAAGATGAGAATTGCATTTTAGGGGGAATGCAACTAAAATGAAATATTTTAAGAGGTTTTTAAAAACTGTGCAGCGTGTGGGGAAAAAGCAGAAAAAGAAGTTTCTCTTCCCGATTCTGATCTCATCTGGTTACTAGGTTAACCTGTTTGAAGTTGGCGGAAGAAATCTTCACCCAAGGAAATATCCATGTAAAATTTCACCATCTCAAGACGACAGCCAGAAACTTCAATTGTTCTAAAATAGGAGTAGATAAATTCATGGAGGAAGGGGAATTTGAGTGGAGATATGCAAAGGGGTAGTCAAAATTGGCTATACAGGGCCCCTAGACATAGCCTACACTGAGTATCTGCTATTGGGGGTAAATAGCAAGGGAGAGAACCTGCAGGCATCTCAGAGTTTTTGACCATCCTGGAACATCAAGGGGAGAAGGAGACTGGAGTCAACAAACCTTAGTTAGATGCAACACAATTGTTCTTTTTTTGAACAGTCAGCAAAGATGGAAGGTGATGGAGGGAAGGCCAAGCTCAACTATAAGACACAGCCAAAGCAGAGGCAGAGAAGCAATTTGGAGGAAAGGAGGAAGATGGAGAAGAATTTGAGTAAGATAGGGAGACAAGGCAGGACGCTGTGAAAGAAGGGCAAGGAGCACAGAAGGAAAGTCTCTGCTCAACCTTGGGATCATGAATCCCAGAGAGTTCTTCAAACGTTTTTTCGCCCACCATCACTGCGGCCAAGTTGGCTGTGTAGCTGGAAAGGACTAAGAGGCAGAAGATGGCCCAGAGGTTCATGAGGAAACGGCCAGTCCAGCATTTGGGTGTCTTGCTGGAGACAGTGCGTCCAAAAAGGATGGCATAGCAGAGGTTCAGGGCTGAGGAGTAGGAGAAGATCTTCATGCGGTTGCGACCATGGGGGGTCATGCCGTAGGGGCTCTTCCATTCATACAAGGTGAGGAAGAGGGCTGTCATGTGGAGGGCCACAAAGACGCCCACCCACATGGTCCAGTGCAGTGGCCACATGAAGGCCCCGATGGGCGATGCTGTGTCCCGGATCCTCACCAGGATGCCCAAGCTGGTGGAGAAAAAAGGGCTGGTGAAGTCCATCACCTGGCTCCGGGCTGAATTGATACTGAAGGACGTCACTGCCATATGGGCCGTGCCACTCAGCAGATCTCCCACCAGCCCCGTCCAACGCCCATTTTTCCAGGCCCCGTACTTTCCATCTCCCACAATGTAGAGGTCAAAGTCAAAGGGCAAGTCTTCAGCCAGCTTCTCCAAGAGGTCGATGCAATAGCCATAGCAGCATTTTCGGTAGTCCACCGGCACAGAGCCATTCTCTGAGTTCAGCTCCTCAAAGAGGGTGTCGAGCACAGAGGAGTCATTGGTGTGAGGATCTAGGCACAGTTGTCCAGCTGGGCAGTTGCCCTCTTCATCTACCTGGAAAGAGCACCAATGAACACTTTTTAAATATAAAGCAGAAGATAAAAGTGGCTGAACAGAAGAAGCATGTAGTTCAGCCTTCTCCAGCCTGACACCCTCCAAATCTGTAGATCCCAGCTCCCTGCAACTGGATTTAGGGAATTAAAGGCCTATCTACCAGGTGGAAGGTCACTCAAAAGGGGAAACTTTTAAAGCTGCACTTCAAAATTAGAATGAGAAATGCCACAAATTAGCTAAGATACCGAGGTTAAATGGGGCATCTGCAGGAGAGGTCACAAAAGTAAAGTAAAAGTAAAAAGATTACATTTCTGCCTTGGATTCAGATTTCTCTTATCTGACTGCTGTTTTGCTTACGGCTCTGCCTCCTCTCCTCAGGGTTATTCCTTCTGCCCATTACACACGGCTGCCATCTTGACCTTTTTGACACCCTCCCCTGGATGCCCCTGAGTTCTGCCCAGAATGCGAGGCAAGGCATTGTGTGTACAGGGGGTTGTGTAAGCTGCCTTGCGTGTTAATTTGAGTAACCTCCCTCCTCAAATGCTTGCCTTGTGCATTTTTTGTAAAAAGATTCAGCAGGAAGAACCACCACGGGTGGTTCTTTACAACCGCAGAATAGGAGCAAGAAGGAACTAATCAGAGAATTATAGAATCGTAGAGCTAGAAGGGACTCTAAAGATCATCTAGTTCAACCCTCTGTAATATACAGGAAAATTAATTAACTCTTCTTTGAAAGGTGGCTATCCAGCCTCTTCAAAATCTCCAGTGATGGAGAACCCACTACCTCCAAATATAGACTTTTCCACTGCTGTAAAGATTTTACTGTCAGGAAGTTTTTCCTTAAATGTAAACATTGAAGGCTACCATACAGGTAGTCCTCAGGTTATGGCAGTTGGGACTGGGATTGCCATTGCTCAGCGATGCGGTTGTAAAGCACAATGTCACACGACCACATCACTTAGTGATAATTCTGGCAGTTCTGGTTGCCGTCGTAACCTCAAGACGCATGGGTTGTTAAGCAGGAAGTGGTGGGAGTTCCAGGTAAGGAGCGTGGGGATGCCATGGGGGGGTGCCATGGGGGGATGGGGAGGCCCTGGGGGGCCTGACACAGGCTGTGTATGAGTGCTGGGAGGCCAGGGGAAGCAGGGTGTGGCACCGTGCGAGCACAGGGAGGCTGGGGCAAGGTGGTAGTGGCACTGCAGGGAGGCCAGGAGTACTTACTGGAGCAACTTGCAATCTTCCCTGCCAGCTTCCCCATTGACATTGCTTGTGGGAAGCTGGCAGGGAAGGTCACAAATAGCGATCACGTGACTGCAAGTCACTACAACCGTCCGAAGCGTGCGTCCGAATCGTGATCACGTGACTGCGGGGATGGCGCAACAGCCAGAACTTTGAAGGCCAGTCGTAAGTACCACTCGTTCAGTTCTGTCACAACTTTGAACGGTTGCTGAATGAGTGGTCGGTAAGCAAGGACTACCTGTATGTATTTGTGTGCAATGTTGGGATGCATGTCTGAAAGACTAGAGTTTGCACCGTGATACTCTGATGCCTCTTTTATCATGTTTTGGGGTCATATCACCGTTTGCACCAGATACCAATGCAGAAAAAGAAAGTATACATATGTTTTCTATCTGGCTCTTTTTGGTTATGCAGGACTACAACATCTATTGTTCCCAGCCAATCTGATCTTCTGTATGTGGATGATGGATGCGACAATCAGCACATCTGTAGAGTGGCAAGCTGACAGAAGGCTGTTATACATTGCACAATTTTATATTTTTTAAAAGAGAAACATTTGTAAGACATTCAGCTCTGCTCCGCTGGTGCCATGTCTCCGATGCACCTACGTACCTCCCGGGTGAAGACAAATGGGTGTTCCACCAAGGTCACCACCCGCAGCTTCATGCGCGAGAAGCCCCCGCCCTCGGCCTGGTTCTTGCGCTGCAGATGCTGCGGCCAGCTGCCCTCCTCCGCCTCCATTTCGCCCCCCTTCCAGCTCCCCACGGTCACCCACGTGGGCTGGCCCACCGAATCCCTCAGCAGGCTCCAGATTTTGTAGCGATGGTCAGTGTGGACGTGAGATGCGTTGCGCACAAAGACCTCGCCTGTCTGGCCACGGAAAGATGTGTTAGCTAAAAAGCTGGAAGTAAGGAGAGAGAAAATTAGGAATCTTGAATTTCTAAAACACTCCGCTCCATTCAGCTGCTAACCGGTGGAAGCCTCTACCGTGGTTGTGATCAAGGGTGTCAAACACACGGCCCGAACCAGATGAAAATGCCGTTGGGTAATATTTAAGAAAACAAAATAAAAATACAACAAAGCATAGACAATATTACATTTTAAAGCTAAATAATAAATTTAGCCACCAGTTGCCAAAACACTGGACTTGCAACTCGCGAGGAGTCCTGCACAAGCTTGCTGCCTGAGCTGAATTGCAGAGCAGAGTTCGCCGAGCAGGTGACAGAAGCATGAACCGCAGCAGCAGCAGCAAAGCAACCTTGCTGCTACAATTACGGGCCGGTCATGTTTAGTGCGAGTTCGAATAGTACGATATTCGATTTAGTGCGAATTGTACATTGATGCCTAGTTGTGTTTAATGCAAGCCAAAATTCAGTTAATGTGCGGCTAGTGCATGCACAGTTGCCATTGGGGTTTCAGATGCTAATTGCTGTGTGTGCAAAATGGAGAAGAGGAAGGTTCTGTTCAAGGAACGCTGAAAAAAAGAAGAGGCTCGTTTTGAAGAAATACAGCGGAATACGTTGGATATGGGTTTATCCTCCAATCTGCTGGCCTTTGTTTCACTTGATTTATTTATTTTAAATATTTATGAGATCCATCTATCTAGAAGATAGACAGGAATGATATTTAGAATTTTTTTGTTTTTCTTTTGCTTTTTATAACGACTGTATTCCGTGACTTTGTTAAAAATAAATGTAAGTTGTAAATACAAGTAGTCCTTGCTTAAGGATGGTAACTGGGACCGTCAACTCAGGTGCTAAGCAATGAGGCCGTAATGTCATGTGACTATGCCGACTTACAACCTCAGTTGCGACCGTCCCAGTTGCCGTTGTCAGGTGAATCCCACGCAGTCACAGGATCCCGTGGTCACGTCCAACCTCCTGACTTTGCTTGTCAGAAGCTAGCAGTGAAGTTGCAAATGGTGATCACATGACCATGGGACACTGAGACCATCGTAACTGCAAGCCAGATGCCAATTGTCCAAATCACAATCACATGACCGTGGGGACGCTGCAACGGCCACAACTACGAGGAACAGCGGTAAGTCCCCTCATTCAGCGCCATTGTAACTTCTGTATATTCTTTTAAACTTTTACTGTTAATTATGTTTAAAAATGTTCATTGCCTATTTCCATCGAACCAATTGCTCTATTTTCCATAGAAATATCACTTTGAATAGTGCAAATTCGAATAACGTGACCATTTCGTGGGATTTGCTATCAGCACTAATCGAGACCTACCTGTAAGCGGAGGCAGCAAGGCTGTGCCCCTTTCCTGGGACGTCGGGCAGGCAGCCTGGCACTGGTCAATGACCTGCTCTTGACTTCAAAGCCTCCAATGCACAAAGGATATCTCTTTCCAAAACAGGCTGAATTAATTTCCCTCCCCCCCCGCCCAAAAAGAGGCTTAAATTCTCTCCTCCCTTCAAAAAAAAAGGTTTAATTTTAATTGTTCTCTCCCAAAGAAGTCGAACTCATTTCTCTTCTCCCTCCAAAAAAGGTTTAATTAATATATGTTGTGTTTCAGGCTGCACAAGGCCCACGATCATGGTTAACTTTATGAAACTTTCAATTTTTAAATTAATAATCATTAAAGTTTAATTAAGTTCGGTATACATTGAGAGAAGAAGGAAAGAATGGGGAAAAAATGAAAGAGAGGAGGTGATGCTAATGCTTTTTGTAAAATGCTTTCCTATCTTTTTTCTGTTTTAATTTCTTTTCTTTCATTACAATATCAAATTTCAAAAGACAGAAAGATGGAAGGAAAGGAGGGAGGGAGAGAAATTAAATGCTTACAAAATATTGATTGCAGTTACCAGTCACTAGTGACTAGTGAGTTTATGTTATAAACTGTATATGAAAAAAGCTTGGTGTAGTGGTTAAGGTGTCAGACTAGAAACCATAAGTTGGTTAGTTCTAGCCCTGCCTTGGGCATGAAGCCAGTAGGGTGACCTTGGGGTAGTCACATTTCTCTCCCCTAGGAAGAAAGAAGTGCCAAGTCACTTCTCAAAAATGCTGCAAAGAAAAGCACGGGGGTAGTTGCCAGGAGTCCAAAATCACTTTGAAGGCACAACTTTCAAGCGTGTATCTGACATACTGTTATAATTTCTAGTTTCTGTATTTTAACTAAGAAATAAGTAAATATTTTAACATGTCACTATTACATGTATTTGCAATATACTCATATTCTAGTATTGTGGCATACACACTTGTATTTGGTTTTGGAAAAGCCACACAAAACATTTTTTTTTCACACATGGGATGTCAGAAAATAGAGGGAACGTTGCAGGGAGGTGATAAGTGGGAGTAGGTGGTGTGTGTGGCCGTGCACGTGTGTATACCGGTAGTCCTTGCTTAGTGACCACAGTTGGGACTAGTAATTTCTTTGCAAAGCAACACAGTTACTAAGCAAAACAGCACATCACCATGATGGACTTATGATGTCACTTCCCATTCAGTCATTAAGCGAGTCACTGTGGTGGTTAAGCAAGACATCACGTGACCGCGACTTGCGATTTTACTGCCAGCTTCTCTAATGACTCTGCTCGTCAGAAGGTGATTGTGACTATGGGATGGTGCAACGGTTGTAAACACTTGCCGGTTGTAAAGTGCCCGAATCTCAGTAACATGACTGCAGGGGCTCTGTGATGGTCATAAGTGCAAGGACCAATCATAAAGTTACTTTTTCAATGCCATCATAACTTTGAACAGTCACTAAATAGGGCAGTTGTTAAGCAAGGTCTACCTGTGTGTGTGTGTGTAGTACAGTATAGTATATACACACACATACACACATATATATAAATACACATAAATACAAATAAATATTGAAAACAAATTGTCAAATTCATAATAATAATGTTTCTTTTTTATGTTTTAGTTATATCTGGTTCCTATCTGATTATTGTGTTGATATATTAATAAAAAAAGAAAGACATAAATGTGTGGTTTTCAAAGTCAATATGCAGCCTGTAGGAATCCTATTTTTAGGATTCCTAAATTTTTAGTGGGCCCCATTTCTATTTGAGGTTGACACATTTGGTTTAGATGCACTTTGCATATAAACTTGGTGCCTTCTAAATTAGCTGGGATTTCATCCCTCATAATTCTAATTTCATGCTACCATAATTACCCAACCCAATTTAATTTCTTACATGCAGACCTGGTGAAAATATAGAAGCACAATCTAACAAGAAGCCTCAGGGATGCCTGCCTGTTGCACCTCTGAATGAGTCCCTGCAGAATTCCTTTTCCTTAAAGAAGGATGTCCATTGTATATGAGTGGCCTTGCCAAGTATATACAGAGAAATGTGTGTATGCTGGGAGAAGGGGGAACTATTACTCCTATGTATCCAAAAATCAGCTATCAGGAGCAGCTTACTCACTGGGAAAGGTAGAGCCCAGAGGACTCAGAGTCTACAACGTGTTTGTCATTGCAATTCACCATGCTCTGGATGAGGGCGAGGTCAGGTCGGACGTAGACAGCTCGAGAAATGGCACGGGACACCAGCTCCATTGCGTCCTGGATAAAGTATTCCAGGGAGGGCCTGTCCACCTCCCCAAAGGCCAAGAGACCCAGGGGCAGCCCCTCCGTCTGGAGCTCATCCACGTTCTGGGGTTGCCCCAGAATCCAGTGGAACTGCTGAGTTACTCCTAGCTCTTTTGCCATCCGGAAGACGAGCTGGGAGAGTCGGGCATTGCAGCCAAAAAGCAAAGCTGGGCTGGGCAATTCACGGTATTCCTCCAAGTGCCGCCGAAGGTGGCGAGCTGCTTCTCTCTCATCAAGGAAGCTCAAGTCCACCACAACCGTCTTCTCAAGGTTGGTGTGGCTGGTCCAGAGGTCCACGAAGCCGGAGGCGTCCCACGCTTGGCACAAAACCAGGGTGACATCTTGCCAACTGTTGGCGTGGAAGATGGTGACCAGCAAGTCCAGGAGAGTCTCAAAGTCACCACATCGATCCATGTGGAGATGGAAGGGGTTCTGCAAGAAGGAGTCAGGTGGACAAAAGGAAGCAAAAACAATTTCGGAGGAGAGATTTTTCAACCACGACCTTCACAACAGAGAGTTTGCAACCCCCAGGCTGAAGTTACAAGAAGAGAGATCCCATTACAAGACTTGAAAAGAGCCTCTTAACAGCAAGAACACTCGGACTGTGGAGCCAAGGACCAAGAGAGGTCCTCTTTGTCAGATGTCTTCAAGCCGAGACTGGGCAGCTGTCCGTCAGGGAGGAATCTGGCCCCAACCCTGCTGTCCTTCAACAGAGACTTAAAGACAAAGCCCTTTCCACAAGCCCTGGGCTGGGATGTTGTGTGAACCCACCTATGAGACTGAAGTTGCCTGTCACTTTTTGGCTGTGGTTCCTACCTCTTTTCCAGCATGATCACTTTTAATTGACTATATTGTTTGTTTTAACTCTTGTGAATTGCCCAGAGGTGTGTGAATGGGTGGCCAGGGAAGGGAAGGGAAGGGAAGGGAAGGGGAGGGGAGGGGAGGAGAGGAGAGGAGAGGAGAGGAGAGGAGAGGAGAGGAGAGGAGAGGAGAGGAGAGGAGAGGAGAGGAGAGGAGAGGAGAGGAGAGGAGAGGAGAGGAGAGGAGAGGAGAGGAGAGGAGAGGAGAGGAAAGGAAAGGAAAGGAAAGGAAAGGAAAGGAAAGGAAAGGAAAGGAAGAATTTCTGCTAATTTCTACTAAGCACCTGATTGGGTTTGATGGCTTCAGTTTCCCCTTCATCTGTCGGATTCTATGAACCTTGTCCTACACATAAAAGTCAAAGTTTTATAACATTTTGAGATCCCTTAAGATTCTGTTTTTTGGCTACTAAAATAATATTTTGAATGGATCTGTAGAGGCTGCTAAGGTTGCCACAGTCTCAGTGCGGCTCACCTCTGAGAAGACTTTTGTTTAGATCATGATCTGAGTACAAAAAGTGACAAATACCAGGCAGAGATTTCAGTTTAGTAGAAAGCTTAGCTAAGATGGGGACTCTGCAGGAGATGTGGGGGGCAGTCAAAATCTGCAAGATGGCAAACACGTGGGCAGGCTGGGTTCACACAACACGGTAAACCCTGACCCAGATTAACAAAATACCATGGTTGTGTTCACATAAAACACTGCGTCCAAACAAAAACTCTAAATGATGGCTCAAAGTGATGGGCCTGGTTCACACAACAGGCTAAAATGATGTTGGGATTCCTACAACATGCTGAACTACTAATTATTCAATAGCCTTTTAGCCAGGGTTCAAGAGCTGTGCAAACCCGGCTCTTGAAACAATCTGGGCAATGTTTGTGGTCAGAAGCTGGGGGGAGGATTCACCCCCCACACAATCACACGGGTTCACATAACACACTAAGCCGAAACCAAATGAACCACATGTGACACATGTAAAAAAGCAGCAGAGTTTTGATTCCACATTCACAGCTACAACCATCTTGACTTTTCTGACCCTGTGAGCCTCAGTTTAGCTCTTTAATGCTGGGCCTCTGGATCCCTTGGCTATAAAATGAGCCAATGTCCTCTAAACCAGTGTTTCTTAACGTGTGGTCCTAGGACCCCTCCTGGGGGTCCCCCAAGACCCTCTCAAGGGTCCGCAAAAATCAAAATTATTTGCCAGCCTATGTTGACAAATAATACAATATTAAAATCCCATCAAACAATCAATTTTAATTTTTAATATGGTAAATATCAATAAATATAGCCCATACAAACAAAAGCTCTTTTGAGGTCTTCCATAATTTTTAAAAGTGGGAAGGGGCCCTGAGATAAAGGAGTTTAAGAAACACTGGTCTAAACTATATCAACATGAAGACAGCATCTGAAAGAACCCTCCCACCCGGAGTTCTGCCTCCAGCTCCCCAAATCAAACATTACTCAGAGCCCAAAACCTCTGCTTTATCTTTTCATACCAATAAAGGCTTTGAAAATATAGCCTGCTTTAAAAAACCAATACATTGATCGATCCACCTAGCCCAGAGGTGGCCTCAATTCCTCATCAAACGAAAGGCTTTGTGAAAGCTGTTTTAAATGCCTGCTTAAGAGTACAGAGGGGGGGCTCTATTTATTTCTGTGACTAGACAACCCCCCCTCGAAATGCTGGTGAATATGCAGTATGTATTGAGAGCAGCGAGAAGACCCTGTGGTCGGAAGATAAGATGTGTAAGTGTAAGTCGTGCAAAAACCACAGGTGGTTTGGCAGGTGGAGAAATGTTAGAGAGATAAAAGAGGAGTGTTAGAGATAAGGTGTTAGAGATGCAGAAAACTGGAGGTTTGACCGAGAGGCAACCTTCGCTTAATTGGCAAAGCTAGAGGCTTGACGGAGAGGTAACCTTTCCTTAATTAGCACAGCAAAATGCACACCCCAAAGGTGAGGATTTTAGAAAACATAGAACATGCTAAGCTTATTATGGGATGTTCATGTGTAACATGGAATCAGATGCGTCTGCACAACATTGTAACCATTGATACCTATTTTCTTATCTCAATGTAACCAATTATGTTTATTCCCTTCTTTTCTAACAAGTATAAAAATAGATGCAAAAGTTTGCTTGGGGCTCCTCTCCCTTTAGTGAGACGGAGTCCTTTTTCCTGAAGCACTTCAATAAAAAGAGGAACAGCCAATTCTCGTCTTCGGGGTCTTATTGGGCAGAACCTGGGGAAAGGGGTTCAGTATCAGTTGAAATCCATTCCATATTATCACAGTTGGATTTGCTGAAAAAGAAGCAGGGGGAGAAAACAAGAATGGAGAAGCAGATGGTGAATTTCTTCTGAAAACAAAACGGAAAGGCTTCTGTTAACCCACGTTTTCTGAACCGAAAGCCTTGTCTGCAAGCCACATGGGTCTGCTTGGCTATTTGAAGCAGCACTCTGCACGTGACCCGTGGACCATTGCTGTCATGGAGAGCTTGCCTGCCCTTATAGAGAGTTTCTGAGATTCAGGTCTGGATAAAAGTATGCCTTTGCAAAGGATGTTGGAGCTACAAGCCCTCCCCACTTTCTGCTGAGCAGGTTCCCAGCTCGGCCCACTGGTTAGAGGGCTTGGTCACTGCTGGTCCCCCTGTGCCACCTCTAGTCCACAGCTGGCTGCAGAGGAGGCTTAAGCCCGAAGAAGAGAAGTGGGGCAAGGACCAGAAAGAGAGATGTTGGAGGACAGCTTCAGCACCGTGTAAATGGGGTAGTGTCAGGCCTAGCCCAAGGAACTCCAAGAGACAATGCAAATTCAGTTCAGCTATGTTTATTAGCTACAACCTCTAGCAAGAATCTTCCCAGACTGAAACCCCAGTTCCCAAGTCAGCCAGCCACAACAGTGTGAATTCCTCAGGGAGGTGCCAGCCTCATCCTCTTGTATCTCTCACGCTCCTCCAGCGAGCTAAGAAAATGTTTTTCTCCCTGAGCCTGGCCTTCATAATTCCATTCCATCACAAGTAGCTGCCGCCAGAGGGCAGGAGACATCTGCAGCTAAGTTTAAATTCAGCCCTGCAAGAGATGACTCCAATCAGAATAAAACTAAAACCTGAATTTCAAATAAAGCTAAAGGCTCCCTTGAGCTGAATTCTGGGCAAAAAGTGGTCTGTGTTGAACTCCTTATTTCTAGAATGGCGTTTTGACTTCCTAGTCTGGCTGACAGCCCTGGAAGTCTCCGGAGATCTCCCATCCACATACACATCAGGTCTGATGCTGATTTGATTTCATTCTGAGATCAGCCATGGTCTGTAGAAGAGAGTGATGCAACCCCATTTCCATTTCTCCATCTAAAAGAGGGGTCCCCAAACTCTTCAGCTCACCGGCCCCTTCATGAAATTTCATATTGTTCATTGACACCCAAACATTGATTATATGAAAATAATTTAATAAATACTATTTTAACTAATAGTACAGGCAGTCCTTGGTTAATGACCATTCCTTTAGCGACCATTCAAAGTTACAACAGCACTGAATAAGGACAGCTGGTCCTCAAAGTTGTGGCCGTCACAGTGAACATGATTGCAATTTGGGCACTTGGCAATCAGTTTGCAATTATGATGGTTGCAGAGTCCTGCGATCACATGACTGCCATTTGCAACCTTCACTGCCAGCTTTCAACAAGCAAAGTCAATGGGGAAGCCCGCAGGAGGTCATGAATGGTGACCACGTGATGTTGTGCTTAACAATGGCATGGGATTCGCTTAACAACAGCAACCGGAAACACCAGAACTGCCGTTGCTAAATGGGGCAGTCATGTCATGTTTCACTTTACAACCGTGTTGTTTAGTGACAGAATTCCCGGTCCCAATTACCATCTTTAACCAAGGACTACCTCTACTAATAATAATATTATAATAGAGACAACTCAAGGTCACTTTTGCTGGTGGCTGACCACCCAACCCTGGGTAACACTGTCTCACCATTAGCCCCCTCGCTTTGGAGAACCCTGATCTTAAAGGAAGCCACCCCTATCAGAAACAAGTTTATGAATAGATTGATAATTCACCCTATCACTTAGGACTTACGATGCCTTATCGGTGAGAAACTTTGCAAAGACTCCATGTTCAGAAGCAATCTACCTCTCTAAATGCAAAAAGCAACTAGGGCTATCTTCTGCTTGTGGCTTTGCTGGAGGTTTTCTTGATCTGGCGCCCTCCAGATCTGTTTGATTACAACTGCTGGTTATTCCAAGCATAGGCCATACTAGATGGGATGGGTGGGACTGGAGTCCAGCAGTCCTTGGAATGCATCAGACTCAGGAACGCTGCTAGATGGAGTTTTGGTTAAGCGGGTCCAGCAGGGAACTTTTAAAAACCATCTGTGGTCCACCGGGAAGGATCCCATAGGGCAGTGTTTCTCAACCTTGGCAGCTTGAAGATGGGTGGACTTCGACTCCCAGAATTCCCCAGCCAGCAAGGCTGGCTGGGGAATTCTGGGAGTCGAAGTCCACCCATCTTCAAGCTGCCAAGGTTGAGAAACACTGCCATAGGGACTGTATTTACATCCTCTTCCTGAAGGGGCCACCAGGCCAGAAACAAACAGGTAGCAGTGAAGTCCTTGGGGTAGCAGTGAAGATGTTGGCAGTGTGCAAAAGAAAAAATCCACGCTAGGGATCTTTAGGGAAGGGACTGAAAATCAAGCTGCAAACATTACATCGCCCTCATACAAATCGACAGTATAGTTGCATATGGAATACTGGGCCAGGGGACTGGACTGGATGTTCTCTGAGGTTTTTTCCAACTCTAAGGCTCAGTAGTTTTCTGTGAGAAAAGGCAAGAATGTTTGGGGTTCTTTAACTTGGAAAAAAAAGGCAACTGTGGGGAGACATGTCAGAGGTGAATAAAGTCATCCTTTTTTTTAATTATTATTTTTGACTGGATAAGGCTACCATATCCAGGCTGCAAATACTTGGGACTCCTAAATTGTGGCTAAGTGATGCAGAGAAAACAAAGGTCATTTGGATTTTGGCAGCCCAAGTACTGCAGATGTAGGCAAAGGGAATCCAGGTCAGGAAAAAGGTTTCTTCCTGCCTTCAAGCGTGAATAATAAAGGTCACCCGGTGAAGCTCATTGGAATGAGAGCTAAAACAGGCCAGACAAAGGATTTCTTCCCACTGGGCAGAATTAATCCGTGGAACTCATTTCCACAAGACAAGGTGACAGCCGCAAAAAAGAAGGCTAGATACATTCATGGTGGACGGGCCTAATCAAGCACCGTCCGTCTTGAAGATTCAATCTATCTCTTAATTGCACGGGGGTGACAGGACTTCAAATATCGTTGGAAGGGCACAATGACAGAAAAGGGATAAATCTCCCCCTATTTAGAAGCATCTGACTGGCCACGTGCAAAACGAAATGCTGGACCGAGAGAGGCCTTGGTGTCAGGATCTATGCAAGCTACAAACCCTAGTTTCATTTAATTTAGACTAGCAATGCATACTAAACAGTTAAATGGTTAAAGTGTTAATTGCAGGCTGCTTGCTTGTTCCCGCCATTGAAGTTAGGAGAAGGGGGGAGAAAGATGCCAAGCCAGGTGCTGCTGTTATGTCTACAGAGGCGCCAACAAGGTCAAGCAACCGTGAGACCAGGAGAAAGGCGCGAGGAATTTCAAGCGGGAAAAGAAAGTAGAAGGGGGGGAAAATGGGCTTAAAAGGGAAGGTTTTGCTTTGCAATGCTTAGACTCAACAAACTATAGATGCTGTGCATTTCTCTTAATAAAGAAATCTTTAATGGAACTAATTAGACTCCAGAAGATTTACTGAACTTTGGGAATGAGTGTGCACACTCTGACACTTGGCTTCATCCAGGAGGGCTATCCTTATGTTTTTACAAATGCAAGTATTTCATTCTGATGCCATTAAAAAATGTCCATCGTCATCATCACCATCACCATTCTCTTGACTGGAGCAAAAATCACGGCCAAGGCAATATTTTGAAGAAGGAAATGAAAAGGACGCCAGGAAACCACGTAGGTGGTTAAGAAGCCAAAACCTGGAATTGGAAGCGTACAGAGATGGACCGACCTCACGGACAAGTCATTCTGCTAAATATGTTTCCATTAGGGCATCTAATGACCTGTTTTGGAAGGTGAGGAGCTGTGTGCCAACTCATGCAGCGTTGCAACAAGCACATTCTGCTATGCAGATAATTACTCTGCACCCTTCCTCGTAGGTCGATCCAATATTTCAAACACAGAGATGCCGAAAAGTCATGAGGTTCTCCAAGGAGGAGGATGGAGGCAGGTTCTTGAGGCCTGACAAACCACTTCAGGTGTTTAGAGGATTCAGTGCTTCCTGCCCGTTTCAATGTGGAGAATTTTCTCCCCGCTTCAGCAAAGGCCTTGGGGGATCCTGGCCACAGCCTCGCTTGAGACGTTGCCCACACGCGGCAATTTCTCAAGCACAGACAGATCCGCGAAAGAGCACGGCTGTGAAGGTGTTGGCAAGGCGGCCCCCAACTGCTTGTAGAGTGATGAGGAAGTTCCAGCATCTCTTTAACATACAGAGCCATTTCTCGCTTAGGACAGGAAAACAGGACAAGCTGTTGTGGAAATAAATGAGTCCAGCAAAGCACAGATGGGGTGTGACCTTCAGAGGGCACAGAAACTTTGCAAGTTGCCCCAGGCAAATTCAGTCTCATTTCAACCTTGTTAGAGGAGACATGAGGGACTGGCCCTATGGAGCTATGATCCTCTACAACAGTGTTTCTCAACCTTAGCAACTTTGAAATGCATGGACATCAACTCCCAGAATTCCCCAGCCAGCATGGCTGGCTGGGGAATTCTGGGAGTTGAAGTCCATACAGCTTAAAGTTGCCAAGGTTGAGAAACAGTGCTCTAGAACAATCCTGTATTTTCACCAACACCACCAATCCATAGAGTCCTCTCCAACTGGAATTGCTAACACCAGTGCACAGAGGCAGAAAATACAGGAAAACTTTCATGCAAATGCTACCTTAGGTTCACACATTTGTAAAAACAAAGGGAAACTCCTCCAATTCCCCCAATTCTTTGGTGCAGGTGACAAAAAAACCCCAAACACAACACTCCCTATCCCACAGCTATGAAAGACACTTACCTGCTATCTGTTTTGTATCCTTGTCCCACCTAATGGCACACTCCTGCCCCCCCACAAAATCCCAAAGGATTTCCTGCCCTTCCCTTAAAAAATCAAAAGTTTAAATCTTGTGGAGATTCTAAACAAAGGTCATTCTGTTTTCCTACCGGGCTGCTAACTGCTCTTCTGCATTGCATAGTCATGATTGCCACCTTTTTTGACCTCCCCCAGGATGCCCCTGATTGAAGAAGACTCCCAACATAGCAGAATCAACCTCCTTATTTGATTAAAGACCGATTCGCAGCAAGAGCTCCTGAACAGAAGTTGGAATATACATAAAATAGACAGAAAGATCAAAAAATCAATCAGCAGATCTAGGACACACAGCTTGTTCCCAGGGATCTCCCAAATGAAAGTTAGACTGTGAAATTTTCATACAGGAGGAGAAGAAGGTGACAAGAATAGGATACAAATAAATTCAAGGTTTATTTTTGTCAGGGATGAGATTCAGCAGGAGAGTGGGTTGGAGATGGAAATTCCTGGAGCATCTGGGAGATGGAGAGAAGGGGATTGTCTAGTATATTTTTTTCAACCTCAGCAATTTTAAGATGTGTGGACTTCAACTCCCAGAATTCCCCAGCCAGCATGGTGGCTGGGGAATTCTGGGAGTTGGACTCCACACATTTTAAAGTTGCTGAGGTTGAGAAACAAGGGTGTAGTAGAAATAAAAGAACAAGTGGGAGAAGAATTAGATGCATTTCAATTATCAGTCCAATTACGCCTGTGTTAGCTAAAGAGGCTTTGTCTCGAAGCCCCTGTTTTCTTCAATTTAATGAGGATGTTTTATAAAATTGATTCTGGAACTGGACTCTATGCCCCTTATGGAAGCATTCAGTTCTGTCTTCCTTCGGATCATTTCCTCCCTCCTACTCTGCATCTTGGAGGGACTAAAAGGAAGCTTGAGAGAACTGTACGCAGATTTATTTTGTGTGTTGTTCTACTTTTCAGCACATCCACTGATAAATATATACAGAGGCCAAACATACACAGAGAGAAAAATCCACACACACTTGGCACACCCACCCCAATGAATCCTGCTCCATTCAGACACTGGCATCCTGGGAAGGTTGTTTCACAAGGCACACATGTGCCTGAGGGACACTGAAAGACACAACTGATGTGAAAATGGTTATGTGGTGCATCCTCCATGACAGTGTCTTGAAACTACCACAACGTGAGGGGAAGCTGGGGTGATCTGGGACTGAAACATCCCAGAAGAAATTTGGAGCATTTGGGGAGCACCTCTTCCAGTTTAAGAAGGTTTAGGGTGGCTGAGGATGGTAGACTTAAAAAAGACTCAAAAGTGACCCAGCCCATCCCTTGTTCTCCACAAAAAATATCTTCGTGTGTTATATCAGATAGGTGGCCATCCCCTATCTAATAAAGTAAGTAAGTAAGTAAATCTACCTAAAGTAGATTATTCCATTAACAAACAACTCGTATTGTCAAAACCCTTTCTCCAGTTTGAAAGAAAATCTCCTTTCTTGCATTTAGATTCAAGATCTATCTTCTACACTGAGCAAGAGAAAATGCATTTACAAAACAGGAAGGTGCAAAACATATGGATTCAGGGAGGTGTGTGTTCCAAAAATGTCTTTGATGTGGCTGCTAAACAACGCTCAAAGTTCTTACCGAATTGTAATGTTTTCATGTGAGAGCAGGAGATTATTAAATACATAAGGGGAAGTTAGTATAGCAACTAGATTTCATTAAACATGTATATGAATGAAATGAAATGAAATAAGGTTGAGTTTTCATCTGGTTCTTCTCACTACTTTTGGGTGAGAAGCTACCAGAAGGTAGCTGCCAGGATGCTGAACAAAAACCAACTTGAAGAGCAGGTTGGGCAGTTTTTCTAGGTGAAGAGCCCAGAAGATTATGATCCTATCATAATTAGAAATTTAGGATCATAACAACCTTTAATCAGCCTGCTCCAGGCTAAACACATTGAATTCTACTTTGTACTGGACAGACCTGACCTCAGGTTCTGTGTCAGGTTCTCAGCAACACAAGAAGAATTCCAACAAATTGGAAGATATTGAAGTGGTGGATCGCTTCGGCCTTTTAGGATCAACCATCAAGAGTAAGGAAACAAGCAGTCAAGAAATATGCAGCAGTCTAGCGCTTGGTAGAGCAGCCATGAAGGCCTTGGAAAAGATATCCGGATGCTGTGATGTGTCTATACCTAAAAGATCAGAATTGTGCAAGCCATGGTCTTCCCTGTGACACTCTATGGAAGCAAAAGTTGGACTTTAAAGAAGCAGGATAGGAAGAATATTGACGCTTTTGAACTTTGGTGTTGGAGAAGATTCCCAAGAATACCGTGGACAGACAAGAAAACAAACTGATGGATCACTGAACAAATCAACCCAGAGTTCTCATCTGAGGCACAAATGACCAGGCTCAAATTATCCTATTTCAGACACATGATGCAAAGACCCAGCTCTCTGGCAAGGGCTCTGATGCTGGGAAAGGTGGAGGGAAAGAGAAGAGGATGACCAGCAGCAAAGGTGGACGGACTCAATTACAGCAGCAATGGGTGCACCATTGAGAGACCTGAAAGAACAGTTTAGGGACAGATCGTCATGGAGAAAATCTATCTATGTGGCCACTAGGAGCCGAAAATGACTTGATGGCACATAATCAATCAATCAATCAATCAATCAGAGAAGAGCAGTGAGGAAGATCAGATGACTAGAAACTTGAGTACTGTGAAAAAAGATTGAACAAACTGGGAATGTGTAGCACTGAGAAGCAGTGACTGAGAACAATATGAGAGCACTCCTCAACAGCGGTCACACAATGTGTTAACCCCTAAACCCAAGTCAACAAAACCCAAATGCTCACATAATAAGCAATGTACAAAAAAAATACTATGATCTGATTCTGTTATGGGCTGACAGATTCACACAATACTGTAAGAAATGACTGTGTTCCCCACAACACACTAAACTACAAACTTCCCAACCCCATTTTAATTTAATGATCTGTGTTGTGTGAACTGAACTTTGGTAACTGAATGGGTGTTACATAGAGGAAGACCACAATCTTTTGTGGCCTTGAAAATGCAAGACATGGAATGATAGTCAAATTATTGAAAAGCAGATTCTGGTTGGAAGTTCCTAACAGTAAAAGCAACTGGATTTTGGAACCAATTTTCCAGGGAGTTGGAGGGCTCATCTTCATGAAAGGTCTTCACACTAAAGCTGGACAGCCATTTTTGGATTTGAATTCCTGCCATGAACATGGGTTGGATAAAATAACCTCAATGGAGCCTTCCAATTCTATGTTTCTAACTTCTTCAATCTTTTTTCCTAAGACTTGATCTCCAAACGGACCACATTTTTGTCATTATGTTCCAATTTGTTGATAAACTACAGTATCAGAACTGGATGAAGTTTTTGGGATTCACATTTTCGGTGAGGCTGGTGAACTGATGCCCCGCTCTCTGTGGGAGACATTGCAGCCAAAAGGCAGCTGGATGTGGATCCCGAATGCCGATAATTCTCTCTGAATAAAAGAGAGATCTTGAGGTTACCCTCATGCGTTCCGGATAGCTGGGTTTTTCTGTGAGTTGGCAACAGAAATTGATGTTTTTGCAACTGCTTGCAATCAGCTGGAAGTCGTGGGTTTCGCCATGTTCTGAGCTGTGAATGTAGCCTTTTAAGGACTTAAAGTTTGTCTAAACCTCATCTTTTTAATCACCTTGGAGGTTTTTTTCTTACTGCTTCTTTAAAAAACTTTGGAACTGCAAGCTGGACATTTGCTGAGTGAATGTCTCTTCAATCCATTTAAAAAGAAAGAAAATTATGTGTTTCCAGCTTTGTAAGCTCTTTATTTTTTGCAATATATAACAAAAGGGGAATTAGAGTGTTATTTTTTGGAAAGTTTTTGAACGCTAAGGATTTGGATGACATTGATTTAAAGACTTTGAAGTTAATTAAACAAATCCTCTGGTGTGGGAAAAATGTCATGTTTATACAAAGCTGATAACAAAGCTTTGAAGGTTAATCACTAGAGAGCACTAGATAGCCATCTTTAAAGGAAATGTTTTATAAACTGGCCCAAGAAATCCTCAGACTATTTAACCAAAAGTTGTTATTGATGAGAACCAAATTCTTTGGAAGATAACTGAAATGGATTTTAAAGTGGATTTAAAAATAACCTATAAAAAAGAGATGGAAATATTGGGTTTACAAATGGAATTTGATGATCGTTTGAAAATTTTAAAAAAGGTATACAAATAATGTATCAAAAGAGGGATGTGGATTACCTGTTTAAACTGGAATATAAGAGACTTACAGGAGTGGCTATATTGAAATTACATATGGGTTTTGATAAAGATGACAAGGATTTTGAGAGAAGAGACAGATAATAGAAGAAAGCAGATGTCAGAATTTTATCTATGGGATTCAAGAATTGATAGGAGGAAGAAGAAAAAAGTCCAAAACTGGTTTATTTGATTATGGTTAAGTAATGGGTTGTTATTTTTGATAATGTTTAATGGTTACTTTGACTGGATAACTCTTTTTTTGGAAATGTCTAATTGGCTGTAATGGATTAGTTTGTAATATCTATGTTACTATTTTTGGTATACAAATAAGGGATTAGTATTTCTGGTAATGTTTAACAGTTTTTATTTTTCTGTAATGTTTAATTGTTAATTGAGATTAATAATGGGTTGCTACCTCTGATGATAATTAATGGTTAATTTTGTATCTTTCTGTAATGTTTAATTGTTAATTGGGATTAGATTTGTATTAATCAAATTTGAAATATAAATAAAATTAATTAAGAGAGGGACTGGGGGATTATGTTTAAATGGAAAGGGGGACTAAATGCTTATGTTGTTGGTTATGTCTGTTAATCTTTACACCTTTTGTTGATTAATAAGAACTGAGGATTTAGAGATGGATCTATAGAAAATGGAGCACAGTATGGAATGAAAATGTATTTCTTCCAGTTATACTGGTAAATTTCCCCAAACCTTTCCATATCACTACACCTATGCATTACATCATCACCTACATGATCCACATTCCCAAAAGAGGATGACTAGGAGACACTACTGTAATGTCAGATCAGAGATTCATTCAGAGTCACAGTAGCCAACCTCCTCTCTGGGAGCACACTTGGGCCTTTGAGACAATCCTTTAATTAGCTAATTATTTCTCCCGTGAACGCCAGCCATTCTCTATGGCCCACTTGCTGGTTTCAGCAACATGCCTAGAAGCATATCATCTGATTTCTGTTTTATCCTTGTTTGCAAAGTGTCTTAAAATATATTTTAAGAGACAGTGATAACTTGTTAATGTTGTATACACTTGCTGGGGATGAAGGGGGAAGTTTCTTCTTTTTATTTTTATTTGGGGGGTATTTTTTTCTTTTCTTTTCTCTGCCCTTTCTTATATTTTTTAAATGTAATTTTGTATTAGGTTTTTGTACAGTTTTATCTGTTCTATATAATCTTTAGTAAAATTATTGGGGGAAAAAATAACTGGATCAAGTTTTCCAGAAGTGGTCAGAGTAAAAAGAAATGTGTGAAGCTGACTGAAAAGGAAAACAAACTGGAAAACTGATAGGTCACTGTCTGTCAGTGACAGTGAAACAGGAAACATGACCAGATGAGCTAATTCTACTTTGCTGTAAAGCTACATTAACAGAATCTTGCAAGTCTGAAAGCACTTTCTTCCCCCCTGCCCCGTCCCCTTTACAGCCTGAGAGACTAGGGAGAGTCCCTTCTGAGCCTCTTGCCTCTTCTGAGCCCAATTCCTGCTGTGGGCTCAGCTGCCTCTTATCCGACTGTTCCCTCGGCTGCGTCTCATTGCCCTGCCTCCCAAGGTTATTCCCACATACCATTACACTGTCACAGATGACTTATAAGAGAGGGGGAGAGGGGGAATCGTGTCGCTTTTTCAGAGGAATTAAGACCCCTTTCTCCTCCAGATACGAGAAAGAAGACCCTGCTGGAAACCATCTGCTGATTAGCTGCCTTCTTGTCATATCTGCTTGTCCGAGAACGGGATGCAGAAATATAGCTCAGCGAAAACCTTCTCTCCAAGTTCAACCATCATTCAGAACTTTCGATGTGAGGCAGAAGGAATGCAGGCTACCCAGAGAGCATTTCTGAAGTTAGCCAAAATAACTTGGAGTCTCCATCCGCCTACAGCAAGGAGAGGACAAAGTGACAGAGATTTGTGGCCCAGCCATGAGCAAATGAATTGCTTGGCTGGATTTGATCCATCTGGCCCGATCTTCTGTCTCCCGCAATGATCTGTAAAGAAGAACCCTCCCTCCCAAACCACACTAAAAAAGCAAACGCTGATAGAAATTGAATGCAGTGATAGACAGCCATTGAATTTGGAAGTTCTATTTTCGGTCCCAGACAGTCACATACTCCTCTACAATACCCTACTTAACTCATTTTTTCTAACCAATTACATGTACTCCGTCTTTATCGAGCTTGTTTTTTTAATGGAAAAGGTGCTCCCTTATTTTTTAATCATGCAAGATCTCTTATAGATCTGTTCTTCAGGGGTTTGCATGTTGCTTTTTTAAAAGACGTCTTAACTAGCAGAATGATCATCAAAGTCAAAAACACAGTTTACCCCCTTTCTTGATTTTTAGCAAATACATCCTTCCTTCTATAGCCAGAAGTTTACCCCATTAGCTGGATCTGAAGACCGTTTTGTATTATCAAATTCTACCCTGGGCCTCTGTTTTTCTCTCTCTGATCCTCAGCTTTCTTGTCTGTAAAATGGGAATGACTAAGTCATTCACCACAACTCAAGCAACGTTAAGCAGTTATGCCCACAAAGCACTTTGCAAACAAGGATAAAACAGAAATCAGATGATATGGTTCTAGGCATGTTGCTGAAATCAGTGAGTGGGCCATAGAGAATGGCTGGCGTTCGCGGGAGAAATAATTAGCTAATTAAAGGATTGTCTCAAAGGCCCAAGTGTGCTCCCAGAGAGGAGGTTGACTACTGTGACTCTGAATGAATCTCTGATCTGACATTACAGTAGTGTCTCCTAGTCATCCTCTTTTGGGAATGTGGATCATGTAGGTGATGATGTAATGTATAGGTGTAGTGATATGAAAAGGTTTGGGGAAATTCACCAGTATAACTGGAAGAAGCTCTGGGCACTGAAAAAACAACAACAACTGGAGGTTGCTTGTCACCCGGGGGCTATAAGATGGGTATCTCTAATTTAAGCGCTCTCATCTAGGTACACGGCAAATCCACCCAACCTTAGAGGGACTTCCTGGAACAACCGATGATCAGAGTCGAACAACATGCAGAGAACATTGACTCCTCAGCCTCCATGGATAGGAAGGTTGGAAGATCTTAATTGGGCCAAGGATCATATTTCTTGCAGGAATCTGTCAGGAATCAGCAGTTCTGGAAGGTCCCTCTTAGCAAGTGTTTTGAGACTGACACTCATCTTGATCAGAAAAGGGCTGAACTGAATATGCTTGAAACTGTCGTAACAGTTGGCCTAGGTTCATATTTGTTGAGGGGAGTGGAATGGGCAGTTCAGATTAGTACTGCCAGGACAAAAGCTAGAATTAGGGATAGGAAAAGTAAAAGTGGGGAAGATGGAGTGGGTTTTATTGGTTCTTTAATTAGAAGCTTCATGCGGACTACAGTTGGTTGGAGTAGTCCATAACATCTAACAATGTTGGGGCACTTTCAAAGTTGTATGTAGCCTAAGTTAGAATTGACAATCAAGACTTTGAAGTGGTAGACAGCTTCTGCCTTTCAGGTTCAACCATCAACAGTAAGGAATCAGCAGTCAAGAAATATACCACAGACTAGAACTTGTTAGGATAGCAATGAAGACCTTGGAAAAATATTCAGATGCTGGGATGTTTCTGTCCCTACAAAGATGAGAATCATGCAAGCCACAGTATTCCCTGTGACACTATATGGAAATGAAAGTTGGACTTTGAAGAAGCAGGATAGGAAGAGCATTGATGCTTTTGAACTTCAGTGTTGGAGAAGATTTCTGAGAATGCCATGGACAGCCAAGAAAACAAACAAATTGATTCTAGAACAAATGAATCCAAAGTTCTCATTTGAGGCATAAATGACCAAGCTTAAATTATCATATTTTGGACACATTATGCAAAAACCTAGCTCTCTGAAGAAGTCCATAATACTGGGAAAGGTGGAAGGAAAGAGATGACAACCAGCAGCAAAGTAGATGGACTCAGTTCTGCATCATCAGAAGACCTGAAGGACCAGCCTGGGAACAGATTCTCCTGGAGAAGGTCTATCTATGTGGTCACCAACAATGTCACCGACTTAATGGCATATATTCAGTATAGCCCAAGAAGTTGCATTCTAGTAGTCTGAGGAAGGACACTGAAATAAGAATTGAAATAATGTAGAGGAGGGGGCTTGAGAGTCAGTTTGGTGTAGTGATTAAGGCATCAAGCTGGAAATTGGAGGACCATGAGTTCTAGTCCTGCCTTAGGCACAAAGCTGGCTGGGTGGCCTTGGGCCAGCCATTCTCTCTCAGCCCTAGGAAGGAGGCAATGGCAAACTGCTTCTGAAATCTTGCCAAGAAAACTGCAGGGACTAGTCTAGGTAGTTGCCAGGAGTCAACAATGACTCGAAGGCACACACACACAAAAAGAAGGGGGCTTACTACACGTACTAGGATCTTCTGTATTGATTGATTATGTGCCATCAAGCTGATGCTGACTCTTAGGGATCAGATGGATAGATTTTCTCCCTAACATGGTCTTTCAGGTCTTCCAATGGTGCCACCATCACCACTTTAACTGAGTTGTCCTCATCTTCTCTTTCCTTCCATCTTCGTATTACTGGCAGAGTACGTACAAAGCAGAGTTATTGGTGGACAAGTGGGTGGGACCACTTTTTAAAAAATTTCTTTTATGCTACTCTTCCTCCTTGCTTTCTATCACTCCGTCATCTACTCTACTCTCCTTTTTCTCCTCCCCTGCTCAGTATATAACCAGAACAGGCTTTTCTTTATTTGCAGAGAGCTTTGAAAATAAGGCTGCGGGCTTCAGGTTGCCTACCCTGAGTTAAAGACTTCCTCCTCTAGCCAAAATCTGGGAAGCAACCACCTTGCCTCTAACTGATTATGTTCCACTGATTCTTAGAGGCCATGTATATAAATCTTCTCCAGGATGAATGGTCCCTAACCTGGTCTTTCAGGTCTTCCAATGGTGCACCCATCACCACTATAACTGAGTCCATCCACCTTGCTGCTGGTCATCATCTTCTTCTCTTTCCTTCCACCTTTCCCAGCATTGTGGACCTCTCAAGGGAATCTCACCTCCAGATAGCTTAATTTTCTAAGAGGAGACAAATCAAGGCAAACAATGCCTGGATCCCCAATTTCAGATACTTCTGGATGTGAGCAAAGGTGGACTTCTCCTTCCTTTCTGCAAACATTGTAGGAGGAGAGCTGGGTTAGTCTATGGCAGCCAAAAATCAGGAGTTTGGTAATGCCTTTTGAGACTAACAAATATTATTAAAAGGCATAAGCATTTGTGAGCCACTGTGTAGCTCATGAAAATATATGCCTTTAATAAAACGTGTTAGACTGAAAACACGCTACCCAAAGATGCTACTAAAAAGGTGCTACTTCTGACCTTTTGTAAACATGATTCTAGTTAGAATAAAGCCAAGCAATTCTGTATGCTTCTTCTATCAGTTCTTATTAAGTCTGATGAAAGAGCATTTGCCATCCAATTTGCTTTCAGAGATCTCATGCATGGAATGTGGTGTTCTTTCATATCTGGTGTGATAAGGCAATCAAGGGGGGTGTGTGTGTATATGTGTGTCTGTATGTGTGTGTGTGCAAGGTCTGTCTTAACTCGTACAGTTCTTTCACCTGTAGAGTTGCAGATTTCTTGAGTTCTCATGCTTCCATTAAATCCTAAGGAAACTTCTTCCCTGGGATTTTTCTAACAGCAGTGACAGTATCCCACCATTGAGAAATTGTTGGAGAATTTCTCCTTCTCCTGGGGAAATTTAGAAAATCTCCTGTCCCACATCTCCACCCTCAAATTTGGGGCAGAATCTCAGGAGGTGATTAATGGCCAGCTCTGTTCCTAGCCTGTTTCCAATATCCTGTTCTGCCTATATGCACACAAGACAGCAATGGTTAATTGAAATACCAAGTAAAAGACTCCCAGAAATCTCTAGGGTACCCAGATCCTTGCCTTCAAATCATGAAATTATTATAAGTCTTTCTGAAAGCAGATCAAAAAAGAAGACCGGTGGCTGAGCTCCACAATCAGTCTGTTCCCACTTGGAAATTTATCTCTGTGCAACTTTAATTTTACCATGGATGATGCTGTTGAGAATTCTGCAAAAATGCAGTGGAAGAAGGAACAGATTACTAATAGAAGCTGAAATCTTTTATAACAAAATAATCTGCTAAACTCAAGGGTCACTTATCTACTGTTACCTTTCTGTTAAGTCTAGAAAATAATGCATCTTTTTAAAAAGGAACAATCTGGATCAACTAAAAAAATGTATTTCCATCATTCCATTCACCTCTCTTCACCCTGATGTTTGCAAGTTTCTAAAGCC
This sequence comes from Python bivittatus, assembly GCF_059951505.1. Lineage (NCBI taxonomy): Eukaryota > Metazoa > Chordata > Lepidosauria > Squamata > Pythonidae > Python > Python bivittatus. The sequence goes on from NW_028277087.1 coordinate 6,514,572, forward strand.
AGTGTGTTATAATGGTTAAGTGGACAAGGACTCCAGAGCCAGGTTCAAATCCACCCTCAGCTGTGAACTGCTACCTACCTCACAGGTTTGTTGTTATGGGAATACAGTGAGGGAGGGACACTGCTTTAAGTCTCAAGAGAAAGAGTGGAATATAAATGCAAAAAAATTAAATCTCAGAGCATTCTGCAAATGGCTGTTTGAACAGAACTCAAGCTGATTTATGTTGACAAACAAGGACACTTTCAGATTGAACAACTCAAAGCCCAACCAACAATATCGGTAAAACTCTCTTAAAGAATAAAAGAGGGAAAATGGAGAAGTAAGGTGTCACTATTTCTAATAAAATGCCATCGAAGGGAAGATGGAACAAAAGTACTATTACTACCTAAAAGCCAGCAGAAAGGGAGTTGATTTGATTTCGTTTTGGGGAGAAACTTTTACAAACAGTGGGTGCAGTCCCAATGCATGTTAAAAAAGGGCATGGTTAGGCTGGCATTTTGACTTTTTTGACCCCAGCCCTGCATCTGACCTAATCTTAATGCAGACCTTTTTCCTTTTCCTTAACTGCTCTGGCCTGGGTCTCCTCTCCAACCTCATCAAGCCAAGGCCAAGGCAGTACTATACATCTTTGACTCATCTTTCATTTGCTGCTGGGGAGATCTATAACGTCACTTTACCTTGGATCCAGAAGTTATCTCCTCTGTAATGAGGATATTTTTCATGACACAAGGGAGCTCTGTCAAAAAACTCAAAAGTTGTGGATTGTAATTTTTCTTCCACTTAAAGAAGAAGAAAAAAACCACCCCTTGTCTGCTGGCTCATTTAATGATGGATGACAGCTCCAAAAAGGGGACAGAGAGAAAGAGAGGAGGAAGACACCAAGCACTTTTCTAATCTAACTTCATTCAAATAATTTCAGCTAAATCTGCTATGTAAACTGCCCTTTGCAAAAGCTTTGCCCCCTAAATGTGGCTTGAAACTAAGGGCAGTTCTTGGCTATTTCTCTGGGGCAAGGTGAGCAATGTGGGGCACACTGCATTCCCAGTTAAATACTTCTAAGCACTCTGAAATGAAATTAGTGGAATTTAGAAATCCTGCTACTGGGTTCTTATCCATAAGAAATCAGTGCTAACCATCTGCTTTTGTTGATTTTTAAGAGATGAAGGATGCCCACCCAATAGGATAGCCTCTATTTTTCTTTATAATGCCAGACAGGAACATAGCAAGCTAATTTAGAGCAAGATAATTCATGTTTACGATCCAGTACAGTACTGTTTTCCTTAACCAGTGGTAGCTGGGTTTCTACAACCTACTTCACCAGGTCAGTTCAAGTCTCGGAGATTGCACTGGCACAATGCACGCAATTTAGTATTAAACCCGGCTCAGTTTGGATGCATGTGGCCAAGCACATTGCGTAAGCCAGTCTATTCTTTGGTTGATAATTATGCAACCCAGAAAATTAATTAATTCAGTTGCTCGGCTGAGCGGAATGTGTGAATGCAGTCCATCTTTCTAGCAGGTCTCAAGCATTCCCTGTTACTTGATTTAATTCAAGTTTTCAAACTGAACCTAGGACAGTATAGACCAGCATTTTTCAACCTTGGCAGCTTGAAGTTGTGTGGACTTCAACTCCCAGAATTCCCCAGCCAGCATGGCTGGCTGGGGAATTCTGGGAGTTGAAGTCCACACATCTTCAAGCTGCCAAGGTTGAAAAACACTGGTACAGATGCAGAGAAGGCTCTAGAAAGACTTGCATATGCTCATCACGTACTGAAACTTGACGCAGTGTCTGACGTGCCCGTCAATCTACAAATCAGAAATCCTCCAACTTTGATTTTCCACAGACATGGGGCTCTTTCACAAAGTGGGGGGGATTATTACACTCTGGGTCAACTTTATAAAGTTGTTGTAAGAGTGCTAAGATCGGGCAACTAGCAGAACACTTTAAACACCCTGAAACGTGGCCATTCTCAAAAGCCACTATCCATTTTGTATCCCTGCTGTTGCATTTTTCAGCCGATTACTTTCAGAAGAGAAAGGCAAAGACTTGGACCTTTGAGAATGTTTCTGGAAATCCCCAGAAATCAAGCAATGCCCCCCTTGAGCAAGTCACAGATCCATCGAGAGCAGCATTCTGTTTCTCAAAAGGTATGAAAATGCAACTTGTCCTCAATTGCTGTCGCTCAGGTGTACTACCACTATACTTGGAGGCTCCATTTGTCACTGACGGAACATAACTCTTCAGCAATCATTCACCGATCCCTGTTTAAATCCCATCCAAGCTGACGCAATAACTAGTTTCGGGCAAAGAATCTCGCACTGTGTAAAGTCAGGGTCTTCTTTGTTAGGGCTAATAACCTACCAAGAAATCACTAGGTCAGTGTTTCTCAACTTTGGCAACTTTAAGATGTGTGGATTTCAGTTCCCCAGAATTCTCCAAATGGGAGCATGCTGGCTGGGGAATTCTGGGAGTTGAAGTCCACACATCTTAAAACTGCCAAAGTTGAGAATCGTTTGACCTAGGTGATCCAGATGCCTGATATGGGAACAGGCAAGTTGGATCGCCTCCAAGATGCACCGGATAGGTGAAACTCATAATGGATTACCACAGATCCCTCACATTGTGTGATTCCTGTCCCCACTGCTGCAAGAACCTTCTAGCATTTGGGGTGGTATAGACAGTACCCCAGATCCACAGAATTCCAGGGATGCAGATCAAATAAGAACTATCCAAGCATCTCTCAACGGTCCAGCCTGGGCTTTCCCCAACCTAGCACCCCAGGTGTAGTGGGACTGCAACTCCCAGAATTCTTAGCGGGAATTTTTTGGAATTCTTGGGAGTTGCAGTCTCAACCTATCTGGAGCTCACCGATTGGGTAAAGTTGACCCAGCCACTTTCCAGTTGATTATAGCTGTTCCAATTTCATTTCATGCTCTATTTATATTTCATACCTCTCCTACCAGTTCTCCGTTTGCAATTCCAGTCTCTCAACTGGAATTAAGGTGTAAAGTGCTCCGAGCCTAGAACACCAATTTAACAAAGCCGAAACCATCCAATTCTCTGCAACTGACAATTTGCTAGATCAGTTCACTTTCCAAAAGCTTTCTCCTGCGCTCAGAGACACCAATCACTTCACAAAGACGAGTGAAATCTCCAGGGCTCTGCTACTATCATAGCCACCGCATCTGATCCTCAGGGAGGTCCAGCTGAAGGACCAGCGTGATGGGAACAAGTGAAAGGCTCTCAGGCTTTAAATGCAAACTGGGCACAAGCTTTGGTTTCTGACTGGCTTTTTTCACTAGTGTGCCAGCAGGAAATTGGTTTTTGCCAAGCCTGTGTGTGAAATACGGATGGCCTACTGGGGACATTAGTTGCAGGGAGTCGAAGGAGACACGGAGCGAAGGATATCTTAGCTTTGATCAGGAGGATGATGTGATTTGGGGAAAAAGGGGGGGAAATCACCCTTTTGAATCTTGACATGACCTTGTGAGCCTATTTATTCTGTTCAGATAATTGCTTAAGAAAGAGGAAAAGGAACATTTGGGATTGCAGGACCTCACCTGTCCTCTGTTTGTCCCCCAAATAGCGTTTTAGCTGGGTGGCACATGACGGAGGGGGGAAACCTATGCACGCTCGATCTCACTGTCTCAAGAGGCACAGGATGCTTTCGTTGTGCCACACATGGGTGCCAATGACCCCGGCTTTGGGCGACCGGTGCATCTCGAGGAGCTGCCTCCTCCCCGTTCCAGCGCAGCTGCCCGCCCTTCTTGGCTTCACAAACCCAACCCATTCCTTAACTATCCTCTGCAGGCTACTGCAGAACAGCAGAGGGATGGAGTGTGACATATGCACCAGCAGGGCAAAAGCAAAGTGGCCGTGTGCCAATAAAAGTGGGCATTGTTCAAAAGTCTGGCTCCAAGACCAACCCCGTTTTTCACAAAATATGGATCCCCGATAAGCTTTATTTCCAGCCTTGGGGAACATTCCAGCTGTTAATTGCTTGACTCAGCCCTGGGTCACGAGGAGGGATTACTCCGTGGCACTGCAGAATAACACCTAGGTGGTTATTCTCTTGAGAGGTAGAGCAGGAACCACCAGGTTAAAATCCCAGCTCTGAAAACAATTTCACTGATTGGATACGAACCAGTTATTATGCCTTGGCCTACCTTGCAAGGTTGCTGTGAAGGTAAGAGAGGAGTGGTCTGATCTCTTTGGAGGCAGAAAAGGATTCAAAAGTGGGGAAGGGCTATACCACAATGGCACACACACCTCTGCAGAAGAACCCTATTTCCGTCCCTGAAATACCCCAGAAGCTGCTGTCACTCCATGCTGAGTTAAATAGAATAATTATGTGGATGGAAGAGGACAGCTTTTCTTTACAAAGGGCTAACAAATTTATATGCTTTTTTTTTTAAATAAATCTAATATAGGCAGTACCTAGTGTGAACCCAGTTTTCTGGGCCACCTGACTTGGAGCAGCAGTACGTTGGGGAAGAAAGGCAGAAGGCGCCACAAAAAAGGATCCCTAGAATGGCAATTGCTCAGAAGAGTAATGATCCACTGGATCCCAGCCTACAGTGGCAGACAACCAAAACTTCCATTTTCTGGAAATTCCCTTCCTTCTGCAAAATAGAAACTGCCTGTAACAAATGTCAAAAAGCAGAGGCATTAGAGCTTCTAAACAGAGGGTTTAGAGCCTGTTGGGGGGACACCATCATGCCAACATCTACGGATTATAATAATTCTCAGCTGCTATAAGTATTTCATTTTTCTCTTTGCATTGTGGTTGCGATTGGTTTTTAATTGATGTTATGCTTGTTCGCCGCTCAGAGTCACTTGTTTGAGATGGGTGGCCATACCAATTGAATAAATAGATGAATAAATAAGGCTTAAAAGCTCTTCCTCCTATCACAACAGCTGTGGGTGTGATTCAAGAACAGAACGGAAGGCAATCTCTTGCCTTCCCACTTTATTCTGGGGGAGACTTACATGCCAGAACAGGTACTGGGGCTAATTTAAAATCTGCCTTCTTGTCCTCTCCTGAAATGTCAGTGGGTAGAGTTAAGGCTCTAAGAAGCACCCCGTGGTTTGAGAGGGGAGCATCAGCTTTGCATTGGAAAGATCGCTGAGCTCTCCGGTTCAGATCCCAGCATTTCCCAGAAAGGCTGAAAACACATACTGTATGTCAGGTATCTCAAAGAGCCAACACAGCCAGCGTTGAGCTACATGACTTACAGTTCAACCGTTTCCTGTGTTTCTACATATCATCCAGAAGTTAGAAATCTGCAGTTCTACAGATTTCCGTCTAACTCCAGTTCTCACCAGCTCCAGAGCTAACAGGGTTGCTGTCCTGCAATAGCCTTTCTTATCTTTGCCTCAGTTTCTTTGATCCGTTGGTACCCATTATGTATGGGAAGACTGCCTCTGAACATAGTGGCTCCCCTGTTCCTAGCGTCTAGCATTTAGGGATAGATCGCCTCTGAATAAGGAGGATCCACTCTGCACGATGGCTGAAGAAGAGCTGTCTTGATGTGACACTGAAAAAAACATTGATCTCATGATTAAATTCTAACACCTGGTTTCCGACGCCGGGCAGTTATGATGCCTCTGAGAATGCCACAACCCAGGAATCAAAGCAGATCTTGGTTTGTCCCCAGGGTATGGCAGAGAGAGACTGCCACTGTACCCGCAGGCTCTATTTAGTTACCATACCTAGTAGAGACCAGAAAGCCACATGAGGACACACATGATTTATTCACTGCCAAATGAGGTAGCGAGAAACCAGCTTCACTTATTATAATCTTCCCCAGCCTGGTGCTCCCCAGATGTGTTAAACTGTCCTAGCAAGGGATGCTGGGAGTTGAAGTTCAAGACATCTGGAAAGTACCACATTTGTCTCTGCTTTTTGGATACAGATAGGTGTTAATGGGTACATTCTTGTGAGCTTCTGTATCTAAGGATAGCTTATCTGCTGGAGGAACAGAACCACAACAAGTCCCATTGTGCTAAGCGCAGGATGAGGATCTATTACGGATCTTCCCTGAATCCAACAGATGAAAGTAAACAGTTGCTGTATCTGGAAATTCATGAGAGCCCTAGATAATGATTTTGAAATTAACTCCAGTGGCAACAGAACTCTCCTGCTGATATTTTTCTAGCATCCAGATATTTTTCTAGCATCCAGGAAGAAAGAATGCTCGTGGGTGTGGAAGTCAATAGCCATAATCATAATACCCCATTGCAATAGCAGGGCACCACATGAGTCAACAGAAGGGCTACTGTATTCAGAAACTGCCCAGTCTTCTCTCCCCAGTACTCTGCCTCCCCCAAGGTAGATTGCACCCGCATATGGAGGCTCCCAGCATCTTTTGAACTGACAACGGCTTTCCCTGCGCTTTCTCCTCAGCAGCGGCCCTGGAAGACAGGCTGCCCCTGGCTATGGAGGCTCCAGAGAGGGAGGGCAAACGAGGCTTACCCAGGTCCTGAAGGGCATCGGGGGCTCGTCGCCGTCGCCGCCGTCGCCGCCCTCCCGCTCCTCTTCCTCCTCCTCCGGTTCTTGTCCGATGCTGATGAAGGGAATGTCCAGAAAGGCGGCGGCGAAATCCACCTGGAGCAGCTCCCGCCGGGACGCGGGAAAGGCGAGCACGGCGGCCACTCCTCGCACGACCAGCGCCTGGCACAGCCAGCGTGCCAGGGAGGCCGGGTCCCGGTAGAGGGGCGCGCCGGGCAACACCTCCAGGCTGAGGTTGTAAGGCAGGGCGGCGGCGGCGGCGGCGCGGCTGGCCCGCGCCAGGGCGTTGCGCACCCGGCTCTGCGCGCCTCCTCCGCGGGGCAGCAAGGCGCCCAGCCGCACCGTGTGCCCGATCCGCGCCAGGATGTGGCAGGGCTGCGGGTGGCCCCGGCCCGGCGCGGGGAGCAGCAGCAGGAGGCTGCAGGTGAGCGCCAGGCACCAGCAGCACAGGAGCGCCCGGCGCAACTCCATAGAGGAAGCCGGCGCGGGGGGGCGGGCAAAGTTTGGGGCGCCCAGCCCCTCCGCCCCCCCGGCCCCTGGGCGGGCAGGAGGGCTGGGGGCGCCTAGGAGGGGAGGGAAGGGGCCGGGCAGGGCCCGCCCATGGGAGCGTCGGGGGCGGAGGAAGGAGCCGGGCGCCGGAGCTGCAGCCGATCCAGCCGCCGGGCGCTCTGCGCTCTGCGCTCTGCGCTCTGCGCTCTGGCTCGCGCTCGCTTTCCAGGCAAAGGCGGGACGGGGTGCCGTGGCGCCGCTGGGCCGCTGGGGGCGCTGGACGCTGCGGGGACCCGCCAAAGGAGGGCGGCTCGGTCCGTGAGGAGCCGGCCGGCAGCCTCCGGCAGGGGGGCATTGCCTTGCAGGGCAGGGGGCTTTTTAAATGGGTCGCCCAAGAGATGGGGGGAGAGAGAGAGAGAGGGAGAGAGAGCAGGATGGTGTGTCCGAAAGCAAGCAAGAGAGAGAAGCGAAAGGCAACGGGTTCAGCTCCAGCACCTGGCCCCTGGGCATGCACAGAGGGCGGAGGAGAAATGTGGCCAGGGAACGAAGATGGACGAGGTGAGGCGAGAAGGCGACCGCGACGTGGCGGAGGAGGGGGCAGTACAGTAGTGGCTTCGATCTTCTGCCGGAGCGGGGAGGAGACGGAGCTCCAAGCAGGCGGAGGGGCGGGTGGCGATTGGAGCAGGGATCAGCTCCAGCGCAGGGAGGCGGTGCAGAGCGCCTCTGAGTGTGTGCAGAGAGCAGGGAAGGGCGATCCGGGATGCCGGGGAGGGACCGCTGCCCATGGATATGAGCAGTATGAGAAGGAAGAGCATCTCAAAACATACGCAGAGTACAGAGAAAGCGGGCGGAAGAGAAATGTTTCCAACGGGATTCGATACATGCTTGGCGAACAGTATCGATTTGTCAGTAGCTTTTGCCTGGAGCAAGAAAACGGAACTTCCTTGTTCAGAGGCAGTCTATCTGTAAACAATAAACGCCAAGGACAAATGAAGGAGTTTGATTCTTCTGGGCTCCGCATTGTTGGAAATAAAATAGTGGGCTAAATGTATGTTTTGTTCAAGCCGGAGTTAATTAAGCTGAGAAATCTTAAGGGCCATTTACATTCGATGCCTTCTTGACGGTTGTTAGAAACAACCAAGCTGAGCTAAAAGGAAACATCACTTGGTTTGAACGAATAAAGTGATTTTTTTAAAAAGCATTATTCTTATGTGGATCAATATTTTGTCATTCAGTGCAAGATCCAATTACACAAATATGGAGGATAATCGATACTGGGTCTCCAGTGAGCATTAGTCATGACAAAAACAAAAAAAGACCCTCCTTATTTAGACGCAGTCTACCTCTGAACACCAGGCGTTTTACCACAAAGGGTGAGGGGTGGGGTTGAGACTTGTAAATGACTGAAACAGTCATGCATAAGAAACACATGTGTCTCCCTTGCACACAAAAATCTATTCTCACACCACTTTCTTCTTTTAATAAGCTATCAGTGTTGATATTTCCATCTCCCCACCAACCATTTTATCTAGAGATCAATTCACTTACGGTTGGTAATTGTATTTTCAATGTGTGGTACCCTTTGCTGTCATAAAAGCCCTTCATGGACCAGCAAGAGTTTTTCGGCACCAGGAGAAAATATTAAAATGCTAGTAGAAGCCTAGAGCTGGGTGAAATGCAGACTATTTGTTCTTTTATATCCATTCCTGGAGTTTCTGCAGCCATTTTTTTCAAGCATCTATCTTTTTCACTGCCCTGTTTTTTGAAATCTTATTCCTTCATTCCTGGCCTCCAGATTCCCCAAGGTTCCCTATCATTCCAGGCATTTTTTCAGCTTTCCAAAATCAACATGAGGTTTTAATTCCAGCCAAACTGATATTTTCCCCTTCCATTTCAGAACATTGGATTGCAGATATTCTGGCACCTTTGAGGAGTGTAGGGACTGTTCCATGATGTCACAGCAGCTGAGCCAATTAATGTCAGGGCTGTCAGTATAAGAAGAATATCCTATATATTTCTATATAGATCCCCAACCTTAACAGAGCATGTTAAATATGGACTGCTGGATTTACTACAGGTAGTCCTTGATTTATGGCCATTCGTTTAGTGACCTTTGAAATTATGATGGTATTGAAAAAAGTGACTTACAACCAGTCCTCGCACTTACACCATTGCAGCATCCCCACGGTCACGTGATCATGATTCAGGCATTTGGCAACCGTCGCGCATTTACAATGGTTGCAGCATCATGTGGTCATGTGATCACCATTTGCAATCTTCCCAGCCAGCTTCCGACAAGTAAAGTCAATGGGGAAGCTGGCAGGGAAGGTTGCAAATTGTTGTCATGTGATGTCTTGCTTAATGACCGCACTGTTTAATGACAAATTTTCTGGGCCCTATTGTGGTCATAAGTCAAGGACTCCCTGTAAATGCTATTTGCATGCCTCACACTATTCCAGCATTCAAAGCTGGGAATTAATAACTGGTACTAAATTCTGTAGCCTATAAATAATAGTATAATAATATGTTGTTATCAATCAAAGGCCCGTTTTCTTGGCAACATTTTCAGAAGTGGTTTGCCAATACTTTCTTCAGGATAGTTCTGTTTTTTGACTTCCCTGCCTAGGTCTGAGAGAGAGTGGATGGTCCAAGGCCACCTAGCTGGCATTTGTGTCTAAGGAAAGACTAGAACCTGGGTCTCCCTGCAACTAGTCCAGTACCTTTAACTGTAGAATGCCCCAAAAGTTGTTTTTTTAGTAATCAAAGAAATAGGTCGGTAGTTTTATCCTTATTCTGCAGATAGGACTGGATCTGAGGCTTGGCTGTTAAAAAACCCCCTAAGATTTAAAATAGCTGTGTGCACCCCACATGTTTAACCTGATGGCTGAAGTAACCTATTTTCTGCATTTCCTGACCTGGTTAAGGCTGTTGTGTGAACACAGACACAGTCTTTTTGAAGAGGTGGGTACTGAGCACAATTGCCCCAGGTCCCACACAAGAAGGGCTTCCCACCCAGCATACTGTATGCTTCAATATTTGAAATGATCAGAGAAATTATTATTTTTCATTTGGATTAGTACAACAAATCAATTAGAAGACACTCCATAGGATTTTCATTGGAAATATTTTGCATTTCCCAACATACTCCTATTTTATTGGGCCTCAGCCCAATAAAAAATGAATAGCAAAAAAAGGGGAGAATCATCCTCCCCACAGCCAGAATACTGCCAAATTCTGCTGAAAAGTCCCCTTCCCATTGCACTCAACAACCGTCTTTGCAGAGGTTGCCGAAGTGTGGGTTTTGCGTGCTGTAGAATCATGGAGCTATTTCTGACGATAATGATGTCTTTATTCATCCAATGTCTAATGTACAATACCTGGAACGTGATTTGTGTTGCTGAGTGTGAGAAACAGGAACCTTGGGTAGCCTGGCTCAACTTAGCTTTATTGGTAATGAAAAACCCAGGAAGAGGGTGAATTGCATGAGAAAAACATTTAAGGAGAGACCTCTTCTAAATTTAAATTCCTTCTGATTTCTTCTTGACTCCTTGGTTTTCTATATCAGAGATCCCAATACACTGCTTTTACAAACACACTGTTTTTTTTTAAACAACATATTTCCTGTGGATAAATATGGATCTGTATGCATAACTTACCTAGAATTGCTTTTTTAAAAAACAAAAACAGATTTTTATTCCACTCACTTTCCGACAGACTCAGGGGAATACCTTTGGCTATGGTTTATCTTCACAGCAACCCTTAGCAGAAACTCCCAGTGCTGTCATTCATTTCTACAAGGCTGAGGCAAAAGAAACATCTCTTTAATCCATGCCCTGTGTTCAATGACTGCAGTGAGAATAGAAGCAGTTTGCAAGAATAGAAGCAGTTTACATTTTTAAAAAGTATTTGTCTTATGGCCTGTAGTGGTGTCCAAGATATTTTGCTGGCTTGCTGGGGCAAACAACAGGACTTGCTACTCCTGCTAGTATTATATTTACCAAGGCATGATGCAGATAAGAAAAAAACCCAAAGACTATCCAAGAAAATTAGTTTACACATTAACAGCCAAACCAATAAGCACATTACAAACTAGGCACAGTCACTACCATACATATTTAAAGCAAAGCCTTGCAATTCGGCCAAGCATGTATTGATTGATGATTGATCATGTGCCATCAAGTTGGTGTCTACTCTAAGTGACCATATAGATTTTCTCTGTGAAAATCAGTCCCTAACCTGGTCCTAAGCATGTATAGATCCATAATTAAAATAAAAGAGCTATTAATTTAGGAACTGCCCAAATTCCCCAAATGGGAGCATGCTGGCTGGGGAATTCTGGCAGTTGAAGTCCACATATCTTAAAAGTTGCCAAGGTTGAGAAACACTGCCCTACACTAACCTGCTCATTCAATAAAAAAGTATTTAGACCTCTGTTAAAGACCATAACACGTTCACAACAGAGAATGGAAAAGGGAAGTGATTCCTGAAAACCCAGGGCTTGGAGACTTTGATCCTGGAATAGGGAATAAAAAGAAGATCCTGCTCAGAGAAACATAAGGAATGGACAGGATTGCAGGGTGAAATAAAAGCGGATAGATTCAGGGGTGACGGTTGACTGGAAGGCTCTAAACAGAAGCACTGGTAATTTAAACTGGGATCTGGTTTGAAAAGAAAGCCAGTGTCATGATATGGGGATGGTGTGGAAGGTCCTGAAATGCCCCAAATGGCATTTTTGGACAACTGGTTTCTGCACTCACTGATTGTCCTTTACTCTAGGAGGTTGCCCAAGGCAGGTGACTTCACCTTCTTTTATGGGGGGGGGGGCTGCCCCCATAGACCACCAACATTTTCAGAATGTGCTTCCCTGGAACTGAATGACAACAAATGTTCCTCAAGGAGTAACTGGAGTTACTGGGAACTAAAATGTCTTCATATCAAGGGTGTGTTTTACCTCCATGACCCTTCAGCTGAAGATCAGGTGAGCTTCCAGACTTTATGGTTCTACAGAATGGGTCAATTTAAATAGAAAGGAAACTACTTTTGAAAGGGTCAGAGTATTTGTCCAATTCGTTCAAAACTCTCTGTTTCTGTAGCAGCAGTGGACCAACTTTTGAAAGATGGAGACTGTAGTTGACTTAGTTTTTGTGAGGCCAAGTGTATGGATGAAACCATGATTTTCTTGGGTTTTTGAGTGCAGCTTCTCTAATACTCCTTTTTTTTAAGTAAGTCTATTTTGGGGCTTTCCCCATTCATTTTGAACTTTATCGTCCTCAAAATAGATTTTGGACAGGTGTGTCTGGAGGGAGTTCCAGAAGCCACAGGAAAGCCTTGAGGTCCTATGTAGGCTTCAGGTGCCAAAAATGGAGAATCAGGGGCTTTCCCAATGTTGTTGAACTAGAGCTCTCAGCAACCCCTGCTAGCATGGCTAACTGTGAGGATTGCTGGATGTTGTAGTACTGCAACATCAGGAAGGCCACCAGTACCCCCCTCTCCGAGAAGCAGGAAGAAAGACTTCCTATCTCACCTCCTCCATGATCTGTCTTTTTCACTGTCAGTGCCAGTGATTGAATCGAGGAATTTGCATGGAAAGCAGACGCACTGTTGCACATTAGTTAATTCTCAAAATAAATGGTGGGATGCCTGACACAGTCTAGAGGTTAACCGCTGCATTCACGTACACTTCTCTGTTCCACCTGCCTCTCTGTCTCAACCCATCAGGTTTACAACAGGAGTGCCTGGGGCTACCCGCTGCTGATACAAAAGCCAAACGTCTCAATCGTGTCCTGCCTAGATAATGTATCTGTGCACACAGCCAGCTGAGTCGGGGGGTTTCATGCAGCAAAAGGTGACTCTCCATCCTGGCTCCACTACCAATTCCTGAAATCTCTGTTTCAACAGCTTTAATCCCTGTGAGTTAAAAATCCCTGTGAGTGTATCTATTAGAGGGAGGAAGGAAGGAAGGAAGGAAGGAAGGAAGGAAGGAAGGAAGGAAGGAAGGAAGGAAGGAAGGAAGGAAGGAAGGAAGGAAGGAAGGAAGGAAGGAAGGAAGGAAGGAAGACAACTGAGCAAGAAGCAGAAGATGTGAAATCTAGACCAATTCATGCTACCTTTTTAGTAACCAGCAGAAGGCATTCTGTTATTATCACCCTCCACTGTTTTTTTTCCCAGTCGTGCTTCGATGTATGTGTGACCAGAATTCAAAATCTAAGCACTGAGTTCCTTCCTTCCTTCCTTCCTTCCTTCCTTCCTTCCTTCCTTCCTTCCTTCCTTCCTTCCTTCCTTCCTTCCTTCCTTCCTTCCTTCCTCCCTCCCTCCCTCCCTCCCTCTCTCCCTTCCTTCCTTCCTTCCTTCCTTCCTTCCTTCCTTCCTTCCTTCCTTCCTTCCTTGAGGGGGGAAGAACAAGCAGTGGAGTAGGTGGAGATGAAGGAAGGATTAAGAGATTATTTTGTTCCAGAAAACCTTCGAGCCTTCATTACTGCTAGAAATAGACTCTCTCAGAATGTGTTTTGAAAAATTAGGTAATACAAAGAATTATATTATTTTTGCACATCTACAACTGTGGATACTTTTGAGATTTCTCCTTGGATTTTGGAATTCTGAATTACAGGCCTTGTTTTCCAAATGAAACCACTTCCTTAAATATTCTCTGGTTTTTAGAAAAATCTTTTACTTTTTGGCACATAAATAATTGATGTTGATAGGGGAGGAGAGGTCCAGCCTGCGACCCCTGTTATGTGGGGTGCCACAGGATTCTGCTCTTTAGCATCTACCTGAAGCCACTGGGTGAGGTAACCCTTCAGCATGGGGTGAGATATCATCAGTATGCTGATGATACCCAGGTATATTTCTCCACCCCAGGCTGTCCAGATGTTGCCATGGAGGTCCTGCCTCGGTGTCTGGAGGCTGTGCAGGTCTGGACAGGGAACAACAAGTTTTGGCTCAACCCTAGTAAGACCAGGTGGCTTTGAGTTTTGAATCCCTGTGTTGGGCACAAAAGATTCCACAGATTGTCTTACATCAATCTTTATACTTGTCAAAAATAGGGAAGTAGGCATATAAAAAAACACGATTGGTTACATGGTTGTGCAGATGCACTTGGGTCCATGTTACATGCTAACATCCCATAATAAGCTTAGCATGCTCTATGTTTTCTAAAATTTCTACCTGAGGGGTGTGTGCTTTACTATGCTAATTAGCTTTTGGTTACACTAGGGTCACTGGTGGTCTCATAACAAGGTCACTTGGTGGTTTCTGAATACCTCAAAACCAGTCCGCTTCCCCCTTTCAAAGTACAGCAACTTTTATTTATAGTCAGACACCTGCTGCACAACCCACATCCTCTTGAGACTTAACCGCAAGCACTTTGTTAATATGCTCTAGTAAATATGCACTCTAACAATATTCTACCATGTGGCCCTCACATGGTTCTGGGGACCTTCCATCTCTTGTTCTGGAGGGGGTTGCACTACCCCAGACATATCCTGTCCACAATTTTGGGGTCCTCCTGGACTCGTGGCTCCTGCTCAAAGAGCAGGTGGCAGCCGTGGCCAGAAAGACCTTTGCACAGCTTTGTGTTGTGCACCAATTGTACGCATTCCTGGACCGGGAGGCCCTGCTCATGGTCACTCATGCCTTAGTCATCTCCTGATTGGAGTAATGCAATTCACTCTACATGGGGCTGCCCTTGAAGAATATTTGGAGGCTTCAGCTGGTGCAAAATGTGGTGGCACAGGCAGTTATGGGTGCTGGTCACTTGGCACATGGAACACCTCTGCTCTGTGAGCTGCATTGGCTACCGGTATGCTTCTGGGTGCAATTCAAGGTGCCGGTGGTTTCTTTAAAACTCTTCAGGGCTTGGAGCCGGGCTACCTATGGGACTGTATCTCCCCAATGATGTCTACTTGTCCCGTGAGAGCTGGCAGAAGAGGCATGCTCCAGTCCCATCTGCAAGAGAGGGACATCTGGTGGGACCCAGGAAGACAGCCTTTTCTGCCCTGGCGCCCGCCCTCCGGAACACCATCCCACCAGAGATTAGACCTGTCCCAACCCTGCTGGCCTTTCACAAGGCATTGAAAACCTGGTTTTGCCATCAAGCCAGGGGCCCTGATAATATGGGTGAGCCCACTTCTTGGTCTTGATTGTGTGAACTGAGTGTCCTTGGCTGCTGTGTTATTCTATGTTATTTCTGTTGTTTTTAAACTTGGTTGTTTTTTACTCTGTTTTTACTCTGTTTTTAACCGTTAGCTGCGCAGAGTCAAACATATGAGATCGGTAGCCATATACATTTATTAAATAAATAAATAGGTCATAGATGAATAATTTGCCACAGGGTTCATATTCTTTTTCAGCTCATGACTGTTTTTCCCGGTCTCTGGTGGCTCATGTGGGTAAGACCATAGAAGAGGTGATAACTGTATGCATGGCTGAGTCAAGATTGCAAGATTGTTTTAATGTTTTCATGCCATTTGGGTGATGCTTTGATGCTATTTGGGAGCAAAACACTATACAGAAGAATTTTGGCTGCAGTAATGCATGTGATTCTGTTAAGATTGCTTTATTGCAGTCTTTTATGAATGCTGATCTGTACATGGGGGCAGAGAGATTAGAGATATGAGGAAAAAACGCAGTTCAGGGTTGCACCAACAGAAGTAAAGGGCCAGGATGATGAGAAATAATGATGCTCTGCATTCCGCTTTGGGAAGACCTACAAGCTGTGTTGATTATAATGTTTTCTTCAAAGCAAGGTTATCCCAGGATGGTGTGGCAACTCAGCTCTCCCCCATCTCTGTAGCTGATGAACTAAGCCAATCCCTTCCAACCTTATTTGATTTTTCATATTTGGCACCAAATTCATCACAAGAGAAAAGAGGTTTGTTTTTACCCAGAGGATCACAGCCTGGCATACAGAGAGACCATGAATCTCACAGGACAAGTCAGAAGTGGAATTAGCCCTTGGAGTAACCTGTGATTTTGTGAGCGAGCTAAGCAGGATCTCCAATCCCTAGATCCAAATTTCAGAAACAGATTTCCCCAACCTCCACCCCAATCATGCATTTTAATAATGGTTTTATTTATGGCTTTAATCCTCTTGGCCACTTTTTAAAATTGGCTTAATTCTCCTTGTTCATTGTCATTTCATATGTGGCAACCTGAGAGTGAAATGCAGTTCCTTGCCCTCCAACACTTCCTTGTCTCTCTTCCTCCTGCTCCTCCTGCTCCTCCTCCTCCTCCTGGCTTTTTTTTTTTTACCCTGTATCCTTTTTTCAACCATTTTCTCTCTAGCCTTGTTTTCCTTAGCTTCTCCTTCCTTAATAATAATCTATGCTATTACCCAGGACACCCTTGAGTTTAGGGCAGTGTTTCTCAACCTTGGCAGCTTTAAGATGAGTGGACTTCAAACTCCCAGAATTCCCCAGCCAGCATGGCTGGCTGGGGAATTCTGGAAGTTGAAGTCCGCTCATCTAAAAGTTGCCAAGGTTGAGAAACACTGATTTAGGGCTTCACAAATCAGTCATTGCTGGTATCAATGTGAGGTTATAAATCCCAACCAGAGCACCAATGGCAACTTTTTCCTTTGGCCTTTGGAAGGTTGGTGAAGGTACCATGTCAATTTATAGATTTGATTGATTATGTTCCATCAAGTCAGTGTCGACTCTTATCAACCACATAAAAAGATTTTCTTCAGATGATCTGTCCCTAACCTGAAGGGCCTTCCAAGGGTGCACCCTTTGCCACTGTAGCTGAGTCCATCCCCCTTGCTGCTGGTTTTCCTCTTCTTCTCTTTCCTTCTGCCTTTCCCACCATCAGAACCTTCTCCAGAAAGTGGATCTTCGCATAATGTGTCCAAAGTAGGATAATTTGAGGCTGGTCATTTGTGCCTCAAGTGAGAACTCTGGGTCAATTTATTCTAGGATCCACTGATTTGTTTTCTTGCATGTCCACAGTATTCTCAGGAGTCTTCTCCAACACCGAAGTTCAAAAGCGTCAATACTCTTCCTATCCTGCTTCTTCGAAGTCCAGTTTTTGCTTTCATAGAGTGTCACAGGGAATATCATTGCTTGCACTATTCTGATCTTTGTAAGAACAGACACACCCCAGCATCTGAATATCTTTTCCAAGGTCTTCATGGCTGCTCTACCAAGTGCTGTTTCTTGACTGCTTGTCCCTTTACTGCTGATGGTTGATCCTGAAAGGCAGAAGCTATCCACCACTTTGATATCTTCACTGCCAATTCTAAGGCATGTTGTACCTGTTATCATTCATTTGGTCTTCTTCATAGATATTCTGGCATATTATAAGGTTGTTTTCTACAAACTGACTAATAATAAAAATCAATGTATAGAAAACTAACTTGTAACTTGCCAGAATATCTATCCAGTTAGCCTACTGTTTTCTCTTATCACTAGCAATGTCAGGAAAGGTCCTTCTACAATAATTTAGCCTGGAATGCCAGAGCTTAATCTCAAATCTTGTGCATGGCTTAGGCAGAAAAGTCATCTGAGTGATATAAGGCACTTTTTGTGTTCCTGAACAATGGCCACAGGAGTGTTCTAAAACATTAAGATGGCAGTGGCGATGGTATGATCAAAATTCTGCTCATCTTTTACGGGTGGTGCAGATGTGGTACCCATAAAAAAGAAGTGGAGTTTCCTTTGCACTGCTGTGGCTGCCATCTTGACTTTTTTGACCGTACCCTGTGGATACCCCTGGTCAAGGGCACAGCAGGTTAATCAGATACCACAAGACAGATTCATGACCTTTAAATGAAAACTGAGTCAAAAGACAAAGAAATGTGGAGGAACACTGCTAATAGGCACACTGCTTCAGCTGCCTTGGGCTGTGATTTTTAATTTCCCATAATGCCCTTGAAGGGTTTTCTGGGAGGGCTAACGTGGCAGCTGCCCTTTAGGGGACACTGTCAGCCTTCTCATCCCAAGGAGGCTGGAACAAAGATTCACTACTATGTGGCATCATTCATTCACTAGACTTGTGTGTGTTAGAAAAGAGGCAGACTCACCTCCTTTTTCTGAGAAACGCTTCCCCAAATTTCAACTTTGGAGAAGTATGAATTTGGCCTTCTGAACTGATCCACTCCAAGGGCCAGAAACTAAGAACAGGTAGTCTTTGTTTAGCAACCACAATTGGGACTGGCAACTACGTTGTTAAACAAAGCAGTCACTAAGTAAAATCGTGACTGTGCTTATGATCTTGGCTGGGGATTTATTAGGGGGTGCACTCACAGACTTTTAATGGAGATACAGGAATTCAAGGATCTTCTGCCATAAGGCAATGCCCCAGAGAGTCTCTGGGAACTTACCAAAGTTTTATTAATTACAACGGTGTAAGTATTAGACATACATGCTTGTGCATACTCACTTGCTCACCCTGGCTGGGGGATGTAAAGAGATGGGCAAAGATGGGGAGTCAAATTGGGGGTCTTTCAACCGGGCCCAATACGGTTTATCCTTTTATCCTAGCCTGTCACATGTCACCTCAATCTTTTGTTGACCTGTTAAGTTGCTGGGTAAAACGTGATTTGCCACATGCCAGTTATCTGTTAATGTTCGTATTTTTGGTTTGCTGCATGCCAGTTATCTGTTAATTTTCTTATCTTTGGTTGGCGTCTTTTGGTTTTTGTCTGATCTGGATTAATTCTTTCTTTGTGACTTCTTATCTTTGATTGTTAGTATCCAGATTTGTTCTTGTGGCTTCCTTATTTTTCACGCTCCTTTGCATCTCCACATTTTTCTTTGGCTTCAAATTCCATTCATCTATTTCTCCCCATATTTTAATGCCTTGTAACAAGTCAAGGAGGCTCATTGGGTGATTTGGGGCCACCTACTCTTTCTTGTAGCCTAGCCTACCTCACAAGGTTGATGGAGAAATTGGAGGAGGAAGTGCTTGGCATGCTGCCTTGAGTGCTGGAGGAAAGGCAAAAGATAAATATGAAGAATGAATGAATGAATGTCCTTAGACCTCTATGTAGCCTAAATCTCCTTTTTACAGCTTGCAGTTGGTACTACGAAAGCATGAAAAGGTGGGACAAGCAGGAGGTTTTGACCTTGGGGAAAGATGACAGCTGCGGCTGTGCCCTCAAAGTACCACCCCATTTTAAGTAGCGCACCAACGATAAAAGGGGCAGAGCTGTGATCTAGCAGTTGTGGCTGCCATCTTGACAGGTGTGAATGCCCTTGGAGATGCGAGAACTATTTTGGCCAGAGATTTATGGAAAAAAAGAGCACAGGTTAACCACTACTGCCGCTAAATCTCCAATTACATTTTCCAGGCAGGCAAAAAGGATGGTCAAACATTAGTGAGGGATAAATCTGAAGCTGGCATGAGTTTCAGGGTTCTCCCCGTCCCCTTTTTCTTTGCTTCTGGCTCCCCCTTCAGCCCCACACCCCATATTCTTTTTTAAAAAACTGCAGTTTCTTGTGATGGTTGCATCAGCCCATGGCTGGGCAATCTGGCTGACTGAGAATCCACTCTGAGAAGAATTTGATCGTTCCTTAAAATGATAGGCACGGGGAGAAAGATTTTTCTCCAAATATACATACCCACACAGCTTACAGATAAGCCTCTGACACTCTTCGCAACTTTGTCTGGTCCCACGCGGTAAAGTTAGGAGCAGGCAGTTGCCCAATGACCACACTTCCAAATCAATTTCTAGGAATATTTACACCTAGGAGTCAGATTGAAGTATGACTTTGAGAATAAAGTGGCATTTCATCACCCCATGAAGGTCATAAGATGGAGGCCACCGGGGAAGAGTAAAATAGCCACTGATGGCAGTCAGTGTATATTTGTACACTGTTTTTGCCCCCAGGGGAACCCATAATGGCGAGCCACATATTACACTCCAATAAAAACAACTTTCCGCTAATGCAGTAATCAAAACGATGACCCTCCAAGTGGTTTGGCTGCAGCCAATTAGGGCAGAAAGTGTAAGGAGGAATTTGAAAAGCAAACCAGAGATTTGACGCAGGTAAATTATGTGAGCAGAGACAATGCTTGGCTGTAGATCAGGGTTCCTCAACCGTGGCAACTTTCAGATGGGTGGACGTCAACTCCCAGAATTCCCCAGCCAGCAAAGCTGGCTGGGGAATTCTGGGAGTTGACGTCCACCCATCTGAAAGCTGCCGAGGTTGAGAAACACTGCTGGAGATAATTGCCTTGTTTAAAAGGGAAATCACATGCTGTGCCTATTTCTAACTTTGCAAACTTCTTCCCAAAGTTTATAGCATCTCAGGAACTACAGGCTAATAGAGATTTCTCTTTCCTTGGGGAGTGGGGTAGATTATCTGTTATGGGTTGCCCTTCCCGCTCTTGCCCTTACTTCTCCACAGAGTAACGGCAATAAGGTGGGGCGAGCGTGTATTCAGGGCCCCACCAGGGACGTTTTAGGTAGGGAACCTGTGATGCTCAGATTCTTTTGAACTACGACTCCCAGCATCCCTTTGGGGCCAGCTGAGGCTGCTGGGATTGCCCCTTCCCAATCTTTTGGAAGTCTTTTGAAACTAGCATTCCGTTGCCATCTCTCCTGGCAACCTCGGAACGCTGAGAACACCTGGGTGGCCCTGTGAGCCAATCGGTGCTCTCTCCAGATGTAATGGCCTGTGGGGATGACCTTGGGAGACAGGAGGGAGACTGGACCACCAGTGGGAAAAGGAATCTCAACCCTCAGAAGGAAAAGGGGCATGGGAAGCATGTCAGAAGGGACCCTCCCAAGTTTTCTGGACAGTAAAAGGAAAGGGGGGGGAGAAACACTTTCAGTCTTGGAAGATTCTGTTAATGGAGCCTTACAGTAAGATAGAGCTAGTATTCCCGGTTTTGCTTCTTGTCTGGACTACCTTGCAGGGCTAACAGCAGCCGATGAATGGGTCCACAGGATAGAAGGGCCCTAGTGAAATGCCCCACTTCCATTCAAAGAAAGAAAGAACCAGAAAATGGCCATTGTGTGCACGGCGTTCCATACATGAGAACCAGGGTGGGCTAGGTGTTGGACTTGGACTTAAAAGATGCCTCCTGGGATCTGTGGTCCTCAGCCTCGGAAACTTACTGGATGACTTTGGACTAGCCAACCCAGTCACTCAGCTTGACCTACATCATAGGGTTGCTGTGGACATAAAAGAAACTGAGATTTTTCTTTTATTTATTTATTTGTTAAAGTTACATCCCGCCTTTCCTCTCAGAGCTAAAGGTGGTGTCCACAGCACTCCTTCCTCCATTTTTTTTATCTCCAACAACAGCATGGTGGGGTAGGTGAGGCTGAGAGAAAGAGTCTGGCTCAGGGAAAGTGCATGTAGACCAATTTGTGTATCTTCGATAAATTTATGGTTACTAAGGCTGGGAAAAAGGATTGAGAAATTTTAAGATTGCAAGCAGTGGCAGAAAGTAGTGGGTAATATGTGATCCGTTGAGAGGAATGAGCGGTTGTTGAAAAAAGTCAAAATGGCTGCCTTTAAGAGAATGTTTCTGCCTGCTTTGTTATATGGAAATTGAATGCAGTGGGAATGGGATACTTAAAAAGTGCATGTGATGAAAATAAGAATGAAGGGCAAGAATGAAGGGGTGAGGAATGGATGTGCATTGAATGCAAAGCGAGTGACCAGTAGAACAAATAGCATCCTGCAGCTTGGTCATGTAGAGAGATCGAATTGCAAAACAAACATTTGAAGGAAAAGTGAATGACCTGACAGGAAGACTGAAAAAGACAGACAGACGTGGTTGAATGGAGTTGGTGAGATGCTGAAAAAGAGAGAAGGGTAAGTGTAGGAACAAGTGGGTGGAAGCAAGGATGGACTGACAGAAAGATATGGAGGGGCAGTCTCTCGGTGTAAACTGGATTACTTTGAAACCTCAGTTTAACAGACCACTTGGGGGAAGGGGAGCATGCCATTTCCAAATGTCTGTTAAACTGCCATTTTTGTCATTTGCAGTTATTTATTTCCTTTGCATAATTATGTTGTTACACAACTGATGCATCATTTGCATCAATATGCATGCTTTGCATATGCAAATGGCCCAAATCTCTGGTGATTGAGGTAACTTTGTATGTATGTTTTATGTAATGACGCTATTACACAAGTGATGTAAAATTAATACAAAATTAACATAACATTTAACTACTTCATCTGGACTGCTTCTGTCTGTTACTTTATGGAAATGTCTGGAATGAAATTGGATCCACTGGCATCTAAAGTCTGCTCTGTGGGTTGTCTATTAAACTGAGGTTTCATTCTATTTCTTTTTCTGAACTCATATTCTAATTTCTTTGGCTTCCTGATTTTTACTTCTTTTTTTCACTTTGCTTAATGCTGCTTAACCCAAAATGGAGTAGTATGATGGATATGTATACTGTATATATAAATTCCTATAAAATGGAATCAAGCTACGGTGAGCTTCACAAGAAATAACAGAGCGTTTCCATTTGTCTAACCAATGAGACTGGTAAGATAATCTTTTTCTGTGTGAAGTATTAGCCATTCATCTGCCTCAAAAAACCATAATCATATATTGAAAGGCCTTGTGGAGGCTTCTTTGTGATAATAAAATACTTTTTCTTGCATTAGCTGATACAGTGTGAGAAAGATGTTTCCTATGACAATGAAATATTTAATGAGAGGAATCCAAGTTCAGGGTGAGATTAATCCTGCATGCTAGGTCAATGCCTGTGTAATATGGTTCCTGAGGGTTAGATTGAAGAGAAACCTGCAAGACACAGATTGAAAAAAAGATAAAACCACAAAATTTAGCAATTTAAATGAAATTTAAGCACTTGAAATTAAATATGCATGGTTTGAATTGATCCAGCCAGTTCAAACCGAAATAGTTTGCTTTCCAGTTTATGACCTGTCAAACACTGATTTGGCACTTCAAGGTGCAAGAAAGAGACAGGGACAACGGGTGAATTAGAATTTGTAATGTATTTATGTAATTTATCTGTCTCCACAATCAACAGGACTCTGGAATAGTAATAATGCTCTTCCTTTGTTTATTTTTTTAGACTTATATCCCACCTTTTCTCCAGCCACTCTAAGTAGCTTATTTCCATGGACATCATACTTAATTTTATCCTCATGACATCAATCTCATTTGGTAGGTCAGGATGAGAGGGAGGGACTGACACAGAGACCCACAGTCCCCCTTCCCCCTTCCCCCATCTAGACTTGGTCCCATAGTCCCCCTTCCCACTTATAGACTTAAACTCTACACCTCTGATTCCCCAGCTCCTTAAAATTCAATCATGCATATTTATTAATGCAATGTATGTAATTCAACATAATAAAAGCCTATTATTCCCCAGCTTCCAAGGTGAAGTAT
Source organism: Python bivittatus (assembly GCF_059951505.1). Lineage (NCBI taxonomy): Eukaryota > Metazoa > Chordata > Lepidosauria > Squamata > Pythonidae > Python > Python bivittatus. The sequence goes on from NW_028277087.1 coordinate 6,537,896, forward strand.
ACCAATATTTTCTCCCCAAGCATCCCTTGAAAAGGGGCTGATTCCACCCTCCAGCTGCAAATCCTAGTGGAGCAACAACTGGCTATTCCATGTTCAACAGCTGGAGTGAGCTTCCCTTTAGTGCAGTGTTGTCCAAACTTGGCCACTTTAAGATGAGTGGACTTCAACTCCCAGAATTCTCCAGCCAGCCATGCTGGCTGGGGAATTGTGGGAGTTGAAGTCCACTCATCTTAAAGTGGCCAAGTTTGGACAACACTGCTTTAGTGCATTGGAAATATTGTGGGAGGAGAGCCATGTGGGTCTATGGCAGTGTTTCTCAACCTTGGCAACTTTAGGATGTGTGGACTTCAACTCCCAGAATTCCCCATGGCTGGGGAATTCTGGGAGTTGAAGTCCACACATCTTAAAGTTGCCAAGGTTGAGAAATACCAGTCTATAGTAGCCAAAAATCATTGGGTAGCACCTTTCAGACTAACACATGTTATGAAAAGGCATAAGTTTTGTGAGCTACAGCTCACCTCATCAGATGCACGCAGTTGCTAATTTGAGGTAGGATTTAAATTGGGATGAGGTTGGGGGGAAGGAAGGAGATCACAGGGTGATTATGCAGGTTCCATGTGAGACAGATAACAAGAGCCTTATCAAGTTAACAATTGTAAGATGCTAAAAACCAGTAGGGTGGGTAAGGACCTTCAGGTGATCTCAGATTTTTAGTGCATTGGAAGTGAGTTCTCTTGCTCAGAAGGAAAACAGAAACAGACACTGGGGAGCAATCTAAGAAGCATGAGATGGTGGTGGGGAATACCCTTACCAGTTTACCATCTGATAAAGGGGACTTTTGTGATGAGTCCTATCCAGCACAGAAGCCATTTGCTGAAAGTGACAATTGCGTCCGCTCCAAATTCAAAATGTACCCGTCAGCCCCCAAAGATTGGGGGTGGTCTTCCTCCCTTTGCATAGCCTCCTTGCTTTTCCACGGAAGGGCAAATTCTTTTCAGACAGGGAAGCAGAACTTTTAATAGCTTTCCAGCAGGCAGAAATCCAACCAGTGTAGCTTCTCTTCGGTCTTTCCAGCCATTTTTAAGTTAGCTGCCAACTGGGAGAGGCTCCTGAGGTAGGGGGAGTTTTTTGCTTGAGTCAGACTAACACTTTATGTATAAGTTAATTTTGAGAATAAAAGAAGTTTCTTTTTTGTTGTTTCTTGCCTGAGGGATCGATAAACCTTTCACAAACTGTTATCTATTTAAGTCCTGGCTCCAATAAAAGGAAGGTAGGGGGGAAAAAAAAAGGATTTATCTCCTTGACTGTAGTCAAAGAACTCAATCCCAAAATAACAGCACAGGCCTCTTTCGTGCATAATGATTTGCTGAGGAAAAGAGCTTAATTTAAAAGCTCATTGCAATTCAAACCCATCATCTTTTTTAATTGCAGTGCGACGTCTCAGTCCTGGCAACTCAGGTAGTTAAAAGGGCACCTCTGAGTATGGGCTAAGTTATGTTCCTCACTGCTGCTCGATTACCCTTGAGTTTTCCAACATACGGGGAAGTTTAAACTCGATGTGCATGTGAGAATCATCTCTTGACCCTTTAGGGCAGTGTTGCCCAAACTTGGCCACTTTAAGATGAGTGGACTTCAACTCCCAGAATTCCCCAGCCAGCCATGCTGGCTGGGGAATTCTGGGAGTTGAAGTCTACTCATCTTAAAATGGCCAAGTTTGGACAACACTGCTTTAGGGGGTGGGCAACCTGCTTCCTCTCAAAACCTTTGGTGCAAAGTTTTGTGACTGCTCATCCGGCTGGAGAAATCAACCACCATGTACCTGGCTGCCAAGTTTCAATCCAAACCTCCTTGAAATAACCTCTCTCTTTAAAGTTGAGGTCCCCCAAAATGGGGACACCGGATATTTATTTATTTATTTGTTGAAAGAACTTACATGGCTGCCTATCTCAGACAGTGATCCTAGGGGGGTCACAGCCACCAATAAAAATAGCAAGCTAAAAACAGAACAGATCCCTCTCACCAGGTGCTAGACCACCCATACTATTGACCCCCTGACTTAACCCCATCCTAACCCACTGTTTGGAGGTTGGTTTGTATACAGGTGATTCATATAAATTTCTCTTTACAGGTTGGTTTACAGATTACAGGTGGTTCATATCAATATATTTTAAGTTTTAAGGGGACTAGAACCTGGGTCTCCCCACTCCTAGTCTAGCACCTTTCCCACTACACCTGATTGACTCTTGAGCTGAGAGGGAGGGACTGGCCTAAAGTCAGCCAATGGGCGTTTGCGGCTCAAGGCGGGGACTAGAACCTGGGTCTTCCCAATCCTAGTCCAGGGCCTTCTACTCTAGACCACACTGTCTCTAGGGCTGAGAGGGGGGTTTGGCCCAGAGTTCCTCAGGGAGTTCCCTTCCTGCTCCTAGTCCAGTACTTTCACCACTACCCCACACTGTCTTTTGGGCTGAGAGGGAGGGACTGGCTGAGTTCTCATAATACGTTGAACCATGGTGACCTAACCCTATTTTAGTCTAGCTTAAAATAATGGCTGAGCCAAACCAGTACTGCTGTTTCCTAATCTTAGAGCCTAAGGAACTGCCTGTGGGGATCAAACTAAGTTTAATTTAGCCCCACACCCTATTTCAGTGGCTAAGTAGATGTGATCTGAAAATCTACCAACACCTCTTCCTTTCTCACTTGCCTTTAGCATCTGGGAACACAAGGCAAAATGTTGCCTAAGGTTGAATATTTGTTTGTTTGTTTATTTATCACATTTTTATAGCAGCCCATCTCACAGAACGTGACTCTGGGTGGCGTACAATAAAAGCACATCATAAAAACTAAAAATTAAAAAGCATTCTACAATTAAAATCACCAATCAGACTTACTAGTGACAGAGTAGCAGAGAGAATTATTAACATAGGCCATACAGCCATCTCACTAATTCACCACTTCCTGGAGACCCCCAAGCCTGTTGACACAACCATGTTTTAAGGGACTTCCAGAAGGATGTCATGGATGGGGCCAGTCTCACCTTGCGGGGGCTGATGTTCCACTGGCCAGGTGCCACGGCAGAAAAGGCCTGTCTCCTGGGTCCCGCCTGTAATGATATGTGGGAAAGACCTTGGGAGATGGGGTGAAGAGATGCTGCCTGGGGAACGGTCAGATAAGAGACAGCATAGCCCGCAGCTGGATAGTGGGTAAGGCAAGAAGGTCAGAAAGGACCCTCCCTAGTTTCTTGGGCTGAAAGGAGATGGTGGGAGAATTGTATTTTCAGACTTGCAATATTGAAGTCAGCCTTACCAGGTAGACCATACAGGAAACACAACCAGATCAACTAATTCTACTTTATTGTAAAGCTACATTAACAGAATCTTGCAAATCTGAAATTCTTCCGTAATCTCCTTTACAGCTCAAGAAACTAGGGAGGGTCCCTTCTGAGCCTCTTGCCCTGCCTACTATCCAGCTGTGGGCTATGTTGTCTCTTATCTGACTGTTTCCTAGGCAGCATCTCTTCGCCCCATCTCCCAAGGTCTTTCCCACATACCATTACACAACAGATATATCTCCTTCATAGATGGGACCTGTAGCTTGCCTCTTCTGCCAGACCTAATGGGTCAGGCAGATGTAATTGGGTGGAGGCACTCCCACAAATAATATAAATTATAGCCAATGCGTTTGTTTTTGTCTTTTTAAATAGTGCCAACTCATAGAAATCACTGAGTCACAGTGAGTTCCATAAGTTAGGGATGCCAATCCGGTGAGTTCCAAGAGCTGATGATGACCATGCATAATTTTTCAGTGCAGGGATTTTGAGTAGGGGACATAAATATATAGGATATTCCCTCCCCTCCCCTCCCTACCCCTTCCCTGTCCCTGTCCTGCTATCATTGCAAAAAGGTACCAGCTGCTCCTGCAAAAGGAAAATCAATTACAATAATAGCTGCTTGGAGGGGGGGCGGTAAATTAATAAAAATTGCCAAGTACCAACTGCTGAAAAATATTGATCATCCCGCAGGCAAATGTAATGAGAGTTACAATGAGCTAATGAATTCTGTCCTCTCCAGCATGGAAAAATTTGCTTCTCTTTTTAAATGGGGGTGGGGGAGTGAGAGAACAAGCCTCTAAAAGATGAAAGACTTTCCAAATTAGCTTTGATGACTAGGGGGAAAAAAAACTCTCAGTAAATTGATGGAGGAGAGAATTAGCCTAGCAGCACTTGTTAAACATGATAGCTAAATGGAAATGTAAGTTCAGGGGCAGTCTACCTTGGCATACTGGTTCCTGTAGAGCAGCAGTTCTCAAACATTTTAAGACCCCTTTCTGGTCTTAAAAATGATTGAGGACCCCAAAGGGCTTTGGTTTATATGGGTTATATTATCAATATTTACTGTATTAGAAATTAAAACGGAGTCATTTTAAAAGATTTCTTTATTTGACTTTGTGGATACCCTGAAAGGGTCCCGGGGACCCCCAGGGGTCCCCAGACCACACTGTTTTTGAGAACCTCTGTTGTGGAGCAATACTGAGAGTGGGCATCTGGCTACCCCTCTGGCCGTAAGGGGGCGTGTGTGGTCAGAAGCAGGTGACTGACCAGTCACTGCATTAGATTGAGGTTCGTCTTGCAATGAAACTCAATGGAAGGTGTGTGTGTGTGTGTGCGTGCGTGTGTGTGCGCGCCTTCAAGTCAGCCTTGACTCCTGGTAACTACACAGATAAGTCCTTGTTGTCTACTAGGCACCTTTTCAGAAGTGGCTTGCCCATGCCACCTTCTTCCTAGGGCTGAGAGAGAGGAACTGGCTCAAAGTCAAACTCTGTGAAAATGTTTTTATTTTAATAATAACTTTTTGTCTTTTTATATGCCCGTTTTTATTCACTTGTTATTTTAATTGTTGTACGCTGCCCAGAGTCACTTTGTGTGAGATTGGTGGCTATATAAATGTGATATAGAGGGATGGAAGGAAGGAAGGAAGGAAGGAAGGAAGGAAGGAAGGAAGGAAGGAAGGAAGGAAGGAAGGAAGGAAATCACCCAACTGGCTTTTGCACCTTAAGGCAGGATTAAAACTCACAGTCTCCCAGCTTCCAGTTCAGTGCCTTGAGTCACTACACTAAACAGGTTTGCAATACCAAGAATAGTTATACGATCTACTTCTGAATGCAAGCTCCTGGGGAGCCCCGTTGCTCTCCTGCCCTGATTTATGGAGTTTCCTGGAAGCGTATGATTGAACATAGAATCAACACACTGAGAATTCTTTGTTTTTCTGTTCCACTTTTAAATATTTTACGAATGCTTTCAAATTACTTCAGTTAAGGGGTAGTACCTGGAGATCTCTTGGAAATTATCAAAGCCAACTCCTTCGTCAATACACAAAAAGAATCTTAAATAACATTTTTCATGGCTTGCCTCTTTCATAGTGCAAGACAGAGGACAAGAACAGAGAGATGAACTGAAGTAAAATGTGGCTAATCACCTGCTCGCTAGTTAAGTCTGAATATTACTTCAGAAATTTTCCTAGTTAATGCCAGCATTTTGCAACTGAGGGCAACATTCTCAAAAAGTGAACACATATAACTTACTTCCTGATCCTAAAGGCTAGAAACCTAAAGAGAGAACCCCCTAATTTTCATGCTGCTAAATTTTGCATCCATATCTTTCAGATTTTTACAACACACTCACAAAACTGTGTCCGAGACCGAGGGTGGCAAGCACGTGACTTTATTCAGAAACTTTTCTCCTCTTGTGGAGGCGTCTGCTAACGTATTGATTTTCCTTGTGCTTCAGTTTCATGCATTTTGCCGCATTTTCTAATTTCTTTACTAGTTATCTTTATGTTTCATCTTTCCTTCCACATGCTTTTGTGCACCCCAATCCTAAATCTTTGTGTTAGATGGAGAAAAAACACATGAACTGCAGCTTGTAGAAGGAAGGAGAAAAGCTTAAGATGGAGCATCCTTAATCACCACCTGCTACAGATGGAAGGGAGGGTGATATCCTGTAACATCTGTGGATGTTGCCGAAGTGAAAGATGTATCTGTGCGACCAGACTATTTCTCCAAAGATAAAATTCCCCCCACCCCACCCCCTCTGCTGCTGCTTCTTTTAAATCTTTCAGACTGTTTGCAGTTTGTTGAGATGGCCTTTATTTGTTACCAGATAAGAGAGAAGGGAGGAGAGACAGGGAGGCTGTTTCTACCGCTCAGGGCTGTGTGGGCATCCTGATGGAATTCATATGGAATGGCGGGATTTTAATTTATTCAGAATGATCAAGACCATCGGAGTTTGGTTGCAGTTGAACAACGGCCACGATGTTCGTCCTGCAGTAATAAAATATAGATCTGTGAATCCAGGGACCAGGCTGCTAAATGAAAACTCATTTGGTATTTCAGATCACCCCTTTTCTGGGAACGAACTGTCATGGTTGTTCGGGGTGGTGGGCTACACCTGAACATGGTAGCTTGACTTCTAGCTTTACTTTCCCCTTCTGAGAAATGGGTCTTTGCAATTGGCCACATCCAGCAGAGCAGCTGTGCTGAGAATGAGCCTACCATCCCTAAATACAGGTAGACCTCGTTTAGCGACTGCCTCACAGAACTTAGCGACTGCCTCATTTAGCGACTGTTTGCAGTTATGACAGTGATGAAAAAATAACTTTACCACCAATCCTTGTATTTACCACCTTCGCAGGTCTGTAGAGCAAAGGAAAGCTGAAGTAAGATCATAAGCCCAGTTGTGGTTTGATGTAGTGATCACTCAGGTTAACAGCTGATTTGCTGGTCCCAATTGTGGTTGCTAAACAAGGACTACCTGTAGGTCCTATGATAGTGTCTCAGCTGCTCCAATGTGTCAACCAGCTTTCAAAGGTAGGGGAACCTGTTCTGTGTGTATTGTGTTATATTCCTCCATCATGTTCCCCTCTGGTCCCCTCTACCCTCACCAGACTTGTATGATCCTGATACGATTCTCCAACATCCTGATATGTATAATCCTGCCCTTATTTCCCCATCCTCCCACCTTCCCCATTTCTCTAGGAATGTCACCTTCTTCCCTACTTTCGGATAGTTTTCTTGAACCTTCCCTAATGGGTAGCCAGCAGAATGAGTTAAATACAATACATTTCCTTCCTTCTGCCATCCAATTAACTGTAAGGGTTGAAACTGGCGAAGTGAGAGTCAATTATTCTCAGGCCAGGCAGAATTGTCTGCAGCAGATGTGTCTGACTCTCAAGTCCTTCTCTGTTGCAGTGCCAGCCCTATGGAGCAGCCTCCCTGCCCTGAGAGTTGGAGGACCCCAGTCCTCTTGTCCTTCCGGAAGACTTGGCTTTTCCTCCAGGTGCTGGGCTGGGATGTTAGAAGAGCCCAATACAGACGTGGCTTGTGTGGTTGAACCTGTTATACAGTGCCTTGGTGTCAGCCCTTTGAGGTAGTCCAAAAAGGAAATCAAATCCATGAGTACTACCACTAACTTTTTTGTAGGGTTATAGTAACAGAATCTTGCAAGTCTGAAAGCACTTCTCTCCCCGCCTTACTTTTACTTTCCAGAAAACTAGGGGGGTCCCTTCTAAGATGCTTTCTCCACTCCCATTCCTTCTGTGGGGCTGAGATCTCTCTTATCTGACTGTTGCCCTGGCTGTGGCTCTTCCTCCTGTCCTCCAAGGTTATTCTCACAGCCCATTACACTTGGCTATTGTATTATGATTATTTTAATTCTGTTTTTGCTTGATGGATAGAGGTTTTTATTAGTGTTGTTGATTGTCGTGAGCCGTCAGAGGGCCTATGTAAAGTGAGCGGCCATATGTGTTTTTAAAATAAATAAAATAGATAGCCCAATCAGGGGTGTCTGCAACAAAGCAGGACGAGTTATGGCAAACCCCTCCTGCAGTGATGTCATCCTTTACACGGCTGCAGGGCGGGGCTTGCAGAGTGACATCACAACACATGCTCTGATGCAAAAGCACCTCTTATTCCTTGCTTGCCAGCAAAAAACAGGCAGGCCAGCCAGCATGGAATGTGCTTTGTTTAACAGGATCTTGCAGGATTGATGTCATCAGCAGGCATGGCCCAGAATAGGGGTTGGGGTCAGGGAAATGGCCCTCTCCAGGGAATCCCGGGGCACATGTGCTGTATTGCACTAAGGCAACATAGAACAACCTTGAGGATAGAGAAGGAAAGAGTGAGCCGTTCGGGGGGATTTCCAGAAAAGATCGCCCAGTCCCAAGAAAGAAGAAAGTGTGAGAAAGAAACTGTGATGGAATGGTGTTATGAAGGCCATGCTCAGGGAGATAAGCGTTTCCTTAGCCCTCAATAGGAGCGTGGGAAGTTTAAGAAGATGAGACTGGCACCACCCTAAAGAATTCACGGTGTTGTGGCTTGTTGGCTTGGGAACTTAGGTTCAGTCTGGAGAGATTTCTGTCTTGAGGTGGAAGCTAATAAACGCAACAGAACTGTATTGCACTGTCTCGTGGAGTTCTTTGGGCTGAACCTGACAGGAACTCAAAATTCTTATTATAAACAAAATCAAGATGGGGTTGAGAGAAACAGAGACAGGCTTTCAAGGTTTTATTAATCTGCCCTACAACAACAAAAGGCATTTGTGGAATCCCTGCTGAGCCTTGCTTCTTGACTGGCCTACCTCACAGGGCTGACAACTGCCCTCTGAAGTTTGCATGTGCTGATCAGGGTGCAGAACTGCAGGGTTTCTCAACCTTGGCAACTTTAAGATGTGTGGACTTCAACTCCCAGAATTCCCCAGCCAGCCATGCTGGCTGGGGAATTCTGGGAATTGAAGTCCACACATCTTAAAGTTGCCATGGTTGAGAAACACTGGTATAGGAGCATGTTCCCCCTTAGTGGTTAGCAAAGGAAGAGTTCCTTGTGAGTAACTGAAGGGCGAGTAAACATAGGTCTAGACCTCATCTCGGACTCCCACGATGCCCTCGATGGACAAAGCATCGACGTGATGTTCTCCCAGGAAAAAGCTGGCGAAGCGCAAGGCTGCACGATGGCTGCTGGGTGAACATTAGGCCTGCTTCCTGCCTGAGGAAAATGAAGGTTTTTAGTTGGCATTCCATTCAGATAATTGCTAACCCTGCCGCGTTCCTTGAAATCAAAATACCGGGATGATGTTTGGCACAGAAGCGTAGGACACATTCAGCATTTCCAGACAACAGAACGGCACACGATCCCTGCTCTGATTTCATGAAGGGGAAGGAAAATGCACATTACAGTACAATAAATATTGCCCAGAAAGGTATGAGAGAGATGTGGATGTGTGGGGAGTTGTGACCCTGGGAAAGGGCTGTGCATGGCTCGGCCAGTTTATTCCTACAACCTTATGGGTTAGAGATCTTACTTTGCTTAAAGGCTGCATTCTTTAGAAATGGGGATTTCCATCCATTTTTATCCTGCATTGGAACATACACAGAACTATTGAGCAAAAAGATGGTTGATGAAGAGGATCTGAGGCAAATATTAGAAGGAATTTCTTCGTGATGCGAAGGGTTGCAACTGTGTGAAAAGTATGAACTCTTTGAAGTAGGAAGTGGTGGATTCTTTTTCCTGGAAGATCTTTAACCAGAGACTGGATGTCCACCATTCAAAAAGTTCTGGGTCGGCAGAGGGCTGGACTAGATGACCTCTGAGTTCCGTTTCTCATTGCCTGATTGTATAAACACACACCAAACATTGGCTGTTGGAGCTCCTGGTGTGTCTTTCTACCTGCCGTGAACCCTTCTGTTTTATTTAAACGTAGGCAAATAAAAGCTAGTGGAAACTGATTGCCATTTGGAGAATTAATGTCCGTGGAAAAAACTGAAGGACAGCATATTTCAGCTTTTCTGGTGTTTACCTTGAAAGCACTCCAAATTGTTTTTCAGACGTTGTGATGGCAGCGATCCAGAAGTCACGGAAGGAAGAAGCCTGAGGGGAATGAAACAGGAGAGACACTTTCAGAGATTCCTAAATACCTCAAGGGTGGTAGAATAAATCAGAAAGATAGAAAGCAGTACGGTTCTGGGAGGGAGGAGCAAATCCCAAACCTCTGATCCATGAAACTGAATGGGTGGTCCTGAGCCAATCTTTCTTTTTCAGCCAACCTCACACAGTTGTTTGGAAGGCAGTGAGTGAAGCTGAGACTCCTGCAGCTTCCGTTTCCTGAGTTAATTAATTAATTGTTTTGATGGAGCCTCCCTGAATAGATGCAGTCTACTTCAGAATACCAGCTTTACTCTAGGGCAAAAAGAGTAAAAAAGGGTGTTGCCGCTCTATCCTGTTCATAGACTTCCGGAATGTCCAATGCAGGGACACCCGCGTGTGTGTACATCAAAAGTCAAGATGACAGCTTGGCCTGATGTGCAATGCACAGTGCAAATGATATAAAATAAAGAAATTGCACAATGCGATGTCTTTTACAACTGATTTGGAGAAGGGAGAATTCCAAAGAAGTTGAATTTACGTTGGACAACCTTAGTGGCCGCGTTGCCCACAAAGTTGCAAGCTTCCCTTTGCAATGAGAACTAGAATCTTGCTTTTATTTTTGTATGCATGCTGGTTCTCTTTTTTTTTTTTCTGCAGCAAGAAATATTTGCAAGTTCATGTTTTTAAAAGATGGTTTTTGTCCTTTTGATATTTTGAATGCCATTTTGAACAGCTTTTTTTTGGAAGAAGAGAAGTACCATAGGCTAGAGCATTTCTGAATCAAGATGATGCTCGATGCTGCTGCGTTGATGAGACCTCATCAAGCTGGAAAGCTTGAACAAGAGGGCAGTTCTGTGTTCTGCTTGATTAGGAACAAGTGGATGGTAAATTTGAGAAACAAACAAATATAAGTAAGACCAAGGCTGTTCCATGTCTTTATAAAGGGTTTGAAGAAGAGAACGGAGGAAATGCTCGTACCGTTTTCAGATAATGCACACCTGGTGATATCGTTAAGATCTTCTCCAGGGGAATGAACAATCGGAACATCCAATTTTGGAAAATCAATGCGTCCAAGTTTTAAGAAATGTAAAACATACCTCTCATGATTTAACAATGAAGTTAATTTATCAGAAAATCCTGTTTTCTATTTATTGTAGTCCTCAAAGAATATTTTAAAAAGAAGGGCTATTAAATGACTTTCCTGGCATTGCAAACAATTGGAGAACTCTTTGACTCATATGATTTGGTCTCGTCTAGCCACTGTTCCCTTTTGGTTTCAGGCTTAACATAGTTTCTAAAGATGTAAGTCCAATGCTGCATTACACTCCTAAAGTATGGAATCTGAGATGTGATGAAGTACTTGGCGCTCGGCAAAGAGGATTATTGTATGTAGATGGCAAGAAATTTATTCTCTTGTGTTAAATAATGGATTCAAAATATGTTTTTGTTATGAAGTGTTGATATGGTTTTATGTTCTAAAAAGGAGAAGGTACAGCATTTTTCTATAGGGTCTCGATTTAATAATAATCTTAAGGATTGAATTAATCTTATATTGATATGATAGGGCTCTTGCTTTTTCTTTTTCCTAGTTTTTTCCCCCTCTGTGTTCATTTTACTTTAATCACTGTAACATATTTTTTTTTCTGTACAACTGCTGGTGTATCATTTTTATTGTACATCATACTTCATACACACACATATATGTACATGCACATATACATTTATATATACAAACATATATGGAAAAGGAAGGCCTTTGTCTAGCTGTGGTTAGTATACCAACTGCGGCCCTACCAGGAGCAAGGATGAATTCATACCACAATCACTACTGGCCAGCACTGTAATGCACTTGACATGGTTTGTTTGTTAGCAGATGATTGTTGCTATGAGTATGTCCCAGTGGTACCACGAGCCCTGCATGGCTTCCATCAGCTTCTGGGGGCAATTCAAAGGGCTGGCTTGAATTTATAAAGCCTATAGGGCTTGACGCTTAAGCACCTTCAAGGCCTCCATCTCTACTAAGACTTGATCCATCCAATTTGTTCCTCCTGGGAAAAACTGCTCTTAGATGCTCAGTTCCATGAAGTGAGGAAAGTTGAGGCTGGGAGATTCCCTCCAGAGATGAAATCCATTTTTTCAGAGGGTCTTGTAGACCAATGTTTCTCAACCTTGGCCACTTTAAGACATGTGGACTTCAACTCCCAGAATTCCCCAGCCAGCTATGGGAGTTGAAGTCCACACGTCTTAAAGTGGCCAAGGTTGAGAAACACTGTTGTAGACAGATCTCTTCTGGACAGCATTTGGTGGGTGAAGTGCCCCTTTCTGTGTTTCATTTGCCTGTTGTGCTGCTCTGATAGTTTATTCATAACTCTATTTCAAATCTTCATTTTTTATTAATTTATTTTGCTTACCCTGAATTGAAAACTTACAATGGAGGTTTTAATTATGTTACTGTAAGCTGTTTTAACTGGCAGGAAGTCTGAGTAGATCAGAGCATTACAGTAGATTATAGCCTCATGCAGTTGATAAATATACATATAAATAACCAAAAGGCAGAAGCAAGATTAAGTAGGATCTTAACTTTATTTTTAACTTTATTTTCTCTTCCGAAGGTAAGACCCGAACCCATCAACTTCCAGTGGCAAAAACAGGAATTACAAGTAACTGTTAGGAAAAAATGTTCTGGCCTGATTAGCTTTTCATCAGTGGAACAGGTAGTCTTGAAAAGTGCCTAGAGGATTTTTAAACACAGGCTAGATAGCCACTGTAGGCAATATTGTGGTACTACGCTCCCTACAGTGACAGTTGGACAGCTGCACAATTGGACTGGATGATCTCTGAGGTATCTTTCAACCTGATGATACCATAAGGCTGAATAACTAATGTCTGGCTCAAGCCTCAAGGGGGAAGCAAAAATAGTCCCCCCCCCCCGCAAAAAATAAAGACATAATGTTGGAACAGTAGCCCTGAGAGTTTGCCTTAACAAAAAATTAGCAAGAAGGCCAAGTACGCTATTAAGCAAATTCTCAGGATGGGTAGTTTATCTGCCCAGTAGCTGACAGTTAATTAAGGAGATCGATCGCAGCCGGGTTCAAGCGATGGATCCCCCTTCAGCTTTCCTGCACCATCAAATAGGCCAGGGAAGCACCATGCAAAAATTAAAATGACTCAGGCTTGTCCAGAATGTTTTGGGTGGGGAAAGCGAAGTAGGGATCCTGGGATGAGCGAGCGCTGCCCGTCTAGCCGAAGAAGTCATTTCAGCAGAAATGAATCCTTCATCCCCTCCAAGCTGCAATGTGCAGCGTATCCTTAACCTTTAGCCCCTTGGCATCCTAAAATGAGATTGATCAGGTATCCTTGTCCAGGAGCTGGACAGAAAAAACAGGGGCCAGGAGAGTGTGTCTCCCTAAGGGATTCCTGCCTTCATGTCTCCGGGCATCATTCCTCAACTTCTGTCAGCTGAAGGGATGTTGTTATGGAAGTAAATGATGCTGCAGAAAATAGAAAGAAAGGCACCTTTGTCTCAAGCTTCCTCTAGGCAACTTTCTGGGCAAAGGTGATCTGCCACTTAGGCCTGGAATTCTCTGGTGGTCTCCCATCCAAGAACTACTCAGGCTTAACTCTGCTTAGCTTCTAAGGCGAGACAAGCTCAGCCTTGCTGAGACATTTCCTGGACCAGTTTCCAAACCAGGGAGGGAGAAAATTACGTACACACATGTATATAGATGCACAAATATATAGACAATAATAAATACGATGTGCTTGGCTGCAGTTGTGAACATTGTGAAAAAAGTGATAAGTTTAAAGAAAGAAAAACAATGTATGAAATAGTATATGGAGGTGGGAGGAGGTTTTCAAGGATAGAAAGGTATAGAGAAGTAGAGTGAACAGGGTTGCTATAAACCAGGGTTCCTCAACCTTAGCAACTTTAAGATGGGTGGAAGCTGGCTGGGGAATTCTGGGAGTTGAAGTCCACCCATCTTAAAGTTGCTAAGGTTGAGGAACCCTGGTATAAATTACTTTTAGCTCAGTTCCTTTTCTTTAGTTCAGAACTTTTATTTTGGGGAAGGGGTGAAACCTTATGAAAAGGGGGCTTTGGAGTCCTTTATGGATACACACTGCATAACACTGCTTACGCCCCAAGGGAATAGTGCGATAGGCAGGTAGGTATGTTCAGCTTAAGCTGTGGTTTTGTCTAGGTGCCTCATTGTAAGGCACATGGGACATTTTGGACATTAAAGGACATTTTGGCAAAGGGGCCTGTTCTTCTCTACAAGTGCAACCCTTCAAGGAGAGGTTTGTTTATTATAAATAATATAGTGGCCGGCTGTCCTCAGCCTGATTTTCCATCTTCTTGGATTTTCCTTTTTTAGTACTGTTTTTAAATTTTAGATGGATTATGTATTTTATATATATTTATGGTTTTAATGTTTTTTGTAAGTTGCCCAGAGTCCCCCATTGGGGGGAGATGAGCGGGGTAGAAATTTAATAAAATAATAATAAAATAATAATAAAATAATAATAATAATAATAATAATAATAATAATAATAATAATAATAATATCATACATGTGGTGATAGGGAAGCTCCATCTGTGCCCTATACTGTAGCTAAATTATAGGATCGAAGGGTCTAGCAGGCTGCTTTACCTTTCAGCTGGCAATGTGGGTCCCCCTGGGATCAGAGACAAACTTGAAAAGGTCTGAAGGCATTAATTCTCACTAAGTTCACATCCCCCTTTGGTTACTAAATTGATAGAAAACTCACACTGAATCATAAATTAATCAGATTGCTTGGGTTCACGTAACACACTACCAAAAAAAACCCCCAAACCCACCAAGTTTAAAACCTAACCAAGCTTAGCACGTTACAAGAACGCCATTGCTAGTTTTGCATCTGATCTGGTTAACGTTGTCTTCTGAACATACCTATGAAATCACTACAATAGGCATTCTGGATGAGAAGATTGGTAGAGACCCTCGCATTTGGGTCATTTTTCCATGCTTTCTTTTTCGAATTGTATCTAGTTTCTCCAAATTATTGGAGAAATAATTTGCAAGCACAATTTATTCCTGTCCTAAATGACAGCTTTACCTGCAGAGATCTAGGTTGGAAGCATGCAGATATTGTCAGTTGAACTTGCGCTGATAGGAGCTGTGTGTTCTGAGAAATGTCTGAGGAACAGAATAGTTCAAAGCTCAGAAGCTTGAAACCTGGGTGCTACAGTACACGGAGCCCTGGGTTTAATTTCATGTAGCCCTAACCTAATTTCCACCATGCTCTGCAAACAAAGAATTCAGATCTGTGGCTAGAGCAAAGCATTGCATGCCTGCTGCATGGGGATAAATAAATGAATGTTTAAAGAGCAAGAAAAATAAGGGTTGTCCAAAAGAAAATGAGGCTCCCAAGCTACTTGTTGCTCGGTTCTAGTCATTGCTTGCTTTAGCCCCATCTGTTGTTGACCTGTGGTCACCCCCTACCCAAGGAATGCAACTCTTAAGATATGAATAGCGCTGATTCCGCCAATCTCAGTGGATGGTGTCATGATCCAGCAAAGATGGATAGCTGTTGGCATGGCTGTAGCTCTGGATTTATTTTTATCATCATCATCATCATCATCATCATCATCATCATCATCATCATCATCATTTTTGCATCAAGCCAGGGGTTGAAATGGATGACCTTCTAGGTACCCTCTAATTTTCTGATATAACAATTGTTTTATGTGTTTACTGGTTCTTTTTAATTGAGTCTTGTATGCCACCCAGAGTCACTCTCTAATGAGATGGGGGGCTATACAAATATGATCAATAAATAATAAATAAATAGAGGATGCTAACCCAAATGCAAGATCTTTGAAAGCACAGAAAGTGAACTTGAACTGCGGATCATATTATTAATTTCAACTGCTAAGTGAATACCAGCCTGTGACAGGTGGCTTCTGAACTGAACACCTGAAATGCTCCTAACTTCTTCCTTGGAGCAATGACCTGCCCAACATTAACCTTGCAAGCCAAACATCCAAGGAAGCTCACCAAGAGCATTATGGCTATATTTCACAGCCTGGTGGCTGCATTAGGCTGCCAAGACGAACCTGTCACATTAGCCCAAAGTTCTCTGCACACAGCAGGGAGAAAACATTATTGTACAGTGGGTGCAATGAACATCTTCAAAATCTCCAAGATGTGTGCTGATATAATCCAAGCGCGGCTCCTTTTGCACATGCAAAAAGCATGGGGCTTGATTGCAATGCTGCACCCACCATCTTGGGGATTTTGACCACCCCTCACCCCCTGCAATGTTCCTGGCAGGGTGGATTTTGCATACTTTTTAGAATCGTCTCCATCTCATCGTCTGGCAACCAGAGCAAACCACAGCATCAAAATGATGATGTGTGCAGAGTGACGTCAAGATGTAAATGCCACTCTTATGTTCCTTCATTCTGATTTGTGATGTGACCTCGTACTACATGCTTCATCATTTGCCTCTCCTTGCTTCCCTGCCCTCAACCCCCATGGATGTGCCTGCTCCTGCCCCATAAAGATAAAAGTATTAACCAAGGATGAATAAACCATGGATGAGTTGTCTCCAAAATGCAACAGGCAAACAACTAGCCATTTCCAGCCTTATCTTTACTGCCATACCTCTGCGGTTAGTAATATACACACACACACACGCACACACAGACCATGCACACCAGTTACCAGGTCCGGGCTGCAACAATCCGGATGATCATGACATGGCAGCAAAATGATACGGAAAACTGTAACTGGGCAATTATTTTGACTCTGCTAGGATAACCAGATCTGGGGTGCAAAAATGTACATGGCCACTAGTTGGCAGCAAAGACTTATAGATTTATGTCTGCTGCCATCTAGTCATCACCTGGATGTTTGCAGCCCAGGTCAGATAGCCCTAACACACACATACACACGTACTCCTTTTTAAAAAGAATTGTAGCCCTTGTATAGCAGATTTCCCAGGCTGATGCCCCGCAAATCTACAATATTTCAGCTTCAATGGACATGCTGGGAAGGAATTATGGGAAATGAAAGTTCAACACATTGGAAGTGTGCTAGGTTGGGAAGGGTATGCTGTAGTATGCAAGTTAGAGCTATTAGATCTGGGCTGCATAAAGCGGCACAGCCACTAGAGGGCAGCAAAGAGAAACAGAACTAACCCTTTGCCGCCCTCCAGTGGCTGTTTCAATTAGTGCAGGGCTCATTGGGTGGCTGAAGGCACCCTGATGTGAAGATAAAGGCTCAAGAAATGTAGGTAGCTTTAGCGAGGCCCTTTTTCTTCAACACATGTCAACTCCTCTAGTCCCCCTTTTAGTAAAATCACACTAAGTCAACGCCCAACTTCATGACTCTCAAGAAACTCACATGCTGGATGGAAACACAGCAGCCTTCTTTCACTGTGCTCTACAGGAAGGGTATTATTTTGCAGCTGAATGCATCCAGCCCAAAGAAACCTGGCCTGCTAAATCTCAAGGAACACGTGCCCAAGCATCTCTCCCTGATGTGGACTGGCTGTTTTCAGATCTAGGGAAAAGACTGTGAAACCTAGGATCAGAGTCTACAGCAGGGGAATATCTTGCACGGTGCAAACCAATATATGGGCTGATATTAGGTCAGGCAGAAGAGAAGACTGCAGGGAAATATGACAGCTCTCTTCAAGTGTCGATCATGGAGCAGACAGGGCAAAATTATTCAGAGTTGTTCCAGAAGATGGGGAAAAGAAACAATGCGTTTCAATTTACGAGGACATAGATTGATTGGACATCAGGAAAAAATTCCTAAAGGTAAGAGTGTTTAATAATGAAACAGACGGTCTTGGGAGGTGGTGGATGTTCCTTTGCTGGAAAGATTTAAATGGAGGTTGGACTGGCCTCCATCAGAAATACTACAGTAATGGATGGCTATACTGGCAGAGCGTTGAACTAGATCAGTGTTTCTCAACCTTGACAACTTTAAGATGGGTGGACTTCAACTCCCAGAATTCCCCAGCCAGCATGGCTGGCTGGGGAATTCTGGGAATTGAAGCCCACCCATCTTAAAATTGCTAAGGTTGAGAAACAGTGGACGAGATGATCTCAAGTTCCTTCCAACCCTTACATACTTATGACCTTGCTATTTGCACAGATCTGAGGATGGATCAGGCATTTTGCTAGACCAGTGATTCTCAACCTTTTTGAAGCTGCCGCCCCCCTAAGGAGCAGAAACTTTTTCAACGCCACCCTTTGTGAAAATCCTGTAATTTAGGGTATGGGGGGGGGGAGTTACTGAATTATAAAAGGCAAAAATTTTAAGTAATTTTTTTCAGTAGACTTACACACCAAATTTGTTCGATTTAACTCGATACTTTTGCCCTGGAAAGTAATTGCATTCCTTTTATTAAAATTAAAATGACTAATGCAAAAAAAATGCTTAAATGCTCTTTCTCAAAATTAATCATTCACGACCACGATAAAGAACTAATAAGCGCACTTACCTTGCCGACTGGCCAAACAAACAATGAAAGTAAATCGAAACTGAGGGGAAAAAACAGAAATGAAGCGAACGAAAAGCAACTCAAGAAACACGGGTCAAATCAAACATTCATTTTGAAAGGACGCTCAACGCACGCACTGCGATTAATCGCACGGGAAAACAGCTGACGCATGCGCTGTGCTGGTTGGGATCGGAGAAGAATCGTAGTGTCGAGTTCTTCAAAGTCATCCTACCTAGAATACAAATTCGTCTCACCATTCTTAGAAGTGCATGAGGGCAGCTGTCACGTAAGTTCGTTTTATTGCTGGTACAAATGGTGTAAACCGGATAATCGATTTAATAATTTTGGGGGGGAGTTTTAAAATTAAGTTCGAATGCCAAAACATGCTCATCGCCCCTCTACTGCCCAAAACATGCCCACCGCCCCCCTACCACCCAAAACAAGTTCACCGCCCCTCAGCATCCTCCCACCGCCCTCCGGGGGGCGGTACCGCTCCTGTTGAGAACCAATGTGCTAGACCATCAGCTCTAAAACAAGGTGAAACGCTGCTGTGCCTCCCCACCAGCACTTTCTAAAGCTTCCTCCTTTGTAATTTTGAATCCAAGGTATGTATATCTGTGTGCATATACTATATAGATGTACAGATTCTCCCGCACCAGCTCTGACCTAGACGGAACACACAACAAAAGAGAAGCGACAGTTATTAAACTAAAAGCATTATCTAAGGATCTTGGCTTTCAGGCAGGATGCGCAGCCCAGACATTCTGGGTTATTAAACTACCCTTTAAATCAAATAGGTTTTCCTTTGGGGCTGTAATCCGGACAGCTTTGCTATTTTGCTTTAAGATGTGGCTGAGGAAGTGTGCGTGTGTGTCGGGGAACGCAATTTCTTGCAGGGGGTGGAATTGCTCAGGGGCTGCCTATCCAAGTTTCCCTCCCTCCCACCTTATCCTAAACAAATCAAGATGGGTTTGAGTCTTTTTTCTCCTTTTCTGCAAATGCCCCTTAACAGCTCTTGCTCGTTCCCTCCCTGTTTGCAAGGTTAGCTCTACCTTCCTTCACAACAATCATCTAAGCTGCATCAGATCTCCTGTCTGATCCAGCTGCTGCCCTCTGCCCGATGGGAGAGCCCACCCTGTTTTTAACTCTTGCTCCTTGTTAAATGCAAGGCTGGACTGCAGTGGCGATCTCTGCACCCCTTTCCTCTCTTTATTAGGTCTAAATTTTGTGCTTCCTTGAGGTGGACTTCCCTCCCCCAGTCCATCCCACCCATTTTTTCCTCCCCATCTTCCTCCTTTTCCATGGGGACACACATCATGTGCAGGAAACTAGGTCAAGGGCTTCCAACTGTCCCCCCATTTTCTGCTTGCAGAAGAAAGGAGAGGATTTTGAGATGAGTCTGGTTCTTAGTCGCAGCATGTAAGTCACCCTCACTCCCTCCTCCTATATTCCTGCATTGGGGGAGCCTACTCAGTAGACTCTCTCAACTAGGACGAGGTGTCATGGTTATCCTGCCTCAATTACCTTGTTAAGATTTTACTTTAAAAAGTGCAAAGCAAAGTGAACGCTTCAGGCATCATCCTCTTTACTCACAAGGACTTCTCTGAGTCCAGCAGCATCTTAGAAAATTAAAAAATGGGTTAGCTGCAGCCCAAGGTTTCATTTAACCAGGAGATGGGAGGGGCGGTTTTTCTTAGGGTTTGTCCTCCTTAGCTGTGTGATCCACTTGCTTGTGCTGCACTTGCCTGGCTCTTACCATCAAGCTCATCCATGCACGATGCAACAAAAGTTTTTTTTTTAAGCTGGCTTGTTGTAGAGTCCCACACTGATTTGGGCTGAGTGACCGGCCCAAGGTCACCCAGCTGGCTTTTGCACCTAAAGAACAACTTGGGTCTCCCTGCTTCCAGCCCAGCATCTTCAGCACTAAACCACACTGGCTAAATCCATCCATCTACCCACCCACCCACAAAAAGAAACCTGGAATGGGTGGGAAGCAATCTCATGGGCTTCCCTGCTACTAACTGTGTATTGGGAGTGGCCAGATCACCCCCAGCAGTCATGATAAAACTAGAAAGTCCCCCTTACCCACCTATGGCAACCCCTATGTGAGAGCATCTGCAATTTTTCCCCTCAAATGTGCACAAATTAAGGGGTGACTATCCTTCATTGAGCTCCTCAATTTGTTTCCAACAGGGACTAAGGTGCCTCTAGAAGGCCCATTAATACATGAATTAGCTGTCTCCAACTATTCAAACAACTGATATTCAGAGGTATACTGTCTCTAAACATGGGGTCTTCATACATTAACCATCATGGGTAACAGTGTCCAATGCCTTCCCCCCCCCATCAACTTGTTAAAAAAACGTAAAGTTTTGTTCAAGTAGAGATGCAAGAGGACTGTAAGATTGAAAACGGGAATATCCCAAAAATTAAACAACCAAATTAAAAGGGAAGAGACCTTTGCACTGATTTTCACATTTAAAGTAAAGCAAAATATGTGGGTGGAGGAAGAACGTGTTCCATGATTGGCAAGAGTCAATCTGTGGATTTCTTAGCACCTTCACTTTAAAAAGGAGTTGTTACAATCAAGGGGAAATGTATCTCTCTATCTCAGAGCTGCTACTGCAAGTCAAGTCAGTAATACTGAGCTACCTGAATAAATAGTTTGAAGAGCTCTAAGGCAGCATCTACTGTTCCCACAAAGACCCAGCTCTACAAAGAGCATATGCTTTGCATGTAGAATATCCTAAGTTCAGTTCCTGGAACCTTCACGTGAAGAGGGAGGAAGCAGGAATTCTGAGTCAGGGCCGCTGTCAGTTTCACAGGAAGACAAGACGGACAAATCGCCAAGTCAGGTACATGGGAGCTTCCAACATAACTGGGTCTGACAAAGCTATGCTGCAGAATTCTCACAGACACCCTAAGTCAGTGTTGTCCAAACTTGGCCACATAGCTGGCTGGGGAATTCTGGGAGTTGAAGTCCACTCATCTTAAAGTGGTCAAGTTTGGACAACACTGCCCTAAGTGAAAACGTTGGTTCCACTCTGCCACTGCAGTGGAAGGCAAGAGATTGAATTCTTAGCCATCTGATACTGAGTTCCATGCCTTAATAAAATAAAAATGGGCACTGGGCTGGGAGGGTGGGGAACAGGCAGCTACCACCCAAAAAGGGAACCTGCTGCTTTGATCAAGAGCTGGTGGGGTTCCATTCCCTGCTCTGTCTGGAGGCCCAACAGAGAGCCTGTTGTCCAGCTTCGGAGGGCTAAACTTCAACCCTTCTTTCATGCAGAGTTAAAAATGAAGGGGGGCAAGAAAGCTGGCCTTGCTAAGCAGAAGGAATAGCTGTACTCCAAAGCAAATGGAATGATGTTGCCCTGCCCGTGCCAGATGTCTTTGCAAATACTGCAGCCTACCAATTTGGGACAACTCAGCCCTGAAAAGGGTAGAGTCATCTATGGGAAAACAAGCTGAGGACCAGGGGTTTTCCCCCTCCCCCAAAGGGCCTGCTAAGGACAACTGTCTCCTTTCTTCCTCCCACACAAAGCATCGAAGCTGAATTCACTTTCTATGCAGTTAAGAGAAATCCCTGCCTTTTTTTCAGCCCCCCCCCCCCCCCAAATTGTTCCTGGGCAATGATTTATGGATACAGATCATGCTTGGCTGGACCCTTCCTGTTTCCAGCCAGATGTTGCTGGGAAAATTCAGCAACAGGCCATATGTTAAAGAAAAGTTATTTGCTATTTTTCTATGTAGGAATACTGCTCCAGAACATGTAGGCTACATTGTTTGTTATCATTTTAAGCACTATTAATAAGATCACAAAAATCAGCTCACCGGATAAATTATCACCATCTGGAATTACCCACTCCGTACTTCTAAGAAGTCTGTAAACAGGACTGAAAAGCTACACACCTCTCCTTTTATTTGTGACCTGGCAATTGGTATTCCGAGATGGACTGTTCCTAAAGGTGAACATTTCACTTAATTGTCATTCCACCTAAGTCCAGCATCCTGTTCCCAGTGGTGTTCAGCAGATGCTCGAGAAAGCTTCTAAACAGGGCTCAGCGGTAGCAGCATTTGCTAGGAGACTGACAATATAATTAAAGAGAAGAAAAAGGAAAACAACATCAAACATTTAATTGTGTTAACAGTTGTTGTTGTTGTTGGTTTTTTAAAAATGTGTAATACAACAAAGGAAAGAACAATCTGGCTGAAGACAGAACCAGAGGTTTTTCTCTAAAGAAAGTAAAACGAAGGAAGATAACATGGTGAAAGTAAATTTGCTACACGGCAAATGCGTCCTGAGGCTGGTGCTGGAATCTGCAACTGTACAGGAACCAAAGCAGCTGACCGGAAAGGATCCTAACTAGACATCCTGTTGGCTAAAGACCTGTTGTGATATATTGTGCATAGGTTGGTAGAATGATGGACCAGCGCTTCAGACAAATAAAAACTCCACAACTCTTCTGCATGAAGAGTAGCATGTCAGTAAAAAAGACCCAACAAAAGGTTTTGCTTATCACGCCAGCTTACCATTGGAGGGAGTGTTTTTCCACCCTTTTCCAATGAGGAAAACATGAGGAAATATGATCTTCCCCATCTCTCCATTTTCCTTCAGCAGGATCTTGAGGATAGGGAGCCTCTTTGCCCAGCCCAGCTGCATGGGTTGTTTCATGCTAGTTTATTGTCCCTCTCCCTGGCCAATTACAACAAGGGCAGCCCCCCTTATTGTATGGGACGCATTCAGCTTCATTAAAGCCCATAGTTGCCTTCAATCCCCAGAAGTTCCCAAGCACAAAAGGAGTTCTGAAGCAGCAACTGGATTTCCAACTGGAGGAAAGGGGATGATGGCATCTTGAGGAGCATCTACAGCTGCTCTGTTTGAGGAACAAAAGGACTTTGTAGGGTGGAAGGAAGCTGTACTGTAAAAGCAGAAAGGGCCACCTCTTTTCCCTGCTGGATTATTCTCCTTCCATACTGTCCGCTGCTACCCATAAAGCTGTTTTTTTGCAGGGCTCCTCCCAGGACAACTGTACATGCTAGAGACTTCCATGTCCAGCCCTGCAATTAGACATGTTTATGAGTGGGTATCTCTGCAATTGTATATGTTGCCACTGCACACTGTCATGGAGGAAATGGCTGTGCATATCCAAGATGAGTCCTGGCTGGCTTGCCTCTCCCTCTACTTCTAGCTAGGCTTCAGAAGCTGTTCTATTTGGCTGTGGTGATGATACAGCTGGAGAAGTCAAAGAGGCTCTTGTTGATCTTCCGCAGGGTGCTGACTTCCTCCTCCAGTTCCGTCACCTGGATTTTCAGTTGCTCCTGGTCCCCCATCAAGTTCTATGAAGACAAGACAAACCATGATAAGAATGGAATCTGGAAAGGGGGCACAGGTGACCTACCTACCACCTACCTCAGTCCTTCTCCATCTCAGCAGATTTAAGATGGGTGGACTTCAACTCCTAGAATTCCCCAGCCAGTGCTTAATGGGGGTTGAAGTCCACCCATTAAGTCAACCTTTCTACTTTAAGGCTGGGAAAATTACCATCCTTTTAAGATTAAAAAAACCCTTCTCTTGTGTGGCCGAGGGAGGAGAAAGCAATTATTTATACTGTTTTGGACCTGATGTATCTTCTTCTTTATTGCAACCAATTTGGGGGGGGGGGTGGAGGGGGTGAGAGAGAGATAGGAGAAGTCTCTTAATGAATTCAGTGATGAATCTTCCTCTAATCACATTGTTTTATTATTTGACATTTTGTTTTATTAAAGTGCTTTGGGACCTGTAAGGGGCAACAAAGCAGGTGAGCAAGTTCTGCACCCGCCCACCCAGGTCTCAATCTGATGAGGGCAAAGCATCTGTTAAGACTTCTCCCAATGTACTTGAATGTTCTTTCATAACAGAGGCATTGCAAACCACATTGGCTAAGTATCCTGGGTCCCAGCACTTCTGCAGTGTTGCAGGTAGGAGGGAGAATGACCGAATCTTCTGTTGGGGACACGGTGCCTCACCTTTTCTCTTGTTGAGCACATCTGCAAATATAAGCGCTCTGCTTTCTCCAAGTAACTCTCTCCGGAGCCCTGTGGAAAACAGGAAAACAGAGTAGAGGCATCAAGAGATAAGCCTCCTTAGAGCTGAGTAATGCCAAAGGGAGCCTTAAGTCAAAGCTGCACACCTGTTTAACAATGAAGCTGCACTTCAGCCTGGTGAAAGGAACAAGTCATCTTTAAGTAGCTCTTGACAAAAGTGTGACGCTAAAGAATGGATAATCTCTTAATGGAACAGGCTTGGACTGCTGGTTTTAGAATTCAAGAAAGGAAAGGAATATCAACCATGATAAAAGACACAAATGGGTTTCAAGAAGGCAGAATGGACTCAAAGGATAAATGGACTGGACAAAACAGACCACGCTAGGGGTAGCTTTTATCAGGCCTAACCAACCTCCTCAGATTTTATCAAACTCATCAATGCCCAGCAGAATGCCTACAGCAGCACTGCTGGAACACAAAGGATTTCTTGCGCTCTCACACAGCATGGGGCAATCGTGGGTGATCTCAAAAAAGCTAAACCTGGTGAGTATCTGGGTGGGGGATTGTAATGCAATAAATGATAAGCACCAACACAATCTTAGTTAAAAGAATACTGTGTGCTTGACCATTAGAAATCAACAAGGCTACCATGTTAGATGGGGGGAGGGAGCACAAGGAAGTCACCAGAGATAAGCTAGGGAGACAGATGTCAGATGAAACCCTTGTGAGGCCATAAAGGCAGAACTCACAAAAGTCACAGGAATAAAGAACATGAGAAGCTGTGTTCCTTCAATTCAAATGAACAACTTGCTACCTTAGTCTTGTGAACGCCTGACTGGGGTGGGTGGTTCCTGTTCCTTCCTACCTGATTCTCATAAGCACAGACATCTGTGATCAGCAAAGTGAGGTGTTATATCCTACCCCAAACACTGGAGTTTCAACAGAATGGAATCTACGTAGCTCAGGGTTGAACTGTTGGGTTCTTGGTGCTCTCTGAGCTTGGTTGTTTTCTTGCAGATATTTCACTACCAGGCTAGGTAACATCAGTGTGAAGGAGAGTGGGGTTTGCAAATGATGATGTTACTTAGCCTGATAATGAAATGTCTGCTGAAAGGACCACATTGACACATAATTTATTATACAACTTCAGACAAATTTACAAAAAGAGGGAATCTTAAGTGGAGGGATCTGATCCAGCAAGGCAAGGTTCTTCCTTAAGTTTTGGAGCACTTTTTCCTGCTGCTAAACCCAAACAGCTATTGCCCAGTTTGTGGATAATCTGAATTAGTCCATCTCCTAAACTGCAAATGGGAGGGTTCCAGAAGGAAAGACACTGGCCTTCAAGCCCGCTTCCAAATTTGCAGCAGAGACCAAAGATACTCAACATGCTGGGGGAAGGAGAGAAGACCCCCCCCCCCAATGCACTCCAGTGAATGACAGTAATTCATCAGGAACTCCAGACAAGCAACCTTGAGATCTGTTGTTCTAGTTGAGGAGCAGACATGGTGCTGATAAAAGGAGACAAGAGATCTTAATCTTGCAGGCTGGCTCCTGGGATCTGCAAAAGCAATTTGGTCCTCCAGCCACAACACCCCACCTCCCCTTAGAAAACCTAGCAATTGTTGTTATTGCTGGGTCTCCTGAGATGAAGACAGAATGCCACTGAGGTCTCTCTTATGAGCAACAGAGACAGCACAAGGACCTTAAGTGCAATCTACACTTTATAGACAAAAACAAGCAGACAGAAGTCTGTTTTTTTTTTTAAGAGGCCAGAAATTATCCCTTGCTTTTCCAAAACCTTTCCCTGCTCCCCATGCCATGGGGCTCAATCATGGGACTGCCTTGAAAAAGGGTTTGATTGGCACTTAGTATGGGAATTTATTAACAATGTTGTTTACTGCAATAGATAAAAAGCCCACCTTTTCTAGCCCCCTGGTTCCCTCTTGCTCAGAAAGATTTACTATGAATCCAATCTCATGCTCCCCTCCTGGACCTACATTAATACACGCCACAAACCAACACCCCTCATGACTCAGCCTTATGCCAAACAGGTACAAAAATCATTGTGCAATAACAGCACATTTATACATTTATTAAGTTGCGCCCAAGAAACTTTGTGTTGGACGTACAATAGTAATCTTTTGGAAAATACTTACATTTCCTTTCTCAGAAACTGTTTTTGAACCCCTTGAATCACCTCCCTATTCCTGGTGAAAAAGGCATCTTTGTTTGTCTGGCAAATGCTGGGAAATCCCAGGGAACCCCCAGCAAGCTCATCTGGTAAGTTATTGTCAAAGATTATATATAATTCTTGATCAATTTAGCTGGCTATGGTTTATTTTAAAGAAGCAATGGACCATTTCTGAATCCTCTCTGCTTGGTTCTTTAATAATTGTGGTCAATTGGAAACTACTTGATGTAATTCTTCAGCCCAGCCTGGAGAGAGGTTTTAGTCATCTACAAGCTGCATCTTCACCAGGTTGTTATAGGGGTTGGCTGAAAGCTATGGAAAAGGGTTCTCTCCTTTTTCTGGGGGCAACCCATCGACTGGATGCTTGTCCATTTAGTTTTAGACTCTCTAGTACCTCCCTCTCAGGAGCGTAGCAGAATCTTCACCCTGTTTGTCCAATTCTCCTTCGCCATCACATCAGAGACTCCTTAACAGACCTCTCCAACTCCCCATGAAATGGTCTAATTCTATTTTAAAGATGTCCACCTAGCATCTCAAGGCAGCAAGTCTCGCAAATTAATTGCTGTTTGTGCAACAAAGGGCTCTTTTGTCTCTCCCTAACCTACAATCCATGGATTTGATTTTATGAGCTCCCCCTCCCCACAATTCTAGTTATATGAGAGAGAAAAAAGTTCCCTACCTACTTCCTCCCACACCATGCATAACTGTATCATAAATAAATAATAATAATGCATACATTTATTCATAAACTTATTTATAGGTTGCCTTAATTCAACATATAATCCTCTAATAAGCCAGCTTTTTCTTTTATTTATTTATTTGATCCCTACAGCCTTCCTGGTGCTCTCCTGAAATGCTGGGCTTCAGTTCCCATCATCCCCAGCTCTGTGGGCTGGGGATGATGGGAGCTGAAGGATAACACATCAGAGGACACCAGAGACTGCGAGAGAGAGATTCCACAGTGCTTCCTGTCAGTCCTATTCCTCTTGATATGGAAAGTACAGCCGCTGTTGCCCTCACTCACACTCTACTCACCCCACTTTCGGTTCCCAGCCCCAAAACAGTCTCTTTTCCTTTCTTAAAACATCATATTGCTGGCATTAGATCTGGAGTGTGAGAAGTGTTATTAAATTGGAGTTATCACTTATGAATGCAGAGGAAGGCTGGAAAGGAGGGGGGGAAGTCCCCACATTTTGGAAAAGAACACATTTTAATATCAGGCTTGAGCATAGAGCAGATGGGGATGGAAGTACAATTGTCTCTTTGGGAGCCACAGGCAATCTGAGACAACACCTTCCTCTTTCCAATGAGATGCCCCCATGTATCCAGGACTTGGCACATATGGGTGTACTAAAGGGCCATCCTGAATTTCTCCAGGTTGGAAGGTCACCCTATTGCAACACCTGGCACCTAGGCCTGCTCTGGAGACAGCTGTTGGGCCCCCAAACAGCCACACAGATGCCACCCGGATGATGTCTTAGGGACTTGGTTGCTTCTGGTCTGCCTCGTGCCACAATGAAACATGCTGTTACTTAGCTAGAGCAGTGTTTCTCAACCTTGGCAACTTTAGGATGTGTGGACTTCAACTCCCAGAACACACATCTTAAAGTTACCAAGGTTGAGAAGCGCTGAGCTAGAGCATCATATGCTGCTGAGGATCTGGGCAGCAAAGGGACTTTTCCTCTTCACAAAACCTGCCCGTATGCCGAGATCATTATGGAAGGTCCTACCAAGGGAAACCCTTTTCCAGGGGAGCACCTTTTTTAGGGGTCTCTTTGCTATGATGCCCACATATATAAGGCCCCAAGCAAAGGTCTTTTTATTCACCTAACTTTGAAGCTGACATAGGGGTGTATGCCACATCTGTTGGCACCCCTTGAAGAAGCGGCTTCTTTCGCTGGCCTCACACTGTAGCCATGTGATCCCAGGAAAATACACATTTGAGTTATGGAGGCGCCAATGCCCACTGTGACGCAACCTCGCTCCAGCCTATGGGCATCTCCTGGATTCAAAAATGCATTTTTCCTGGGATCATGCAGTATGAGAGCCCAGGAACAGACACAGTTTCTTTAAGGAGCCATTAACAGGTGTAGCACGCACACCTGTACACCATCCCAAAGCACCTTTCTGACTTTAGACCCAAAGCGCTGCATATCCCTAAGTCAATGCTTCAAACTGGCTTAACAGTCCTTGTACCCTCCACCCACACTCATGAGAGTTAGTTCCGCCAATCTCATGGGGGAAGGCGAGAGACAGATAGGAGAGAGAGAGATGAAAGTGCCCTTGAAGGGCAAGACAGGCAGATGGGTGGACAAGAGGCCAATGCAGTGAATGATATTGAACAGATCCACGCAAAGGAGGATGGGCTATCCCCTCTCTACGATGGTTCTTTCCTCCTTCACCCTCAGGTTCAAGAGGAAGAATGGGTAGATTCAATCAAGGGCCATGACACAGAGCAGTGGTGGCAAGGAGAGAGATATTGTACAATATCACAAACTCATATAATCTGGCATCAGGAGTCTCACAGCAGCCAGCTGGAGGCCTCTGTGGAGTCCACAAGGAGGGCATGGGAGCATCAGCCCCAGAAACCCGGCATCTGGTGGTCAGCCATCACTTTCCTCCTCAGATACTGCAGCTGCAGAAATAGATGCCAAGAGAGCTTTCCTCTATGGATTCACCTAGTCCAGTGTTGTCCAAACTTGGCCACTTTAAGATGAGTGAACTTCAACTCCCAGAATTCCCCAGCCAGCCATTAAAGTGGCCAAGTTTGCACAACACTGACCTAGTCCCTCTTTAAAGACATATGTAAAAATGAGAGACAAAGGGAAAAAACAGATTTCACAGAAGTGAGTGCTACAGAATTAGGGAGGCTGTTTTTAAAATCCTTTAGATATCCTAAACAGATATAATATGTGTTTATGCTGTTTTTTTTGTTTTTTGCTTTTTAGGACTAACAGTGTACTTTGTTCCATTCACCTCATCCCGTTTTCAAAGCCTGCTCTTCAAAAAGCCTGCAGCACTGATTTCAAAATCAAGATAACGCTGAGTTTGTTATTTAACGTTAGAGACCCTGCTTTCCCACACAGCCATGGGCTGTCGATGCTATCGCTTCAGTTCTGGACAAGCAAACCTGAAGCTCTGCCACTTTTCTGATTCTGTTTTGGTGGTGAAGCTCCCGCTCTGCCCGCATTTGTGGATACAGAATGACAAAACAAATACATACATCAGGTTTTTTTAAGCTGTGTTTCACTAAGGGCAAAAAACAAAACAAAACCCTTCATCAAATGCAACCAATTTTCTATCACCAGTACTTTGTCTTTTGATCGGGGGATTTTTTTGTTTTAATTAGCAGGTTCCGTGGCCTTTAAAAGTTTGAAAACCCCTGACATAAATAATCTCTTCATTCATTGCAACTCCACTAGAAGGATGGTTAAGTGAGAGTTAAACATAAATATAAGGTACCGGTTCTTTGCTACCCATGTTGATCCTTACCCCCATCTTTTCTCTCTGTCATGAACAGAGAGAATGCTGAGAAACAGAGCTGGAAAATGATGGATTCCAGTTGCCTGGAATAAAGAATGGAAGAAAACTGACTTCTTCCTGATCTCTTCCTTTCTACAGGTAGTCCTCGCTGAATGACCATTCGTTTAGTGACCATTCAAAGTTATGATGGTGCTAGACAAAGTGACTTACAACTGGTGCTTGAAGTTACAACTGTTGCAGCGCCCACACATCACATGATCCTGATCTGGTGCTTGGCAACCAGCTCGCACTTATGACGGTTGCAGCGTCCTGGGGTCACATGATTGCCATTTGCGACCTTTCCAGCCAGCTTCTGGCAAGCAAAATTAATAAGCAATCACATGATTCACTTAATGACCATGTGATTCATTTAATGACCACAGCAAAAAAAAAGGTCGTAAAGTCAGGTCTAGTCATATGATGATTTGCTTAATGACATGCTTAGTGACCTAAATTCCGATCCCAATTGTGGTTGTTAGGTGAGGACTACTTGTACTATGACAAGATCCAAGAGATCCTGTTTAAGAACCCCTTGGAAAATGTAGATGAAGGTGATAGCTGCCCCATTTTCTGTCCCTGCTATCTCATATTCAGAGTATATTGCCTTTCAACGTGGAGACTCTACTGGGGATAACAACTTTTGATACTGCAATGTAAGAACCACCTCGGTGCATCTGATCTAGCCCAGCACTAAGATACCCTCAATGGTAGGTCAAATAAATTCTAGAGAATTCCCATGTACACCATGGAGACAATTATTTGGCCCTTGAGGAAACCCTGTTTGCTGAAAATGAAAGCTCCACTTATTTATCACAGCTCTGGATTAAACTTGTTTCCTCCTCTGTGACATCTGATTTCCATTTACAGCTCACCCCAAAGCAAGCACCTGTGATAGAGTGTGTGGCTGCCAAATTCAATTCTGAACATTTACGATCCTTCCCGGCACGGTGCGTACGGTTCATTTCAAATCCCAAGAAACGCAGGTGTGGTGGTGAAGTTTCAGCTTATTACTGCTTAAGTGCCCATCAAGAGTATATAACTCATACAAATGCTCACCAGCCCTTTCCTTCCCCAGAGGAAGAACTACACCAGAATATTCAGCTAAGCCTGTTTAAGATCTGCACCACACTATCAGCAGCTATCCATCTGCTGAGGCTGCTCCTGCTTTGGCTGGAAGAATAAATGTCTCACACACTCTACAGTACACACGCTGGCCAATTCAGGAGATGCATCTCGGGCACCTCTCACCAATTCCTTCCGCTTCGTTTCCATACCTTCTGATGCAGCCCCAGACACAGGGTCAGCCCCTCGCTGGCAGAGCTTTCCGTGCTCTCTGTGCTATGGAGATGCCGGCTGAATTTTGGCAGCGGGACACGAGGCTTGCTGTCCGGATTCAGCATGTTGGCAGGTGCCAGGGTTATAAAAGCATTTGTGATTGGACCTATAGGAGCAAAAGGAATCGTTACATGCAGTGTACCCATACAGCTAGTAAGAGCAACAGCTTTTGTGGAATATAAAACCTTACATGATAATAAATGGTTAGCTTAAGACACCCCAAGAGACTGTTGTTTCTATTGCAGAAGACTCACATGGCTGCCCCTTTGGAACGAGCTCATTAGCACAACTCAATATCCTTCCACCGAGGCACCTAAAATCCTTGCACTCAAAACAAACCATAGCATGCAACTAAACTCATAAGCATCTCTTACAAAGGGAGCTGCTTACAAGGAAGGCTTTATTTGCTTGGCCCACCTATGGTCCTGGCTGAGCTCAAAAAGAGCTAAGCACGCTCAGACCTACTAAGCACTTGGGTAGAGAAAGCCATTCTAAACAATATCTGTGTATGGAAGTTGCTGCCATTAAGCAATTAGGCTTTAAAAGGAGGTTAAACATCTGGCTGACCTAAAACCAAATTTATTTCGGCTCAAACCTAAATACTGGATTGGAGACTTACAGGAAGCCCCAGAAATGTCAGGTAGGCCAGCAAGTTGGAAAAAACAAACCAACAACTGAAAGAAGTCAGCAGCAAGTCATTTTTGTACAGTTGCCAAGAAAATGACATGTCTGTATCCATGTAATCAAGAGGAATCAAGCTTGACTCTGAGTTTTTACCTTTTTTTAGCTCAAAAAGGATCTTCCCCAAGGATCTTCCCCACCACTTGTTACCCAGTTGTCTTAATGTAGGCCTTCCCGCACGCAGAGCAGGTATTTCACTGCCCCCAGAACTAAATTCTGCTGCAGACATCCACAGACTTGGATGTCAGTATAAAGAGAGCTGTCTATTTAAGTTCATGACCCACAACATGCAGTTCAATATTCAGTTATGGATTTCAAGGCACAAGAGTGAAGCTGTTACTAGACAGCTTGACTTGTCAGGCAGAAAATGACTAAACTCTGAAAGGCTCAGAGCACAGCCTCGTGGGTATGGTGTTCGAAATATGACCTTGAGATACATGCTGAGAGCACATGTATGCTTATTCACCAAAATCTCTTCCTTCCTATTCAGCCTTTTGGATACGAAGCTTTATGAATGTATACGGCTTGTTTCTGTAGTATGACCTTTGAATTAATTAATTAATTTAATTAATTAATGGAGGTATTTATTTTTTAACCGTTTGTGGCTTTTACTTTCATTGTGAGCTGCCCAGAGTCACCCATTGGGCAGATGGGCAGCATATTAATTAATTAATTAATTAATTAACAAATGAATGAATGAATGAATGAATGAATGAATGAATGAATGTCTCAGAATGTTCTGTACCACTGCCCTGATATTTACTGTTGTGCTTTTGTTGTTGCTATGGCTCCTTTTTTAAAAAACAGCTGTTGTGCTACATTGCTCTTACACATTACCTTTGGTTAAACAGTGTGATGTTTCTGTTTTCATTTTAGCTAATGGGTGAACTCACCCATTATGGTTTCTCGCTATGGACCTCTACAGGCCACACATGGCATGATAAATTCTACACCAAGCTCTTATTTTTAAATGGATTGAAGGAGGAAAGAGGAAGAGGACTATTTAACTCAAGTTTTGGGGACATTTACATGCAGGCCAAGACAGCTCATCCAAGTACTGTGTTGTGGACTAAAGCTCTCACTCTTCCCCATGTTGACTTGAGGATGATGGGAGCTGTATTCCAGCATACCTGGGAGGGTCCAGACTGGGGTTGGCTGCCTTCCAGTGTGAGTCGGAAGACCTGTCCTTTGTGTTATCATGACAGGCTATGCAGCCAAAGAGCCTGACCATCATCTTGTAGGGGGTAGGGTCGTCAAAGAGGCAGCCCCTCACAATATATCGGTACAATCTATTTCTCTATTAATATAAGAATCTGAAGGTGGCTCTCCCCTGTTCAAGTCACGCTTCCCTTTTATACGGAAGCCAAAAATAATTCTACACCAAGTTCTTCACCTGTCAGCCTGCCTTTCCTTTTAACCAGATGCTGGAACAATTGCTCAGTTCAGACTGGGCTAGCAGGAAGTGGCACTCTTCCAAAAGTGTTGCAAATTGAATGTGTTTCCCCCTTTACTGTGGAAGAGCAAGATTAAAAGACAATCCTGCTGCTAACAAGATAACTAGGTGGTACACTTATCCTTACAACAATTTGCACCTGGCCAATTCTGCAAGTGAATTTTGGGGCCAGAGCATACACTAACAAAGCAGAATAGCCAATTATATACGAAGTAACGGATTCTACAGTCTCTGCCCAGATTGATGTCCCAAATTGCACTGGTTGAGCAATCCAAATCTAGAACCCCCTCCTGTGTGTATGAGTATTATTTTCTTCCCAATTTACTGGTAAGTTAAGTATACAAAGCTAGCCAGGAGGAAAGATCCTCTGCGATCTCCCTGGGGCACCTGGATCTAATACTGAATTATGGCCTTGCTACCGTCCCCTGGGCAAGACATCCATCATTGTGACTTTTGTAGCTGTCCACGGTAATGATGCACACACCCCCTTTACCAGAGTTAATGAGTGCTTTAATTACTGCATTTACCCACGCAGCTGTTGGCTGCTGTCAGCTTTTCCCTTAGCTTTAATTCACATTCATTCTCACATACACATAAGGCAGTGTGATAGGGAAGATCCAGGAATGGCCTGTTGGGTGGGCAAAGCAGGTTGGTACTGGAGGGATACAGCCCTGAGAAGATCACAAGTCTCTTGTCAAGTGAGCAGTTACCTTGCTTCGGCCTGCCCCACCTCCCTTCCAGCCAGCAACTGGAACAAACACCAGGCTGCCCCCCAATTCCAAGGAAAATGTCTGAGAGCGCCACTCCAAGTCCTCATTCATTGCTGGCTGAAAACTGCCAATCTTATCATCTCCCACCTCAACTGTCTTTTGCCAGGGTGAAATATACCCAGCTCCTTTAATCGCTTCTCATAGGGCTTAATTTTCCTGATTGCCTTTCTTCTCTGAATCTGTTCCAATTTCTTGAATCTTTTGTAAAATCACTCGAACTGTGAGTAGTCAAAGTGGGGTCTGACCAAGTCAAAAGGAAGTGGAATGATTATTTCTCATTATTTGGAAATTAAACTTCTGCTGATGCATCCTAAAATTGCATCTGAACTTTTTGCAGCTATTTATGAGCTGATAATCTGAGACAATATCACCTTCTCTTCCAAATCATAAAATATTATTTTGCCAAACATTCTTATCGATGTATATTTTTATGTGATATGTTTATATAAAGGAATGCTCCCAGCCTCTGCAATATCTGCGAAGCAACTTCAATAACTTTTGTATCGCTCTCCTGAGGCCTGCATATATAAATCTCCAGAGCCAGATGGCTTACATCCCAGGGTACTGATGGAACTCATGGAGATGATCGCTAAACCACTCTTGATAAATTCTGATACCTTCTGGAGATCATAGAAGACTGGAAGAGAGGGGAAAGGAGGAGGACAGGTCTAAACTGGGCAAGGTGCTTCAAAAGTTTGTCAAGCAGCATGTTTATGAGCACTTGGCTAAGCACAGTACAATTAAGAGGAATCACCATGGATATTTTCCACACAGATTGTGCCAGACTAGCCTCATCTCCTTTTTTGATAGTTACTAGTTTAGTAGATCTGGCAAAAGCTGCAGACACAGAATACCTGGACCTCAGCAAAGCCTTTCACTGCGTGCCTAATGATACACTCCTTCATAAAATGGTAAAATGGGCTGGATGGCACTACCTGTAGATGGACACGCAGTTGGCTGAATGACTGCATGAAAAAATGCTCATTAATGGCTCCATTTCAGCTTGGAGACAGGTATCAAGTAGAGTGCTCTAGGGCTTTGCCTTGGGCCCTTTACTGCTCAACAATTTTATCAATGACTTGGATGACAGCTTAGCAGGCGCTTATAAAGTTTACAGGTTCCAAAAAAAAACTGCAAAGGTGGCTAATACTTTAAATAAAAGGGGCCAGAATTTTAAAAGATCTAGAAAGCAGTGGGCTGAAATGAATAGGATGGAATTTAACATGGAGAAATGCATCTTTATCTGAACACGAAAAATGTAAGGCACATTACACAAATGTAAGGAAGACCTGACTAGGTAGTAAAATAGTTTCAGGAAAGGATTTATCAGCGTCAGGCAGAATATCCTTCCACCTATGCTATTATTTGGCAGGTATGCCAGTATTTCCCAATCTCACTGTATTTGCCCTTGTGATTCTGGGGAAGTCAATTCAATTCAACTTGTCCTATTTTACTATAACTTTTATAAGGACCTTTGAAAGGACATCATAACCCCTCTTTTACTAAGTGTACTTGGGAGAATGGATGGTTTTTACACCCATTTTTACCTTCAGACTCAAATCATGAAATCACTTACATGGTAGCCAAATTTATTGTTGCAGCAGTTAAAGTGAGGCAGCAGTTAACATCAAACTTAACGTGACAATCTCTTGTCTCAATTTCTCTTTCCTTTTCTTTTGTCTGATTTCATTTGGCTGTTTCTACTGCTGATCTCGGATCATAAATTGAGAATTTGATTTGATGCGAATCTATTTTTTTTCTTACAAGCAAATGCTTAAATCCAGCCCATGTTTATTAAACCTTAAGACAGATCTGTTAGGAGCCTGGTGGAAGAGAATACCATTAGACCTGGCAGTGTATTAAAATGACAGACCTTACAGCTAAGCTTTGAGCCTTGTTATTAGAACTGTCCGGATCTTTTTTCTGCTAAGAAGATTTTTTGACTCCTGTCTTGCAAGAACAACCTCTAAGCCCCCAAGCTGACACTGTAGAAGGCTGGGGGACATTTAGGAATATGGAACAGAAGCAGCCAAGTGGTTCTTCGAGGGATGGGGTGGGAGGGGTTTCCAAGAAGGCACAAAGATCTCCAAGGAAAGAGATATCACGTCTGAGCTGTCACTGGCAGCTTCTTATCTCATGTTCTGCTAAGCTGAGATAAAGGATGTTAATACCGTACTTCCCAAGGGTAGTGACAATAGCAAGCAATTGCCAGGCGGTGGAAGATTCTTTAGCAGCAAACAGAGAGGAGGGAAGTAATTAGACACTGCAAGAGGGAAACAGTCTTGTTATAAACCACAGAAAGTGAAGCTTCCTTGACCCCATTAAATTAAAAAAAAAAGTCCCTGAGAGGCAGTTAACCGGCTTGGTTCAGAACAGCAGGACCAGCTTTTCACTTGCACAAAACCTCACAGCTAGTTTGGAGGTCCCTGGCTGGATGAAAGGTCAGTAAGGGAGTGACCCATCCCAGCTGTTAGGAGGCTGGACCCAAACAAAGTAAAGCTAATAAACAGGGAAGCCTAGTAAAGTAATTCACAATTCACTGGAGGTACAAGCAGGGATTGGACAGGCTAGGACAAAAGTACGAATTCAATTTATATAACTGCGGCAGTCATCCAATGCATCGTTTCATCTTTTTGAATCAGAAATTGAACGAAAGTTCTATTATGCAGCAAATTTGTTATCCTTTTCTGAGCTGACGAACGTCCCTTCAGCATAAAAGCAGCTGTGAGTTGGAATGAAGGCTATGGATTCTCAAAAAGAAGGGAAACATTCTAAATATTTATCTATGAAATATTCCCTTATTTTTGGACTCTTAATTTAAAATAGTCCATTGTAATTGGGTGGCTAATAAATTTAAATACAAGGAAGGAAGGAAGGAAGGAAGGAAGGAAGGAAGGAAGGAAGGAAGGAAGGAAGGAAGGAAGGAAGGAAGGAAGGAAGGAAGGAAGGAAGGAAGACTTCTAGAAGACCATAATGCATTACACACAATAAGGCCCTACTAGCCTGAGTATCTATAAAGCAGAGCTTCCAATTTCTTAAACACTGTAGGAACAGAGCAAAGTTAGTCTATGGTGGCAAAACATCAGGAGGGGTCTGGTAGAACCTTTTCCAACTAACACACTTTGTGAAAAAGCATAAGCATTTGTGAGCTGCTGCCAGACCTCTTCTGATCTATTTCCTAAAGCGACCAGCTAAATGCCTCCAGGAATCCTATGAAACACCATATACTCCCTCTGAATGGTTAATTATCACAGATGATTACCACAGATCTTTTCTCCACCATGGATTTTACTAACCTCTAACTTAAAGCCCTTTTGACATCCATGACGATAATATTAACAATGAGTTGTGCAGAGGCTTCTTTTTTTCATTTATCCTGAACCCACTTACTGATCAAAATAAATATCTACTAAATACCCTATGGGTAATTGCCTTGAACTCCAGTATTTGTTCTGCACCCTGGTTTCTGTTCTGATACTTTTATGGCGATTTAGTAAATGTACTTCCACTTCCTTCATTTGCAACCTACCATAGAAGCATCTGAATCCAAGAATGGCAAACATAAAGTTACTAGAGCAAATCAGAAAAACGCTCTCCGCATCAGATATATAAAAACCTCTATCATGCTTACTGAATTTTGTCATTTTTTTATATGGAGAGAAAAAGCCTCAAACGCTCAGTCTTACAGACAGTATTATTAGTCCTAGATCATTTTGGTTACACCCACCCCCACCAGCTCAACACTAGCTCTCACGAGAGATGGACCAGAACACTGTATAGAATTATTACTGACTTCAAGTTGGGGAGGATGAAAAGCGGTGGGTGGGTGGGTTGAGCAAGATCTCCTTTCTGAACTAACTCATCACAACAAAGTGCTGGATTAAAGAGGCCTTTGGTTTGCTTCAGCAGCTAGGGCAGTCCTATGACAAACATGTCCTTGTCAGATTTATCCATTTTATTGCCCTCTCCAATAGATTCTTCTGCACAGAATTTGCACAGAAACCCCAAATGGTCAAGGCAAGGGTGGTGATGTTAAGTTTCTTCTTGATCTGCTCACACCTTTAGAGCAGCGTTCCTCAACCTCAGCAACTTTAAGATGGGTGGACTTCAACTCCCAGAATTCCCCATGGCTGGGGAATTCTGGGAGTTGAAGTCCACCCATCCTAAAGTTGCTGAGGCTGAGGAACCCTGCTTTAGAGGGCAAGTAAAAGTACAACAAGGAAGCACCAGCCCAGAAACTGAGAGACGGTGAGTTCTAGACCTGCCTCAGGCATGGAACCAGCTGGGTGACTTTGGGCCAGTTCCAGAAGGAGGCAATGGCAAACCACTTTTGAAAAATATTGCCAACAAAATGGCATGGACTTGTTCTTGTAGTCATCAGGAAGGACACACCACATACAAACAAAACATGTGTTTATTCAACACAGCCACTCTAAACAAGAGTCTGGGAGGCAGGCCAATGCATAGGAAAATATATCATCAATATTCATTTATTAAAGAACCAGTCTGGTGTAGTGGTTAAAGGCACTGGGCTAGAAATCAGAAGGGCATGAGTTCTGCCTTTGGCACAAAGCCAGTTGGGTGACTTTGGGCCAGTCCCTCTCTCAGCCCTAGCAAGGAGGCACGGGCAAATCACTTCTGAAAAAGTTGTCCAGAAAACTGCCCAGACCTATCTAGGCAGTGGGCAGGAGTCAAGGAAGGGGCGGGGGGAGTAGAACAAAAGCATAGAGAAGCAGTAGGGTCAGAAATTCCATATGTTTGCAGTGACCCCTGGCTAGGGGATGGTTCTTGTTAACCACATCAAACCCAGAAGTATTCCAAAAGCACACCCTAGAAGTAATGTTATGTGGGCAGGTTTTTTTAAAAAGCCTTACAACCTCAAGCATGAGAAAGTACCATTTTTTACAAACAGAACTTCTCCTGTAGTAGCTTCCTTTGTACGTGTAGCTAACAACCAAGCTGCTCAGCACAATGAAGAATTTATGGTACCAAGTCACACTGTAATATTTAAGATTCAGCCATGCAGATTTTATGTCCCTTTTGCTAACTTAATGTTTTAAGCATTGCTCAGGTCATTCTAAAGAGCCAAAACAAAGAGGATTTGTAAATCATGTTGCACTGGTAATGAACTGAAAAAACAATGTGCTTAGATGGGAAGTTCATTAAGATGAGGTTTTTATGCAGCAGGAGAGCTTTGATACAAAGTAATGGTGGCTTGGATGATATCTCTCCCCCCGACCCAGCACCATAGTGGAGAAAATTCCCAAGGAAAATTTCCAAAAAAGTTCACCAAGAATTTCTTAAAATTACAGGTAGTCCTTGACTTATGACCTCAATTGGGACTGGAACTTCTATCACTAAGCAATGCAGTCATTAAGTAAATCTTGCATGATTTTTACAACCTTTTTTGCCATAGTTGTTAAGTGAATCACATGGTTGTTAAGTGAATCCAGCTTCCCCCACTGACTTTGCTTGTCAGAAGCCCCCCTGGGAAGGTTGCAAATGGCGATCAGGTGCCCCCAGGACACTGCAACCATGATAAATATACCAAGCACCTGAATTTTGATCACGTGACCAAGGGAACGCTGTGACGGTCATAACTGCAAGGATTGGCCATAAGTCACTTTTTCAGTGTTGTCGTAACTTCAAATGGTCATTAAATGAACAGTTGTATGTCAAGGACTACCTGTATCTTCAAAAGAACCATGGAAGTTAATAATCTGGGTATATACAAACACTTTCCTTTTTTGAGCCTTACAACTGGTACAAATGTATTTGAACCTGGTAGGGTAGCTGAGACAAATGAGCCAGAGTCATAGGCAAGGTTACATACATGCTGTGTTGAAAGCAATAAAAACGGTAACCCCCCAATTATTCATATTACATTGATGACCCAAACAGCCTTGTCCCCTTGGGAGATTTCATCAGGCTGTGCTTACATCTTTTCAAGCACTGACTACATTTAAAGACTATAAATTTGCTTCTTAAAAGCAACATAGGCAGGAATGAAGCTGACTAGCTTGTTTGTTTAAAAAAAGGTGACTTGCAACTTGATGACTAAAAAACTGATGTATTTCAGGAGTACAAATTTTCAGGTAAACAATCATTTCAGCTAATTATAAAACATGCAACTGAATTCATATGCTTCGTTTATGATTCAAAGGGAGACTTTGAAGATGGAGAACTACATTTCTGTATGATCCAGATTCAATAATAGGTTAAAAGACTAAGCCACTTCTATATTAATAATATATTAATGTTCTATGGATCTTTCTATCATTCTTTCTAAGCTTTAGTTCATTTTAATCACCATTAGGTATAACTTTTTTACTGCATTACCACAGCTTGTTTGTATTTTGGTTACTAATGTCACCATAACCTTGTCCACATGTATAACAAAATGTACCCCTGGCTTCTATTTTTTTCCCAAATATTTTCTCTACAATCATGAAGACAGAGCACCTCCACTTGCCAGAAATTCCCCAGTTCCAACTAACAGGAACTATTAGGTCTGCCTGCACTCTCAATGCCAATATGAAGTATTTGAGCTAAAAAGCTTCAGCAGAACTTCCAAGTCTAAAAGCACAGAAGCTTATCTTCCCTTTATTTTCCAACCCCACCTCTTTCTGAATCCTCAAGGGCCTTAATGTTCCCCTTCCCCCAGCAGGTAAGTTAAGCATCCATACACACATGTACAGACCTTTGTAGTTCACTGTGCGGAGACACTGTTTGCTCTGAATGTCCCAGAGCCGAACTGTTTCATCATGTGAGCCAGACAACAACAGGCTTCCGTCAGTGGAAACTGAGAGACATGTCACCTGATTCCTATGAAAAGAACAAGAAAGGGGCTTTACTTGAGGTTCTTCAATGTTTTCTCAGTGGTGCCATCAAGACAGGATTTGGGTCCAGAACTCCATGCTTCTGCTCAGCAGAATGAGGAGAGGGTCCTAGTTCATCAACATCTAAGGTAAATTGAAAAAAAATCACATTACACTCTAAGGCCATACAGGTAGTCCTTGTTTAAACATTGCCTCCTTTAGCAACTGTCTGCCGTTACAACAGTGATGAAAAAGTAACTTTATGACCAATCCTCACATTTGTGACCTTCACAGGTCTGTAAAGCAAAGGAAAGCTGAAGAAAGATCATAAGCACAGTCATGGCTTCACTTAATGACTGCTTTGCTTAATGACTGAGTTGCCAGTCCCAATTGTGGTCACTAAACAAGGACTACCTGAAGTCTAAAATTACCTACCTTTGATTTTATTTAACAATGTTATTAATATTTTTATTAAGAAACTAAAGTGGTTGAAAAAGTGCTTGAGGTGTTTGTGCTCCCACATTCTGCCCCTCCCCACCAAAGTCCTTTTAACCCTTTGGATGGTACTTGTCATAGAGAGGAGTCTCTCATTCAGGGATACTTGCTCATGGAATTTCTGAGTCTCCCAAAAGGTCATTGCTATCATGCTCACTATACTCTATTCTGTCTTGCTCTTATTTCTCAGACAAAGATGGAACAGACATCAGCTGTAATTCCTCGTCAAGGTAGAAGGGAACAGCAGCCCATGCTGATGAGATTCAGAAACTGGGGTTGAACCAGCACACCAAGGATTGCCATTTTTTCAGGTGGTAGTACCCCAGTGCAATCTTACCCAATGGTCCATGTGTTCGAGGAGAGATTATGGCATTCTCATCTCAAGTCTCACAAGAACCCATCTGAGACTCTTAAAATCTTGAAAAAATGTCAGCCTCTTGATTTTTATTTGAGGTCCTGCAATTTTGGGATATGACAGACATCCTGGTGCTACACTGTTCATTCCTGCAGTAGCCATAAGTGTCTTGGGCACAGGAAGCCATGCTGGTCCAGGCCAAGCATTCAAGCCTTGCCAGGCCAGGACACGTAACAGAAAAATGATATACTCACCTATGTCCTTTGAAGATCTTCCCATTCTCCTGCTCGGACTGAAAGCCTCTTTCTCTTTGCACAGGCTGAGAGAAGGGGGGAAATTATAGTTTAATGCACCATCCTGGGTAATTAAATAGGAATGTAAGACTGAGGAAGCTACCTCCTCCCAGATTAATAATCCACTATATTCTTGATAGTCTGCTCAGGCAGCAGTACTTTGGTACAGAGAGACCTTTCCGCTTATCTGTTACCTAATACTTTTAAACTGGAAGTACCCAGGATTCATATCTTCCATTGGACTATGGTTGCTCCAGAAGGAAACAGGGGTTTCCTGCTGAAATTCACACTCAGGCCTTTGGCGTATCTGGCACTGTAACCTTAAGGCTGCCCACCAACATTGCTTAGCTCCCTGAAAATCAATTTATATTCCACCCAGGCAGGAGAAGAAAATTGTTCTGTCAAAAGAGAATTAAGGTCTCCAGAAAATGGAAAATAGCAGGCTATGGAAGAAGCAATGACCATTAAAAGCAAAACAAAACCAGGAGGTAGTTTTGTTCCTTAACCCAGCTAGGAAAAAGCAGAATTTGGGGTGACCTGTGCTGTTGAGCTGATCTGCAGGAACATAAAGTCCAAAAGACAACAGCGCTACACACCAGTCACATTTTAATGAGATATGCCGTATTAGTTAATTATGGTTTTCTTTCTTCTTTTCTTTTGTGGGCTGCTCAGGGTCATATGATTTGAGTTGGCCATATAAACACTTTAATAAATAACTAACAAATGGGAAGAAAACATGGGCCCTACAGATCTGGGCAGATGACATTCCGTTCCTGACTTAACAGATTCACCAGACCTACAAAACATGGCATTTTTTTGGTCATGGTGTAAGGAAAGGCTTTCTAACTCTTTCCTTTACATTATCATGAAAAGCTTTTGTGGGCTGCCATGTAAATCTAGCTGCCAACGCGCTACTCATGAGCGCCAAGATGCAGGCAAATGTCTGTAAGGTTGCCTCAGGACCTTAGCAATCATTAGTATTTAAAAGATTTTTTTAAATGCTCCAAATCTGGCAAAGCTGTAGATCATGCGAGATTGCACTCCGCACCTCAAGTATCATGAGATTTCAAGCAAGAGGAGGAAAATCTCACAGGATTTGGTAAACCTTTGAGGTTTTGGCCATTTGTTATTTAATTTCTTACGTTTTTGCATCCATGCACGGCAGACACCCTGAACACCTATGCTGAAGCTCAACAGATTTCTATAGAACATAATGATCCCAATAAGGCTGAGATTCCACCCCCCCAACCCTGCACTGCAGAAAGTACTTGGGGTGTTTGTTAGGTACTGCAGAGAACGGGACCTACCCAGGAACAGAGGTCAACCTGGAAGATGGAGCCATCCATCCCACCACAGAACATGTGGTATTCAGCGAGGTCAAGGATCACTGACATGATGCTCACATCGAAGACGACAGAGAGGAGAAGGTTCCCAGAAGAGATCTCCCACAGCTGAGAAAGGGAAAAGGGGCAGATTAACCAAGTTTCTATTTATTTATTTATTTATTTAATTTATTTAAGCAATTTATATGGCTGACTCATGGTGGCTCTGGGTGGCTTACAGGAATAAGAGTCCCAAATACAAAACCCACTACACCCCCCCCAACCCCCAGGCGACAACAATACATTTACACTATCCATTTGATGGGCTCCAGATCGACCTGGGATCCCCGGGCCTGCTGGCAAAACCATGTTTTAGCTATAATGACACAAAATTAAGCCTATGAATATGACATGCATTACATATAAATAGCAGTACAGTGGTGCTTTTACATAAAGAGAGAAAACTCTCTTTTTCAGAGAATATAGAAAAGGATTTGGGAAGAAATAACAGAGATGAATTCTTGTAAGTGCGTTTTCCCCAACCTGGTAAGCCCACATGTTGAGCACAGAACTTTCTCCTGTTCTTTGTCTTAGCTTGTGCCTTATAATCCAGATGGAGTTTTATGTACCC
The DNA here is from genome assembly GCF_059951505.1 of Python bivittatus. Taxonomy (NCBI): domain Eukaryota; kingdom Metazoa; phylum Chordata; class Lepidosauria; order Squamata; family Pythonidae; genus Python; species Python bivittatus. The sequence goes on from NW_028277087.1 coordinate 6,582,194, forward strand.
CAACCTCGAGGAAACATCTACAGCTTTTTAGACAGGGTCAATCTCAATGGTACTGCCAATTGCTTGAATAAAACAATAAAACAATAAAACCTGGGATATCTGAAGGAGCACCAAACTGCACACGACTGCAATTTTGGGGTTGAGGCTATTTTGCATACAGGTAGTCTTTGCTTAACGGCCACTCATTTAGCAACTGTTTGAAGTTAAGATGGTGCTGAACAAGGGGTACTTATGATGGGTCCTTATAGTTGTAGCTGTTGCAATGTCCCCGCAGTCATGATTGTGATTTGGGCGCTCAGTGACTGGCTTGCAATTACGATGTTGCAGCATCCCGTGGTCATGTGATCGTCATGTGCAACCTTCGCTGCCAACTTCCGACAAGCAAAGTCAATAGTGAAGCTGGCAGGAGGTCGCAAATGGTGATCACATGACTGCGGGATGCTGCGACTGCATGGGATTCACCTGAGGACAGCAACTGGGACTACTGGAACTGCTGTCATTATGTTGGTGCAGTCACATGACATCACACCTTACGACCACATTGCTTAGCAATGGAATTCATGGTCCCAATTACCATTGGTAAGCGAGGACTACCTGTACCTCAAAAGTTCTAGAAAGTCCATAACACACAACAGTAACAAGCACCGCGACTGGGAAGGACTCCCAACTTCGATCTCAGTGGTTCATTCTTCTTACAGTCCAGCTGAACACGAAGGACACTGTGCTGTTTTTGTGGGACCTTGAATCAGGAGCATCCAGCATTTGCCTCATCTGTCTCTTCCCCCAAATTTCTTGCATCTCCTAGTCTCCTGAGACTAGTCAGAATACACGGTGAGGTGCTCTTACAATGCCTTCAGTTCCAAATTCCATTTCTGAACTGTGTTATACACAGGACAGAAAAACTCCATGCAGAAAGCAGGCTCTAAATCCAGGATCATGTCGCCCCTGCAGGGTTTGTGTCCAGAAGCCTTCAGAAGCGCTGCACAGGATTCGTTGTGTGTGGGCAAAAGGTTTCCATTTCCAGACCTACCAAGTACATCAGCACAAATGAATGTGCATACATACATATTTGCAAGGCAGTGGTTACGGTTTCCTACTTTAAAAAGGATTCAGCTTGAACAAAGTGAATTCAGTTCTCTGGTTGTGTACAAAATTCTGTGATCCGGTTCTGGAACATTCCATTTTTTTCCTAAAACAGGTTGACCTATCCTTTCTGGGTGTAGTTTGCTGTTTTTCAAAAGTGGATCTTCAGGAACAGTAAGCAGTTTATGATGTCCTGGACAAATTCAGCTGCAGAGAAACACTAACAGTTGGACTAGTGCATTCTGGAAGAAAATCAGAATATTCCAAGGAACACAGCATTTTGCACAAAACTACTAATACTGCTTCCAAACTGAGTATTATTATCTGCACCCTCACCTTTGCTGTTTGGTCCAAAGAGGCTGTGGCAGCTCTGGCCATGGGGCCACCAACACCACAGCAGAGATCTGTGATGGGAAGGCTATGCCGTGACCACACGTGGCGGGGCTCAGGGCTTTGGGCATCTTCCACCTGTAGCACACTGAGAAATGAACAGTTTTTAACACAATAAATAGGAGAGACATACGCAAGGATGGATTTGGAGCTGCTTTCTCCCTGCAAATATACACACCATTTAGCCACCAAAGTAATAATGCTAAAAATGCATGTTAGGGAATTCAGGTGGAAATCAATTGACCAGATAATTAAAGGTTGCCCATTTTATCTGCATCTTCATTTTAATGAAGTCTAAATTTGTAGGCTCTTCTTCCAGTTGTCCCTTTCTTCCACAGACATTTTAGATCAATGAGTCCACTCCGACTAAAGGAAGGAAGAAAAGTTTGCCAACTTTCTGTGGACACTGAATAATTTCAGAATTCACTGGGATGTTTGGGGGAATGTTTCCCATCCACAAGTCTTTTTTTCCCCTGACATTTTGTATTCCACTCAACTGAGGGTTAACATTATGCTTCTTAAGGTGAGCAGCCTTAGTTGCCTCTATGACACATGCAGCGCTCCCCACTAACAGTGAGGATGGACCAGCCAGAATGCCACATCTGCAACCGCAGCCTATCTTTACCACAAGTGTGTGCACAGTATCCTGTGCTAGCTAGCATATCTAACCAAGAGACTACTCGGCAAGCTAACATGCCCTACCAATTTGGAGGAATGTGCAACGCACATATATTCAAAAAGATTATGTGCCACCAAGTCAGTGTCAACTTTTAGCAACCACATAGATAGATTTTCTCCATGACTCAAAAAGAGGTAAGAAGTTCAAACAAGAAAAGCCAATATATGAATCAGCATATAGATATAATGGGTGCAATGAGAGCTGGCAAGAACAGAAAGACATGCAGAGGCATCAAATTAGATTTAGTTAGGTTTCATTTCATCTTTGAACGTCTCCTGCCTTTAATTTCTTTGGCTCACTGTTTGTCACTTTTTTGTAATTTGCGGGAATAGCACAAAGGTACATACTGAGGTGTGTTCTTCTGAAGTGCTTTCTTCTTTTGCAAACTTTGGGGTAATCTGATGGCTGGTGTGGGTCTTCCGGGCTGTGTGGCCGTGTTCTGGAAGTTTTGTTTCCTAACATTTCGCTAGCACCTGTGACCGGCATCTTCACAGGGCAGGAGCACAGACAGGAGCAGTTCTCTCTGTGCCCAGGGTGATGTGACCCTTTTGTGGGTATTTATAGAGATCTGAAGGGGGGGCGGATTGGGGTGTGTGTGGCGGGGGGGCTAGGGGGGGTAGGGGGTGGGGGGTTTGGGTTAATGAGTGGCTGCTTGTTTTGGTGTCAGAAGCAGCCACTCGTTAACCCAAACCCCCCACCCCACCCCCACCCCTACCCTCCCTAACCCCACCACCACACACACCCCAATCCCTCCCCCTTCAGATCTCTACCCACAAAAGGGTCACATCATCCTGGGCATAGAGAGAACTGCTCCTGTCTGTGCTCCTGCCCTCTGAAGATGCCGGTCACAGGTGCTGGCGAAACGTTAGGAAACAAAACTTCCAGAACACGGCCACACAGCCCGGAAGACCCACACCAGCCATCGTATTCCAGCCATGAAAGCCTTCGACAATACATTTGGGGTAATCTGCTGATATTTTCCACAATATCAATCCACATATTTTTTCAAGAAACAAACTGGCTTAACACAACGTGCAGGTTAGGCAGTGGAAAAGCTTAAGGCAGGGCAACAAGACATAATGATGAGGATGACAACTAAAGAGAGCATTCTGCAGAGGTAACTCCTAAATTCTGGCCAGCACAACTCTCTCCCTAAACCTCAGTACAAGAATGACATTCTTATTTGTCTTTCTGCAGAACTGAAACTTAGCTTCTACAAAGTTTATAGATCAATGTATACAGCCTTATTGTTTAAACGACCCAGGAGATAATCTGGTTTTGGTGAATCCAATTTAAATATACTTTTAAAAATAATTAAATAAATATTAATAATTAAGTAATCTGTAGTTAAAAATAATTTTAAACAAATACAATGTAAAGCTTAAGAAAACCCTTTTGTTAATACCCAAACAATTATGTTGCTTCACTAAGCAAGCTGTGAGTTATTTCTCTTGGTAATAAACCCCCCATTCCAAGTTTCTGAGACAGAAGAGCTCCTTTTGTCAGGGCTAGGTAACTAGGACATCCTTTGGCTGCACATATTTCTGAAGGTAATCTTGCACACAGAGGACCTCTTTCTGCACAAAAGAGGAACATAACTCCTTTACAGATCAGGATGCTCTCAATATGTTAATGCTGGTGCCCAAAATAATATTCTCATGTAGCAGCACTGATAAATGCAGTCAGTGATGCTGATCCTGTGGGCAGAATCAGGAAGTGGGAGAGCATTTCAATTCATACCTGTAAAGACTCCACACTATTACAAGACAGTCTTTGGCCCCAGAGAGAAAATGGCTGCTATCGTCCGTGAAGGCCAAGCAAGTTAAGTCCTGATAATGTCGATTCAGGATAGCAAGTAGATTCCCACTAGATACCTGCAGCAAGAAAAGAGTGGAAATAGAAATAAAGAGATGAGATGGCAGCCTGGAACTTCTCCTGCAAGTGGACAGATTTCATATAAACAGTGTGTAGTACAGAAAGCAACAACTCATCATAGTAATGTTTCTATTAGAGTCGATTAGCATGCCATAAAATGATGTCAGATTTGGAAGCAGCTTTGGATGTCATCTCTCCAACCTAACTTTGCAAGAGAGGATCTGCGAGGCAGGATGTGGCGACAGCAGCTCTGACAGATGGTCACTGGGAGCAAACTTTTTTCATCTATCGAACACTTTACTGCCCCATTTCGCCTGAGCTCCAAAGAATCTCAGAAATTCAAATGCTCGTTTATTACTTTGTGAAGTAACAATTTTAACACAGGAGACTTGTTTTCAGGACTCTTTCTGAAACCTGTGATAGTGACAAGCTGTAGCATATCAGCTGCCGCACTGTAAATTAATTCGCAGTGCTGTACACTAATTGGCTCTTCAGAACTTCAGACAGACACTGATTTACTTTTGTGGAGGGTCAGATTGGTGCCAGTGTTACTACTCTTCTCTCCAAATTTTATCCCTTAAAATAGTGAGGTTGCTGCTATAGGAATGATTATTTGCCTGAGACCTTTTGTGTCCTGCAAGGGAACACAAGGTGATGAGCAGCAAGCTGACGTTCATGGCTGAGTTTTTCATTAAAGGGCCTCTGAGAAATCCTTGACAACCACTATACTTTCTGTGATATGAGTGCTAGTCCAACATCCCGATCCATTTGGAAAGGTTAAGCAATTGACAACCATATCCGTACAGAAAAAAAGCTTTTGAATTCTTAAAACTGATTTGCTTTAGTCTTTTCTATTCCAAAATCAGGTCACTCCAAAGTTAATGAGGTTTAACTCTGGTTCTGTACAACTTCGGACAAATCCGCATTGACTGACAGGCTACCCTGGATCAGGAATCGTAATACTCTGACTGCAAACCATAGGTTGCGCTAACAATTCATGGAATCACAGCCATAAAGATGACGCGGCATTAGAGAAATTAATGGTCTTGCCAGCTGCCACTTTTTATCTAGCGGCTTCCTGCCAAATAGAAATCACTTAAAATGGCTCAGCTTAAAATAATGGCTAACAACCTAATGGACACAATACAAATGGTAAAAAAGACAGGAGAAACAGAAATAATAAAATCTAACGTCTCAGGCTACAACAGGAGAGTGTTAGGAGGCGGGTTCTGGGAATACTGCCTTCGGTGAACCTTCAGAAGATTAGGTGGTAGAGCTGTAGCCCTTAACCATCCAACCTCGCCTACCCCGAACAAAATGGTTTCCACTCTTCCACCTACTCCAAAATTTAATGATTCCAAACAGAAGCTGCTCCCAGCCGAGGAATATGGGGGAAGGAGAGGCAGACTCTCCTCTCTTTTGATGCAGCCATCTGGAAGGGCTGCTGCTGGAAGCAAATGAAGAAGGGGAAAACCCCGATAGCACTAGTTTGCCAAGGGAAAGTGGGAGGATCTCGCCTCAGATGCAGCAAAGGGGAAGGTTGGTGGGGTAGAACCATCTCCCCCCTCTCTCTGATGCGTCTGGGCAGGCTGGATGCTAATTGTTCCGAAGCTCTGAAGATGGCAAAAGAGCTACATTGTCAGAGAGGGAGCTGTCAAAGAACGGTGGTGGTGCAGGGCATTTTTCTATGCCTTGTTTGCAAGCTCCCCCAAAACATGAATTTGGTTGCTGTTGGAAACGGGAATCCTGGGACAGCTAATCTTTGTACAAGAGGACCACTCTTGTACTCCTCCATGTAGGCTGGCATGATGTCTGAAGTCAGGGGGAAAAAACGCTGTTTCAACTTCATCTCCATCCTTAGAGTTTCCTGGGTCATAGAAAACAGAAATGCTTCATAGACCAAAAAAAAAAAAAAGCAAACAATCTTAAGTGATGCCAATCTTGCATGAGCTGCTCCGAGAGCCACATGGGCAGAGTATGGAGTAAAAATGCTTTAAATAAATAAATGCTTTGTTTTGTTTGGGGTTTGGAAATGCAACCACTGGCCTGGATAGTAAATTATGATTGAGTCAATAAACTACAGGTAGTTCTTGACTTATGACCACAATTGGGATGGAATTTCCATCATTAAGCGATGCAGTCATAAAGAGAGACATCACATGACCGCATTGGGGGAAGGAGGGTGCTGGTGCGTGCAAGCAAACAAATGGGGAAGGAGAGCACTGGTGCATGCGAGCGAGTGAAGGGGGAAGGAGGGCACTGGTGTGTGTGAGTGAACAAAGGGGGAGGAGGGTGCTGGTGCGTGTGAGCGAGCAAAGGGGGGAGGAGGGCACTGGTATGCGTGAGGGAGAGAAGGAGGGTGCAGTGCATGCAAGTGAACAAAGGGGGAAGGAGGGTGCTGGTGCGTGCAAGTGAAGGGGGAAGGAGGGCGCGGTGCGTACATGCAAAGGGGGAAGGAGGGTGCAGCGCATGTGTGGGAGCAAAGGGGGAAAGGAGGGTGCAGTGTGAGTGAATGAGAGAAGAAAGGCCAGGGTGGTGGGGGAGACCTACTCAAGTGACTTGCAACCCTCCCTGCTGACTTCCCCGTTGACTATGCTTGTGGGAAGCCGGCAGGGAAGGTTGCAAATGGCAGTCATATGATTGCAGGGTGCTTGGCAACTGGTGTATGTACAAACGGGTTGCCAAGGACCTAGACTATGTTCATGTGACCGTGGGGGTGTTGCAATGGCTGTAACTTTGGGGACCAGTCATAAGTCCATTTTTTTCAGCACTGTTGTAACTTCGAATGGTCACTGAACAAATGGTCATAACTCAAGGACTACCAGTATAGTTGCTGGTCTGAAGTGAACATTACGTGGATTTCCACCACTCAGGTTTTGCTGTAAATATAACTCTGATAATGAATCAAGGGATATGGAGTCATAATAATCATAACATTTTGGGGTGTTACAGGAGGAAGAGCCAGTGCAGAGACCCTCACAAGATAGCTACTTCCTTCTTTCTTCTTCAATTAAGAGGCAGAACATACTGGAAGAGGCTGAAAGGAAGCCTGACACTGTTTTCATTACCTTCTCTTCACCCAAGACTGATCTGAATTTGAAAGCACTCTAAACACTGCTGTTATAAAAAAAAACATTTACACTCTTTTCACAGTGGATGGAAGCCTGCACTACTCTCATTAACCCTGGATGAGACGCTGTAGAAGAGAAAGCAGTATCTGGTGCAGACAGCCTCAAAAAAAAGAAGAAAGAAAGGGAAGACATCAGCAACCCTGGGAAGGCTCTGCATTTAAATTATTCATCTTCTCTTGCCCACCCTGTATCAAGATAGAAAAAAGAAAAGAATGGAAAAATACTTTCAAAAACAATCTGCGAAGCAAAGAAGGAAGAAAGATGTACCCAAGTGGAGCAGAATCTTGAATGGGGTAATAAAATGTGGAATTAAATTTATGGGATAGAAAAGTATGAGAGGAGAACATAAGGAGTTGTCGTGTGCCAAGTATTATTTACCAGTCGGATAGCAACTCTCCAGCATGAAGAAAAAAAATCACATCACCTCTTATTGGGTCTTCTCTACTTAAATGAAAAGTGGGGCCTTTCAAAGGCCCTTTGCAGTTGTCACACTACCACTTTCTCTACAATTTTTCCCAAGAAGGGGAGGCTGAAGAGAAGTTGATAGTTGTCTAATACTGAAAGATCCAGGGCAGGCCTTCTGAGGAGGGGGTACAACAGTAACCCTTTCAAGACCACAGACTCAAAAACTTCACAGATAACATCAAAATGTCACTGTCTCTCATCTCATTGGATCTTGTCCACCAAGCTTGGAGTGAATAAGTACAATTTTTATAGCTAGACTATCACATTTTGCATTCTTCCTGCTTGTGTCAGGAGAAAACTTCTTGATGGCAAGATCCATACAATAGTGGAACAGTCCTATTACAGAGGTTGCAAATTCTCCATTCCTGGTGGTTTTAAGAGGCTGGACTTCTTGAGGATGGTTTAATTAGTCTTGCTGTACAATGCAGAGAGGTGGACTACATGATCCTCATGGTCCCTTCCAACCCGACAATTCTGATTCCTCTGCCTGTTGCTTCCAGTTTATTTCCTGGAGCTCCTCAGAAAGTCAAGGGGCCAGCCAGAATTAACTGGTGGGGGAAGGTCAATCATGAGGAATCCTATATACTGCTCTGTCAGACTCAGTGTTCCAGAAGTTGACATAGCGTTCAACAGTGCTATCCTCACGGGAAGCTCCAGAGAGGGTCAAAAAAATATTAGCAGCTCAAGCATCTGAAGGCTAGTCAAGTGATGATGAAGTAAAACTGCTCTAGAAACAGTTCTAGACCAGTAAGAGGAATAGATTTCAAATAAACTAGGAGTAACATCTTAACTAGTTATATGTAAAACTTAGTGGCCTAGTTTTACCTCATTTTACTCCTGGAATGTACCAATCTGACCATTCCAGGGATAGTCCATCCTTTTCTGAAAGTGACTCTTCCAAAACAGAAAGTGCTGGATAGTGTTCCAGAACATTCTGGACCATACTGGAAAGTTCCAAGACTAGAACAAGGAATTCCACACACAGTTCTTCTTACTGGGTTCTGATTTTCTAACAGTGGAGTAGATTGCCCCAACAGGTAATGGTCTCTTTTTTGGCTTAACCAGCTTCTATTAGGGACCTACTATACTTGAAGTTGTTGCACTGAATTAGGGATTAAGGATTTGATTAGATGGACTTTAATGTACTTTCCAATCCATGGCTCTTCAAAAAAAATACATTCTACTACAAATTTTCAAATCCTTTGACTCAAATAAGGCCTGATTTTATATTTCTCCTAGACCTTAAGGGGTGAAGAGCCAAAAACAAAGGCAGCTTACTGTTTGCAGTTTCTGGGTTTGCAGAGAGCAAATCCAGACAGAAGAGAGATTGGGAAAGAGCAGTGAACCTTGTTGAGATGTATTAAGTCAGAGAAAATTGTTGTAAAGAGCAGGGAAGAGGGAAATGGTATTACTAGCTCCCATTTAAAGGAAAAGACCCATAGCTGAGCAGCAAAACCATCAACCCTGGTATCCTTCTGGACTGGTTCAGAAGACTGGGCTTGGTGTTGCAGTGGTCCTCCTCCATTACCAGGGTCAGTTCCATTTGGTGTTGAAGAGGTGTGTGAAAGGTCTACTTTAGACTCCTGCTTCGCTCTTAACATTTCCATGAAGCCACTGGGTAAGGTCATCAGTCGGCATGGGGTCAAATAACATCAGCATACTGATGATACACTTATACCCCTTTGCCTATACTGACCAAGTGATGCTGACCTGGTTCTCTCTTAGTGCCTGGAAGCTGTGGGGGTCTGGGTGGGGAAAAGCAAGCTGTGTCTCAACTGTAACAGGAATGAAAGGCTGTGAGATTTGGGTCCCTCAGGAACTGGTTTTGGGAATTTTCTACCCTGGCTCTGGGTGGGATTGAACTTCCCCACTGGAGCTCCTCCTGGACTTCCTTCTTCTCCTTCTATTATTCCATTGTGATGCTGGGCAGTTTGAGGAACAGCCGACAAGTATGGTCAGGAGGGCGTTTGTACAACTTTGTGTTATTGCATCAATTGTACCTGTTTCTGGATCAGGAGGACCTGTTCATGGTCACTCAATGCACTCCTGAAAACCACTTGGAAACTGCTGTAGTTCAAAATGCAGTGATGTGGGTAGTAATGGACATCCCTCAGTATGCCCCTTATAATACCACTACTGTGTGAGCTGCACTGGCTCCCACTAGGCTTCCAGGTACAATTCAAGATGCTGGTAATACCAACAATATCTGCCTATCCCAGGTCCTTGGGAAGGACTCAGTAGGTGGATAAAAATGCCAAATCCAGTCTAAATATCTGGCTGTGTGACCAACAATAATAATAATCAGCACTGACAAAATCACCATCAGTCAATTGCAAAAGGCAGCTTTATTTGGAACAGCTTATATCCTGCAACAATACCTTTAACACCATCAAACAACACATCTGCCTGTCCCAGGTCCTTGAGAAGGACTCAATAGGTGGATAAAAATGCCAAATCCAGTCTAAACATCTGGCTGACCAACAGTAATAATAATTTATATGCTGCCTGAATCCCAGCAGGTCATCACCTATAAAGCTATACATGGTACAGGGTTGGCATGCTCCAAGCAATGCCTCCTAATGTGGCTTTAGAGGTGTGCTTTCTCTGTTGTCATGTCTATTCTTTGGAATGCCCCCCCCTCGCCAAAGGTTAGGATGACCCTGACTCTACTGGTCTTACACAGAGCCATAAACACCAGGATGGTATATAAGCCAGTTTTATGCTATTATTGTCAGCCTCGATTATGTGTCATTTGTTTTGGTTCTGCACAGTACTTATTTTCTTCTTCGATTCTGATTTTCTCTTTGATTTTTATTTGTGTGTACCACTTAGAGTTGAACTGGGAGAGCAGCAGCTTTATAAATCTCTTAAACAAACAAATATCTATATGAAGGTCTGACTCAGCAAGTCTGTTTACCAAGTCCTGGTTGTTGGCTACTTAACAGAATTAAATGTGTGGTTGCAATTTTAATCACTGACTCTTGGCTTTGATATTTCCCATTAAAATGCATCTAAGAGAAAGATGAAAGCTACCATGGGCTCGAGAAAACTGTAGCGATAGTGGGAAGAGAAAGATAACCTACTTTCTGTAGGTTTATTAGTTTGTAGCATTCAGCCTGGACTACCACCCCATCTTACTTTTACACTAATGGGATAAAAACAAGGACTTGCATGAGTTTCCATTACTTCCTATAATGGGGCATTCAAAACAAGACGAACAAAATATTGTTATGTCCTATGCTCAGAAAGAAACTCTAAAATGTGGGGAGTTTTGTTTTGGGCTTGAAATTTGAAAGACTCAAAATGTTTAAAACATTCCTAGGAAGAACATATACTGCTGCAGCAGTATGAGTAAGCAGCGTATTCTATTGTCCAGTGTTATTGGTTCAATTTTCACTTGCTCCCCTGGAAGGCACAGACGGTTGGACAGATCTGGGCTATTAATTGTCTGTTGAATCTTGCTCTGTCTTGGTTAGAACTGCTAGACATCTACTGAGGGAGGTGTCATATTCTATTGTGAGGAAAATACATCTTTGGATGAAGGAAGGAAGTTGTTAGAGGCCTCAGATGAATGGGATCGCCTTAATAAAACTGAAATATAAAGAAATGTGCAGGCTGGTTTTAAAGAATGTATCTAACTGGTGTGAACTGGGGTGATTGTAAAAAGTCTCACCTCAAAGCCTTATCACAAACATCCCATTGCACAAGGCATCTATCTCGCAGTTCTTCCTGGCATTTGGCACCTTGAACTAACTTGTTACTTCCTCTTAGTAAGGCTATTGTTTTTCTTGAAGATAGGAGATAAGAAGAGGGGCAAATACACAAGGCATCTGTCTTGAAGGAGGATGAGATAAGGGGGGGCAGAAAATAACGAGATCTATTGCTTACTAATGTATGCCTGCATTATCATATGAATATGTATATGTATGCATTCTTTTCCCTTCCCCTTCTTGTACAAGTGTATATCAGGGTATCCATTTTGCCTGCAGGGGAGTGTCTCCCACTAACCCTTGGTGTCTCCCCTCCAGTGCGCACTGTCTAATAAACATCTGCAGTGAGGCCTTGATTATTTGGCATTTGAGTCCTGCATTTTGATTCCATACTTTCACTAATGGTCCTCTTGTTCAGGAGTTCACTTGTTGAAGACAGCAGTGGTTCACCATATATGAAGAAACCTATCTCTCAAGCCCTCCATACCTGACAGCTATAAGGCAGTATCCAATTTGCCATTCTTAAACAGGGTGGTTGAACAGGGAATGGGTATGTAACTCCAGGGCCTACTGGATGATAATGATTTACCTAGATTAATTTCAATTAAATTTCAGGACAGGGCATAGCATGGAGACTACTTTGCTTGCCCTGGTGGATGATCTGTTGAAGAGGCATGACAGTGGGAATGGCCTCTGCTTGTGCTCCTAGATCTCTCAACAGCTTTTGATACCATTGATTATGGTATCCTCTTGGACCACATAAGGGAGCTGAAGGTTGGATGAATAGCTTTGTCATGGATCTGCTTCTTCCCTGATGGCTGGTCTAAGATGGTAGTTTTGGGAGAGCAATGCTCTTCCCCACAGCCCTTGGATTGTCAGGTGCCATGAGACTATTCTATCGCCATTACTCTTTAGCATCTATAAAAAACTGCTGGGAGTGATGGTTAGAGAATGTGGAGGTGGTACCATTTTTATGAAGATGACTTTCAGATCTACTCATTTCCATCATCCTCAGGTGTGTCAGTCTCATAGTGTACTCTTGCCAGGCTGGATTGCAGGCTTGACAAACTGAAGGACTGCTACTCAGCATCAGTTCTGCTTGATTGTGGGGAGAGGTGCCTGCCCTGGATAAGGCTGTACACCTTCAGAAGACCAGGTCCATAGCTTGGGGGTGCTTCTCTTCTTAGCCGAGTATGATGGCAAGAGGTGCCTTCTATCAGCTGCATTTATCAACTTTGCCCTTTCTTGGATAGGGCTAACCTCCACAAAATATTCAACAAAGCTTCTCATGATACTTGTATTAATAAAGGGGTAAAATATGGGCCACATAAGGTAACTTTAGATTGATTTTTAATTGGCTAGGTGACTGCACCTAAAGAGTATTTCCCCTAAATGGTTCCACATCAGACTGGAGAATAGTATCAAGTGGAGTGAAACAGTGCTCTCTGTCTTGGGCGCTGTGCTGTTTAACATTTGTATTAGTGATTTGGATAAAAGAGTGAGGGACTGATCAGACTTGCAGAATGACACAAAACTAAGAGAGTGGCTTACACTTTAAGAGAGAAGGAGAAGATTAAAAAAGAATTAGGCTTTAACAGTGGGTTGAAATGAATATGATGAAATTTAACAGGGAGAACTGAAAAGTCCTGAATTTGACAAGAAAAAATGGAAGGCTCTAGGATGGGAGGGACTTGGCCTAGTAGTACTGTAATTGAAAAGGAACTGGGCTTTCTAGTAGATCATAAATGGCTGCTAAAAAAGCAAAAGCTATTTTGGGTAGTATTACCAGGAACACATAATCCCCCTACTCTACTTTGCCATATTCAAATCCCACACAGAATCTTCTGTCCAGTTCCAGGCATTGCAGTCTGAAAAGCTGAGTGTGATAGCATAACCAATGAGTTGAAACTACAGGGAAGGAGATTCAGGTTAGATATTAGGAGAATTCCATGACAGTAAGAGCAGTTAACCAATGGAATAGGTTGCCTCATGAAGTAGCATAATCCTCTTTACCAGAGATCTCCAGGCAGAGGCTGGATAGCCATCTGTCCAAAATACTTTAGCAGATCCTGCACCAAGTGGATTGGACTAGATGACTTCTGAGTTCTCTTGAACTCTATGACCTGACCTCTCTAATCCACACTGTGGTTACCTCCTAAACATATTAATGTAATAGTCTTTATCTGGGGATGTCTTTGAAGGAAATTGAAAAGCTGCAGCAGGTCCAGAAGAAAGCAGCCAGGCTTCTGTCACACGTTCCTCATTGGAGGCATGTGACACCAGTCCTGGGTCAGCTTCACTGGCTATGAAATCCATCCATCCATCCATGCATCCATCCATTTAGCAGTGCTTATATGCCATCCTATCTTGGGGTGGACTCTGAGTCCATGCAATGAATATCCAATTTAATACCAAATATCAAAACAAACACACCAATTTAACAACATAATAGTATAATAGATAATAAAATAAAGAAACAATTTCCATGATGGGCACCCCAGAAAATCAACTCAGGCCAAAGGGTTGTTGGAATAGTATAAATTTTATCTGTCTGTGAAATGCAAGGAGGGTAGAAGCTGCATGTACCTCTAAGGGAAGGGTGTTCCAGAGAGTGGAGGCCAATATAAGGAACGCTTGACATCCTGTCTGTATTCCATGGCTTGGGACCTGACCGCTTAAAGCAGTGTTGTCCAAACTTGGCCACTTTAAGATGAGTGGACTTCAACTCTCCCATGCTGGCTGGGGAATTCTGGGAGTTGAAGTCTACTCATCTTAAAGTGGCCAAGTTTGGACAACACTGGCTTAAAGGAAGCACTCTCCTATTATATTACCAACCAGGAGTGGGGCTCATTAAGTAAAGATGGCTCCAATGCTATGGATTTTCCCCTCCCTGATGTACAGGTAATCCTCAGTTTAAGAATGAGCTCTATTCCCAAGATCTGTCCTTAAGTCGAATGTGTATGTAAGTCAGAACAATATTATTGTATAATACTGTATAAGTAGTATTGTGTAATTAACTCAAACCATTGTGATTTAACTCAAATCATTGTGTATTTAACTCAAATTTTGCTACAGTAGGCTCTGTTCTCAACTCTGGGACGTCTGTAACTCGGGTATTCTTAACCTGGGGACTACCTGTACATTATTGGCCCTCTCTGATTGCTTTTAAATTCAATTTGAAAAACTACAGTGGTACCTCGGGATACGAACTTAATCTGTTCTGAGACTCTGGGCATATCCCGAGTTGGTCGTAACCCGACGCAAATTTCCCCATAGGGTTCAATGTAAATCCGGTTAATCCGTTCCGCCCTCCGAATTTGGTCGCGCCCCGAAGCAAATTTTCCCATAAGGTTCAATGTAATTACCGTTAATCCGTTCTGGCATCCGCGGAACACGCGTCAGGGGCAGGAAAACGGCTGGGTGCCGCGTGCCGGGGCGGGAAAACGGCCGGGCGCCGTGCAGCAGGAAAACGGCCGGGCACCGCACAGCGGGGCGGGAAAATGGCCGCGGACCACGTGTCGGGGCAGAAAAATGGCCGCGGACCACGTGTCAGGGGTGGAAAAATGGCCACGGACCATGTGTCAGGGGCGGAAAAATGGCCGCGGACCACGTGTCAGGGCGGAAAAATGACCATACCCCGAGGCGGAGTTCGCACATCGAGGTAAATTTTTGCAGCCGGAGCTGGTCGTAACCCAAAACGTTCGTTAGTAGAGGCGTTCATATCCCGAGGTACCACTGTATCTTTTTAAGCTGGCTTTTCCTTGATACAATATATACTTCATGTCAATTTTTTATGGTTGTTTTAAGAATGGTATTATAAGGTTTAATTGTTATTTATGGACTCATCTATTTGTTGTTAACTGAAGTTGTTAACTGTCATAATCTTACTTTGCTGGAAGTGAGTGGGTTCTAGATAAGACTGATAAACAGGATTCAAATGCCTCTTTCTATGCAAAACCAAACTAAAAGGATCACAGGCTCTGAGAACGAAGTGGAATGCAATCCAAATGAGCACAGCTCAAAACAGCCATTTTAAACCCCCCCCTCTCTTACTGATGAATCAAAATTGGAACCCAAATTGATAGGAAGCATGGTGATGGTAGTTCCTGCCCTCTTGTGGCAAAGTTCTGATCTCACTGCATTAAAGAACACCTCCAGTAACTCATTATGTATGGTTAAAGGTCTTTAACTTAAGCAGGTGTACCCTCATGGAGGGGAGAACAGCAGTCCAACTCTCCCACTGGTTTTTCACCTTCTTAAACTTTTAGCCAGCTCTCCTTTAGTAGCCAAAAAAGAAAAAGAAAAAAGAAAAAAAACCAGTCTGCTTTCCACTCCAATGTTACCAACTCCCTTACCTCCCAGAGGTAGATGCTTTCAGCAATACCTGCCAAGATGTAGAGACCATTGGGAGCGGCTGTCAGGCAAGTCACTGGGCCTGGGCATATTATCTTCTGCTGGAGTTGATCCTAGAGACACAGAAAAAGAATGCAGATGAGCAAGGATACACTTGAGCTGAAATGGGACTCAACAGGGATCAGAAGGAGTGATACGTGACATATACCTCAAACAAGGGAGAGGATAGAGTGTGCCAGGCTTGAGAGGGAGAAACTGCAGCTCAGTGGTAGGACACACATGCATTGCATGCAGAATATTCCAGATTCAATCACCTGGTAAAAAGGACCAGGCAGAAAGTGAAAGAAAGCCCTCTCTGTCTGACATGTAGATGCTAGGCAGACAATGTAAGATCAACATGTATGATTAGGATGGTGTAGTAAGATTAGAGACATCCAGAATAACCCATTTGTTTCCCATTTACAACACAGGCTTGTAGATGCCTTTAGGAAGCCCACAAGTGAGATAATAAGTCAGTGGCTCTCTCATGCTGTTGCTCCCCTGCAACTGGAGAGAAATGATTTTTAACCTGGGAGCTGCACTGTTAATCAAATACAGTAATTACCATGGATAGAAATTCTCCTTCCCCAAAAATTTAACTCTCCTCTATTTAAAACCATCCAAGCCAGTGGCTGTTCTTATATTAGGAGGAAATACGTTTTCTAAGATACACCCTGTGCAAAGAAGTCCTTTATGAATCTCTTGTTGAACAAGCCCTGGATAATCAAGCTCTAGTATTATGAGGAGGAGCAAAATGTCTCCCCGCTTGTTTTCTGCTTTTCATGCCTGTCAGACTGAATGCCGGGACCAAAATCAGCCTGAATCACAGCTCCTACAATGTTCTGTGCCGTCCATACAACCTAAGATCATCAATGCTAAATCTTCCAGATTTGGGTGATGGACCATTTAAAGAGGGAGAGATAAGTTCACAGAAGATAAACCTTGTAACTCTTAGTTATTAGAGACAAATATAGCTTCTGAGCAGGATGTTGGGATCTCTCGATCGCCGAGATCCAGCAAAGCAATTTTTATATTCATAAAAGGCACATAAATGGAATGTTAGCAATATCTTTCCCTATCCTCATCTATGCGCAAAACTATTCCATGTTCCAATTTGAGGAGTAGAAACTTTTTAGTATTTTAAAATAAAATGTTATTTTCATGAGCTGCATTAAGTACATATTCCACATTGGGACAAATGTGTATTTATCTATCTTTAAAACGGACGGAGGCTCAGAAATGCATTAAAGCTCATGTCTGTATTATGATAGAACTGATGCTAGTCTTAAGCTAAGGAACACGTGTGTCTGTGTATCTTATTTGTAGGCTTCCCACTCAGAGTGACTCTGGGTGGTGTATGGATCAAAACCATAAAAAAGAGGAAAGATGGCTGGACAAGGGAAAAGCACCACTATAACAACAAAACCAACATACAATTAACTCACACCAGGTCTTAACCCAACCCCTGGGGGAAGAGTCAGGTCTTAAGATTTGTCCAAATGAGAGCAGAGTTACATCTGTTTGGATCTCTGAGGCCAGATACCATGACGGAGAAGCTTCAGAGCAAAACAAGGCTGAATTCCTGAGTTTCCCATTTCCTTCTCATTTTAAGCTAAATAGCTGAACTGAAACAAATATTTCAATTCTATTCTATTACTTAAAAACTGTGGAAAGAAGAGTCACGAGATGACACCATTTACAGCAATTTAACAAAAAACACACTGAAGTAATAAAATGCATTTCAGCAGAAAAGCCAAAAGATCTACAGCTGTCCACAGAAGAGCATTGGTTGGGAAGCTGGATGGCATCTTGGAACATGCATGTTGCTCAATGGGCTTCACCTTTTTCTCTTACAGCAGAAAAAAACATGAGTAAAATTTTCAGCAGCAATTTCTAGTACTTCAATAATAAAAATAATAATAAAATATTCATGGGATGCAGGTTCTTTAAAGACCTAATGAAATAGTTACATCAGGCAATTAAAGTCCTACTCTCAGAAATGTCACCCAAACTACCCACAAATCCACTCTGAATCCCAGCCCACCTGAAGTTTGGGGATAACAATACAGATTTATCTCAAAAGACTGCACGTAGTCTTAGAGAGATCTTGTTGACCTCTTCCCTCCTGGGGGTTCAGGAGAGCCATCAAGACGGGCCTTTTCCACCTAGCTCAGGAAGAAGGCATGCTCTGAATGTTAAGATGCACTGGTGGACACAATTTGGGATTTTTATTCTCTAAGATGATTTGAGATTTTTTAGTGGGAGGGGGAAGTTGTTACTTATAGGGTTTTTTTCCTTTTATGATGTTTCTGATTGTTAGCTGCTCAGAGCCTTCAGGGATAAGGAGCATACAAATACAATAAATACATAACATCAATTAAAAAAAAATCCCTTTCATGAATTGCTTCTTTGATAAAGGACTTTCTAATGCGATTTTTCTCTCTCTGGATTCACTTCTGGTTTATATCCATATCTTATTCAGCGTCTGGACAGACTGCCAAGTTATCTTTTGACTTTTTCTTCTTCATTTCTCCTTGTCCCACTCTTTCTTCCTTTCTTACAGCTTTTGTTTGCTTTTTATTCTCCTTTTGTTTAAGGACATTATATGATCATATTTTATTTGAGAGCTGCAGAGTCATCTCAACTGGAAGTGAAATGTTAGTTTTTTCTTATGGCTTTTCTTTCTTTTATCATGTAGTACAGGTAATCCCCAGTTTAAGAGTGAGTTGTCCTTAAGTCCAATTTGTATGTAAGCTGGAATATTATTGCATAATACTGTATAAGTAGTATTGTGTAACTAGCTTGAACCATTGCGTATTTAACTCGAATTTTGCTATGGCTCCATTCTTAACTATGGGTCATCTGTAAACTGGGCGTTCTTAACCTGAGGACTACCTGTATTTTACTTTACTGTTTCACTATTTTTTTCTTTAACTATTGTGGGCTTGTATTTATCTAAATTGTATTCAGACAGTTAATAACTATTAATGTGCTACTCAAAACAAGATGAAGCTTTTTACTACAAGAATGCTTTATGCTATGTACTAAGATACACTTCAGGTCTTACAAAAGATTGGTACTGGAGTGATATTTGTGGACCAACAGAATTAACTGAATTTAGTTAGGCTTAATATAAAAGGGTTGGGAGAATCTAGGAAACATGTAGTTTTAACCTTTAAAAACTTGTTTGTTCAACCATTAAGTGATTATCATTTTTGATTATGTACTAAATGTACCATTCTTTAGGAATTCTTATTCTAAGCAACATTTCTCAAATAATTACATTGAATGTGAATAAGATGTATAAAGAGGTTTCTGTGGACATTGCTATATGGGAGTCATTAAATTCTATCTTCTGGGATAGGAAGATTCTTAAATTGAATATAATTCCCAGGGTACTTTATATTTTGTGTGGAATTCCTATATACACTTTTAAGAAAACATTATACTGTTTCATGTATTTCTATGGGGTTCTTTAATTCCAAAGTTATCTTTGAAGAAGATGCAATTGTCAATTCAAGATGGGGATTTCATTTTTCCAAATCTTGAATCAAACTATTATGGATACCTTTCAACTAGCACCAAATTCTGCACACACGGTGCAAATTCTCCATCCTGGGCCCTTTCGAAATATTCGCAACACCTTTAATTAACTGGATTGTTTTGAGTTCAAAATATTTAAAAAATTGTTATATCTCCTGTCACTACTATATCAATTTGAAAGTTGTTATTTCTGGAAAAATGGATTTAATCCTTTTTCTCATCCTAAATTGATGCTATGTGATAATCCAGATCTCAAAATTGATTTAAAAATGATTTTATAGAAGTCCTGGATGAATGTTGGGATCTTTACAGTACATTAGCTCAACTAGCAGATAACAAGGAATTTTAATCAATTTCTATGTTACAAGATAAATACCATTTGTCAGTTGCCACCCTGTGGCAGCATTTACAATTACAACATTAACTGACATCTTGATTTGGACCAGAGGCATTTTCAGCCACAGAGACATTTAAGTTATTAGATGGGATCGTTAAATCCTATTAGACCCCAAAAGCCCTGTCTTTATAAATACTAATTATCAATAAATCAACTTGATATGCAAACTTTAACTGACTCCCAATTTGCTCAAACAATGGGGAAAATGTTTTAACCTCAATAGCAAAAGTCTCATTAGATTTTAGATTACAGCTTATACAACTAAAAAATAATTATTGCGGACTAGCTGGACCCCACTGCATTTGTGCAGAAAAGGGATAAGTAAAATCACCAGAATACAACTTCATTAAAATATATGCTGTCATAATGTCCTAAAATTGTTACACTCTGGGAACACGTACTTACATACAGTAATTTGATTTTGAAATAGTTTAATCTTTTTGAATGCACACATTGTTTGAACTACACACTACTACAATTACAAGGAAACTGGCAGCTAGACAATGGAAGTGAATTCTCTGTGCCCTTATTGTGCCAAGAGATTAGTTCCTCAACATTGGAAAGACAAATTTATAGCCTCAATTACTTAACAGATTGAAGACAAATGTGACTTGTGAATGTGATTGAAGACGAATGTGAATGAAATGCCCAGATTTATGCATGGACAATTTCACTGAAATATGGTTATCTTTTATTGAACCTGTTATGAAAAAAATGTCATATCCATATCTGTACATGTATGAGAAACCTATATATACCATTTATCTTGTTGTAATTTCACTGGAATTTTTGTTGCTGCTGTTATTCTGTTATAATTTTTTTTTCTTTCTCCCCTCACTGTTCTATTAAACAAAGCCACACCATTCTGTGGCTTAAATTTATTTATTTCTGGGACTTATAGCCACCCCCAATGGATGGCTTATGTAATAGTATAATAGATTGAAAAACAAAGGATTACATCATCAAAAAGAGAAAAGTCCTGAAAAAAAGACCAACAAGCGTTCAGAAACCAGAAACATCACTCAAGAGGCTATACAAATCCAGAGGAAGGGGAATGGTGTTCCAGAGGCCTGCTTCTTGGGTCTTGCCTAATTGATGGGACTTGGAATGTGCCAACTCTGTCAGGCTGTGTGGGACAGCATAAACTACTGGGATGGATAGTCCATCTAATAATCAGCACCTTGAATTGCACCTAGAAACCTACTAGCAAGTACAGCAGAGGTGTTACATGGGCATGCTATGGGATGCCTGTAACTGGCTGTGCTGCTGCATTCTGGACCATCTGCAGCTTCTGAATGGTCTTCAAGGACAGCCTCATGTAAAGCACATTGCTATAATCCAATCATGAGGTGACCAGAGGGACTGTTTTAAGGACCTTCCAGTCTAACTAAGGGTGCAACTGGCACACTAGATGAATTTGTGCCAATTCAAATAGGAGCTGTGAGTCCAAGAAGATGCCCCCCCCCAGCAAATTGCATACCAATCCTGAAGAGGGGAGTGCATTCTGTTCACGATCAAATAAATAAATGCTGGGAGGGCGGAGCTGGCGTCGCGGCGATATGGCGGGCGATCCTGGGCTCCCAGGATCGCAGCCGATATCTCCTCCCCCGGACGGTCCCGATGGACCTAAGCCGTCCCGTAGAGATGGCGATCGCAAAGGGCGCGTCCCGCGGATCTCAGGGACGCCGCAAGTCCCAGATTGATCCCGGGAGAAGCTCTTGAAGCCGGCGGAGGAGAGCCAGCCAAAATGGCTGCGAAAGCCGGGACAGCTCCAAAGGAAGAAGGAAGAGAGGGGTGTCAACTGGGTGAGATGGACTTTTACTATTCAACTATTCTTAGAGAACACCTTAAGTAACTTAAAGAGATTTTTAAAAGCGAATAAAAGTGGATTAAGCGGCGAGATTGAGCCTTATAAAAAAAGGGGGGGAAAATTTTTTTCTTTTCAACTTTCCCCTTTTAGTGGAATTGACAAGATGTTTTTCTCTTAAAAAAATATATTTTTAACTGGATTGGCTTTTTCTTTTTAATACTCAATAACTCTTTATCTTAAGCCTTTTTTTTGACTAAGATTTCTTTATTGTTATAAGAAATTTATACTTTTTGATTTTGAAATGGGGAAAGTGGAGTTAAGAGAAAGTAAATGAAAGAAAGTTGCACTGCCATCTAGAGGCTCGACATAGTGCTTTTTTTCTTCTATTGTGACGCATGCTCAAAGACCCTGTGCTTTCTAAAAAGATAGTGGGATGTGCATGTTTATACAGGTGCCATCCGTAACTATAAACAAGAAAGTGGAGTTGAAAGCGATTTTGAAAATATCAAGATGGAAAGTTTGAGCTAGTCACAAGAGCCCTGATTAGTGGCAGTAGCTCTTCTTTCTGCTAGAAGCTCTGCTTTGCTCTCCATTCCCCCCTCAGTTGGATTTTTTTTAAAGAGACTTAGTCTTTTCCCTCCTCTTCTTCTTTTTTTTTTTTCTTTCTCCTCTTGCTTTTTTTTTTCTTATTTTTGGCAAGAATAAAGATAAAGAATCCTTTGACTCAATAAAGGTTTATCAAGATAATAAATTATACGAGAAACACAATGCAGAAGAAGATCTTTAAACTATTGAGGATGACTATAAAAAACTGGAAGAAGAGCTGCAGAAATTCCCGCAAAAAAAAAAAGAAAAAAAGATATTAAAGCTAAAATGGACTTAATTAAACATAAAACGGGATCAATGGAAAAGGAAGAAATAGTACAAGAAATCAGAAACATTAAACAGAATTATTGTGAGGCCTATAAACCGAGAATTAAAAGGGTTAATCAACTGATAAATGAAGAGGGACAGACTTGTTCTTGGCACTGAGGGTGAGAAAAAGATTATACAAGATTATAATGGAAAATTGTACTAAGACAATGCACAAAAAGAAGAAGTAAAACAATATTGAAAGAAACTACTTCAGATGTTTAAAGAAAAAACGAGGGGAATACAACAATGATGGAACTGACAGAAGCTTCAAAAAGCAGAATGTTTGAAAGGACATTTATTATTGCTTTCTTTTATCCAATAATATAGAAAAAGGAATAAACAGCTAGATATTTTGGGATATTGAATGAAAAGGGTGAACTCAAAATTATGCAAGCGCTGGAATAAAGTATAAATCCGAGATATATAGTTAAAAATTGTATTTGATTGTAAATGTTTCAAGAGATTAGACTAAAATTTATACATGGTTGAATATAGTAACATATAGATTTTAAACTAGAGACATTTTTGTTGAAACATATAGTGAAGAATCTGGTTAGAACTGTAACCCGGTTAGAACTGTAACTGATATTGTAACTGATACTGGTTAGAACTGTAACTTTTAAGAATTGGAAAAATTAAAAAGTACTTATGCAGGAGGAAGTTATTGAAAATTATGGAATGTGCAGAGATGAGTTAAATTGAGATTTGAAATTAGAGTAAGAAGATAAGTAATTTTATATGACACTGAGAAAATATAGTAATGTAATGGATTAGGAAATTTTATAATAGAAATTTGATATTAATTATTATATATATACATATATAATCGATAGATGAAAATGTATTACTAATCCTATTGAAAGTTAAAATTTCTTGTAATAAATGATTCTATAGATTAGCTATGAATGATTAATAATTGTTAATTGATAAGTATACAAGTATATTTTGAATAGATGATATGAGAATTTAAGATTATGAAAGGGGCACCAACGAGTTGGTAACTGGTTGACACACGGTATAAAATGGAAGATGCTTTTTTTATGCCTTTTTATGTTTTTGTTTGTTCATGTATGTTTTGTGTTTGTTGTAAAAATAAAAAAATATTTAATAAATGAATGAATGAATGAATGAATGAATGAATGAATGAATGAATGAATGAATGAATGCTGCCTACATTGATCAGACAGCATTCAGTGGTTCATGCCCAGACTAAAGAATGTTTGCTTTACCTGTGCCCAAACTTGGAACATGTGTGTTCTGGCAAAGGTGCTCCAAGGTGGGGAAGAATGGGGAAAAGGCTGACAGCAGAGACAAAAGGTGGATACGGTGGGAAAGGAAGGTCCAATACTACAGAGAGGTAGAGTGAAGGTGTGGGGTGGTGGCAGCAGAGAAGGCAGGTTTGGGAAGAGTAGATGAGCCCAGGTGGGCATGCTACACTTGAATCTGGGTGACAGTAGTGAAGGAACATAAGAGGAAGTTGCTGAGAAGACTGATAGATGGGCTGGTGTGCAGGTCACACGGAAGGGGAGGCAAGATGCGCATCTGCATTGCATTATTTGCCTCTGAAGACTCTTTCAGATTCGTTTTTGCTAAAATCTGAATCAACTTGATTAGTGTTTTGCTTCGGCAGCACAATGTTTTCACTTTGTGCACACTGCTGCTTCAAACTTCTGGCATGAACTAGAAGTTGGGAAAATAAATTGTTGAAAAGGGGAAAAGAGTTAAATCTGTTCATATCGGATTCCTCCCCATCCTCCACCAGTCACTTCCTCGTGAGATGGGTGGTGACTAAATTTGATAGATAGATAGATAGATAGATAGATAGATAGATAGATAGATAGATAGATAGATAGATAGATCTTCCTCCCTATTATCACAGGTATTGTGATGTAATGGAATTATGAAGGCCAGGCTCAGGGAGATAAGCATTTTCTTAGCTCGCCGCAGGAGCGTGGGAACTACAAGAGGATGAGACTGGCACCTCCCTGAGGAATTCACACTGTTGTGGCTGGCTGACTTTGGGATCTGGGGTTTCAGTCTGGGAAGATTCTTGCTAGAGGTTGTAGCTAATAAACATAGCTGAACTGATTTTGCATTGTCTCTTGGAGTTCCTTGGGCTAGGCCTGACATCAATCTTCCCAGACTGAAACCCCAGGTCCCAAGTCAGCCAGCCACAACAGTGTGAATTCCTCAGGGAGGTGCCAATCTCATCCACTTGTAGTTCCCACGCTCCTGCGGCGAGCTAAGAAAATGCTTATCTCCCTGAGCCTGGCCTTCATAATTCCATTCCATCACAGGTATGTTGCAACAGATCACCTTTAAGAAAAGCAGATGTGAGCCAAGAAAGGATGTTACCTCTGCTCTAAGGCATTCACTTGCCACACCTGAAAGAAACAGAAGGTGAAGAATTTTGTCCTGGACAACAACTATAAGCCCCATTCTTCTGGCTCTTAACAAAATCCTGCCTGAGGGTACTAAACAATGGAGGCAGAAGAGACTTTTTACTAGGATGCAACAGAGACCTTGCCTCTGTTTCTTTTTCAGAAGGTGTTTCTTGGAGGAGAAGAAAGAAATTCTTTCTTGGGGAAAGGCCATTTGGAAATTTTGGACTTCCGTTTCCATCCTCCTATTTTGTTGACCATACTATTTAGGACCAATGAAACTTTTCACAAGACAGCAAACCCCATTTCAAACTTTAAAGGTAGCGCAAAAGTTAGCACTACATGGCTTTCTAGATATTGTTAGAGAGGGCCTACTGCCCTATGCTTTAGAGCACTGTTTCCCAACCTGGACAACTTCATTTTGAGGACTCAAAAAGAAGGTCTCTTTTTGAGACTTTCTGATATTTCAGAAAATATATAGGCAGTTGACAGTTGAACTGGATAAAATGAGGGGAAAAAGGAAAAGAGATAATCCAAACAAAAGAAAAAAGATAACTGGTAGAACTTTGCGAGAAGCCATGCAATCATTTTGTAATTAACTATGAGGGAGTTTTAACACACAAATAAAATAACCAAATTATAGTTCAAGTATTGTATCAACTCAAATGAAACATCCTTTCTGCAAAACTGGTACCTGACCAGATAGGCAGACTCCATCTTCCAGAATTCTCAGCACTGAACATGCTGGCTGGGAATTCTGGAAGTTTAAGTCTACACATTAGGCAGGGCATCCAGATTGGGGCTGACATAACCCAGTCAGAAAGAATTAACAGAACTCAATAAATAACAATGAGTACTAGCAGCAAATCTGTTTATGTAAAGAAATGTTTGTCTTTCAACAGAGGGGTAAAAGAGTTAGCCTAGGCTCCCCTGATCAGGAGTTCCAAAGTCTACAGGCAATCTTCGGGAAGATGCTCTTATATTCTTACCAAATGTACCTCAGCAAGACAGAACAGCCTCTTTTAAGCATCTTAAAACCTGGGCAGATGCACATGGGATAATGCAGAATTTGAATAGGATCATAGCCATTACTTACTGTCTACCACAGGCGACCAAATAAATAGGTTTTGCTACCATGCGCTTGTATCATACAAAATAGGTGAAAGGATTTTTAATTGAGGGCTATATTCCTTTGGAAGTAATCAGTTTTAAGGTTACAGTGGGCAAGGCTGAAACAAAGAGTGGATGAGGCCAGAGACAAACATTGGCAGTGGACAATAAATTCTCTGCCTGATACACCTTTTTTCTCCCTGCCTGATACTCATAAATTCATAAATAATTCAATAAATTATTACTTGTTTAACCATGAGTTAAGGTATTATATGAAGATACAACCTGTTGTTCTGGAGTTAGGTGGCACTGAAATTGGATAAATAAACCTCTTTTTCCCAAACCTCAGGCTGTGAAGTACAGAAAGCTAGCCTTCACCATAAGTCTCAATCAAAACCAGGCTGAGGGAAGCATGTGGTTACAGATTGTTCACCTCTCTTGAAAAGGGAAAGATTGCAATTCACTGTTTCTGCTTTGCAGGTAGAAAGTTCAAATCCCTGGTCTTGCCCAGCAGAACGTGAATGACTCCTACCTGAAACCTTGGATAGTTGTTAACAGAGAGCACATTAGACAATAACAAGCTAGGTAGATTAATAACCAGATTCTATTTCAAGTGGTTTCTTGAGATCAACGTGTCTCGAACTCGTACTATAGAAACACAACTTCTACATATATGCACAAAATATGGAGACTCTCTGAATCTTGAGGGAGATTCTCATGTCAGAAACATTTCTAGGAATAACTACGTTAGGGGGCACGTGAGGAGGAGAATTATTATTGGAGTCTTATGTGAGCCATGGTACTAAGAAGCTTGAACTAGGAGGGTGCTAAGAAAAGAGGTTCCTATTGAAAAAAGCTTATGTCAGTGATTAATTTTGAAAACACTTGCACAGTGGGAAGAATTTCCACAGGGAATATACAGTTGGACATTTCTAACAAGATTTTTGTTCTTGGAGAAGCTCTCTTGGGAACAAAGATCCCTGTGGAGAGAAGTCATGGAATGGTGGAACAACTTCCCAAAGAGATAGATTTCCTTATGGGATATTTCTACACCAGGAGCTTTAGCATTTTCAGTGGGGGAACCAGCTCGCGACTTTTAACAAGGTTTCTATGCAAGGCTTGTATCTCAGACACCCAGGTTCAAATCCACCCTCATCCACCAAAACTCTTAGCTGACTTTGGACCACTCTCTCTCTCAGCCCAACCTACTAGGCATGGTTGTATTGTAGAGAAAAACTTAAGGACAGACTATTATATTACTTTCTAGGGAAACGACCACCATCATGAACTCTTGAGGGAAAAGCAGACTATAAAATTAAAGAATATAAATATAAATGGATATATTGTTACGCAGGTGTGTGCATGCGCGCACGCATACACACATGTATGTATAATATATGCACGTGTACATACTTATACGTGTACGCGTGTAGATACATATACACGACTATAGTATACGATAGCGTAGGAATGTATAGCGAGGGCGAGGAGAGAGAACAGTCATTCTTCCCGGAATAATATCTGCCTCTGAAAGTCGCGCGGCTCGCTAGCTGCTGCTCACTCCCCATCCTCCGCTTTACCTTCCTCTGGAGCTCCCAGGCTCCCACGCAGGCCTTGCCGAGCTGCGCCCCGAGGAGGTGCTCCCCGCCCAGCAGCGTCAGCCCACGGGGGGCGCAGCAGCCCCCGCGGTAGCCGGCCACCGATGCCCCGGAGCCCACTTCCCACACCGAGCAGCAGCCGCTGCCCGACGAGTTCGAAGAGGAGCCGCCGCTACCGGGTCCCAAAGAGGTCTCGCCCGCCGCCGCCACCAGCGCCACCTCCACGGGGCCCCCCAGACCCCCGCCGGCAACCGCCATCTTGCCCGACCCGCCAGACCGCGCCGACACGCCTCCTCCACCTCAATCGTGCGCACGCGCAACAGGAAGACGCGGTCTCGGGGAGGCGAGTTGCTGATCATAGAGATGGAAATCTCAGACAAAACTTCCGCCCTTGAGAATTGTAGATCTAAGTAGCTGAGAATAAGACCTTTCCTGCCACATTGGGGAAGACTATTGCAATAAAAGTTTAATGTACAACAATAACAAATATTGTGTGTTGTACACAGTTATAAACTCAGGCTGGAAGGACAGATCTCTTACAGCAAAATGTTTCCTTCTCATTGATGTGCATGCAGATAGAGAATGGGAAAGGCAGAACATTGCAAACTGTGATATATTGAGTGGCTGTCAGATCAACATATCCATAATCTCTCCCTCTTTTTCCAGTGCTGTATCATGGGCGAGTATCCTGAAAACTGAAAAATTAGGATGTCTGTGAATCTGAATCAAAATGTTTTAAATTTGTAACTTTTTGATCAAAGTGTAAGTTTCCAAAAATATGTGCATAGGTCAAGTGATGTTTTATCTAACACTAAACAGGACAACCTAGGCATTCACATTCAATAATACTGTATACTGCAAATAAAATTGCAGAGTCTGAAGGCAATGTAAAGTTTGGCCTAGCCACTTCTGTTGATTGCAGCCAGGATAATGCTACAATTTTTACAGTGTAGAATTAAATCATATATTAGTCTCTCTCACACACTGAATACAATACTTCATAGTGTAACATTTCCTAGAGATGAGTGATGACAAGCATTATCTTCCAGGCTGAGTTGGAATTAAGGTGGGCATCTAAACCAGCCAACAATCTTATCTGATAGAAATAAGAGGATTACATGGCAAGGTTTTGTAATGCATTCTCTGTCAGCAACATACTCCAGTCCCATAAGAGCATTGGTGTCATTAATGCCTTCAGTCTGGCTTCAAAATCAAAGAATTCATATTGCTTCACTGGCCATTTAAGCTAAAAACTGACCCCTCCTCCCATCATTTTATAACTCGGTACCAGAAAACTTTGTTTATTGGGTGTTTTTAAAAATGTCAAAAACAAACAACTCCACTTACTATAAAGACATCTGAGCTCTCAGGTAACTTGTTTATTGGTTATTATCTTATTTACCTTTGTAAACTTATAGCAGTACAAAAATATTTTTTTCTTTGAATTAGAATGCATTTCACAACTTTACATTAGAAGAAAGAGGCAGTTCACCCCATCCTCCAAGCAACAAATTTAGTTGTACTAAATTCCAGAAAAAGGAACCATCAAAAACCAAAAACATTCATAGGCATTACAGTAACTGAAGGTGTGGTAAGAGGGGGTGAGATGTTTAAACACAGGAAAATTATTGAATTATTAAATATGACATGTAACAGTGAGTGCGGCAGACAATAAACTTAAGAAAACAGCACAAGGCAAGTGCAGTGGTGCATATGGCCCTCATCTTATTATAAGGTGCATCATTAGATGATAGAGGTTGTACAAAGTCAGCTTTGTTTTAGTGGGAGTTTTAAGGATGGAAAGCACAGAACATTTCAATCATTCTTGACTCACCAGGCCTATCTCAAAGGTGAGCAATAGCTTGTGGGGGATGGTGGTGGCAGCTATTAAGAGAGGCAGAATCCCCTGGAAATCTCACCCACACCAGCCCCTCTGAAGTGAATAGGGATTACACTAGTACACAGCTTGCTTTAAGTACCCCCACCCCAGCAAGCAGATTACGATTCTGATCATTTGTATTCTGCATATGAAGGCTAACAGGGAGACTCAGCAGTGGTGTCTTATGCCTAACAAAAAAAAGGGGGAAAAGCAGGAAATTTGTATTCCTGAAGGTGTCCTTGCCTGTTCTTAGGTAATGGAGTCAGTTGTAGCTGGCTATCAGCACAGTATTTCCAATGGACTCCAATGATTATGCATGTCTGCCTATTGGATAATTAACGGGGTCAATAATTGCAAAGACGTTCAGCTCAATCTACTGTTGTTTACACAAGGGCTACAAAAGCTGGGCTGCAATGTCTTTGCTGGGGAAGCCTCCCATCACTAAGCGGTCGGTCGAAGAGAAGGAAGTGCTTGGGCTGAAGCTTGCAAACATGTAACAGCGTATTCACCACCACTCCTGATTTGCCCCCTCACCAACTGTGCACTGCCTAGACTCCAGGTTAAGTTTATTTGGCATCAGACACAGATCAGCACCCTTTGGATGATGGTGGTTCATGCAAAAGCCCCATCATCCATGCTCAGCCCTCTCTTCCCAGACAGAAACAGTTAGCCAAGACAATACAGAGAACATAGTTTAAAAAAAAAAAAAAAGTTTGCAGGTCTGTAAGCAGGTGGGTGGTGGGTGGGGAGAAAGTCCACCTGCACTCCCGTAACAGTTTCGCCATGTGGACTAGTCTGTCTCATTGTCCTCATCCGTTATGCTCTGCCCATTCACAGCCAGTGAGTCATAAGGGCCCTGAGACAGGTCTTCAAAGTCATGGCTAGTGGCAGGAGAGATGATGTCTGGACTGGTGTCACAGGACTCAGTGGTCTGTTCTGAGGTAGCAATGGTTGTGGCAGTACTTTTTGGGATTGGATCAAAGTCGTCATCTTCAAGGATGGGAGACTCGTGCACATCTGGAAAGGGGAAGGGAAGCAGGATTTGTTGCAGAATATCAGGGAGGCAGGAAAAGGCATTGGATCTATTCACTCTGTTCAGCTTTTAGTACCAGCCTGCCCACAGAACAAAACTGTTTGCTGGCCCTCAGCCTCAGCCCCCATTCGACGTATGTCCCGGCTTACTTAAAGTTACTAAGAAAATGAACGTGAAGCAGTCTACCATACAGAAATTATACTTGGACTTTTCTATTTAATGTTCATAAAAACAAACACTATTAAATACAGCATTGAAACAAAAGGTCCAAAAACGTAAAAGGCTCGGAACAAGAAAAGCATCTTTGACTGGTAATGAAAAGGACCAGTAAACCTCTGGGGTGAACAAATGGGATATTATCAAGCCTGATTGTACTCAGTTTCTTTAGTTACTCCTTTATAAAAGAGCAGCAGTGGATTCCTAAACTGTGCAGCCAGGTGGATGTGATGATCTCCAAGTTCCCGCTTTGAGTACTATTTCTGAGCCAGCTATGAAATTATTGGGCCATCCAGCCTACACTTAACTAGCTTGCTAGTCAGTATCTCATAGAATACAAATGTTTTGCTGAAATCAAGATATATCCACAGCATCTCCATAATCTACCAAGGAAGTATATATTAAATTCATTCACATATTAACAATAACTAATTGCAAGAAAACTTTGCTTATATTTACACAGTACTGAACCCCCTTCTTGTAACCTTGCTTTTTTATCCAAAATTTCTGTTAAGCAGGCTATTGTGGCTTGGTTCACACATTAAACCATAAAAAGTGGGTGTGCACATCACAGTAAGCCAGAAACATATAAATCCCATTAAGACTTAGTGTTAAGCATGGACCAAGTTATGCTGTCTTGAATACTGTTAAATAGCATTAAGCTATCTTATTCATGATTCAGCAATATCACCATTGGGAGATCTTGTATTGAAGATAATCCTACTTACTGCTAAAAGCTTCTGGGTACTGTTTTGCTAGCTTTCCTTTCAAAGTCCTGCAAGAAAGAGAAAAGAACTAACTATACCACAGTTGCAGCAAAGGGAGGGCAAAGAGGAGTGAACTGTCATTTAATAGGAAAAGAAAGCAGTATGCAAGCTTTTTTTAGAAGAGATACGCTGCAACTCCCCTTTAGTCTGTATGGACTTTCCCAAGAAACTCTGTTCTAAAGAAGGCTCAGAAACTGACAGTTAAGTTTTTGATGAAAATTTCAGAGCCTCCGAGGAGGAAATGGGGCAAGAGGAGGTTGGATGACCAAAGAGGTGGTATATGTACCTGATCCTCCGGAAAATGCTATCCAAATCTTTCTTCATCTCCACCAATGTCCGGGTGTGGTGGAGGAAGCGTTCATTCATCTGCTGCATTCGGACACCAGACAGGTTGTTAAAGTTGAGGAGCATCTCATTGGTTTTCTCAAATCGGTCAAGCCTGAACAGGAAGGCAACTGGTTGGATTAGACTGGCACAAATAATGCTGTGAACATGCCAAGGATCCTCTAACAAAAGCACTAGTGTTTGGGAATTCATCCCATTTCATTAATGGCATAGCAATATGGGTTACTCCAGGAATGTGCAACCTTTAGGGCTTCACTTGGCCTTCGGGAGGCCTACCAGGGCCCCACCCCAGCTTGTGAGTGGTGCCGTGACAAATACAAAATTACACTGAATTAAGCTACATTAAGTAAAAAGGATCAGGGTCAACTAAATTGGATTAAATATAATGTAAACATACTTTTATTCAATTAATTAAATTGTAAAAAATACATTAAGTAAACATAGTATTCTTAATCCCCATTAATAAATTTCTCTCCCTCTCTCTGTCAGATTAAAAAAAAAAACTTTGGGTTTTGGGTCTGGGGATTGCACGCAAGATCTCAGAGGGAGACTCACAGCACTAGGACTTCAGGGCATGCACCTCTCGTTTAATCTTTTCCTCTATGCATCCTCCTGAGAGGAGCAGGAATGCTCCTAGGAGGCATGTTTTGTCCTTGAGTTCCAAGTACGGAATCTAACTGCTCCAGCTGGGTGACTTTGGGCCTACCCCTTTCTCTCAGCCCAACCCACATCAGAGGGTGATTGTTGTATGGAAAACAGGAGGCGGGAGCATGATGGATGCCACCTAGCGTTGTACAAAACAAATTAAATAAAACCAACAAATAAGCAACCAAGCCTCCCTTGATGTTCCTAGTACTTAAGAAATGGATTGGGTCAACCTTTATCCTCCAGAGTCCCAAAGTTCCTCCCTTAGCCAAGCATCTGCTGCATCATTGCAAGCGCTTTTCTTTTTTTGCATCACTGTTTCCATGGGAGGGGCAACAGTTCAAAGCAGGGTTCCTCAACCTCAGTCACTTTAAGATGTGTGGACTTCAACTCCCAGAATTCCCCAGCCAGCCATGGGGTTCAGAGGAAGAGCACATGCTAGTTTTTGATTTGGTAGAAACTGCTTCCTATGTGGACTGGGCTGTTTACATTATACTGGAATGTGGGTTTGTTTCTAAAAGGTTTTCAGTAAGTGAGTACCTACTGGTTTGATAACTGGCAGGATAGCAAATGAAGGAAAAGACATAGCCAGTATGTCCTAGCCTCCTTTCTCCCCAGATGAGAACATCAAGAGAAAAGGGTAAGTAATGCAAGAAGTAAATTATCAGCTGGCAAATAGAGATTAATGACAGAGAGGAAACTTTGCTAGGGTCAGAGAAGTACACAGCTGTGGAAAAAAGTATACCACTCACATGTTCTTCTGAGCTAGGATGATGGCATTTACATCTTCTGAGTTCACCATGCTGAGCACACGGCTGCAGAAGACACCCGAGGCAGTAGGTTCCATCTTAGACGGGGACTGTAATCTGCCATATATCAGGGTGACAAGAAGGATACGAGATGGGTAAGAAAACTCCCTAGGTTTTAGGAACTAGGTGATATAACCCCTCACAATCTGAGAGAAAAACTAGCATTTATGAGAAAGAAGAAAATTTCCCCCAAAGAAAATAAGACCAGTGAGGAACTCAAGCTACACAGTGCCACAAATGGGGAAGGAGAGAAAGCCTTTTCCCAGACACTGACTTCATCAGCACCCCCTCAAGAACACACATTTTTTTCATGCCATAAATATATTTACTGATGCAGGACCTTACTGGGAAAATATGAGTAAAAGGCGCACATTCTTGCCCCTTTAGATATCCCCTGGCAGATATCTTCATGGGTGAGAAATGCAAATGCTGCTTTCCAGACTGGCTCACCACACCCACTCTATGCTAACAGACTTCTCTTCTCATTATCTGAGCTATGAGGTTTTGCTCCTGTGCTAAGTAAAAAGATCATTTTCCACAACCAATTAGGACATCTGATTCTTGAAATATTTCCCATCTCCCAAAACAGTCCTTTTTAAGACCATACTCTGCTCAGTATGGGAAATACTCCACCCTCCATTAAAGTATCCACAGTACATCACTGTCCAGCTTTTGTTTCAACACCTCCAGTGAAAGGGAGCCCAGATTTTCTCTGGTTAAACGGCTGCACTGTTGAACTGTTCTTGCTATTCACATGGTTTTCCCAAGATTCACTTGGAATCCGTCTTCCCACTACTTAAAGTCATTGTTGCCTGGCCTGCATTCTGGAACAAGGGAAAATCTTGACCTTCTTAGAATCCCAGCAGTGGAAGGAGTCAGTTTGGCCATCGAGTCCAACCTGCACCTTAGTGCAGGAATCCAAATGGAAGCATCCATAGCAGATAGCTACTTAGTCTGGGCCTCAATAGATCCAATGAAGGGCAGCCCACCATCTGACTGGGTCACTGGTTCCACTGCCAAACTAATAGTTGTTGTTGTTGTTGTTGTTGTTGTTGTTGTTGTTGTTATTATTATTATTATTATTTATATGCTGCCCAACTCCCAGAGACTCTGGGTGGGTCTTACTCTTAGGCAGTCTTCCTAACATTCAATCAGAATGTGCCTTTGTGCAATGCATGATTCTGAGTCCATATCCTGCACTCTAGCAGTGTTTCTCAACCTCAGCAACTTGCCAACGGGTGGACCTCAACTCCCAGAATTCCCCAGCCAGCATGCTGGGGAATTCTGGAAGTTGGCTGGGGGATTCTGGGAGTTGAAGTCCACCCGTCCTCAAGTTGCTGAAGTTGAGAAACACTGCTCTAGGGCAATGGAAACCAGACCTCCCACTTGTAATATAACTCCACCAGTCTACAATAGGTACAATCTCCAGTCAGGGCTTGTGCGGAGAGTGGGGAGTATAATCCAATTTACACCCATACTCTTGGGATGATGGGAATTGTAGTCTAACTTATCCGGGAATTGCCAGACGGGGGAAGCTGCCCTCCTGGGTTAGAACACGACCTCAAGGCGGCTCCGCCCCCTTCCCTCCCGTTCCCACGCGCAGGTATCCTCTCCCCCAGAGAAGGTATGGCCACGCCTACTGCCCCTACCTGAGGGAGTGAGCCAGCCAACGGATCACATGTCGGACGCTAAAGGGGATCCGCGAGCGTGAGCGAAGACCGAGAGCGAGCGAGGAGGGGGAGACCGAAAAAGTTTCCTTCCCTCAGACCCACCACCGAACGTTACCTCCTGCCATTGACCCAGAGCAGCGCGCTCACTTCCGGGTTGGGCTGGGTCACGTAACGCGCGATCTTGCCGGCGTTTTGCGTGCCGTACGTTCGACTGCAGGGCGGGTTTCCCTGGAAACCAAGGGGCCCGTAGCACCCTCCGCTGGCCCCGCCCTTCCTCTGCTTTCATTGGACAAAATGTTGCCAGCGGGACCCGCCCCCGAACGCCCAATCGGCTGAGTTCTGAAAGGGGGGAACCGAAGGCCAGGAGGGGCCTTTAAAAGTGGCAGCGGGAGGAGAGTGCCTCTGGGAATGGGCAAAGTGCATTTCTCCGTAGACAGCAAGGTAAGCACAACTCGGCCTCAGGGTTTCTCTCTTCCAACCTGCAACGTCGATCATGATCTCTCTACGCATGTGCAGAATGCATTCTGTGCAATAAATTACAGACGCCAAGGTTTGAGCATCCAGTACGCGGAATGCATTTCTCATTACCCCATGCAGAAAAGGGTAATTGGTCTGTGCAGGGTTTTTGGGAATGCTCTGAGTGCAGCAAAGGGCATGAAGTACAGTATATTTTCGCTGCAGAGGGCAAGGCAGCCGCAAGGTGTGTTTCCCGGGATTTCAAAGAAGGACTTGTTTTCCTACCCAATAGCAGAACCAGACGCGTAGAACTCCTAGAAACGTGCAGAGTGCAACCCTTGTATATAGTGGGATAAACACAACTCGTTTTCGGGGTTTCTGGGCATGCACAGAATGTAGGCTTCCTTCCCAGACGGTAGGATGGCTGTTGCTGTCCTGCAGGTCCTTGAGATGTATTCCTCCAGCAGCTGGACCTGCAGCGGGCATGACTGGGTTTACTGAAAAGTAATCCAAGGCTTGTTTTCCGAATAGTAAACATATTCTGTTGAAGATCTGGTAGGTGTGCATGTAAGGGTGTCCATTAGGTTTTCTATCAGGTATATTATTGTCTAGCAAATGTTGCCACAGGGTTCCCACATTGTATATAGTAAGCTGTGGTTTTGTTAACAGCATGCTAAGGCATACAACCAAACTGCATTGTGGCAGATGTGTCTCACACATGCAGTGTGTAAATCCAGCTGCTGTGCCACTACTCGCCTATTGAATCAGATCTTCAGCAAAGGGTCTCCTTTCACTGCCCCCTTCAAGAAAGAGCCTTCTTAATGATGATGCCCCGCTTCTGGAAAGTTCTCCCTAAAGACAATTGCTTAGTGACTAACTCATTGCCTTCACAGTGAGAAGACCATTGATTTTCCTGAGTTTTTAAAATGCAATGTTTATTCCACCAGGTATTTTATGCCACTATTCTAATTCGTAGCTTTGGGGAGGAATTTTTTGGGGGGTGTTGTTTTCATTTTAACTTTTATTATTTTTCTAACCCTTTCCTAGGAATATCACTGAAATATAAAAATACTGACAATAAAAAAATGAATCCATTGGGGTTCAGAGTTCTCCCTTTCTATTATGGCAGCAATTTTTGCAACATTTTTCTTTTGCAAAAGTGTTTTGCAACATTTTTCTTCCCACATAAGAGAAAAGTTAATATTTGACAGTATTTGAACATCTCCAAATGCTTGCTTTTGGCCAGGCATTACTCACTTTTTCATAGTCCTTGCATGTTTTGTTAAATATACACAGTGAGAGTAATCATAGTGTTGGAGTCTGTTAACAGTTAATGCTTAACTTTAGGCTGTGCTGAGTAATCCTGAGTGTGCATTCTAGCTGGCTGGGTGGGTGTTAAAACATTTCCTTCCAAGTTCAGAACGAAAGTTATTCTTGTCAAGTAAGATCCAAAAGGCATGAAAACAATCTCCCCTCCCTTTAACTAGTTATCCTACAGCTATTACTTGGAAGTAAAATGCCTCTGAGTGGGAAGACTCCATTGTGGTCCATAGTTAGCAATCTAAAACAAAGAAAATAAATTGCTGGAGCTATTTAATATCTAATTAAGAACTATGTGATTTACCATTTTTCTCACTCTGTACAAGGTTTTTACCATTGTTCTGAATGTTAATAATTAAACTCATCTTTGGGGTATAAAATCAACCATTAGTCAACTCAGTACCAAGAATTTTTTGACCCAGAGAAGACTGGTTTCTCTCCTCTCTCTTTTTCTTTTCCCAACATGGAATCCTTCTGCCTTCCCTATTGCTCCTTGTCTAGATTTGGCTAGAATTCATGGAGCTGCCTTCACAACAGCCCTGTAAGGTAGGCAGATAGGATTATTCCATCAGATCCGGCAAGAGAGGCATGTTATGGTTCCTGTCTACTAGGGAATGTCATCTGATGGGACCCAGGAAGAGAGCCTTTTCTGCCATGGCACCCACCTTTGCAACATCATTCTCCCAGAACTTAGATTGGCCCTGACCCTTCTGGGTTTTAGGAAAGACCTGAAAACATGGCTGTGCCACCGCACTTGGGGTCCAGTGGTAGTGGTCAACCTTTCCAATGGTTATATTAAATGGGATGTATCGCTTGTATTCACCTGCTAACCGCGATTATGTTTTATGTTGAATTGAGTTTTTAATAGTGGTTTTAGTACGGTTGTATGTTTGGTGTTTTTATTCATATTTTTATTGTTCTCACTGTTGTTTTTAATTGCTGTGAGCTGCCCAGGGTCACATGTGAGATGAGTGGCTATACAAATCGAATAAATAAATTTTAAAAAATACATTCCTACAGTTCACTTAGTTTTCATAAGACCTAAAGATGCAGTTTAAAAAGAAAGCCTACCCTTGGTGGTCCTTTCCCCAGTTCCATTTCTGAAAACTCTTACAATTGTAAGTTGAGTGGGTGTGAGTGATTTTAAAATAGTTCATTGTGGCTTCTGTCCTGCTTTTCCAGGGAATGCATTCATAGCGGCTTCTGAAATGACGATAAAATACTTGTAAATAAAACAAAAGGACATGTAGATCAGAAACAAAAAAGGACATACAGTACTGTATTAAAGATCCCAACAGAATAATACAAAATCAAGCATGAAAATAAAATATTTAACCCAGAGCTTAAAAGTAGCAACGCTTCAGCTTATTCCCCCACATGTTTGATGTGACCAAGGTAGGGTTGTGATAAAATAATGGACCTTCCCCCAGAATTTCTTAGTTTCACTCCATGTGTGTTCCTGTCCCTTTAACAGGCGTAGGTGGCAGAAGGAAGGGAAGGCTGTGACTATCAGTCTTTGAGTAACAGCTGGGAGGGCCAATAGCATTGATTTCCTGTGGGCACTGGAGGCACTCTGGGGAACTGGGGGGGCGGGGCTGAAACTGGATAATTCCTGAGTCCAGGTGAGTCTATTGAAGGGGAGTGGGGGGAATGCTATACTGTAAGGACATCCGAATTAATCAGTGCAGTTGCTGGGTGGTGATGAGTGGAAAGAGAAGCTGCTCAGCTTTTTTTGCAAAATGTGGGGAACAATCCTGTTTTGCTTTCCCCTTCCCACTTTTAAACTTTCAGGTCTTTTCAGGGTGGGGGATAAGGCTTGGTTTCTTAAGTTGAAAGTCTGATCCATCCTTCTGTGCATTATGGAGAGAGGGGAAAAGAACATCTGGAGCTGGTGTTAGGAACACTCAGTTTTAACTTTTTCCTCCTTTGCGTTATCAGGTTAAAATCTGACCCCGGGAGGCTGGCCACGGACGTGGGGGTTGTTATTTAAGGCCAGCCCATGTTACTTCTCCTCTGCTTTGCCCCGGAAGCTTCTTTTCAATCGGTACCAATCTTCCTTCCTTTTTCGTTTTCTTTGGTGTGGGAGTCTGCCTCTTCTCCCTTCCCATTTTATTGATTGTCAGGCCAAATAAACACAAAAGTTGTGATGTGGCTGGTTTGAGTGGCCAAAAGTCAAGTTGATCAGTTGGTCCCTGCACAATTCTGCTGCTGTAAGTCTCCCCATCCTTGAGATGGTAAGAGATCCTTAGTGGCTTTGGCAAAAAATCAAGAGTCCAGCAGCACCTGTTCTGACTCACAAATTTTATTAAAAGGCATCAGCTGTCATAAGCTGCAGCTCGCTTCATCAGACACAGCTCATGAAAGCCAGTGCTTTTTAATAAAAGGTGCTAGTTGGAAAAGGTGCTATCAGACTCCTGGTTTTTTGCCCCATAGCCTCACACAGCTGTCCTCCTACACCAGTGTTTCTCCAACTTGACAACTTTAAGATGCGTGGACTTCAACTCCCAGAATTCCCCAGCCAGCATGCTGGCTGGGGAATTCTGGGAGTTGAAGTTCACGCATCTTAAAGTTGCTAAGGTTGAGAAACACTGTCCTACCATGTCTACAACAAGAAGCACTGAGTTTCTTTGGCGGCAGCAATGTTAATATTGGTATTACAGCTTTTGATTTCAATGAGGTTTTTCAGTGCCCCTTCCGTTTATTTTCCTGCTGTATCCCAAGTGTGTGCCCTCTGACATCAGCCCCATTTCCTATGGGGATTTGATGCTAGCTAGTTTGCAGTCTAAGCTAGTTGGTATTTTTTGCAACTTTTCACTAAGACTCAAGAAGGCTTGCATTTGTTAGCATTTACTTTACAGTCAACCTGCCTCTGGATCTAGCTTTTAACCCATTCTCTGTGTGCAGACAAGAGTGTGAATCTAGTATAAAAAGAAAAATAGGATCGTATTATTAAATGATGAGATAAAATGTAACTGAGCCAGTGAGAGTGTGCAAAGTGCTAATTCTTACGATACAAGGTGAGTTAGTGATTTTGGTCTCTTTGTTTAGAAATTTAGAGGTGTACAATTAGGGTCCCAGAAGTGCAGAGCCCACAAATTGTAATTCTTAATGTGAAAGAAAGGAGGAATTATTATATAAATGGGAGAGTAACCATATTCACTGTTTTTAATTCTTCTGTGTTTATTAATTGTACATGCAGTGGATTTCATGTTGGGATAAGGCCCTGTTGGAATAAGTGTGGCTGTTGCTCAAACAATTTGTCCACATCTGGCTTAGCCATTCTTCTGCAACCTGGTGCCCACAACATTTATTGGATTTCAGCTGCCATAGTTCCCAACTCTTGGCCACATTGAGGAGCTATGATCCAACACATATGGAGGCCAACATGTTAGGGAAGGGAGAGGGAACACATTGATTAGATGAGGCCATTTTGTGAGTTTCTCCATGGCAGGAAGTGTGATTTAACTGAATGATTCTCTTGACTGTAGTTCAGTGGCAATGCCTTCCATGAAGCTTTTTTTTTTTTTTAAATGTACTGTGTTTCCATTGCCTTTGTTGTCCTTAGAAGAGTCTTAAAATCAGGTGACACTCTTCTTTTACCTTGGAAAAATATTTCGCAAGCTGCTAGTCCACATGATACCACAGCTAGGTCATGTGCTGGATTAAAGTGTTTGTCCTTCTTTCCTGGAAAATGATGCTCACCATAGATGAAAGGCAGCTTACCATCTTACTTTTTTCCCTCCTTTGCCTAGAAAAAACTGAGGCAAGGCAATGCAGGACTTGTCAGGCAGGTTTTATTGTTCTGTTCTTGAGCAACGAGCTCTGTTGCTTCTCATTTTAGAGTTTCCTCACGTCTTGCTTACCAGGGATGATCCACTGATATTCAGTTGTATAAATAAGACCAACCATTAGATGTTAAGATGGGCCTCCAGAAAACCAATGAGCCTGTAATGTCTGTCCATTTGTCCTCATTATTTGTTTAGGGTTTAAACATGGTGGTCCTGTAGAGCTCTAAGAGGTGCCGGTGGGCCCTTAGCCTTTTTCTATCACTTGTTCCTGTTATCTGGAATTTAGAAATCTTTTGTCTCCAGATTGTCCAAAAAAATGTATTTTGTGGCTATTGCTACAGCTGCCTTTATTCTTTAAGCACCCCGGATAGTTACCATGACTAAATCTTGTAATAGGGAGTTCCATAACCTTAATGACATGTTGTGGAAAGCACTTCCTGTTGTTTGCAACCTGAATCCTGTTGACAGTGGAGTTTCCTTGGCTGAGGAGATGGAGGATCTGCTTGGAGGGTTCCTCACTGTGGTGAGCTGGAAGGAATCTCTGTATTTGGGTTTGAATGTTTGTGTGTAGATTTAAAAGGCATGGAGACATGTCTCAGGGTGGAATTGCTGAGTTCTCAATAAGTCTCACCCCTGGAATTTTTTTTTCATTTAGTAGACTTAGATCCTGCCTTTCATACAGGAGCTCACTATTTTTCCCCACAACAACCCTGTGAAGTAGGTTGGGGTGAGTTAATGAGTGGGCCAGAATCAGTTAGGGAGCTTCAGTGGCTGAGCGGGGATTTGAATGTGGGTCTCCCCAATACAGCACCTTAATGACGAGAAGCAGAGTTGAGCCGTATGTGAAATTGGCTAAATTAATATGACAAACTGAAAGACCTCTTTAAGGGAATCCTGGTTTGTGGTGCTGGAAGCTCTGTTCTGTGTTGGCTAGAAACATAAGTTCCAACTTGTTTTCAACCCCAAAGCTTGCTTGCTCTTAGCCTAGCCCACCTCGCAGGGCTGTTGTAAAATTAATGCTTAGATAGAATGAGGACAAGGGGGCACTTCTTTTCCTGCAAAGTCAAGGCACAACGGATAAAAATTTAATAAATATAAAAACGACAGAAAACCCACGTCATTCGTTCTGCCTTATGTTTTATTTGGTGTTGAAAGAATGGATGAAATGTTGTGTGCAAAGCGCTTTGATCAAAAACACCCCATAAAAGCTAACTGGTAACAGATTTGGAGTTCAGAGGAGTTGCTGAGGTCACTGTAACTTCAACTCCTCCAGGATAATTGTAGTATGTTTATTTTTCCATGGAGTGATGAGGGAGAAAACAGAGAAGATGTACAGTACTGTATTAGTATAAGGCTTCTGTAGTAGTATACAGTTTCTTATCTTCCAAAGAAGTGTTGTTTCTGGTGTCAGTAATTTCAGTATCTCTGACAACTGAAATGTCAAACCAGGATTGATTTTAATATTTGTTTCAATATACCAGGAGCTATGAAATAGTTTGGATTTTAAGGCAGTGTTTCTCAACCTTAGCAACTTTAAGATACGTGGACTTCAAGTCCTAGAATTGAAGTCCACGTATCTTTAAGTTGCCAAGGTTGAGAAACACTGTTTTAAGGAATGCTTGCCTTGAAGCTCAATCTCTACTTCTACATAGCTTTTAAAGGTATGAGTTGCCTCCCTCCCTCCCTCTCTCTCTCTCTCATTTTCCTTCCTTCCTTCCTTCCTTCCTTCCTTCCTTC
Source organism: Python bivittatus (assembly GCF_059951505.1). Lineage (NCBI taxonomy): Eukaryota > Metazoa > Chordata > Lepidosauria > Squamata > Pythonidae > Python > Python bivittatus. Next base: position 6,624,338 of record NW_028277087.1, read on the forward strand.
CTTCCTTCCTTCCTTCCTTCCTTCCTTCCTTCCTTCCTTCTCTCTCTCCCCCTCCCTCCCTCCCTCCCCTCCCTATTTCCTATACTTCCTCCCTCCCTCCCTCCCTCCCTGTAATCTATATCGACCCCGGAGTTTGATAGCATTAAAAACAATAAAAGCGATGTTAAAACCAAAAGCAAGACCATAATATAGAACTACACAGGGGTATGATTGTAAGCTATGAGTCCCATGTTCTCTCTTTTGTGACAGCTTTTAGATTGAGGCTTTTTGGGGTAGAATCTGTGTTCCTATAATTATTTTATATAGCACCACACTTATTTATGCAGAAATAATATATTATGTTGCTGTTGTGCTCTTTGTTCATGCTACACTCAATTGGTTACCCCACCTGGGCCAAAAAACATATCTGAAACCTAACTTGTAATGGAATTTGGGTCATGGAAGGGAAGTGTGTCTTATCAAAGGAGTTTCTTGGCTTGTGGAACTCCCGGTCACAAGATGTGGTAATAGATGCTGGTTGATACAGGTTTTAATCGGATGAGTGAACTTCACAGAAGAGGAGATAGATGCATTGTTAGCAATTAACCATGATGGCTAAATTAATACTCCAGGCTCAGTGCCAATCTATCTGCTGGAAAGCAACTGCAAGAGAAGGCAGTTTTTCCTTATCTCTGGAGCCAGGCGAGTGTTTGGGTAGCTGATCACATTTTATGAAATTCCTCTCCACTTCAGGGTTGACACACACACAATTTTCAGATGTAAAGTGAAGGATTGCCTTTTCTTCCCATAACTTGAGCCAGTTTACTTAGTTTTCTAAGTGATTTCCACCCTTTTGGATTAATATTTTAATTAATTTTAATATCTGTAAATCTGTATTTTCATTGTTCTCATTAAATGAACATAACTTGTTTTTCTTTTCTTTTTTTGTTAGCTGTTTGGATGTTCTTTTTTTTTTTTTTTAGTAAAGCAGGAAGAAAAAATATTTTATACAAAATAAAAAAATGTTCTGCAGTGTGGATTCCCTGAAATGTGAAAAAAGATGTTGAATTGGGAGTCCAGGAGGGCTGTTCTTCATTTTGGGTCCTTTTAGAAAATGCCAGGACTTTGTGGCATATGTTTTGATTAGCGATTGGTATTTGTATTCAATTCCTTTCATAAATAAGGGCGGGATCATTCATGCGTGCTAGGAATGGGAGGCTGATTACTTTCTGGAACTGGACCAAAGAATCCATGAAATCAGGCCAAGTGTCCTCCTGACTTCCTTCTTTCTCCAACCCTTTTGGTCCTTGCAGCTCAGCTGATCAGTAGCGCGCTGGCGCCATGGCTTCTGGAGGGGAAGACCTGGATGACTGGGCGGGCACCAGTCTGGTCGACCTGACCTCACCTGAACTGGCAGCCACCCAGACCTCCATGATTGACAGTGGGGAAGATTTTGAAGTCCTGGATAATACAGAAGACGGGGATTTAAGTGGTCTCCCCCCACTGGAGGATGTCCCAACCAGCCAGGCCAAAGAAGATGACCAAGAAACGGAAGTGGAGCATCCTGCTCGGGAAGAGTCAGAGGCAACACAAGAATGGCTTGATGTTTTAGGTGGGACCATAGCTTTGATCCACCTCTCTGCTGTTCTTCTAACCTCCAACATTCCCTGAGTCCCTTTCTAAGTGGTGGTGATGATGGTGATGAATGTGATTACATTTATGTCTCACCTTTATTCCCCCTCTCCCCAAAATCAACTGGCAAATATTGCATGTTCCTTGGGGCAGGTACTATAGGTTTATATCAAACTCTTCCCCTGCAGATGTGATGGGATGGGACCACCACTCTCAGAATTCTCACCCAAGGGTCCAGGAACCCTGGGAATTGCAGTCTTAATACATCTGAAGGATGTGTTCTACATTTTTGTTAGAGTGCAGCTCCCATCATCCACAGTCAATATAGCTCTAAGTTGGACAAGGGTGTTCTTACAAGTTACTCTTCTCTCAATCCCATCTCCAGGGAGCGGCTTACTGAAGAAGAAAGTAATCATATCAGGCCAAGGTCAGGAGAGCCGGCCAGTCAAGGGCCAGGATGTGACCATACGGCTTAAAGTGATGCTGGAGGATGGGACGGTAGTGGAGGAGGACCCAAGTCTCACTTTCACACTGGGGGATTGTGATGTCATCCAGGTGCATATGTGTCTTGATCTGTCATTGTTACGACTAGCAACAAGCACTCCCACTGTTCCACTAACTGATGGAAAGAATGAGGACCAGAAAGTTATTTTTGTATTGGTTAGACCAGTGTTTCTCAACCTTGGCATCTTTAAGATGAATGGATTTCAACTCCCAGAATTCCTCAGCCAGCATGGCTGACTGAGGAATTCTGGGAGTTGAAGTCCACATGTCTTCAAGTTGCCACTGTTGAGAAATGCTGTTCTAGATGTATCTCCCTGGGTAATCCATGCCATTTGGGATATACTTCAGCTCTCTCCCCCCTCTGAAGTTGGGTGAGGGGCCACAAGGGGCACAGTTTTTGGTTGCTGCAGCACATCTGCCTTTTAAAGATCTCTGCTCTCAGTTCTTTCAGCACCTTGTAAAAACAATCTGGCTGCTTCCAACTGACATTGGGTTGTTTTGTTATTATGGTTCCCCTTTTTTTATTCTTGACTCAGTTCAATCCCAAAGTTGCCACTGGAGATTGGGTGGTTTTTTTTAAAAAAAATTAATGGACAGGAATGTGTGACATCGTGCTTTAAAATGTTCGGTGCTGGCTTAGTTGCGTGTGAGGTTCTTTGAGAGGTTTGTTTTTCAAGAAAGCCAATTATACTTTTTATGAATATGGTTAAACATTGAAGTCTAACCTGAGCTTTTTCCTATAAGAAGTTGAAAGGGGTCTGTGAACTAGAGACACTGGGGACCTTTACCATCTAGTATTAGTGCTCTATCCCTAGCTATGGATGCATCTCTCAAATGTTGGCTAATCCATTGCCTTCTCTCTAATGGGGTTTCTGAATGACCTTTCTCTTCCCTGTAGCACCTCCTTACTACTGTTACACACGCTGCTCCCAGGTTCGGCTTATGGTCACTCACTCACACACTCACAGCCTGTTGAGGCACGCGGATCTTGTCAGCCCCCCTTGCTTTCTACCTGGGTTTTCCAGATAGGTGCGGCTGGAGCAGACAGACACACAGCCCTTGTTAGAGGGTTGGGAAATTTAGACATTTTTAGATATTTAGACATTTAGATGTTTAAACATTTGCCTTTACCTGCTTTTACTTCATGTTATACAAGCAGGTAAAGGTAAATGCTTAAACATCTAAATGTCTAAATATCTAAAAATGTCTAAATTTAGACATTTTTAGATATTTAGACATTTAGATGTTTAAACATTTGCCTTTACCTGCTTTTACTTCATGTTATACAAGCAGGTAAAGGTAAATGTTTAAACATCTAAATGTCTAAATATCTAAAAATGTCTAAATTTCCCAACCTTCTAACACCCTGGTCACCAGCAGGGAAATAATTGGGGATACACACAAATCACTCACACACGCACAGCCTCTTGAAGCATGCGGATCTTGTCAGCCCCCCTTGCTTTCTACCTGGGTTTTCCAGATAGGTGCGGCTGGAGCAGACAGACACACAGCCCTGGTCAACAGCGGGGAAATAATTAGGGATACACACAAATCACTTCCAACCGAACACTGAGGCACAAGAGGTTCTTTGTAATACACGGAGACCCAGTGAATTTAAAGTAACAGCAAAACTTTACTGGTTGCAAGGTATATTTGCTCTTCCTCATACACACACACCCACTTACCCACGTCCTTCCCAACTAGGCTGCCAGGCACTAGCTAGAGGGACAGAAGCCGCCAAGTCTGGATGACTCAGATGACCAAGAGACTCAGAGTGGGCGGGCTTTGGGACCCCTTTTATCCCCAAAAGTACAAGTTGATGGGATTGGGGTGAGGGCTTCCATGTGCTCAGGCCCAACTTCCTCTTTCTGGTTCAGGTCCTTTGTTTTTTCCTTAAGGACTTGCTTCCTTCTTATCTACCTCCCTGAAGGGATCTCATAGATAAGATTCCTGGCTTTTGTCCTCTCTGCTTACGTGCCTGCTTCATCTTTAGGTTATGGCAGCTTCAGCCTAGTCTCACACTACCCAAATGGTTTTCCTTTCTCCCTCCTTCCTCTTCACAGGCCCTGGACCTCTGTGTACAGCTGATGGACATGGGGGAGACGGCACTCATCACTTCAGACGGGAAATATTGCTTCGGCCCGCAGGGGAGGTACATGAGGAAGTAAAAAGAAGCCGGGGTTGGTTGGCAGGGGTGGGGTAGCTTAGCAGCAGCAGTTAACTACAATAGCTATACCGAATGTCCATTCAGAGGAAGTCTCTCTGAATTTCCAGCTGGTGGACAGACAATCCAGAAAGAGTTATTGGTTCCCCACTCTGCTCGTGAGCTTGCTTGAAACAGTTGAAGTTTTGTTTAGCAGATAAAAGTTGGGCTAGGTAGATCTCTGATCCACTTGCACTGTTCTAAGAGGGATTAAATAGATCTTCTCGTGGCCACCTCATGCACAGAAGCAGCCCACTTCAGAAAACAGGAGCATTAGGAGGCAACAGAGATTGGGGTCTTTGGCCTCTACCTGTGGAATTTCTTAGAGGTACTTGGTTGGACACAGGATACTATGTGATGAGCCCCTAGACTTAACCTAGCCAATGATTCTTGGGTCCTTTCAGCCATGAAGGTCACAAATGGAGCCTCTGTTGCAGCAGCTGACCTATGAAATGCTGGGAAGAAGTCCTCCACTGAATCCTCTGTTTGATACTCAGTCCTTTCTAACTAAAATACAATTTCCCCTTAAGTCCAGGATAGGGAGCTGGGGTTTTTAATTTACCATTGCACTTTACAACTGGAGCCAAATGTCATTTCCAATTTTGATGAGTAAACCAGCATTAAAATCCAGCTACCTGCTTTTTACTATACATTAAGCCAGCCAGGATGTTGTCACCAAAGGAGGCATGTGAAGGGTAGAAGTGAGGTAGGAAAGTCTGAAGAGAAATGCTAGCGCTGCAGACTACAATATAGTCTGTCCAGAGATCCAGATTCGAAGAACAACATGCGATTCAGAGGGTGCATGGACACGTGTGTAGCCCCTGTTGAGAACGTTGTAAAGCAGACGGGTTTTTCCCCCAAGCGTCCATGGCCGCCCTTGGCAGCTGACGTGCGATCCTGGGAAAAGACATAGCTGCTTTAAGATGTTCCCGACAGAGACTCTGTGCATGCCCACGTGGTCTCTGAAACACATTTTGCCTTTTGAATCCATAAACTTGCACAGCCTTAGGAGATTATGGTCTAGTCCGTGGTATAAGGCATAGGGTTCAGTGGAAGGACTAGTGGTCTAACCACTCTTGGCAGCTGAATGTTGGGTTAATTGAGCCGTTGATATGATCCAGCAAGGCAATCTCTACATCAGTGTTTCTCAACCTTGGAAACTGTAAGATGTGTGGACTTCAATTCCCAGAATTCCCCAGCCAGCATGGTTGGGCTGGGGAATTCTGGGAGTTGAAGTCCACACATCTTAAAGTTCCCAAGGTTGAGAAACACTGACCTAGGTACTCAGAATGAAGCTGTTGATTTCTTCCAAACAGGAGTCCTGACATCCCGCCTGATGCCTCCTTAACTCTTGAGGTGGAGTTGCTGGCTGCCCAGGATGCTCCTGATTTGGAATGCCTTAGCGGGAAAGAGAAAATCTCCCTGGCTAACCGGAAGAGGGAGCGTGGCAATTTCCACTACCAGCGAGCAGATTACGTTCTGGCTGTCAATTCCTATGACCTTGCTCTCAAGATCATCAACTCTAATTCTAAAGGTACCTGAGCTCCTCCTCCCCCCGTCCCCAGTGAAGAAGCCTGGCCTCCATCCAGCGCTCAGCATGGGAGAGTAATTTGTTTTGTACCAAGTGCTGAGAACTAGCAACTTAATCCTCATTTTAAAAAATGCCCCTTGAACTCTGAAAAACACAGTAGGTGCTAATGTAAATATGTAGCAGGTAAAGCCTCAAGTTGAGCTGTATTCCTGGTGAAAGTCTGGATATGTCCATGGAATATTCTTGACAACATTATGGAAATGATATGTCCTCGATTTCTTCTGGGATTTTTTTTCCTCCAATTTCCCAGTCTAGCCAACACCCTTGGGATTTCCTAGTGGCCTCCCATCCAAGTACTACCCTCAGGCAAGTGTGCTTAGTTTTTTGAGATGAGCCAACGTTGGCTAGGTGCTGCTGTCTAGTTGGGCAAATACAGAACACTGTATTTAAAAAAATTAAAAGTGCCACATAAGTATCTCCCATTTGCCTTTAAACCAGTGTTTCTCAACCTTAGCAACTTTAAGATGCATGAACTTCAACTCCCAGAATCCTGGGAGTTGTAGTCCAACCATCTTAAAGTTGCCAAGGTTGAGAAACAGTGCTCTAAACACTTTGGCTGTTATTTGTTTGTTAAATAAGGTGGTGGAGGTTGCAAGATAGAAGCAGGAGATTGTCCAGTTCAATATTTTAAAAGCTTTTTCAGCAAAATTAAAAAAAAAATTGTCTGTGCACTCTCTGATACACTGGATTTCTGCTCCATAATTCCCACCCAGCATGGAGGGCATCGAGCTAGAGAAGGCTGCCCCCTGGATAGTTCTACCCCCTGTCCTGAATCACAGCTTTTCCCGTCTTAACTCTGCTTTTTTTCCCTGCAGTAGATTTCAGTGAGGAAGAAGAGGAAGAGCTGGTGGAAGTGAAGATGAAATGCTTGAATAATTTAGCAGCTTCCCAGCTTAAACTGGACCATTACGAAGCTGCCTTGCGATCCTGCAATCAAGTGCTGGAGCAGCAGCCAGATAACATCAAGGCTCTGTTCCGGAAGGGGAAGGTAACAGGGTGTTAGGGGCCAGGGGGTTGTCAGTGAGCCCAAGGTGGTCCGTCCCAGAGTCTGATGATGATTGGGTGATGGAACTGCCAGTCAAAGGATGGCTGCACTTGGTACCTCCTCCCAAGTTATCTTCCAGTAGGAGAAGGAAACTTGGAATGAGGGATGTGAGCGCTGCAGGCGGAAGAACAGATCTGAGTGAGGCTGGGAAAGAGTTAGGAATGATTTTAGGGCCTGAGTAGGCTAGTATTGGAGGGATATAGATCATTTGTAGAAATAAGTGAACCTATTTTAGGTTTTTATGTTAACCATGCTTCTGTGCTATCCTGTATCCTCCCCATAGCCCTCTCAGTTATGTTGCCTAAAAGAATTTCTAAACCCTCCAAGAGAATTAGTGGTGGCAACAGAATAAAAGGATAATAAAGACCCCCGCAACAAGGCAAGTAGGCAGGCAACAGTGATTAAGTCAGATATTTCCTGATTGGGAACTTTCTTAGGAAAAAGATTCAGGCAGCAGTCTTGCAGACTATTTCCTAGGAATAAGTTCAGGATAGGGCTACTGTCTGAATAAACATGCTTTCTGAATCTGCATGCTTGCATGCATGCGTGCGTGCATGCATGGATCGATCGATCGATTGATCACTGTAATACAGGGAGGACAAGCATACCTTCTGTCTCTTGAGATGAAGCAGGTATGGCAGGAGGAATGATTTCTGAAAAGGAATTTTGACTGACGTAGAGGTCCAAAGAAACAGGCAGCTATTCCTTTCTTTTTCTTCAAATATGCATTTTCATAAAAACAGTGAGCTTCATTTCACAAGAGGCTTTCCTGCCTGTATAGAGGAGAAAGGGAAATGTATCTTCTCAAATGTACAATGGTGCTTAAAAGTTTGTGAACCCTTTGGGATTTTAAATATTACTGCATAAATGCGACCTAAAACGTGATCTGTTCTCCACACAAGTCCTATAACTAGAGAAAGAGAACCCAATTAAACAAATGAGTCAAAAACATTATACCCATTCATTTATTTATTGAGGAAAATGACCCAATGCTACATATTTGTGTGTGGCAAGAGTATGTGAGACTTGTGCGGAGAACAGATCCTGTTTTAGGTCATATTTATGCAGAAATATTGAACATTCAAAAGGGTTCACAAGCTTTTAAATACCACTGTACTCGCTGTTTTCTGCTTAAAAAACGGTCAAGGCATTTTGATGGATTTCATCCGTTACATATGGCATCCTATTCATTTATGTGTGTCACTTCAGATCATTTTCCAGGGAAGTCAGCCCACTTTTTAAGATATGTCTGGCAAACAGAGGCTTTCAAAAGACCTGTGTTAAACCAGAGATGGCCCAGTTTTTTTTCTCTGTCTGCTCTCCTAGGTTCTGGCTCAGCAAGGGGAATATAGTGGGGCCATTCCAATCTTGAAGGCTGCTCTGAAGCTAGAACCGTCTAATAAGGTAAGCATTGGAAATCTGACCTGCAGTTGGGACAGAGAAAACAAACAGGGACTGGTGAGCGCCAGACTGCCCACAGGCACCTCCCTTGAAGGCTGCCAAGCTTCTTACCCCACCTGCCTGTATTTCTTAAATTTTTTTTTCTTGCTTTATTTATTTAATAAAACAGAACAAAGAGAAAAAGACAAAACAGCAACGAAAAGGGGGAAAAGGAACCAGTACAGCAATGATAGTTATATTTATTATTAGATTTATATCCCCCCTTCATTTTGTACAACTTGAGGCATGTATGTAATGCCTCCTATTTTCCCCCCACAACAACCCCATGAGGTGGGTTGGGCTGAGAGAGAGTGACTGGTTGAAAGTCACCCAAGGAGCTTCCATGCCTAAGGGAGGACTAGAACTCACAACCTTAACCATTATACCAAACTGGTTCTTCATTCATTGTTGTTGTTCAGTCGTTAAGTCGGACTCTTCATGACCCCATGAACCATATCGCGCCAGGCCTTCCTGTCCTTCACTGCCTCCCTGAGTTTGCTCAGTTTCATGCTCATTGCTTCAGTGATGCTATCTAAACATCTCATCCTCTGCCGTCCCCTTCTCCTTTTGCCTTCAATCTTTCCCAGCATCAGGGTCTTTTCCAAGGAGTCCTCTCTTCGCATTAGGTGACCAAAGTATCTGAGCTTAAGCTTCATTATCAATCCTGCCAATGAGCAATCAGGGTGGATTTCCTTTAAGATGGACTGGTTTGACCTCCTAGCAGTCCAAGGGACTCTTAAGAGTCTTCTCCAGCACCACAGTTCAAAGGCATCAATTCTTCGGCACTCACCCTTCTTTATGGTCCCGCTCTCAGCCATACATTACTACTGGAAAAACCATAGCCTTGACTATGCGGATCTTTGTCGGCAAGGGGATGTCTCTGCTTTTTAATATGCTGTCTAGGTTTGCCATAGCTTTCCTCCCAAGGAGCAAGCGTCTTTTAATTTCATGGCTGCGGTATCTGTCTGCGGTGATCTTGGAGCCCAAATAAATGAAGGCTGCTACTGCTTCCATTTCTACCCCTTCTATTTGCCAGGAATTGATGGGTCCAGATGCCATGATCTTAGTCAGTCAGTCAGTCAGTCAGTCATTTTTATATATATATATATATATATATATATATATATATATATTTCACAAACATACACATACACATATACAACAATTTTTATTAAAGTGACCATGTTTTGTTGTAATTGTCCATACATAATGGGTATTTGTAAGCAACTCATTCCTAAATTGCAGATAACAATCAGGTCTTCAATCCACAGAGTAATAAGAGCCATGAATTTATCTTTCCAGTGTTATGGATTAGACTCTTAGCAATAAAAAGGCCACGGAGAATCCATTTTTGTTGTTCAGCCATCAATTTCCATGTAGTAGGTATATAGTTAAAAGGAAATGGTTGTCCAAAAATATTAAGCTGTGATTCAAAAATTAAATATTTGTAATTACTTCTTCCCAGAATATAATCTTTTTAGGACATTGCAGAAAATTGTTTTTCAATGAAATGTTACTTTGCCTTTATTTCTTAAATGCCTTTCCATTGAAAATAATCATTGTTGGGAATGTGGCAAGTCACTAGTATCTTTATTTACATAAGAATGCCTCTGGGTACCACACATGCCCCATTGGCATTCTTTCTAAAAAAAAACAGGGAGTGGTTGCAGCCCAATGGGTTTGTTTGGAAGAGGGTCCATCCTCCCCAAAAATGGGGAAAGATCAACTGGGCTGATAGAGGATAATGGAAGAGAATCTCTATAGCTCAGGGTTGACCTGTAGAGTCCTTGGTGCTCTCCGAACGTGGTTGTTTACTTGCAGACGTTTCATTACCCGACTAGGTAACATCATCAGTGCAAGTGAGTGTGGGGTTTGCTCCCTGTTTATATACAGCAGCTTGCCCCGCTCAACCAAGCTCAGAGAGCACCAAGGAGTGATAGAGGACATTTTGAAGGGCTGAAGGTGGGGAACGTCCTTATCCATATGCCATCTTATGAATGGTTGTTCTGTGACCATCTTTTTGAAGAGGGTCTGTGAGCACCTGTGATGGGCAAGGAAAATTTCAGAAATGCCCCCCAAAGTTGGGGGCCCTTGAAATGGGATTCTTTTGAGGACAGTAGCCAAAATCTGGCTCAGATGAATCTCTCCTGTTCAAAGACTGCCTGCCTATGAAAAACAGGAACACAAGGAACGTTAGAGCCTTCATGCCCTGCCCAAGATGATTTTCTAGAATTGTGTTGGCCAACTTTGCAGCAAACTAGGTGGGCTGATGCAGTAGTGTTCTTCTTGCCTTCTTAATGGGACACCAAATCACATCACCCTCTTTTCCATCGGCCTCCAGACCATTCACACAGAACTCTCAAAGCTGGCGAAGAAGCACGCTGACCAAAAGAGCATTGAGACAGAGATGTACCGCAAGATGCTGGGAAACACCGGGTCTAGCACCCCCCCAGCAAAGTGCAAAGATAAGTCCTCCCGGGTAGGTGGCAAGGAACAAGTATCCACTGGGCTGGAGGTGGGGAAAAAAGAGGAAATTGAGTGGATCGCTTGTGTACTACAGCTGTATTACGAGCATAGAAAGCAAGTGGGAACTTCTGCAGGCCATTAGGTCTCTGGCCTTTTGAACGGACACAGTGGCCTACAGAAGTTGCCACTTGCTTTCTATGCTCATTTTAAGATGTTCTTTCTATCTTCAAAGTCTAAACAGGTTAGGGCCTGTTTGTCTAAGGCAGTGTTTTTCAAACTTGGCAACTTTAAGATGTGTGGACTTCAACTCCCCAAATTCCCCAGCCAGCATGGGAGCTGAAGTCCACACATCTTAACATTGCCAAGTTTGAAAAGCATTAGTCTAAAGAAATGCCTATCTGATTATTAAGAACTACAAGAGAAGCCTCTTTGACGACATTTCTTGTTCCAAAGGCATCCATCAGACATGCAGAAAACAATTTTCTAATCTGCCTTTTAATTGTGTAATGTGCCCATACCGCCTCCCACTCTCATTTTCAGAAAGGCTGTTGAAATCCATCTCTGTAATATGCTTAATTGCTTCAGGATAGTTTCATTGCTAGCCTTATTTCTGTTTTGGATTTTTTTTCTTTCCAGTCAAACAGAATAATGGAAAGGAATTACAGGTAGTCCTCACTTAGTGACCACAATTGGGACCAACAACTCTGTCGCTAAGCAAAACATGTGACCGCAATGGACTTACAACATCACTTCCCATTTAGTTGTTAAGCGAGTCACTGCAAGTTGTTAAGCGAGATATCACGCGACCACAACTTGCAATATTACTGCCAGCTTCTCCACTGACTGTTTGTCGGAAGCTGGTTGCGAAGCACACAGATAGTGATCACATGACTGTGGGATGCTGCAACGGTTGTAAATGCAAGGACAGGTCATAAAGTTACTTTTTCAGCAGCATTGTAACTCTGAATGGTCACTAAACAGGGCAGTTGTTAAGTGAGGTCTACCTGTAAAGGGGGTTGGGACTCTGTCCCTCAGTCAGTCCACCAGGATGACAATTTTGGGGGTGCAGGGAGAAGCTGGCAAGAGAAAGATGGGGTTTCCAAGTGGGCTGGATCAGGCTAGAGGCTATGGAGGGAAAAAAATCAGAAAATATCCCAATGCGTTCCTTACGGAGAGGCAGTGGGGCAGAATGCTTTCAACTCCTCCATTGTAAGCTCTCTTCTTTCCCAGTCCTGGGACCCAGAGTGGAGCTATTACTAAGGGGTCAGAAAGCATTTGTGAAATCTTCCTAGCCTCGTTTCAGTCCTTGTCCCACCGTGCTAGCAGGGTTTGCTTGGCAGAGCCTATTCCAAGTATGACCTGCCTCATTATTGGAAGAATAAAATGAGAGGGTGGTGTTGGAGGAAACCAAGTTTGCAAGTTTGAGCTATGGAGCAGAAAAATAGGACAAAAATGTAAGGGGCAATGCAAGGTTACACAAAGGGTGTGATTTCAGTGATCCTGACTGAGCTCCACAGGATATGCCAGTTCCCAGGTAAGGGGTCTTGCATTCTTGCTTTTAGCAGTCACTTTTTTTTACCTTTTTCTCCTTCCCAGACCATCCCTTGGAAGTGGCTGTTTGGCGCCACTGCTGTAGCGCTGGGGGGCGTAGCCCTGTCGGTCGTCATAGCAGCCAGAAACTAAGGCCAGCCTGCAGGTGATGACTTTTGAGGAATCAGGCTTGGAGACTGTCCCTTCCTCCCTCCCAGCTCCTGCCCCTCTTCCTCCACCTGGCCCCTCAAGGACTGGTACATGACTTTGGACTGGTGTGCCCCCCTGGACTGTAGGTTGACTGAGTGGGGTGGGGACAGCAGACTTGGCTCTCCTGCCCAGAAAGACTTCCCAGCCTCCGGAGTTGATCGGAACATCAACGAGCCCTTTGCAGGAGCAGCCCGGGGCGGCAAAAGAGATCTTTGCGCTGCCTGGGGCTGCAGAGGTGAGAAGAAACCCCGAGGGTCTGGGTGTATTTTGTGGGAGAGGGCAGGAAAACGGGCCTTGGCTGGATGCTCCATCCCCTTCTCTCTCTTTCTCTCTAGCTTGTGTGGGTTTTCTTCTCCTTGCCCTTAGGTGGCCCAGCAAATGGTCATTCGAAGTGAAGGAAGAGGGATTGCTGGCGACCACCTGGCTGGGGGAAGAAACCTGGGGCTGCAGTGAGTTGCATTGGCTTTAGAACAGACTAGAAAGAGGAGCTTAGAGACTTTAGAACTGGCCTTAGGCCGTGGGTGAGAGGCTCAGGACTGTTAATGCTCCTTCAATGCTCAGGATTGGCTGGGGTGGTGTTGCAAATTTCAGTTCCACAGCCTTCCACAAGAGCTTCCTTGCAGGACCCCAGGAGTCCTCTAAGACTCCATTCTGGCTTGTCCAGCTCTTTCCAGGTATTGAAAACACACCTGCAGGGAACAGGTCTGGGTAAACATCACGTGGATTGCTTTCTTTTCGCCGTCTTCGGGAAGCCAAAAGAGGAGCCCAGGGACCTCTCCATCTTTGCTCAAAATCTGCTTTTAAACTCTACTGGTGGCTTTTCCCTGACTGTCTCTCCCTTTTGAGCCACCAACCTTATGTTAGTAGCACCGGGTGCCACCCAAACCCAGTTCTGCTTCTCTTCAGTACAGTTTTTCACTCTCTATATACATTTTAAACTGTGAACAGCTGCCACGCCCTCGTGTTCTAATAAAGCAACATCTCTCAGCAGTTTTTCTAGTGTTCCCTTTATTCCTGAAGCCGCTGAGGGCTGTGCGGGTGGGGTGGAGGGAGTATGGAAAATACAAGGTTTCTCAGCTTGTCAGGGGCAACCCCTGGGGGAGTTTGTGAATAACTTGGTGGAAGTCATAAAGACAAAGCCTAGAGCAAGTTTTGATAGTGCTCCTGCTTTTAAGCAGTTTTAAGGCAGCAAGTGTGGTATTGCAAAGTTCAAGAATCTGTATGATACAGGAGCATTTAATTGTTAAAAGTAAGTGGCATATTTATTTCTCGCCTGGTCCATACCCCATGGAATCGTTACTTGTTTACTTATCATTCATTTATCTTTAGGAAGTCACAGTACTGTAAAGTTTGAGAATCCTGAAGTAATGAAACATGAATGGGGAAGTAAGGGGAAGAACAGCTATCTTCTCAGCCTTCCCCAGCCTAGCGCCCTCCATCTGGGCAGGGACTGACCACTCCCAGAATTCCACAACCAGGATAGGGGGATTTTTAAAACTGGAGCCTCTGTGTGTGTGAGTCTTAAAGGGAGAGAGAGAAAACCTCTGCCACTGGAAAACCAGATTCTGCTGGGCTGGTCTATATTGCTGTTTCCTGCAGGGTCTCCCCCCCCCCCTTCGATTTACAGTAGTGTTTCTCAACCTTGGCAACTTTAAGATGTGTGGACTTCAACTCCCAGAATTCCCCAGCCAGCATGCTGGGAGTTGGTCTGCACATCCCAAAGTTGAGATTGAGAACCCCTGGTTTAGAGGTTCCCTTGCTATTGTTGCCTTTCATACAAATTTGTGAAGACCTTTTGAAAAAGCCCATGATGGAGTCTGTCTCTGTTGTTTCCAAGTTCCTGAACAGAGAGACTTAACAACCTGTGAAAGGCCTTATAGGAAGTCTGAAGTTGTCCAAAGAATCCACCCCTCCTTCTTCAAAGCTAGCTAATCCACCGTCCTATATTTTGGTGGCAGATCCCACAAATTAATGAAAGTCGTGCTGGAGGTCCTGCAAGACCATCCAAGCAGAGATTTGCACCCAAGGCAACCTATCACCTTGTCTGCTATAGCAAACTTTTATTAGCACCCACAGGGAAAAGGTGTAAAGGCATTTCCCAGTCTGGTGATATACAAATATAGTTGGGCTACTCAAACAGAGATGCCTGAAAGTTTCTAAATATAGATGTCCTACCAGATCAGATGCCTCTAGTCCACTCAGATCCCTCCAGAACACTGACAAGCAGGAAACAATTGTTCAGTTTAGCCTTTGGATGAAGTCGCTACTATTGATATATAGAGCCAGCCCAAAGCAAGGGGGAGCAAACTCTGCCCCCTCAAGTACCACATGGGCAATGGTTGGGGAGGCATACTTATGTGTATACACTCAGACCTGCATGCACTCATTCCCACCCCCATCTCAGTGGGGAGTTGGGGATTTAAACCTTTTCTTGGGCACAGAAATTGGCAGAGTACACAAAGTGTGCAATTTAAATGGAGATGGTCTGTTGGATCACCCTTTCAGTGCACTCTTCTTTTAAATTGCTCAAGAAAACAGACATTCCTTTGAAATTACATTATCAGAAGCCCACTAATGGCTGTCAAGAGTGGAACCTAAGGGCCCAAAAGACAGTGCACAAAATAAATTCCCCCTATGCTTTCACATCCTTGGCAGAATTGCAGTATTGAGCAAACCTGCACAAATGTTCCCAGAGGACTGTTTAGCCTAACATACCCACTAAGGAACCTACTGGCAATCTGCCTCTTCTTCAATGGTGACCCAAGAAGATGCTCCTGTAAACTCAAGTTGTTCCTCCTTACATCCTCAAGCATCTGCCATAGACTGCCGTACTGCTTTGGATGAGGATCCAGGTACCACTTAATAAACTACAGGTAGTACTTGTTTTCAGTCTTAAAGGAAATCAACCCTGACTGCTCATTGGAAGGATAATGAAGCTCAAGCTCAGCTTGATCACCTAATGCGAAGAGAGGACTCTTTGGAGAAGACCCTGATGCTGGGAAAGATTGAAGGCCAAAGGAGAAGAGGACGGCAGAGGATGAGATGGTTAGAGAGCATCACTGAAGCAATGAGCATGAAACTGAGCAAACTCAGGGAGGCAGTGAAGGACAGGAAGGCCTGGCGCGATATGGTTCATGGGGTCACAAAGAGTCGGACTTTTAAGTACTTGTTTGGTGACAATTGGGACTGGCAACTTGGTCATTAAGCAAAGCTGTCACGAAGTGAAACTGCTTATGATCTTACTTCAGCTTTCCTTTGCTTAACAGATTTGTGAAGGTCGTAAATGTGAGGATTGTTTGCAGTTACTTTTGTCAGGTTCAGCCTGCACCGCACGCCTAGGAACTTGCCCAGCCGCGCTTTAGTCAATTTCACCGCTCGAGCGGTAGCGCAGAAAGAGGAAAAGCGAAACCGCAAGCTAACGAATGGGCCCCCTGGCGCCACTTCACTAATCTGGAGCGGATGCCTTGTGTTAAGCCGGAGGGCCGCGGGCGCTATAGACAAAGGAGAGAGCGCGGAATGGAGGAAGAGATCAGCGCGCGAGGGGATGCTCCCGGCTGGGCGCGCGACAGGAGCCCCAACGAAGGCAACGACCATGCAACAATCAAAGAAACCAGAGAACTGGGCTGAACCTGCCGTTCCAGTAGAAGGGGGGGATTACAGGGGGCAATCTGCAATCTAATTTGTAATATGTAACCTAGCAACGGGGCCCGCGGGGGGATTGAGACAACTATAAAGGAGTAATGTAAATGTACCAAGCCAGTTCTGGCTTTGCTTGTGACGGCTACGTTACGCATGAGTAAACCTCTTTTGTGAACCACGGGAGTTTCTCTGTCGAACGGGGCAAACCTTACAACTTTTTCATCACTGTTGTAACTGCAAACGGTTGTTCAACAGGGCAGTCACCAAATGACCACCAGTACATTGGCCATAAACAGGTCATTTCCCCATCTTCCTCCCAACTCCCAGAACTCATTAGCAGAATGAGCTGGATTGCATTAGGAGGAACCACTGACAGCAAGTTGCTAACACAGCTGCACTACAGCTACAATAGGCCCTGTGCGAGGTTTGACCAAGTGGGTTACCAGTTGTTCCATTCAGAAAAATGCCAATTTCCAAACAGAGGAAGCAAACAATGTAACTTTGCTTCTTTCCATTCTCATGGCCTTCCAGGAGGTGAAAATGTGATTCTCCCAGAGGGTCTTTGGGGATTAATTGTATACAGGAATGCCATTTTTCACAGTTCTACAGTTTCTTATTCTTAGTTACTATTTTAAACGTTTTATCCTGATTTTGTACCTTTTTTAATACATAAACTCTGTAAACGACTGAAGTATCTGGTTACAGGCAGTCAGATGAATTTTTAAAATCAAAATAAGTTTATTCTTAAGAAAACGTTTAACAGTTACCCAATGTCCACCTTTGTGTCCTTATAAAGAACACCATGCTTGCTCACAGTCACATTTCACCCTCATTTAAGAATTCAAACTTCCATGTGTACAGTAGAGGGCAACCCACTCCTCCCTTCCCACCCACTCCCTTTCCAGTCTGTTTCCTGCACACCCTCTGAAATCTTCAGCTTATCCTATCGCGTTGGTGCTGGAGCAACGTAACACAACAGGCAGGCAGGCAGGCCTCCGTCCGCGTGTAAATCGAAAGGGGCTTCCTTGCACACAAGGAAAGGAGGAAGAGAATCGAGGCTCGGCTGCTCGGCCCCGCAGAGACTTTCCGGCCAGCCGCTGAGCCTGCTCGTTTTCGCGGGGTGGGTGCGAGGGTGGGGGGAGCGTCCACGCGGTCAGGGGTCCTTGGGCTTCTCCTCCCCGCCGAGACTCGCATCGGCCGCCGGCTTGACATCGATGGGGATGGCTTTTTGCGCGGACGCCGACGAGGCCAGGCGCGGGGCTTCGATGCACAGCTGTCCGTCCGGGGCCAACGAGCACGTGACGGCCTGCAGGTCCACATCGGGCGGCAGGAGGGTCTCTCGGCGGAGCTCCTGGCGCTCCACCCAGGAGCCGCCGCCGCCGCCGCTGCCCTCGCTCTGCCTGTGGCGCTGGGCGGTCACCGTCACTTTCCTTCCCTCCAGGTTCACCGTCATCTCCTCGGGCGCAAAGCCGGCCACGTCCACCGAGAAGCGGTACTGCCCTTCAGGCCGGCCGTCCTCCCCGGCCGGGCGGGCGCTCTCCTCCGACGCTTCCTCCCGGCCTCCGCGCTCCCAGGTGGCGAGCGGCGCCGCCTGGAAGAAGGCGCGGCTCATCTTCTCCATCTCCTGGAACTGCCGCTCCACGTCGCCCATCACGCGGTCCACGAAGCTGGGGCTGGACGGCCACAGCAGCCTGCACGCCGGCTGCGGCTCGCTGAGCCAGACGGGGCCCAGGCCGGCCAGCCGCCAGCGCCGCAGCGGGAGCATCCGAAGCAGGACGCGGGAGTAGCTCGCCATGGGGGCAGCGCCGCAGAAACCAGCAGCAGCGATCAACCTCTCCGGGGCGCGCTCGGGTTCTGGCTGGCTCGGCAGCCCCCGCCGCCTTTTATAGCCCCCCCAGGGCCCGCCTCCTCGGGCTGATAAGCAGCGCGGGGGACGGCCTCGGTTGGCTGTCAAAAGTGACGCAACGGCGTGCAAGATGTTTCTAAACAAGTCTGGAAAGGAGGCGGCGGTTCCAGCGGCGCCGCGGGGAAAGCGGCGCCTCGCGAAGGGGTTGGAAGTCCGGCAGTGCCAGCCCCGCTTGCTCCTCAAATCAGCCTCAAGGGCAAAGTAGGCAAAACGCGTTAGCGCTCTAGCAGCTTCTGGAAAAAGCCTTCTTTGCCCGAGTCACGGGACGGGCTGCTCGGCCAGCTTTCACACGCTTGCAGGCTACGCGCGCTCGCCAAGGATAGCGGTGTTAATGTTGCCAGGAGCTGGCCCGCTGCTTTTGGGGAGGGGGGTCCAGAAAAACACCGTCGGTGTGGCCTCTCTTTCAAAGCCTGGCCGTTCCCCTCTTCGCCCATTGCAGACGTCTGTACAACAACCCTGCGGAGGAGAGTCAGCACTGCTCTCATTGAGGGAATGCTAAGATGAAAAGGGGGCATGAAGACTTCCCACCCCCATAGAAGTGTGGTAGATGAGGGACGGGAGTTTAGCCCCTTTCTATGCACAGAGATTGGCAGCAGGAAGGGAGGCAAACCATTCAAACTGCGGTGAGCAAAGATCTGGAGTCTTAGTTTGGCCTTCTGGAGAGGCAGCAAATCCCCAATAATATCACAGGAGCAGGTGGATTTAAGGATTAGAAAGCCTCAGAGAGACCTTTTTCCCATCTTTAAAATCACTGGAAAAGGGGAAAAAAGAACAAAACCCCCAACCCAAATCATACTTATATTTGCTGCCATAATTTTAACAGTGTGTTTTTTGCCCATGATTCAGGGTTTTTGAGAGGAGAGGATTGCCCCACCCACATTTTCCGGTAGGTAAGGCACCCACGTGAAAATGGGCCATTAAAAAAAATCATTTATTTATCAGATTGGTAGGGCCACCCATCTCACAAGTGGTGACTCTGGGCAGCATACCACATACAACACTTAATTAGAAAAATAAATATATTTTTAAAAATCATTATTAAAAAACTATAAAAAGCACATGAACAACTCCCATTTCTTGGCTCTATTAACATCCTCTGACAATACTTTTACTTGGTGACCATGCGTATTTATCTGGATCCGGAAGCAAACTAGCATCCAATGCAGCTCGCGGAGCAGAGGTGTAACATGTGCCGTTCAAAGGGCACTCATAACTGCCTGTGCTACTGCATTTTGCACCAGCTGAAGCTTCCAGATACTCTTCAAGGGCTGGTCCATGTAGAATGCATTACAGAAGTCCAAACAGGAGGTAACTAGGGCATGAGTGACAATGAGCAGACCCCCCTGATCCACCTAATTTTGCCACCTAAATTTCGTGGCATGCTCTCAAATGGGGTGGCCCTTACAGAGATACCTTACGGAGATTAGGACACCTAATGCCCCCAGGCTGTGAGTTGCTGCTCCTTGCTGCTTAAGGGGAGAAGATCGGTTGCAACATGACTCCCTATCTGCACACCTTTCCTTTTTAAATTGCATCGGCAACGGTGCGTCCAAAAACTGAGCATGA
This sequence comes from Python bivittatus, assembly GCF_059951505.1. Classification (NCBI taxonomy): domain Eukaryota; kingdom Metazoa; phylum Chordata; class Lepidosauria; order Squamata; family Pythonidae; genus Python; species Python bivittatus. The sequence continues at coordinate 6,644,049 of NW_028277087.1, forward strand.
CCCAGTCGGGAGCCCAGACATGCTGCAGAGGAAGGTGCTGAAAATCATCCCTCTCTGGGCTTCCTTGTCCTCAGCAATATTCTCATTGATTGATTGAATGCCATCAAGTTGTTTTTGACTCCTAGCAACCACATAGATAGATTTTATCCAATCCTATCAATATTGTGACATTGAAACTAACTGCAGAAGAAGCTCCTGAGCACAGTGAGCTTTCCAGGTGCGAGAGCAATTTTTTTTTTAGCTAGTATGGTTAAAATAACTGTGGTAGGTTTGTGTGGGTCTTCCGGGCTGTGTGGCCGTGTTCTGGAAGTTTTGTTTCCTAACGTTTCGCCAGCACGCCAGCACCTGTGACCGGCATCTTCAGAGTGCAGGAGCAGAGACAGGAGCAGTTCTCTCTGTGCCCAGGATGAAGTGACCCTTTTTGTGGGTATTTATAGAGATCTGAGGGGGGGGGAAGGGGGGGATTGGGGATGTGGGGGGGGTTGGGTTACTGAGTGGCTGCTTGTTTTGATGTCAGAATCTGTGTGTATCTTCCTGGGGATTAGGAAGGGTTTTTTCTTCTATTGGATTGTTAAGGAGGGGCTGCTGGGGGTGATTAGCAAGTTCATTGTGTGAACTGTTCACATGTCCTGGTGGTTGAGCTGAGTTCCTTGACCTTTTGCAGGCTGTATTTTTCAGGATTGGTAGCCAGGTTTTGTTGATTTTTAGACTCTCCTCTTTTTTATTGAAACTGTGCTGGTGTTTGTGAATCTCAGTGGCTTCCCGGTATAGCCTGGTATAGTGGCTGTTGGTGTTGTCCAGTATCTCTGTGTTTTCAAATAGGATTTTGTGTCCAGTGTGCTTGAGAGCATGTTCAGCTACTGCAGATTTTTCTGGTTGCTGTAGTCTGCAGTGTCTTTCCTGTTCTTTTATCCTGGTATGGATGCTGCGTTTTGTGGTCCCGATGTATACTTGCCCGCAACTGCATGGTATGCGGTATACTCCTGCGGGGGTGAGGGGATCCCTTTTGTCTTTTGCTGATTTTAGCACTTCTTGTCCCCCCCCCAACATCCCCTATCCCCCCCTTCCCCCCCCCTCAGATCTCTATAAATACCCACAAAAAGGGTCACATCACCCTGGGCACAGAGAGAACTGCTCCTGTCTGTGCTCCTGCACTCTGAAGATGCCGGTCACAGGTGCTGGCGAAATGTTAGGAAACAAAACTTCCAGAACACGGCCACACAGCCCGGAAGACCCACACCAGCCATCGTATGCCGGCCGTGAAAGCCTTCGACAATACATTGTGGTAGGTTTATTGATTATATGTTTATAATTAAGCATAGAACAGTCATAGACTGATATTCAGATGCCGTGATGTGTCTGTCCCTACCAAGATCAGAACGATGCAAGTAATGCCATTCCCTGTGACCCTCTGAGGAGACAAAAGCTGGACTTGAAGAAGCTGGATTGGAACAGTACTGACACTTTTAATGACACTCTTCTGGTGTGTGGTAGACCCTGGTGACCTTGGCCTGGTAATTGGATCACGCACTATCAGGAGATCTTACAAATAATCGGGCGTGCACATATGCAGGACACAATGTGTTCACATCAGAAATTTGTGCTTGTATTTATTAACATTCCCATTCAAAATCAGAATTGGCAATAAAAAGAGGTGGGGGTAAAAGGAAGGTCCAGAATAGTACAAAGGAGAGCATTTTAGACATGAGTCAGTACAGTGAGGTTTTGCGTAACCTGGCCGACAATCCCAGTGTGCCATAACTAGGACAGGAACGAAGAAACTGGGCCATCTTGGTAGTAAGGAACTGAGGATTCTGCAAACATCCATTAAACGGAAATAGCAAATTTTAACTGTTTCTTCAGTGAAGTGCTTTAAAGACAGTCTATCGCTGATTTGGTCTTTGGACAAAACCACAAAGATAACCTTGGAGAAGGAATGAGACAATTAGCAAAACATGAATTAAGCCCTGGAAAGGAAGAAGGTGTTAGACTTAAAGTGACTTAAAGTGACTCTGCCTTGATGTCCTTTGGTTTAAGAGGAGGGGAAGGGAAAATGTTGCTGGGCTTTCAAGATTCTGTTACTATAGCCTGTCTCAGTAAAGTAGAGTTCTAGTATTTATTAGGACAAGTTTCTCAATCTTGGCAACTTTAAGATGCGTGGACTTCAACTCCCAGGATCCAGTGACGTTGGTGGAGAGCCTGCTAAATGGCTGTATTTCTAGGAAAATGAATGGTGTTCTCCTGCAGATTGTGCTTTTTATGGTTTTAATAGTTTTATTGTTTTTAATGTTTTAATGATTTTTGTGCTTAATCTGGGTTGGTTTTTGTATTTTGGGAGGGGGGGATTTTTTAACTCTGTAAGCCGCCTAGAGTCGCAGTAGTGAGATGGCTGGCTATATAAATTTAAATAAATAAATAAACAAATAAATAAATGTTTAATAGTAATATTTGCCTAATGGTGGTTTAATAAGCCCCAGATGGCTGGCTTTGCATAGCGAGGAAATGTGCGGAAAATGTGCAGGGGATTAAAAGGCCATTTTCTAATTTTTCTTGGTGGCTAATATCAAATACTCAAGGCTGGTTTTGAGTTATCTTGAAAAAACTAGGCAGAGCGAGAAAGTGCTGGAACCTTTTACGCGGAGTTGCATCATTCAGGAATCTGAATAGGCCTGTTTCTAGGTGGCAGAGGGAGGGATTTTGCATCAATTTTCCTCAACCTCCACCAGGTGGCAAAGTTGCTAAAAAAATGTAAATCATTTAAAATCCCTCCAGGTTACAGAACTGAACACAATTATGGACTGCTTGTGGGTGGGCATAGACCAGTGTTGTCCAAACCTGGCCACTTTAAGATGAGTGGACTTCATCCATGAGCTGGCTGGGGAATTCTGGGAGTTGAGGTCCACTCATCTTAAAGTGGCCAAGTTTGGACAACACTGGCATAGACGGTCCGGTTACAGTGTAAATAACACTGTGATTATTTACCACTAGCGAGACAACCTATTACATGTTGATTAAAATCCTAGGCTTCTATAACGGAGACATGCTGGCTTCTCCAAGCCCAAAAGTCCTGAGCGAGGAGTAAGCAGGGCAGTTGTGTTCCTCCAGATATTTTGAGATTCCCTTCATCCCTCACCTGGATGGCCAGTGGTCAAAGACTATGGAATGGTATTAATTGAATTAATTAATTACTGGTATTTTTATATTGTTCTTCAAAACAGCTCCAAGTGGCGTGCAACAGGAATAGTTAAAAACATCAAAGCTGTGACATTTAAAATATATTCCCATAAAACTAATCAGCAGAAGTAGATCATGAAAGAAAAACTAACATTCCCCAAATGTTCCTTTCCAGGTTTTCACAGCAGGAAGGAGGTGCCACCACTGAGATGGTCCTGTTTGCCTAATTGTTCTGAATGTACAAAACCCTTAAATTTTCAGCAGCTAAGTTTGTGAGTTACTGGTCAGTATGAAACTTATATTGGTCATTTAAGGTGGACAAATTTTATGCTTGCTGAAGCTGTAGAATATTTCACGGGAATTTTAAGATTCATGTACATATATAATGGAAGCTCAGAGAAGGAGGTAGTGGGCTATGTAAGAAAAATGTTACATATGCTGAGAAACGCTGTGTCTCAGTTGTGCTGAATAATTTTGGTTCCTATTAGTTACTGTACTTGGAAAAGGACTGCAGAGTTTGAGATGGCCAAATTATCTTTTCTTGTGCTGGTTAGCTATTGTATAAAGGAGTGAGTCAGCCGCATTATTAATCTTACAGTTTTAAGAGATGCTCAGCACTTGCGTTTCTACAGAGCAAAAATTCGAACTCATTTTTAAAACTGACCAGCAGACCTGTAGAAAGACCTAGTTAAATGCCTTAAATTGATATTCCCATTTTACAGATGAGGAGCACTGAGGCTGAGAAATAATTAGAACAAAGAAGAGAAATGCATATATCTATTTACTTGCTTTTTCAGGAAATGGATAGCCCTTGGTGAAGTACAACTCCTGGTTAATCATACAGAGATTTCCCAGTTTACATTCAGACAATCTCCAATATTCATCTTAGACCTAGGATCCAAACTTGTGGTATAAATCTACTTCTTAATTTACCCTTCAAGGAAATGTCATCCATGGATAACTGCTCCAGTACTGTATAGTCTATGTTGCCAAAGGAAATATGTTGGGCCGAATAAATAAGACAATTCTGGTTTTTCTCATTAACTAAACAAAACCCCTTTTCAACTTCTTTCCATCCTATTTATAAAAGACTTTCTTATCAAGTTCTTATCTCAAAAACAAATTAAATCGAACTCAAATTAAATCAGACTCAGCCATTGGGACTGGCCGATTCAGTAAGTAAAGCTGTTCACAAAGCTGATAAAGAACTTTAAAAAGAAGAAAAAACAAAAGTTGGCAACCCTTAATTGAGCAGCAAAAATATAAATACTGGACTGAGAACTCATCTTTCCAAACCCTTTTACCAGGACTGACCAACTTGTCCACATCACTTTATCCCACCTTTAATTATTCTACATCCCAAATTCTTTCCATAAGAATTCTGATAAATGAATAAAATTCTCTACTAGCCCTGCTACACTCCCCCCTCCCCAAGTTCATCTGAGAATTGATTGTCCACCAGGGCGTATAATTCCATATTTAAAATATTTATTAGCAATGCACATTTCTCCATGGTTTCCAGCAAATCTTTAAAAAAGTCTCTTCCATCCAGCCGCCTCCTTCATCCTTGAGCCCGACTGTTATCTGTGGGTATGGGTTCTTCAGCTGCTGGCTGAGCTTCGTTTCTCACTCTGTTGACCGCAATGGGCACCGTCCTCATGGCTGATTCCGCCACAGGAGCTTCAATGCGGAGCTGTCCGTCGCTGGAGATGGAGCAGCTGAGACGGTCTCGGTCCACGCTCTCTGGCACGTCCCACTCCCTCCGGAAGAGCTCATAGCGGAAAGGACCGTGGGGCATCTCTGTGGCCTTCCTGCCCGTCAGGACCACCTTCTCCCCAACCAGCTTCACCACCAGTTCCTGGGGGTCAAATCCAGCCATGTCTTGAGTCACTGCAAATGTGTCGTTGGTGTTTGCTGCCTCCAAGCTCTGGTCGGTCTCTTGGGGGGCTGTGCTACTGGCTGTGGGCCGCCAGTTGCTGGTAAGGAGCTCCCACATAGAATCCATTTCCCGCTCCAGCTCCTCGAAGAGCGAACTGGTCCTGGGCCATAAGCCTCGGCTTCGCAGGGGGCTCTGAGGTGCTGCAAGGTGAAGTCGGCACAGCATCGTGGTCTCGGTGTGCTCCTCTTCTCAATAAGCTGAGCCTGGTGTCTCTCTGTATGCTGAGAGCTGCTGTATGCTCTGCCTCTAGGACTCTGCTTCCTTTTATTCAAGTCCCCACCTCGCTGCAATATTTTTGCCCCGATGCTTCCTGTGGTAAAGAATTTAACTCAGCACTTAGGCACTTCATTACAATGACTCAGCCCCCCAAACCGGGACCGTGAGACAACCCCCCACAATTTCAGTTCTGGCCTCATTTCTTTGGCCTGTGCTTGGCTTATAATTAGGAGGGGCTTTCACTCTCACTCTTTCCAAAATAGAAGCTGAACTCATTCAAGCCAGACGGGGAACAGCTGCTGCCGGTAAACCACCAGGCAATGTTGCTGAAGGCCTTTCAAGACTAATCTGGCTTTTCCCACACTTAATAATTTTCCTTAGGTATAAAGTGGATTGGTGTTTCAGTCTTACAACCCAAAAGATTGGCTTTAGAGAGTAACCCTTCCCCAAATCCAGGGCTTTCCAGATGCACTGTAATTGGAAACCCTAGGACAGTGTTTCTCAACCTTGGCAGCTTGAAGATGTAAGGACTGTAACAACCACTATGTAGGACAGACAGGCAGAAGGCTAGCAGAGCGCATCCATGAACACCAACTAGCAGTCAGAAGACATGATGAAAACTCCTTAATCGCACAACACATGGACAGACTTAACCATAGTTTCAACTGGGAAACTGTTAGCATCTTAGACCAAGCTAAATCCAAAAATACGAGGGAATTCCTGGAAGCTTGGTATTCAGACAAGGCAGCCATCAACAGGCACATAGAGATAAACAACATCTACACACTATTCAAAAGAGACAATAGAATGAAAACAGAAGACCAGAACATCTCACCAGCAACCATCACCCAGATAAGCAGAGATTAACACCAAGATTACCACCAGACATACAGTCAAGCAGTAAACAATACCCTAATCAAGGAACTACTGGAGGAAAAAAATAAAACCAAACCAAACCCACCCCCCACCAACACTGGCAGGGCATGCCACTGTGTATAAACAGAGAGCAAACCCCATCCCATTCCAGCACTGAAGATGCTACCTAGCCAGGTAACGAAACATTTGCAAGAAAACAGCCAAGCTCAGAGAACCCCAAGGACTCCACAGTTCAACCCTGAGCTACACACATTTGCTTCTGTTGGTACAGTACTTAGCACTTGAAGGATTTCCTCTCCCCAGTCACATCTATCCGTCCCATCAGGTCTGACAGAAAGGGCACATTGCAGGCCCTATCCGTGAAGGAAGGTCCTCTGGCAGGATCCAGGAGGAGAGCCTCTTCTGCTGCGGTACACCCCCCCTCCCCGCTTTGGAACATCATCCCCCCTGAGGTCAGATTGGCTCTGACCTTATTGGCCTTCCGGAAGAGCCTGAAGACCTGGTCTTTTCCTGTGCTGGTTGGCTACTGCATAAAGGAGTATTATGCAGTAATTCATAATACAGCCGTATTATTAATCTTAGAGTTTTAAGAGATGCTCAGCACTTGTATTCTGGCATTACTTGGGAGCTGGGGTTTCAGTCTGTGAAGATTCTCGCTAGAGGTTGTAGCTAATAAACATTGCTGGACTGAATTTACATGGTCTCTTGGAGTTCCTTGGGCTAGGCCTGACATCAATCTTCCCAGACTGAAACCCCAGCTCCCAAGTCAGCCAGCCACAACAGTGTGAATTCCTCAGGGAGGTGCCAGTCTCATCCTCTTATCTCTCCCTCGCGCCACAGGAGATGAAAGGAAACGTTTTTCTCCCTGAGCCTGGCCTTCATAATTCCATTCCATCACAGGTAAACAGTATCAGACCTGGTAGATATTTGGATGGGAGACCACTAGACTAGGAAATTGAGACAACATCCGAAAAGAAGACAATGAAATCTGCTTCTGTGCTGTTGACAAGAAAATTACAGGAACGTGTTAACTAGCCACATGGAACTGAACTTGATCCAGGGATGGACTTTTCCTTTCACTGGAGAAGAGCGAATGTTCAGTGGCGACTTCCCCCCACCCCTGTCCCCAGTTCAGGCAAGAATGGGCCTCCACTCTTATGGCCTTCTGGAGAAGAGTTAAGACTTGGCTCTTCTAGAAGGCCTTTGGAGATTAACAGGTGTAGTAAGATGTGCATCATGGCTGATATTATTATCATTATTTTACGGTGATTGTATGTCATTGTTGTCAGAAAACGACAGACACGGGTTCGGTTATCCAGTAGACAGAAGTTTTTATTGGGCACGTTTGCAAAGGTGGGTCCCTCCCGCAGCAATGGAGGAACCCCGAAGCAAGGTCTGACAGGTTTTTATACCCCCTATCTGTCCTCCCCCTCCTACGAGGGCTTGGCTCACAATCTCACCTTTTTTACCGCCCCGGAGCGCCGCTAATTAACCGCAAAACCGCAGACATTCCACTTTCCGAATCCAATCAGCGCAATACACATTCCAATCCCCACTTGACCCGACAGCCGCCCCCTGCCGTTTCTCTTCACTCTGGTGCGAACGTGCCTCTTGCCTGCAGTCTTTCCTCCCTCCTGCCGTCCCTCTCCACTCTGGTGCGAGTGTGCCTTCTGCCCATCCTCCCTCCTGCCGTCCCCCCAAGGCTGCCCCATGGTGCACAGCGCTCTCCCCTAGCAAACATGGTTCGTTTGAGGCCCTCACTTCTCCCTGCCTTCTCACATTGTGTAATAGTTATGATCTTATTTAAACATAGATCATAACTATTAGGTGTTTCTTAACCTTGGCAAGTTGAAGACGTGTGGAGTTCAACTACCAGAACTGATGAAAGTTGCTAGAGAATTCTGGGAGTTCATGCTGGCTGGGGAATTCTGGGAGTTGGAGTCTACACATCTTCAAGTTGCCAAGGTTGAGAAACACTAGTCTAGAACCTCAGGAGGGAGGCGGTTTATAAGTCTTATCAATAAGTGTGATTCCCTCCTCCCATGTATTTAATGTTTCTTCCTCCCCTTGTCACCTAAAAAAATATTGGAGGATTCCAGATGTCAGCCGAAGATCTTGCGGAAGGGTCAAGCTGTATACACCTGTCTTAAAGAAAGATGGCTTAGCAGAATTACAAGTCCATCCCTCTTCTCATCAGCAACCTATCAGAGGATATGCAATTTGGCCCCAGATACCAACTGACATCATGGGAGAGACTTAGTGTGAAGCATGAATACAACTCATAGCGTAGGATTACACATGCCCCAGTGTCTCTGCATGCTTCTGGAACATTTTTAAACAGCTGTAGTCATCTTGCAGGATGTAGGACAGGGCTGCCAGTCCCCCAGCACTCTTGAAATAGAGGCTGACGCAGCACCCACGGAAGAGTCCCACCCCCACCCAAAGGAACAAATGTCACCAAGGCATTTCCACAACAGCTGTCACCGCCTCTCCTTCTGTGTGCTACGGAAGCACCGCGAAGGAGCTAGCAAGAGCCCTTACAGGCTGGGAAGTGGCACTTTTAAGGGTGCCCCTTCCTGGTAGGATCCGGGGAGAATCAAAACCAGTTGCAGCAAAGTGGCTGTTGAGGGCATGATCAAGGAACCAAGAATCACACTGGCTATTATATGGAGTTTTAATGCAAGAACGAAGGTTAAGGTTCCAGCGGCATCCATGGGGTGTGTGTGAAACAAGCACCACAAATCTCTCTGGGTTAGTCAGAAGTAAAGCTTTATTGGAAGCTTTTGCAAAGGCTGGTGGGCTTCCTTGCAAACAAGAAGCCACACCCACATACACACTCCGGCCTAATTATATACCTTCCCGATCGCAAGTCCCTCCCCTTTTCCCCATTGGCTAAGGTACTCAGGGGGTACAGTCTTTCCGGCCGCTCTATGATTTCTTCCTGGCCCCTCCCACCTCATCCATTGCAAGTCTATGGTAATTTGCTCAAGGTTTCAGCTAATTGCATTATACTGATAAAGACTGCCCCAGGTTAAATTAGTTTTTATTTACATTGTCCCACACAAGGAGACAACTTCCTCTCCATCTGCCACTATTTGATAACCATAACACTTAACACTACTTCCTTCTCTCTCACACAGCTGCACTCTTAGCATGCTCAAGCTACTATTTCTTTGTCAATAACAACATTTTATCCATCTCTCACAGGTGTGTCAAAATAGGCAAGAGGGCCACTATGACATTGTGATGGATGTCCTACCACTTTGTACAAGTGTATGATGTTCATGATTGCACAAAAAGGGTGGGGCTTGGCTTCTGCGGCCATACAGCCACCTTGCTGCTTCTGACTCTCCCCGGATCCTGTTTTAAGTTACAGAATCTTGGAAACTGCAAAAAGAATTTCCAGCCATTGTTTATTGGCATCGAGTCTCTTTGTACGTTTTGAATCTCTTCTTCCTGAATTTTTTTGCAATCGGGTTTGACCTGCCATTATAAGCAGCAGCCACTAACAAACTCTGCCATCTGTTGATTCTTCGCGTCTACAGTTCTCACAGTCTCTCACAGTAACAGAAAACCTTTTAAACCAAGTTTTAAATGAAACCCATACATTATAATTCCATAGTGTATCCACAAACTAGAGCAGAAGTACTCAAGTTCTTTTGCATTTTTAATGTTGGGGTCAAGGGTTACAATGTGTAGGATGCCTCTAGGGTGCAGTATTTCTACGTTTTGGAACAGCATTAAACATTATTCTTACTGTGGCAGTAAATACATCATGGTGTATATGGTATTAATGCTTTGGTGTAATTTTAATTGTTTTGTACTTGTTAATTTTGATTGTAGTTGGACCGTGCCCAAGTGGAAGTCTGTGCTATAAATAACATTTTTGTTCATCTGTATTGAAGCTTAACCTATTTTATCTCCTGCCAGAAATTGGTGGGAAATCACACTGCCTTTATTCAGAAGTTTCCTTTTACGTTTGCACCACAAAAAATCAGTAACTAGGATTCACAATAAAGGGGCTGGGATGTGAATTATGCTGTCCCTACCCCAACCTTTGGACTACAGCAGTGCTTCCCAACCTCAGCAACTTTCAGACACATGGACTTCAACTCCCAGAACTTCCCAGACAACTTTCTAGGGGAAAGAAGACTTTTTCTTCAAAACACGGTGAGTTTGCTCTTCTGATACTTCATTCTGAGGTAGCTATATTGGAGGATTGTGGCAGATTGGCTTAATAAGATGTGTAAACTAGTTTCCCCAAAAAGTGGTTTATTGGTGATTTTTTGGCTTAGCATGTTGTACAAACCAGATAAAGATAAAATCTCTCCTGAGATGCACTCAGCTTCTGATGACTACATGGACATGTCCATGTTGTTTTCTTAACTGTATAGAAATGGATTGCCATTTCTGGAGGATGGCTTTGCTGGTCTTCCTGTTGCGTGGGCTAGAAATCGAAAGTGGCAGAAATGCTTGTCAGGTTCCCGAACATCCATATTCCTAAACTGATAAATGCTGCAAGGGAACAGCAATACCAGTAGCAAGTTAGTAACACCCAAAAGTATCTCATAGAATACTCAGAGTTATTTATTTGCTCCATGTCCTGTTTTACAATTACATTTAGGACTTCAAAGCATGCTTCCTCCTCTTCCCCCACCCCCCAACTCCTCTAGTTTGGACTGAGTGTGTGTGACTGGGCCAAAATCCTCCAGGGAGCTTGCATGGTTGAAGGTGGACTAAAACCTGGGTCTCTCTGTTCCTAGTCCAGCACCTTAGCCACTAAACTTAGGCAAAATGGCATTCCCTCCTTCTCAAAATATTGAAAATAGAAAACCTGGCATATATTCTGCCTCTTGTTGGCAGCAGCTGTAGAAAACCTTTAATGCAGTCATTTGGGACAGGATCAGCAATATACCACACACTTTATATCGGTGTTTTTCAAACTTGGCAACTTTAAGATGCTGGCTGGAGAAATTCTGGGAGTTGAAGTCCACACATCTTAAAGCTGCCAAGTTTGAAAAGCACTAATTTATATAAACTAGTTGCACAGACACACATAGGTCTGATCTTTTGAAAAACCACTGAATATGAAGCTCAAGCTCAGATACTTTGGTCACCTAATGCGAAGAGAGGAGTCTTTGGAAAAGACCCTGATGCTGGGAAAGATTGAAGGCAAAAGGAGAAGAGGACAGCAGAGGATGAGATGGTTAGATAGCATCACTGAAGCAATGAGCATGAAACTGAGCAAACTCAGGGAGGCAGTGAAGGACAGGAAGGCCTGGTGCAATATGGTTCATGGGGTCACGAAGAGTCGGACACAACTTAATGACTGAACAACAACAAATAGGTCTGGTCTTCTAGAAGACCAATATACAGTGTATAAGGAGCCCATGTAATGCCTGAATTACACTTTGTGAAGAATAGGTCAAGGATTATACATGCTTATGCCTCTGCAGAAACCAGATGTCCAGTTTCTCCTGTAGCCCAACCCAATATGGCTAATGAGGACAGGGCTCAGTGACCATGGCAGCTTCAACCAGCCAAAGGAAGCTTGGCAGATGCCAGCTCCTGACTACATCATCAAGATTGTGACTGAAGTGTCATAGATGACTCATATGCCAAAATCTGTACCAGGAAAAGAACAGATAATACTGCCTTAAAACTGGAACAGCCAAGGAACAATTTAGGCTCCTTCCAGAGCTAAAAACTCCATCATGACAGTATAGTCTCTAAAAATGATTTGCATTCTCTTTTGCTGCTGTTGGTGGAACATGAGAAGGTGGCCCTAAGAAGCAGAAGCATGCTAATCTGAATTTCTGGCCCTCAGTTTCATGAAATTACCTTCGGGAAGGATCAGGCAAGCTGTTGAATATACAAATATGAAAAAAGAAGCTTTATTGCAAAATTCCAAAACAAACAAATCAGTATGAAATAGCTTGTCCATGCAACAGCAGCACAGAAAAAGAAGAACAGTGTCAGCACAAAAGTTGTAATTTTTCAGCCAGGAAAGAAGTCATCGAAAATCGTAGTTACTCTAGAAAGAGGACAAAGTTAGTAGGCAGATTCATTTATTATACAACATTTCAAGGTCTTTTTAAAGGGAAATATAGAAGGCAATAGGACTCTGTGTCATTTGGGGAATTGCAAATCTGTAACATCCATGTACATGGCATGCAGAAGCTTTTGGTTCTAGGTGGAAATATCTCAGGTTGCTGGGAAGGACTTTATAGTATCTGAGCATGTGCAGAATTGTCCTATTATGCAAAGCTGAGAACACCTGCAGCATCAGGAATGTATTTCCCAAAACATGGATGTGGGACAGATACAGGAAGAAAAAAAAGTTTTTAATTTAGAAGTAGACCATGGGGAGGTTCCCAAACAAACTACTTCTCCTAAAGGGCACAACTGGAATTTTTAAAATGCCACGAGAGTCAAAGGTTGGCCCAAGGGTGGATAGATATATTGAGTCTGGGTTCTCTCAACATCTTATTTTTTGTGCATTGTCAACTTTGGTTCAAATTTTAGGATTTCACCCCCCCGCCCAAACTTGGCACTTAAAACTTGTAACACCCATTTCTCCAAATGTGCACTTTGCAATTTTGCTTACTCTGTGCAGTTTTCACTAACAGGTTTTCTAATAGGACCGCCTTGCCCCCATGATTTCAACCCGTCCCACCTGATCTCACAGAGGGGGCATGCTCCGGACCCCCTCGGTAAAAGAACTCCGATTAGCGGGGTCCAGAAGGCGGGCCTTCTCTGCTGTAGCCCCCGCCCTTTGGGACATCTTGCCCCCGGAAGTAAGACAGGCCCCCTCACTCCCGGCCTTTCGGAGGGATTTGAAGACCTGGCTCTGCCATCTGGCCTGGGGCGGGGAGGGAGGATGTCAGAAATGGGATTGGCTAGCCCCTTAGCGGCCTGGTGTGGCCTCTATTGGCCTCTTGGAACTTTTAATCTCTTTTTATCTCTGTAAGTGTGGGTTTTTAAATAACTTTTAATCATGTATTTATGATTTTAATTTGATGTAAGCCGCCCAGAGTCCCCCATTGTGGGGAGATGGGCGGGGACAAGCTTACTAAATAAATAAATAAATAAATAAAGTATAATGCCTTCCTGCACATTTATTTATAGGGCTTATACGGCTGCCTCTCTCATACAATGGCTCTAGGCGGCTCGCAACAATCCATAAAGCGTAATTAAAAACATGCCCTTCATCCCAATTGCCAGACCAAACTTCCTTACAGCTCAACACACACACACCCTCAAATCCTAGCCCAATGCTTGGGGGAAAAGCCAGGTCTTCATAGCCTTCTGGAAGGCTAAAAGGGTAGGGATCCCTCTGATCAACGGTGGGAGGCTGTTTCAAAGGACTGAGGTGACCACCGAGAAGGCATGGCTCCGAGGTCCCATAGAACAGAACAGAGCAGCAACATTTAAGGGAAGGGACCTGGAGTGCATCCACCCTTTTTAACTGGTAGGATGGGCAGATGCCATGTAGGACTTTAAAGGTGATAACCAGCACCTTGAATTGTACCCAAAAAGCAACTGGAAGCCAGTGCAGCTCACACCATTTGGGTGTTACGCAGGTGAACCACAGGACACCCAAAACTGCGTGTGCCGCTGCATTCTGAACCAATTGCAGCTTCTGGATGGTCTTCAAGGGCAGCCCCATGTAGAATGGATTGCAGTAATCCAAATGGGAGGTGACTAAAGCATGGGTGACTGTGAAAATATCTCTGCTCAAGAAAGAGAAGGATTAGATATTTGTTAGATCTGTAACTCACTTTTCCTCCAGGAGGTCAAGGTTTCATAATACTGTTCTCTCTTCCAGTTTTTCTACTCCCAAATGACCCTCTGAGCTGAGAGATGGTGACTGGCTCAAAGTCACCCCATGAGGTCATGAAGGTGGCCTTTCATTATAGCAAACAAAGAGAAAAATCCTTACCAGGACAACTTGCTTCTGTCCAATGGTCTCGGGAGTCACTGCTCTCAACTACGTCACTCCCCTGGATGGATCTTGTCATGGTTTCTGTACTCTCTAAATTCCTTCTGGAGCAACTGCCATTGCTTGCCAGAAGACAGCGCTCTGGATGCTCGCTTCCATCCCCAGATGTTCGCAATGCCGCTCTCCCCTCTTTAGTGTCTCCAGTTTGGGGTGTTTCTGCTGCACCACCCTCTCCGTTTTGACTCTGCTGTAAGAGTTGAACCACATATGGGTCAGAAGACAGTCCCAAGTTCTTCTGTGCTTGGAGGGGATGATCAGGCTGAGGGATGGCTGGGTTCTCCTATATTGCAAAGTTTACCTATGGTTCATTTAATACATCATAGCCAGCTGGGTTCACATGACACAGGAAGCCAAAATCAAACAATCTAAATGATGGCTTAGTGCCTGGTGGAGCGGGCTCTCCTCTGTAGGAGGTACTTTGGCAGAAGCCAGGAATATCTTGGTTGCTGGGTTGCTGAACAGAGGTTACTCCTTCCAGTTCTCTGTCTGGAATCACGCATGCTAAACTAGGCTAAAATGAGATTGTGTGGTTTGTGGTTCAATGTGTTATGAGGACCAAGTCATTGTCTTAGCATTGGTATGAAGTAGGCCATCCCCTTAAGTCATGATTCTTCTTTGGGCATAGCATGAATGTATGAATTGTGTTGTGTTATCCTGCATTAAAGTTTACCATGTTGTGTGAATCCAACCTATGGAGATTAAGTGTATGTGTGTGCATGTGTGAGAAAGACAGCACGCAAATCGAAAGTCAGAATCTCAAGAGGGATCTCCAAATCACAAGATTAGGGATTCTTAGAAGAGATTACAAAGTTTACCAAAATCTCATAATTTTTTGATACCTGCACCTAAAACCACACAAGGTACCCCAAAATGGAAAAGACTGGCAACCCCTGACTCAGTGTGTGTTGTGTGTATCCCACCATTGTGATTGGGAAGTCACGATTCAAAATTTCACATGCTGTGAGAACCCAACCAATTAACACTTGTTCAATAAACAGAGGTTGTGCAGAGTATGAGCCCAGTCACATCTTGCTAAGCCAAGGCAATATACTAAAAAAAAAAAAAAAAAAAAATTACCGGTGAAATTGGGTCTTCCTTCAGCATCAGCAAACCATCTTTCTCCTCGTATTCCAGATCAGTCTCTGTGTTATTCTGTGATTTGTACTCCTCGCTGTCAGTTTCTGACTTGGTGGGCTGGTGGAAAAGAAATAGGTTTATAAGACCAGCATGGAATGATTTCCCTTTCCGACAAAAAGTTCAGATCACTCAATTGAAAAAGTAAGCAGAGTATAGTAACTAAGTAGGAACATGTGGAGTCCTTGGTGCGCTCTGAGCTTGGTTGTTCGCTTGCCGATGTTTTGTTACCCAACTAGGTAACATCAACCCTGGGCTACAGATATTCTCTTCTATTAGTAGGAACATCTTATATCTGCCACCAATTCATAAACAGACCAAGTTATGGCGATGCAAAAAATATGAATCCACCTAATTCATAAGCATTATACTATTATAAGCAACACGCACACACATAAGTGATATATAATATACATGTATGTATATATATTTATGTATTTCTCTCCAAGAAGAAAATAAGAGGTCTTGGGCTGGATTCAAACATTCTGCTATGCCAGAGTTTGCTAAAGAAATCACAGCTGACTGGTCTGTACACAGTGCTAAGCCAAAACATCAAAACCATGTTAAAGCTCAGGGCAATTTATAAACCAGACATGAATTAGATACTTGAACATGGGACTGTTCCAGAAAATTGGGACTTGCTGTGTCTGCACATTATATCAGTCCATGGGTTGCTTGCAACAGTGGCCATGGGATTGGAAAAGGTCAGTTTATGTTCCAATTCCAAAGAAGGGCAATGCCAAAGAATGCTCAAACTATCACACAATTGTGCTCATTTCACATGCTAGCAAGGTTAAGCTCAAAATCCTACAAACTAGGCTTCAGCAGTATGTGAACCGAGAACTACTGGATGTACAAGCTGGGTTTCGAAGAGGCAGAGGAACTAGAGGTCAAATTGCCAACATTTGCTGGATCATGGAGAAAGCACGAGAATTCCAGAAAAACATCTACTTCTGCTTCATTGCCTATGCAAAAGCCTTTGATTGTGTGGATCCCAACAAACTGTGGCAAATTCTTAAAGAGATGGGGGTACCAGACCACCTTACCTGTCTCCTGAGAAATCTGTATGCAGGCCAAGAAGCAACAGTTAGAACCGGTCATGGAACAACCGATTGGTTCAAAATAGGGAAAGGAGTACGAGAAGGCTGTATACTGTCACCCTGCTTATTTAACCTATATGCAGAGTACATCATGAGAAATGCCAGGCTGGAAGAATCACAAGCTGGAATTAAGATTGCAGGGAGAATCATCAACAACCTCAGGTATGCAGACAATACCACCCTAATGGCAGAAAGTGAAGAACTAAAGAGCCTCTTGATGAGGGTGAAAGAGGAGAGTGCAAAAGCTGGCTTGAAACTCAACATTAAAAAAAACTAAGATCATGGCATCTGGACCCATCAATTCCTGGCAAATAGAAGGGGTAGAAATGGAAGCAGTAACAGACTTCATTTATTTGGGCTCCAAGATCACCGCAGATGGAGATTGCAGCCATGAAATTAAAAAACGCTTGCTCCTTGGGAGGAAAGCTATGGCAAACCTAGACAGCATATTAAAAAGCAGAGACATCACCTTGCCGACAAAAGATCCGCGTAATCAAAGCTATGGTTTTTCCAGTAGTAATGTATGGCTGTGAGAGCTGGACCATAAAGAAGGCTGAGTGCCGAAGAATTGATGCCTTTGAACTGTGGTGCTGGAGATGACTCTTAAGAGTCCCCTGGACTGCTAAGAGGTCAAACCAGTCCATCTTAAAGGAAATCAACCCTGACTGCTCATTGGAAGGACTGATAATGAAGCTCAAGCTCAGATACTTTGGTCACCTAATGCGAAGAGAGGAGTCTTTGGAAAAGACCCTGATGCTGGGAAAGATTGAAGGCAAAAGGAGAAGAGAACGGCAGAGGATGAGATGGTTAGATAGCATCACTGAAGCAATGAGCATGAAACTGAGCAAACTCAGAGAGGCAGTGAAGGACAGGAAAGCCTGGTGCAATATGGTTCATGGGATCACGAAGAGTCGGACATGATTTAAAGACTGAAGAACAACAATGGGTTGCTTAATTATAGTTTACTGAATTGACCCAATTGATTGAGTGCACAGCACCAGCAGAATAAACTGGCTGGGCCCATGGAACATAATCCATGATTTATGGCTGAGCGTGCTATGCAAAATCAGCAAAGTGCAATTTCTAAATGCCTCAATAAGCTTTAATTTAGGACTACATCCATCCATCACCATCTTGCTAGTGTTGTTCACTGCTCAGGTATTTCCCTGTGTAACTGTAAGGAGTTAAGGGGAGATATTCTAACAACCAGACAGCTGTTATGCAGAACATGCAATACATTTGTTCTCCAAAATGGCACAATTAGAAAGAACATGTAGAAAGTGCAGATTTCTAATTTTGTATTTTTAGATTCTGGTTTCCCCAACAATTACATTTATGAAATAAGCATTTTTATTTCAATCTAATTCTGAAGTGTAAGAGACGCTGACGTAGACTCCATGTCTGGAGGGTTCCAAATTCTGCTGGGGAATCACAGCAGAAAAGGACTGATGCCTTCAACACTATTTGCCACCTTCCTGGAGACTCCCAGACAGACACTGGAAGCAAAGGATGCTGGGCAGCAAGGACTGGAGCCAGGACGACTTTTGGGGTCACAGTACCTCATAGGTGAGATCCTCTGGTTCATCATCATCTGGAAGTTCTTTCAGGAATGTTTCTATCCAGCACTGGTACTCCTCCAGAGCAAGATCTTCCTGCTTCCTTTTGTTCCCTTTCATAGAAGGCCTGACAGGCGATTTCAGTGTCTCTGCAAGGAGAAGGAAAAGGTGGTTTCTGCAGCCCAGCACCCACTGACATCCTAAAGGAAGGCCAAGAGAACAACCTATTGGACAAAATCAGAGCATGTCACACTGGGTCAAAAACAGCTGCACAGAGACTCCATTTGCTACTCCACCACCCAGAAGAGCCTGGCCCAGCAGGGGACACAAACTGGCAGTCTTTGCATTTATGTTTTGTGGTGGAAAAACTCACCTTTAAAGAAAGCCAAAAGACTGCAGAGTTCCAAATTTCAGTATCTTTATTAAGCTAGGAAGGAAATACAGCAATCACCAGGCTCCCAACCCACAAAGCCAGGAGTCCTGATTTCAAGACACCACAGTTCCATCACATGACATCCTATTCTAAGGCTGTGGAGTCCTTGGGGTTCTCTGAGCCCTAACACTGAAGATGTTACCTAGCCAGATAACAAAACATTTGCAAGAAAACAAAGCTCAGAGAACCCCAAGGACTCCACACTTCAACCCCGAGCTACATCCGTTCTCTTCTATTGATATTCTAAGACTAACCAAGAAATGGTTGACAAATCATCAAGTTAAAGAAGTAGAGAATATCATCTCTGAAGGCTTGTTTGAAGAAGAGAAATTGCAACACATTGGCAATAGCTTATCAAAGGCACAGATACAAAGAAAATCACACTTCCATGTTCTTGTAACAGTGTGACTCTTCTTATACTAGCAAAAACCTGAATTTATTATCTATACCCTTCAGTACAGCACAGCTGGATGATATCTGACATACTTTTCAAAGCTTCCTTTAGACATGTTGAGGATGTTCCATAGTAAAGAATGCAGGTCTTGAGAGTGTCATGAAGATTTGCTACTTGCACAGCAATTTGGCCTTGCTTACATGAGAGAGAGAGAGTTGGGTGTAGTGGTTAAGGCACCAGGCTAGAAACTGGGAGACTGTGAATTCTAGTTCTGCTTTAGGCACAAAGTCAGCTGGGTGGCCTTGAGCCAGTCACTCTCTCTCAGCCCTGGGAAGCAGGCAAGGGCAAATCACTTCTGAAATCTTGCCAAGAAAACTGCAGGGTCTAGTCCAGGCAGTTGCCAGGAGTCAACGCTGATTTGCAGGCACAAAAATAAAACAAAAACAGGGGAGGAAAGCAAGCAGTTTATGTAGGATTGCTAACTATCATGGCCTACTAATGTGGTTTGCAAAATTATTGGTTATACCTCCTAAGACTTCTGCAGTCTGGAGAGACAGGAAGGAAGAAAATTCTCATCCCATTCCCCAAATAGAATAGATTTCCTCATGCAAGACTGTGCCCATTTGAGTGGGTGCAGCTCTACCTGTTATTCTTTCATTTATACATCGACTCATATGCCTCCTCCTTCTAAAGTACAGGTCATCCTTGTTTAGCAACCATAATTGGGACTGGCAACTAGGTCATTAAGCAAAGCAGTCGCTAAGTAAAACCACAACTGTGCTTGTGATCTTACTTCAGCTTCCCTTTGCTTTACAGACTTGCAAAGGTTGTAAATGCAGGCATTGGTCATAAAGTTACTTTTTCATCACCATCATAACTGCAAACAGTTGTTAAATGAGGCAGTCACTAAACAAGGACTCCCTGTAGCTCATAATAAAGATTCAGACACTTGCTCTTCAGGTGCTGTTAACTTCAGATGGTCAGCCTCCAGAGATTACCCTGGGAATTTTTTTTTCCTGTGGGTAACATGGCTTAAATGAAATTATACAATTGGTGCAAACAAATGTTTATTAAGAGAAGTTGGATACAAGTAATAAAAAAAAGGGAAATGCTACTGCTTTCACACCATATTTGTTTTAGCTGCATCCGCATAAAAGGGCCTGGCTTGCAATCTTAGTGTTATCTGATACAAAGAGTTGATAAACAGCAGAAATTTGGCCCTTCTTCCTATCATATTGCTCTAGCAGCCCCAGGTTTTCTGGAAAAGGTGGCTCAGGAAAGGCCAGGCCCCTCTTTCATTTCTCAGCCCACTGACTCATTCAATTGTATAGTTTAATTATGGTTAATTAAATACAGGTAGTCCTTGTTTAGCAACTGTTCGCAGTTACAACAGTGATGAAAAAGTAACTTTGCAACCAATCCTTGCACTTACAACTTTTGCAGGTCTGTACAGCAGAGGAAAGCTCAGGTAAGATCATAAGCCCAGCATTTCACTTAGCAATAGCTTTGCTTAATGACCAAGTTACTGGTCCCAGTTGTGGTCACTAAACAAGGACTACCTGTAAAACACAGCAAGGTAAAAACACAGAAGCAATGTCCAAATAGAAAAAAAGAACAGTGTAACAGTTGTATAAAAAGCTAAAACTAAAAAAAGGAAAAATATAATAAGCAATAACACAAGATAAGATAGAATAAAGATCAAGTCAACTAAAAGAGAAAAGACAGATTTCATAATGTGACCCTTCCAAGTTTAGGACATCTGCTTTCTGATGGAAATCATCACAGGTAGCGCCTTAGCAACTCTTTAGAGGAAAGTAGGAAACCCGCAAGAAAGAAATGAACCACCTCTTCCTCCTAACAGACCAGCCCACCGGTCCTTCCTTGTCTTACCTTCAAGGACAACACTCTGGCACATGGTATTTAAAAAGCCGAGGGCCACCTGAAGTCGGGGTGGGATGAAGGCAAAGAGGATGCGAGCCACTACGCCCAGGCGCTTCTTGGCAGGCCGAATTGTTCTGCCCGGAGAATGGAGGTGTCGCTTGTGGCTGTCAATAGCTTCCACGGAAAACAGGCACTTAAGCCAGGAGCATACCTTGTGTAGCCACTGCAGCTGAACAACAAGGAAGCAGAAGAGAGTGAAAGTACACCAGTCTTCCTAAGGGACCTCAAGAAGAGGAGCAAAATGCCCAAATCTTAACTTGGGCACAATTCTGGAGAAATAGGTCAAGGAAGTATTTTTGGACCCAGCATCTTCCTTAGCCAACCAGATATATTTGCACATTCCCCAAATCACACAGCCCTTCCGCAGTCCTTATCCTGAGCATTAAGCAATCACGTCTAAAGAATCAAGACACCATTTTGCTAATCTTAATAATCCCCCATGAAGGAGTCCTGCTAGATCAGACAAAACATCCATTTAGGAGGACATCCTATTGCCTATAAGTACCTCTGGGAAGTACCTATGGGCAACAGGATGCCCTCCTAAATGGATGAACCAGCGTGCAACAGCAGCAGCCTTTCTGTGAGGCTCCGTTAACTTGGCATTCAGGGATCAATGGCTGTGTTCAAACCCTGCTTATTCAGGCTTTATTAACTACACCACGTCGCCTGGTTTCATGGCATGCTAGACACGTTTTACAAATCATTGTAGCCGTGTTCACAAATCATCACCCAGCAAAACAATATTATCATTTAGCAAAATGTGCAAAGCTAAACAATTCATCTTTTTGTCTAATGTGTTTAAAAAGCAAGGCATTTCTTCTATCAGCTGTCAGCTCCCACAGGTGGAATGGACAGATCTGAATTAAAACATCTTGGGAACCTCCATTTGAGAACATGCAGAGAAGGAGTTACCATTTCTCTCAGAATTTGGTTCCATTATCAAACTTTATTACTATTACAATTTTCCCCCCAGAATTCAGCTAGACCTTTCTGTAACTGACAACTCAAGACTTTCTTTAACCTAAATCTATTATTCTGTGTCCTGCATTTGGGACAATAGAAAACAAGTCTTGGTCTTCTTCTCTGTAACATCCATTCAAAAAGTATCCCATTTCTCCTTTCCCCAATAATCCCCCCCTCCCCCATTTGCAAACGGGAAGAGCAGTTACAACCCAACATAAGGACTGGTGCACATGTTTAAGTTCAAGGGAGCCATGGTGATCAAAGCACTTGCGAATTATGAAAGCCAATTAGCACAGGAAGGAACAAATTTGGTTTCTCTCCATCTTGTGAGGGAAAAATAATAAAATAAAGCTGGAAACTCTCCCCCCTCCCCTCCTGCAGCAGATTCTTTACTCCCCCCTCCCCCTTGCCTCTCCTGCAAACTCTTTCCTCCACTTCCTTCTGCCATTCTTTGCTCATGCAAAACAGGATCAGCTCCAAGCCACTGCATGACCCAAGAGTGACCATGTTCCGCTGCCAAAAACACTATCATACTGAAACAATGGGAAGGCCATGACCTGTCTGCTTAAGGGCTCGCCAAAGGAGCAACCCTGATAAGGAAATCCTTTGTTAACAAGTGAGAAACCACAGGAATTCCAGCCTTTAGCAAGCTTTTGTCAACTTTTCTCAGCATTCCACCCTCTTTTGCAATAGACTCCTTGATTGGCTAAAGCATGGTTCTTATCTCACAATAGAAAAACCATTTATTCCCCATTAACACCTATCCAAACCTATCCTCAAATCAGATCCTTCAGATTTCCTGCCTCTCAACCTCAAAAGTGTATAAATTCTATGCTTTTCTAGTGTTCAGGGTTCCTCTTTCTCTGAAAGCAGGCACCCAACGCAAAGCTCCTTGAATAAAGTTTGGTTCTTTGCTCCTCACCATTGTGCTCCTTCCTTTGGCAAATTCCACAACAATCTCTCATCTTAAATTCAATTCCTCCAGACACTCTACAGAAGCAAAAGTTGGATTTTGAAGAAGCAAGATAGGAAGAGTATTGATGCTTTTGAGCTTTGGTGCTGGAGAAGATTCCTGAGAATGCCATGGACAGCCGAGAAAGCAAACTGATGGATCATTGAGCAAATTATCCCCAAGTTCTCACTGGAGGCACAAGTGACTAGGCTCAAATTATCCTACTTTGGACATATTATGCAAAGACCCAGTTCTCTGGAGGAGGCTCTGATGGTGGGAAAGGTGGAAGGAAAGAGAAGAGGAAGATGACCAGCAGCAATGTGGATGGACCCAGTTACAATTGTGATGGGGGGGCACCATTAGAAGACCTGAAAGACTAGTTAGGGACAGGTCATCTGGAGAAAATGTACTATGTGGTCACTCAGAATCAACAATGACCTGATGCTATGTAACCAATCAAGTTTCCAATCTGTTTTAAGTTTCTTAAAATTTACCATCAGCTCTAGGATACCTCATAAAAAACCATGCCCAACCTAGGGCACTCTTCAAATGCATGGATTGCTACTTTCAGAATTTCCCCGCCAGCATGGCCACTGTTAAGAATTGTGGGAGTTGAAGTCCACACATCTGGAACATGCCCAGCTTGGAGAAAGCAGGATCATCTAAAAGCCATGGTTGAACAGGCCCTTCTGCCAAGTGCCCAACTTTCAGTAACAGATACAAACATCCAGGAAACCCTGAAACATAAAACGATTGTCCCCTGCTTGCTTTCCAAGTCTCCACCTACGGTGACCAGCCAAAAATGCTATCCTGACCTGACATGTTACTTGCCCAGGATTGCAACCTCTCCCCACTTTTTGAGGTAGTTATTTCCCCCCACTGAAACCCAAGGGACCAACTTACCAGATACCTCAGTGGGCGGAACCTGGCTATTACTTTAAAACATAGATTCCAGGAGGCATCTGAGTTGTCTTGGGTAGTAGATACATCCTAGAGGGAAAGTGCAGAAAAAAAGAAATCAGCTGCTGACATATTAAGGCATTTAAGCAGCTTGGAAGTAATCAGATCTGATGGTCCACAGCACCTGCTAACTGGGGGCAACAAGCCATTGTAAACCCTTTTGAGAGGGATCAAGCTCAAAACATCCCAGGGAATAGTTCAGACCAGTGTTTCTCAACCTTAGCCACTTTAAGATGAGTGGACTTCAATTCCCAGAATTCCTGGCTGGAAAATATAGATGTTCTTCCTCCAATCCACTCACTCCCCAGGCAAAGAGGTTGGTTGGTGGCTGGAATGACCTGATGAGAAACATACAATGTGCATTCTGTATATGCTCGAGAGATACTTTGTCCATTGGGGAGAGAGAATGCATTCCACTGACCAACATCTCAGGGCTAATTCTCATCTTAAATTTTAGAAGTTATTATCAGCTGATTTGTATCAGTTGTGCTATTATAATTGACCTGATAAAATCTAAATATAACTTTACAATTTTATTAACTAAAATAAAATAAATACATTTCTAGCCCCTAACAGTTACAACAAGGATAGCTTCCAATGAATCTGGTTATAATCTGGAACTAAACAGCTTCTTCTGTGATCAGAAGGGGGCACTTTAGAAATAGTTCTGAATTGTATCCCAATCTTTAAAAAAAAACAGAATGGTACTTGAAATATCTACTTGTTACTTAATTTGCATTTTTGCACATGCCAAATAATATCCTTTTTTAAAAAAGCATCACTCCCCCCCCCCCCAGTGGAGCAGGAGTTAAACAGAAGATTAAGAATCTTCTTGCTGAAGAGAACAAGACTTTCTTTAGAATAATGCCATAAGGCTTCAGACTTAGGCTGGAGAAATCCAAGTTTTTATTATTTTTTAATTAGTTTTATATCCCAGAGCATATACAGTGCACCCCCCTACATTCCCCACAACAGCCCTTTGAAAGAGGGTTGGGCTGAAAAAGAGTGACTGGCACTCTTATAGTCCCCTAAGAAGCCACCATGGTTGAATTGAACCTGGGTCTCCCTGCTCCTAATCCAGCACCTTCTAAATTTCCCAGGTTGCTTCTGTGGCTGAGGAGGGACTAGAACAGTGTTTTTCAACCTTGGCAGCTTTAAGTCCGCACATCTTAAAGCTGCCAAGGTTGAGAACCACTGTACTAGAACCTGGGTCAGCCCACTCCTAGTCCAGCAGCTTCTTCACTAGACCTGATTGGTCCTTGGGATGAGAAGGCAGGACAGGCCCAAAGTCAGCCAATGAGCTTCTATGGCTGAAGGGGGACTAGTACCTGGGTCTCCCCACCCTCAGTCCAGCACCTTCCCCACTACACCCGATTGGCTCTTAGGCTGAGAGGGAAGGGCTGGCCCAAAGTCCCACAGGGAGCCTCTCTAGCTGAAGAGCAATGAGAACCTAGAATTCCTTGCTCCTAATCCAGCACCATCCCCACAGTAGCTCTTGGGCTGAGAGAAAGGCATTAGCCCCAAGTCCCTCCATGGGGCTTCCAGGGCTCAGGGGAGACTTGAACTTGGATCTCCCCACTCCTAGTCCAGCACTTTCCCCATTATCCCACCTGGCTTTCAGGCTGAGAGGGAAGGACTGGCCCAAAGTCTCTCAGCATGACATAATCTTTTCTCTTTCAACTCAAACTCTAAGCATGTATCAGACTGCCCCATTATTTGCTAAAATACCTCTCACAAACATCCTGCTCTTCTACCCTCCTCCCCAACAGCATAAACCTAACAATACCTGGGGAAAATAATTTCCACCCTGCTGCTCCATCACAACTGGAAAAAAAAATAAGTGAAGTTGAGTCTTTCAATTAGGTTTAAATAGGTCCAGCCCCAGGTGCAACCCTTCCAGCCTTAGTTAGCCAGCTCCCAGCTTCACTCCCTCACCAAAGGCTGCCTTTGATCCTGATCCTCAAAGTACTTAAGGTTAAGTTGCAACAAAGGTGGTGTAAATAAGGGTTGGGTGTGCACTAGATGCTAAATTCTGAAATGCTAAGCCATGTTAAACTCACCAAACATAGTGTGCTGTGTGAGTGCAGCTGGTAGATCTTGAACCCTAACCTATGCTAAATGATAAATAGCTTGTTGTCAAGAATGTCCAACCTGCAGTGGAAGCGGGGAGGGGGTTTTCCTCTGATGGTGTGCAATTCTGATGCTCTCCCCTTGGCTGTTGCATTTTAGGACGTTTGGGCAGTGGGATATTATTTGACTGAAGCAGTGTTTCTCAACCTTGGGAACTTTAAGAAGTGTGGACTTCAACTCCCAGAATTCTCCAGCCAGCCATGCTGGCTGGAGAATTCTGGGAATTGAAGTCCACACTTCTTAAAATTCCCAAGGTTGAGAAACACTGGGCTAGAGCAAGGTGTAGGAGAGAATCAGGGCTGGGAGGGGACATCATTTAAATCTTGGCTAGCTTATTAGACGCTGATGCTGGAACCAGTTGGAGTGATTGTATGCAGGTTGGTTTAATTGCCTGCTTTGTAAGCGAAGGGCTGGTCTGGACTTCAAGCTCCTGTATGCTTACTCTTGGATGTGTTGCATTGTATCCAGAAGCAAAATACAGCAATAGCCACGTGGAAGACCAAAAACAGTGGGTATGTTTGCATGACATGCTTTGCGTGCACTTTGAGTCAGTTTTTGACTCCTGGCCACAGCCTGGACAAGTCCCTGCAGTTTTCTTGGCAAGATTTTGGAAGCAGTTTGCCATTGCCTCCTTCCTAGGGTTGAGAGAGAGTTGACTGGCCCCACGTCACCCAGCTGGCTTCACGGTCTCCCCATTTCTAGATCCTTAACCACTTACCTGTGGTTTACCCAACCAACCCAAGTTTCTGAGTTCACACATAATACTCTAAACCAGTGTTTCTCAACCTTGGCAACTTTAGGATGTGTGGACTTTAACTCCCAGAATTCTCCAGCCAATGTGCTGGCTGGGGAATTCTGGGAGTTGAAGTCCACACATCTTAAAGTTCCCAAGGTTGAGAAGCACTCCTCTAAACCCTGACTTAACTGTACCAACTGCATTGGCTGATTAGTCTAGGTTAAAGGCAGTTGGCTAGTTTAGAACTGAATATATTCTTGGGAAAAAAGTGAAGAATCCCTTTGGTCAAACTCAGTTCTGGCTTTGGGAAACAATAGTTTGCAACCTTGTATTTTTGCATATTCTTAATTCTACCTCTCTGTCTTGCCTGAGATCCCCTGGGGGTATTCCACCCAGTATTAACCAGACAGCAGCCTTATCCTGCTTAGTTTCTGAGCCCAGATGACATCAACCAGGGGCTTCCCCTTATGAGAATACAGTCATTGAAAAACAATAGGAAAGAAAATTGCTCCCAATCAAATACTTACTTGTTCATTCATTACACTGATTTATAAATATAAGGATTGTCCATCTCTCAAGACTCTGGACAGTTTGCAATAGTAAGAACCAATAAAAGTATCCCTTTATTTATTTATAAATCAGATTTGTAGGCTGACTAACAGCGACCCTGGGTGGTGTACAAGATCAAAATGGGCATACAGTGCAAACTGAAGAAGGTGTTAAAACCTAGAGATGAATATATCAACACGTTAATACAATTCCCACATTGGATACCCTTCTCTCACCTAACACCTCAGGAAAAAGCCTGATCTTCAAGGGCTCAATAAGCCCCATCAAAGCCAGAAAAAAAAGGCAACAAAACCCAGTAATCATAATGACAAAATCAGTGTTTTAATAAGTTGAAGCTCACACATCTTAAAGTTGCTGAGAAACACTGCTGTAACCTTATAATAAAAGTAGTATTAGCTTTGGTTTCCTTGGTCTGGACTACCTTGAAGGGCTGACATTACCCCTCCATCTCTCCTTGTACAGTTTCTTTTTCAGTGTCCAGAACAAGTCCTTATTCATTTGAGTAGCCTCCTCCTCCTCCAAGACCTTTAGTTCGCAAGGTCTGGTTTAGCTTTGAACTACCAGTTTTGGTTAGGAATGTTCTTAACCTTTAAGGATAATCCACCTTCCGGTTACATAAAACCATTATTCCACAGCTTGCACTTTGGAACAATCGAAAACAGGTTGTGTTTTGTGACCTTTTGTGTGATATCCCTTTAGGTATTTGAAAAAAGGTTTCATGTCCCCTGCTCCACTTGAACAGTGTTGATTTCCTGGTGAAAAGAAGATTGGGAGTCACAAATCCTTTCCTAATCTTTCCTGCTCCTGAAGGGCTCATGCTGACTCACCTTTTCTTTGTTGATGTCTCATCTGGTCTTCTGTGTTCCACAATGCACTTGTCGCTCTCTTTGCACCTTCTTGCTCCTGTCTCCAGGGATCAAAGGCAGTCCTTGTCAGAGGCCATCTGCTTAATGATTTCACTGAGAAAGCATAAAAGATACACCTTAGCAGTTGGAGCCTAGGGTGATGATCTGCAGAGGATGCATCTTCTCTAAATGAGCAACATCAGGAAGAATCATTGGAAACTTTCATTGGCTGCACACACGTCACTAGAGCAAGGAGATCTGAAGCGTAGGGTATAAAAAGAGGCTGAGCTTCTGTGGAGCAGCCTGGTGACTCAAGAGGGACGGCTGAAGGCGATTTGTAATTTTCCAAGGAAAAATGTCCCTCCAGAACCGCGCAGGATCCCTCAGCAGCTCTCCTGCAAAGCAAAATTCTGGGGATTTTTTCAGGTATATGGTGACTCCAGATCGCATCCCTGAATTCATCATTCCTTCCACGGGGCTACTTGAAGAGCATCGGCATTTGGGCAGGGCGAAGATTTTGGCACGGGAGCCCCGAGAGCGTGAGGTGCCAAGGAACAAAATCAAGGACTGTAATTGTTTTCCACAAGGTTCCTTTTTGACCTGTTACTCCGGCGTCGAGGTGGATCTGGGGGCGAACGATATACCTGCGGACTCTGTCACCCAAGCTGCTTTGTCTCTGCCCCATTTGCCGAAGGTCATCACTCCCTATGGCTTTGTGACACTTGGGCAAAGTCCCCATGTGACGAAGGAGGAGGCCCTGTTTTTCCAGTTTGATTTAGCTTCCTCGAGGGATCCGAGCACAAAAAGACATTTGGACCCACAAGGAGGTCACCGATTCCACAGCGATGGTGACAACAGGCAGGCGGCTTGCACAAATAGCAGCCTGAGGGACCACTGTCCTTACCATGCTCAGGTGGCTAGCAGAACTGACCTCTCCGCAAACAGTTCTAGCTCAATGAAGAACAGGTATGGACTGAAGCTTTCAGATCCTGTGGAAGGACAAGATAGGGATGTGTTTCCAAAATCATCAGCATTCTTAGCAATGGCTTGCTCCAGTCTTGATTGCTCCAGCCTGTCTTTGCAGAAACCCCCAAAAACTCTATTCCAGAAGGTCCTGAAGAAACACTGGGCTCACCTCAGGAATCTCAAAGCGGTGAAAGTTCCTTCTCCGTATCCAGCAGCAGATCCTACTTGCCATCCCAAGGACTCCAAAACCTGGGATACGTTTCCAAAGAGCTGAATGCTTCTTCCTAAGTCGTCCTAAGACCGAATGCTTCCTAAGACCTAAGTCGGATGTAATATTTCAAAATGCACTGTGATTTGAAAATACGCTTGCTGTGCTGAATAAAGTGTATCCTCTTTCTCTCTCGTAGGCAATCTCTGAAACAGTTTTGCAGTTTTAAATAGTTCAGCTCGACGCAGAGGAACAGCCAAGTGGGGCAGTTTAATTGCCATCTAAAATTAAATGAAGAAATTCAAATGGGGTGTCTCTGGTCCCACCTTCCCTAATCTCAGGGATGTTGTTATATTTAGGATTTTCACCCATACAGGTTACTGAATCCATAGGACTTTTCCAAGCTGAATTTTGGCAAAGGTCCAGGAAATTCCTAATAATGACATTTAGTTGGTGGAAAGAGTTTTTGGTTGGGAAGTTGACCCTGAATTTCAGCACAACAGGGCAATTTCTTTGGTGGAACTGACAAATCCTCTACAGAGATGACTAGTAGCCCATAGCTCTTCTCTCTTTAGTTTTGTGGAGACCTTCAAAAGCCTTTTGCAGGGAAGGAAGGAAGGAAGGAAGGAAGGAAGGAAGGAAGGAAGGAAGGAAGGAAGGAAGGAAGGAAGGAAGGAAGGAGATAAGGGGAGAGAGGAAGAAGGGGAGAGAGAAGGAAGGAAGGAAGGAAGGAAGGAAGGAAGGAAGGAAGGAAGGAAGGAAGGAAGGAAGGAAGGAAGGAGCAGCAGCAAGTCTTTCTTCCCAGCTGAAGAGACTGTTCGCTGCCCTCTGCTCCTCCCTTCCTGCAGTTCTTGAGGAATCTCTCCCTGGCTGATGAGAAGTGTGTGTAAAAGCCAGGGAAGAGGCAATATAGGATGGATGTAATGATGCCATCCCATAATGTAAGTGCATGTGCAAATATTCCTATGCAAATTATTTGGTGGCTTTGGGTCTCTTTGGAAGACACCCTTCTGCCCCTGCTGTGGTGTTAGCACAACGCCTGTTCAGAAGAAGAAACTGACAGCCAAATTAAAGCTGGGAGAATCTCATCACATCTTTTAACTTTCCTATGATTAGAATGTGGCGCCGTTGACTGAGGTGCTTCAAATCCTTTCTTCACAGTTTAGCTTTGGAGCCTTTTTCAATGATCAGTGGTATTTGATTCTTCAGTGTTAACCCATTTTTATTCCCCTCATGCATTTGTATCCTACTCCCTGCCTTCTCTGGCCAGTGTGCTTGACACCCTCCTATCATAAGAATACTTCCCTGGATGCACATCCGAACTTGCCCCAGTTACAAAGCTCAGTTTATTTGCTACTATAACATGGGTGTAAATTGGACCTTCCATATTCAGTGGCAGTCTATCCCTAAACAATTTAGAAGATCGCTATCTCATCTGCAGATTAATGACTGTTAAGGCATCTTGTAATAGAATGTTTAGATATGTAGATCGGTCTAAATCGAATCCAAATCAGTGACAGAAATTGTTATAGACCATTTCTTAATATTATATAGAAAAGAAAGGAAGGTAAAAATCCACATTCAACCATGGAAGCTGATTGGGTGGCTTTGGACCAATCACTATCTCTGAATCCAACCTACTTCACAGGGATGTTGTTGACATTGTTGGGAATAAATGGAGGAGGGAGCACTATGTATAGTGTCTTCAGCTTCTGGAGGAAAGGTGAGATATAACTCTAACAAATAATAATAATTTATAGCCACCCACTCGAAAAGACTCTTATTAAAGTGGCACGCCAACCAAAATCTGATTTCCTGCTGGATTCACACCAGTTATGGAAACCCAGCCATTGTCTTACAATGTTCTGTGAACCAGATCATCAGGTTAACTATAGGATAGATTGTTTAGGCATAACAAATTATGCCAACGGAACTGTTATATTTTGTTAACCCAAGTTTAGAATTTAGTGTGTTGTGTGAATCCAGGACACAATAGAGAGGGGGAGACATTTACATCCAGGCGATCTCTCGTCATATTCTACACTCTGCATAAGTGGGGCACAGAGGGGAAAGTAAGAAACAATATCAAGATTTGTTGATATTTCTTTCTTAGAAAAGAAGGGATGAGATTAGACAGTCTAGAAGCCTGGATTAGCAGGTGGAAATCTGCATCTGGCCAATGAACTAGAGCAGTGTTTCTCAACCTCAGCAAGTTTAAGGTGGGTGGACTTCAACTCCCAGAATTCCCCAGCCAGCATCATGCAGAGATGCGGTGGGCACCCTCCTTTGTGGTTGGTGTTCTTTAAGGTCAAAGCAGCTTTCCATTCCTTTTCAAATCAGAGTTTTTAAAATGTGTTTGCAATGGAAACAGAAGAGTTGATAAAATAGTTTGTTTTATTCTGCCCCATCTCTCTAGAAATAGAGCTCATGAATTCAAGATGATTGATATATTCTTTTGTCCCAATGGATCTGCCCCCAGTCTCTCTGTTCCCTTTGCTGATTTGAGATTATCCTTCATTCTGCCCTGTTAAAAGAAGTACAAATGACCGACGGGCCAGACAGAGATATGGCTCTCTACAGACGAAAGGGCCATTGTTGGAAAGAAGAATCTGGGTGTCCTTCCAGAGGACAGGAAGAGAAAAAGCAGAATGAATCAGACCCTTATCAACTATAACAGCTTACTTGTGGTGTGCATGGGGGGCCTAACACTGAAGTCCTGGAATCTTGCCTTTAAGACCCTTCTGTCCAACTTATCACCAAAGGGGTGGAAAACATCAGACCCAATTTGGTTTTTCCCATAATAGCCTGATCTAACTGCAGCTGAGTCAGAGGCTCTCTACTTGGATCCTGTTTTAGATCAGAAGCTGGTTCAGGGGAACAGGTTGCATTCACTGAACATGGTAGCCATAATGTGATTTGGTTTCCTGTATGGTTCAGACCCCCAAATATGATCTCTTTATGGCTACGAGGCCATGACACTAGCTGTGGATAACCCTGCGTCCTCCTGTCCCCCTCATGGTTGAACAAAGACACCTTGCTAACCATTTTTAAGGGCTATAAAATCTGACTGTTTCCAAACCCATTGCTGTTCATATTTTAAGTTCTGAAATCTTACTCTGGGTACTCAGCACTTTCTTCCCTCGTCTTCGGCAGCTTTCTGACAGCTACCAATGGAATTGCTTCACCTCTGGATGTCCCAGAAGGTGAAATGCAAACACCTGGTCAGCTTCAACATGGATTTTAAAAGTATGTAGAGTGCATCTTGGAAATCTGCCCCCCTTAGAAGAGTCTCCCAAAAATTAAGTGCTTTTTTGCATCTGATTGAAAGCCAATTCATAGGATGCGTAAGCAACCCTCTCATTTATCTCTCATTCTGTTCTACCTCTCAAGCTAGAATTTTCTGAAAAATCTATCATTGGGGCAATTTTCTTTTTAAGTATCTGGTGCAGTGCTTCTCAACCATGGGGACACTAAGATGTGTGGACTTCAACTCCCAGAATTCCCCATTCAGTGATGCTGGCTGAGGAATTCTGGGAGTTGAAGTCCCACAATCTTCAAGCTGCCAAGGTTGAGAAACACGGATCTGGTGTATTCCTCCCCTCTCAAAGTCAATAGCTGTCATTGCATAAAGTGCAGTGAGTTCTGTGAATTAAATTCTGTGTTGTCTGAAGACCTGTAAGTTAAATTCTTCCCTGTTTCTCAGCAATGAGTCTGTTGTGTGAAACAAGTTCTTCATTGGATGCTCTCAAGCTCTTGAAAGGAAAGAGAGGGAAATGTATTTATTGTCCCCAAATTTTGCATAATTTTATAAAACTATCTTCCTCCTCCTCTCCCTGCTTAATAATGCACATAAAAAAGCAAAACAAAACAGGGCTTTTATCACGGCCACCATCTTGACTTTTTTGACCCCTGGGACACTCCTAGTAACACAGCACAGGGCCTTGGGAAGCTGTAAAAGAAAAACCTCTAGTTTTCTGTAAGCTAAAAAGCTGCAAATGCTGGGTTTTTTTTGTAAAGGAGCTTTTTAAAGAGCTCCCTAATGATCTTTATCTGCATCTTTTCCTGCTCTACAATCGCCTTTGGGAGGCTCAGGGACCAGGAGACGATGCTATGCCTGCCATAGCTTGTCAGTAGTGATTAACCCAGGGTTTCTCAACCTTGGCTGCTTTAAGCTGTGTGGACTTCAACTCCCAGAATTCCCCAGCCAGCATGTTATATTCTCCATGCTCTTGTTCTAACAACTCTTGCTAGGTTAACCATTTCTCTTTACCTGCTGTTTCTTTCCATCAAATGCTTCTTGTGCTGAGACCTATAAACGCATTTTTGGGCACAGCCTGAGTTTATATCTATTCCATATTCTCAATATGGCACTTCTAACATAATGGTTTTTGAAATCTACATTAACCTTAACTTTATCATACCATAGAAAACCATACCAAGCAAACTTCAGATCACGCTCTTCTAATTCTAAAATTCTTTTATTCCTCAGCAGCGCCCACTCTTTCATCCAAGCCAAACAGCGGGGTGAAAAATACAATTTTAAATCAGGCAATCCCAATGCTCCTCATTCCTTTGCATTTTGGAGGACTTTATATTTAACCCTTGGCTTTTCCCCTTGCCATACAAACCTAGATACAGCTTTCTGCCATTGCTTAAATGGTACATTGGTTGTTATTTAACTCAATTTATACAGGATCATCTAACCACGATGACCCTAAGTGGTGAACCCAGTTAAAAATATCAATATAAAGAGAGAAATATAAACAGAACATGAGCAAGAAAGCAAATACGAATGGCAACCAGGGAAAAAGCCATCTATAATAAATTAATAATAACCCTGCTGGCCTTTCGTAAGGTGCTAAAGACCTGGTTTTGTGCCCGGTCCTGTGGCCCCAAGTATGTGCAGAGACCTGTTTCTTGGTTATATTAGTGATCTGGGTTATGAAGTTTCTCAGCTGCCATTTATTTTAATGTTTGTAATTATTTTTACTTTATTTTAATTCTGTTTGCCGCCCAGAATCAATTGTTGAGATGGACAGCCATATAAATGGAATTAATAAATAAATAACAAGTAAATAATACATCACAGGCTCAATTAACTTCCTATAATGGTATGTAGGAATGATCTTGGGAGACGGGGGGAAGAGTTACTGCCTAGGGAATGATCAGATAAGAGGGGGCATAGCCCACAACTGCATAACGGACAGAGAAAGAAACTCAGAAAGGAACTTCCCTAACTTATCAGGCTGTAAAAGAGAAGGTAGAAGATTTGTACTTTCAGACTTGCAAGATTCTGTTAACGTAACCTCACAATAAAGTAGAATTATCTCATCTGGTCGTGATTCCTGTCTGGTCTACCTGGGAAGGCTGACACTTCCTGATCCTTGGGCCTGGGGGAACAGCTAGGTCTTAAGAGCTTTCTGAAAGACCGTCAGGGTTGGGTCCAACCTAATTTGGGGTGGGATGATGTTCCAGTAGGCAGAAGTAGTGACCGAATGGGCACGCTTCCTGGATCCCACTAGATGACATTCTTGAATAGATGGGACTCAGGTATGTTTGAGTCCACCACCCATCTCCTCAGCCAACATGGTCGGCAACTCTGCTGGCTGGGGTGAGAAGGGGTTGTAGTCCAGAGAGGATACTTAACTAGAGAAGGATGAAGATAAGATCGGGCCGTTCTGCCTCTGAATCTAGGTTCCGAGACCTCTCGTGAAACCCTGAAAAGAAGAATTGCCAAAAACCAAGTCTGAATGCAGAGCTCTGGGCAGGGCTGCTGGCTGGCAGCCAGGGGTGGCAGGTTGGGCCTTTTTGCAGATTATCAGACAGGTAAGTTGCTTTCAGAAATAATGCAGCAATACCCTGTGTTTATACAAACTTCTAACCTCAGGGAGAATTGTAACAGGATGTTGCATTTTATTTATTTATCTATCAAATTTATATAGCCAGAGTCTGGGAGGCAGACACCAGAAACAAAATAATTAAAAACAGCCTTAAAGCCATTAAAAACCAATAAAAAACAAAAATGCAAATGAAACCACGGGAGATGGAGATGGAAATAAATGCTTCCTTTCCAAATCATTTTTCACTGTGGTGGCACTGTGGTTTCGGTTGCCTTTTGTCTGGGAGACTCCAAGGTCTTACCCGCCCTGCCATCTTCATGAGCTGGCCTTGAATAACCCGGACATTTGAAGGCTAACAGAAAGTTTCTGGAGTTGAAATCTTTCATTAGTAATAGAAGGATCAGATCACATGAGCCGCAAGCCGGAGACAGGGGAGCGCTAAGGGGCTCACGAAAGGCTACACCCTGTTTAGATGCCATGAAAACTGATGCCAGGGGCAAACAGTGTTCACATGATCTACCTTCTCAATCCTGTTTCTTCCAGACAACCTGCCTTCCCATCTCCCAAACCTTCATGAAAATAGCTTGCACCAAGATTGATTCAGGCTGGTAGCTCATTTTCAGATCTCACTGGACATCAGGATGTCATGAGCCTGGGGTATGTTAACATGCTTGCAAATCTATAGAACTTGCAAAGAATTGATAGCTAATCAATACTTGTTTTTCTGGCTAGTAGCTGAGCATGGAGAGTTGCCCACCCATCAATACTTGCTGGCCAACCTCTAAGTAAATATCTCATCCCTGCCCGTCAGGTCTATACCTAGTATCCATCTCTTCCCCTCTTCACAAAATATACATGAGAACAAATTGCTAAATTCTTTCTCTGTGTTTCTATGCTCATCATGATGGCAAATTGCTGCTGCCTTCAAAACTCCTGATATTGATAGGTGCATTTGAGTTCCTTTACCTCAACAGGCCAGCACAGGACTAAAATGGATTCCTAGAAGCTAAGAGCTGGGTTAATCCAAGAACTTCCTCCAAGGAGACCATGTCTTCAATCACAAGGCAGCAACCTGTTTCTCCTTCTGAACTGGCATTCCATGCTTGGAACTTATATTTTTCTGTCCTCAGATTCCATGCACCCAGTACAGGACTATGTTGCAATGTCTTCTGTATGACACGATGGGATCGGTAGGGCGTTCGGCCTCATACTGAGTTCAGGATTCCACTCTACCTGATGAGGCAAACATATTATCATTTGTGCATACAAACCATATCATTGGTTTGTCACCACTTCATAAAGAGAGAGGGTGTGTACAACTGTCATGGTCCATTGGTTCAAATGATGCTTCATCAATATCTTTTTGTTAGAAAGCAAACAAGATTCTTAAAAAAAAAAAAAAAAGCCCAGCCTAATTGAAGAACAAATAGACATGCCATGTCAATGGCAGCTGGAGTGTTTGCTTGGAAAACAAAGAGGTAGGCCGACGCATATGAAACCATCAGCCTGGTTTCAAAAACCCTGAGAAGTAGACCTTTGGCAACAGCAGTCAAGCGAAAGGTTTTGGAAAGAAAGATGGAAAAGGGTTGGCTCCACCAATGTTTGGTTCTGGTTCCCACCCTGGTTGATCTTCATAGCATGGTAAATAGTGATCTCCAAAGATCACCTGACTGTAAAAAGCCCCTGCATGCATTTAGAGCCACTGTACTCTTCACTCTGAACTGCAGCCAACAGGCATCTCCTTCTGGTTAACACTGTTTGTTCAAAGTAACAACTTGCAAGTAAGTAACTAGTAGTTCAGGGGGAAAGCTCAAAATCTGCTAGTTTTCTATGGGTATGGACTAAATAAATAATACATTTATTTAGAGGATGATTTTCCCACCTAAAGTGATATAGTTTACCTTAACCTGATGTCTTCTAGTGTGTTGGCACTCTGCTCCCAGAGGTTCTACCCAACATGACCAACAGATTTGGAGATCATCAGGTTGGGGAAGTTTGGTATAGACTAGTGTTTTTCAAACTTGGCAAGTTTAAGATGTGTGGACTTCAACGCCCAGAATTCCCAGCTGGCATTGAAGTCCACACATCTTAAAGTTTGAAAAATACTAGTATATAGTCCATGCTACCCCTAGATTCTACCATCTGATCTGTAATGGAATGTGAGAATGACCTTGGAAGGGGAGGGGGAGATGCTGCCTAGGGAATAATCTGATAAAAGGGGGAGGAATGCCCAACTGAGTAACGGACTGAGAAAGAAAAGTAGAAAGGACCCGCCCTAACTGATCCAGTGGTAAATTAGGGACAGCTGGAGATTTGTACTTTCAGACTTGCAGGATTCTGTTAATGTAGCCTAACAATAAAGTAGAAGTCACTCATCTGATTGTGTTTCCAGTATGGTTTACCTGGGAGGGCTGGCATCAATCTTGCATGTCTGAAAGTACAAATTTCCCCTTTTATCAGATCGTTCCCTAGGCAGCCCTGTCTTCCAAGGTCATTCTCACATTCTCTTACACATCCAGTTCCATGTAGGAAGATCAGCTTTGGTGAAGGAGAAGGAGAAGGAGAAGAGCTACATGTATTCATAGGGAAAATTTTCCATGACTGCTAGGCCCTCAGAAGATATACCTGAACCATACCTCAACTTTCCCTTTTTCAGTAGGATTAAATGCATTATTGCCAAATTTACCTGTGTTCCTGTTGAATTAAGCTGGTTTTAAGGAAACAAATAAAGACCGCACTGTTCTCATTTGCTTCACATTACCTTTATGTCTTTTGCATTTTGCTGAGCCAGGATACTGGCTTGCCTAAGAGGAAATGGCCACAGGCCACTTGCTGACTGATAGATTATCAGAAAAACTAAGGTTATAAAAGGTTCAGACTTGGAAGCAGAGGACTGAATTTTTCAGGGAGGATCAGAAGTAGGAAAGGTGAAAATAATAATTAACGTTCAAAACGCTTCAGGCTATATTGCTACCTGTATGGATTGTGATCTGTTAATATTAATTGTCCTTCTATTTTTATTCATCCCTACTTCTTTTGGTTGGCATATTGGAGAGAAAATAAAGCTCTGAGTGAGTTTTATACACCTCCATTCACTGTGAGTATTCAAGATCACGTTCAATCAAGTTGCATTGCAAATTCCTGTACAAGGACATAGAAGAAACTCTCTGTACGTGCTCCTAGAGCACTCCCTCGAATATATTGCTTTTCCAACATTAATTTAATTAATTATGATGCATGTAAAAAAGGGGCAGGGTTTCAACTGCATGGTTTTGGTTGCCATCTTGACTTTTTTGACCCCCTTCCTTGCAGACATCCCTGTACAGGATGGAATGGCCTTTAGGGTAATCCAAGGGGCCGGGGGAGAGGGAGGGAGGGAGGGAGAGAGAGAGAAGCAGTTTATGAATCTTAAGCTCTATTTTAATTCCCTTGCAAATTTCCCTCTTTTCAGTATTCTACACCTAGAATCTTAGATTATCTGGGATTAATGCTAATGAGGCATAATATGACACCCTTCTCTGCTTGTATTGCTGAAGCTATTCAGATCTTACACAGTTCACAAAGATTTAAAGGATTTTTTTTTCATTCAGATCCCTTTAATGCAGTGTTTTTCAAACTTGGCAGCTTTAACGTGTGTGGAATTCAACCCCTGGGATGGTGAACAAGAAGTTAAAACCAGAAAACAAGAGAACAACTCAATTATTTAAAAGCAATTTCAACTACAAACAAATTATCATGTCCCAGAGTGCCAAAATATCATTCCTACTTGGTTGATTGATTAATTGATTGCTTATGTGCCATCAAGTTGTTTTCAACTCCTAGAGACCACATAGATAGATTTTCTCCACACCAATCTATCCCTGACTGGTTCTTTCATTCCATTTTACAATCAGTTAAAAAAAAAAAATGGCTTGATTACGTGCCATCAAGTCAGTGTCAACCCTTAGTGACCACACAGATAGCTTTTTTTTATAATGATCTGCTCTTAATCTGGTCCCTCAGATCTTCTAATGGAGCACCATCACCCTGTAAATCTATCCATCCACCTTGCTGGTGGTCATTTTCTCTTTCCTTCCAGCTTTTCATCTAGTATTATGGACTTCTCCAGAGAGCTAGGTCTTCACATAATGTCTCCAAAGAAGGATAATTTGAGCCTGGTCATTTGTTCCTTGAGAACTCTGTTAATTTGTTCAACAATCTGTTTGTTTGTTTTCTTGGCTATCCATGGTATTCTCAGGAGTCTTCTCCAACACCAAAGTTCAAAAGCGTCCAAACCATTGCTTGTTTGATTCTGATCTTTGTAGGTATAAACACATCAGGACATCTGAATATCTTTTTCAAGGTCTTCATGCCTACACTACCAAGTGCTAATCAGCAGTGTATTTCTTGACTGCTTGTTCCTTTACTGTTGATGGTGGCTCCTAAAAGGCAGAAGCTCTCTATCACTTCAATGTTTTCATTGTCGCTGTTAAAGCTGGTTGGTGTAGCTGTTGTCGTTAGTTTGGTCTTCTTTATATTTAACCTTAGTCCCATTCCCTGTGCAACTTGGCTTTTATTACTAGAGCTTGATGTAACTATAAAAATACATTGAGAAGCATTTCATTTCTATATGTGGAAACTTATGGAACTGGAGAGCAAACTAAAGTGAATTTCCATCTACCAAGAGTGAGCAACTTTTTCCTCCCAGATTGACAGCTATGCTTGCTATGTAAGATCCATGTTCAGGGCTGCAGTCCAAAAAAGTGGTTTCTGTCAAGTCAAAGTTGTTAATGGGTCCTGCTGAGTAAAAACTAAATTTGATGTAATTTATTTTACAGTTAAATCACTTTGATTAAAGACAATGAATGTGATTATTCATCATATATTGAATAATTTCCCCCTTCTCTCACACTGAAAGTTGTTGGAAGACCTTTGGGAATTACTTAAAAATAGGATGTCTACCAGGGCCTGGGAACCCAGAGGAGGAAACAGGACTATTGCAGAAAACACAACTCAGTCAAGAGGAGCAGGGAAGTGTGAGACAGAAACTCAGAGTAAGTCTGCTTTAAATTATGCTAGGTATAAGTCGATCTGGAGAATATTTTCATGATTCTATACTTTACCTCCAAATGGTTCTTGTTTCCTGAGTTTGCCTGTCTTGCAGGGCTATAGATGGCTATTAGGGGCTGCAGGCAGCTCTAGATTTTCAAGTTAGACTCCCCCTCATCTACCAGATTATTTTCTGTGGGTCGTATATTATCCTCCACAGCTATGGATTCTTTCTAGATCACACTCTTCACTGATCCTGCTTCCTGTTACAACAGCATTTATTTCTCTTGCTCAATCCTCCACTTGTAAAACTAATAGGGAGAGCTTTGCACTGCTAAAGGAAGGAAACTCTCTGGATGCAAAACTCCCCATCCCTTTGTTATATGCTGAATAATTATAAGAACTAGTTCTGTAACTTCACAACTTCTGATCCTATCCTCTTTTGCATCTGCCCTGCCTACTCCAAGATTAGAACACAACAAGTTTCATATAAGCAGATTCAGACCTCTGGAGTGAAAAGTTTCATAGTCATACATTATTTTAAAATGAAGCCCCTCTGTACAGAAGCAGTATATATGTGAGCTCCAGAGAGCTGTTAAATTCACCCCTGGAGGCCTTCCAGATAAACATGGTTGACCACAGTGAAAACTAAGTTGTCCTACTAAAGCAATCTTTGGTTTATCCATTATTGCAGCTCTTTACAACTTGATGTCCTCCAGACATGTTGAGCTTCACGTTGCAGTTGAACTCCAGCTCATTCAGGGGTTATCAGGTTGGGAAATCTTAGATTGTAATGACATTGGGATCTAGCTTAAGGGCAAAGATTCAGAAAGCCAAACAAGAAATCCCTCAAGAACCTCAGAGCAGAACATTAGGGTTGGGAGTCACCACTGTACATCAGCAATGCCGTCCTACCAGATATTTCAGCAACTTGCAGAGCCTGGATGGAGAGGCTTGACCTTCAATGTCACTGT
Source organism: Python bivittatus (assembly GCF_059951505.1). Lineage (NCBI taxonomy): Eukaryota > Metazoa > Chordata > Lepidosauria > Squamata > Pythonidae > Python > Python bivittatus. The sequence continues at coordinate 6,684,986 of NW_028277087.1, forward strand.
TACCAACACACGCAAGGAATAGAGGTATCCAGCACAGCGTCATGCCTTTGGTTCATTCACTTAGACTGTACCTCATTGTTTGTTCTCAAAAGGTTTTGCCAGGTCAAATGCTCAACATTTCTCAGGTCCCATCTAGAAGACCCTACAAATATTATGGAAGTCATCCCCCAGAAGATATCAATTACCCTTAGTGAACTTTTTCAAGATTCTCTTCCCTGGGCCTCCATGCAGTTTTTTCCAACCTCCACAAGCATTTTTGCCAGCTAAATGGCAAAAGACCGAAATCCGACCGAAAGACCAAATCCGACTGAGCACAGGTTAGAGCCACTATCAAGGCCTACATTGTGGCAATAAGAGCGGCGAAGCGCCAATACTTCTCTGCCCTTATTGCATCCATAGAGTGCCGCTCAGCGGCCCTGTTTGGGATCACTAGATCCCTCCTTGGTAAGGGGGATCTGGGGATTCATTTGCAGGGCCGCGTGGAGGAATTTTCAGAGCATCTGCAGGATAAAATCGCTCGGATTCGTTCCAAGTTAGACTCCAAGCATGGTGCAGGGTCTGGGGAGATACCAGGGGATCATTCTTACCCAGTTATCTGGGTACAGTTTGATCCTATTGTTCCTGAGGAAGTAGACAGGATCGTCCAGACTGTGAAGGCCACCACTTGTCATCTTGACCCATGCCCCTCCTGGCTGGTGAAAGCAGCTTGGGAGGTGACATGCGGTTGGAGCCAGGCGATAGTTAATACATCCTTGCGGGAGGGAGTGTTTCCAGATGCCTTTAAAGAGGCATTGGTGCACCCTCTCCTCAAGAAACCATCCTTGGATCCTTCTGTACTGGATAATTTCTGCCCAGTCTCCCATGTCCCCTTTTTGTGGAAGGTGGTTGAGAAAGTAGTGGCATCACAGCTCCAAAGGGTCCTGGAGGAAACAGATTATCTGGACACTTTTCAGTCAGGTTTCAGGCCCGGTTATGTAACAGAAACGGCATTGGTCTCACTTATTGATGATCTTTGGCGGGAGCGGGATGGTGGAAGTGCGACCATCCTTGGTCTCCTTGATCTCTTAGCGGCTTTCGATACCGTCAACCATGGTATCCTGTTGGGACGACTCAGGGAATTGGGGGTGGGCAGCACGGTCTTGTGCTGGTTCACCTCCTTTCTTCAGGGCCGATCCGAATCGGTGGTGATAGGGAGCGAGAGGTCCCATCCTTGGCTCCTCCTTTGTGGGGTGCCGCAGGGTTTGGTTCTCTCTCTACTCCTTTTCAACATCTACATGAAACCCCTGGGTGAGATCATCTACCATCATGGCTGGCTGGGGAATTCTGGGAGTTGAAGTCCACACATCTGAAAGCTGCCAAGGTTGAGAAACACTGCGCTAGGCAGAGGGCTGGACTAGAAGACCTCCAAGGTCCGATCCCACACAATGATTCTATGGAGTGTTATAAATATTTTTTTTCTCCTACAGAACACAGGCTTTTTCCTCCTCTATCAATCTTATGAATCACTGTTTTTTGATGGGTATATGTAAAGAAACACACATTGAGACCACACCTCTGCCTTTACTATTTATCAGTGAAGCTGTCCAGGAACCTGTCCAAGAAGAACAAGGTGGCTTTTAAGCCCTTGGGAAGGCCACCCATTGTTCTGCCTGACAATTCTTCCATTGCTTCCCCACCACCACTGCATACATTTGGTTGCTCCTCCAATTACTTTCTAAATAATAGCAGTTTGCTAACCCAAAGGAGATCTTGCAATCTGACTCCATGTGGGGTTTATTTGATAGGCGAGAGATGGAAAAGGGGGAAAAAAGGCATTAACTTTCTAGTGTTGGTAAAAGTTTTGGTATGAATCCAAACACCCAGGAAGATGGGGGGCTGTTAGAAGAACATCCAAGGTCTCTGCATTTTGGACATGGGAATCTCCAGTCTGGCATTCTGGTCCTGTAGCAAGAAATGTGAAGTCCAGAAGCAGAACATAAAGGCTGTAGGCATCTTCTAACTCATGCTGGCCAGCAACTGACATTCAGAGATGTTGATGATTTATATCTTGCCTTTCCTCCAGGAATTCAGTGTAGTGTCCATAACCTTTTCTCCTCCAATTTATCTCTGAACAGCTCTCTGTTCTAGAATGGCCTGAGAAAGATTGACTGGCTCAATTCAGTGAGCCAACCACTTCCCAACTGATGTAGTGACCGAAGGAATGCAGTTTTATGGGATTAACTCCTACTAGCAGATATAATACGATACCCTTTTGTCTTTAAAGGTAGGGCAAGTTGGTTGTGCCCAGTATTATCCACCATCAATACACCATGATTCACCGAGGTGGAACTTTACCAGCCGAAATGTTTTATCATCTTTTGCATACGTGCAGCAGCTAATCTCATTTCTGGAGGGCAAATGGACTTGAAGACAGACACTTTCAGTGGCTACCTATGGCTCTGTGTACTACAGTGTGTCTTTCAAGTTTCAGGTAAAAGAAAAATTGCACCTGTTAATAATTGTATCCAACTGATAAGGGACCTACAATGGAATGATAGAGAAGGTAGGGTTAAATTCAAGTAGGTTGGCTTCCCTAGAGCTCCGTTTCTTTTCCCCTGCAAGTTCTGCAAGGAGGTTGGGGGAAGGATTAAATGCATATATTTAGAATGGAGCATCTCTAGATTAGCAGCAGCATATTTGAAAATCATTGTGGGATTCCAGTCAGGCAAAAAACAGACGTGATCGTTTTGCTTACTTTAACGGAACCAGAGTTCCCAAGCCATGAGAAATAGCAAATCCATTTAGTTTATTCTGCACTAACCTAATCACATCTGAAATGCCGTGTCTAGTTTTAGATGCAATACACGAGGCTGGTGCTAGAAATGGGGAATGGCAAGGAAAACAAGTCCAGTATTGAACAGCTGAAGGAACTGGGGGGCCTAACCAGACAAAACAAATTTTGGAGTTGAATAATATGGTTCTTTTCTTTCGTGCTGTCTTCTACCAGAGGTTGCTGGCCATCCATGCAATTTGTTCTTTTGCTGTAATCGTACAAAACAAGGACATACTATTTTTGTCAAAGCATAGATTTTTCTGACAGGTGCATTATCTTCCAGGGCTGTGTTTCTCTTGAATCTCTCCTTGTATAATTAATTGATAATGAACATTCTTGGTTCCATAGCATGTGCCCTAAATATTCCAATTTCCTTTTCTTGAGGTAATCTTGATGTTATTTTATTGTAAGCCAGTTAGAGTCATGTATGTCAGATGGCCAGCTATATAAATCGAATCAATAACAGCGACAACAGTAATAATCAGTTTCACATCTTTACCTATTCTTTAAAGTACTGTCTCATTTGGTATCATATGTGTCCAGCCCAGGATAGTTTAGGTTATCTTCTAAGTAATGTGTTGTGGTGATGGCGGTACTTTGAGTCGGTCTTCACTGCTGGTGACTACATGGATGGGTCCATGACGTTTTCCGGCAACTTAGCTGAAAGAGCTTGTCGGTACCTTCTTCCTAGGGCTGCGAGTAACTGGCCCAAAGTCATCCAGCTGGCTTCAGTGCCTATGGCAGGACTAGAACTCAGATCTCCTCACTCCTAGTTCAGCACCTTTAACCACTACACTAAACTGGCTTTCAGAGGGCCCTAATAAGATAGTCCTCTTCAAATCCATGGGTGTATTTGCATGTCAGGCTTCAGCTAGTTTCAATTTAACCTAGTGTATCCTATAAACTCAGGTTGCGTGATTAAGTTTATGGTTCCTACATCATACAGACCCTGAAAATTGGGTTAATTGAATAAATGGGTAAGAGAATCATGTTGTGCAAACCCAGCCCATGAGGAATTTGCAGTGCCTGTGCTACCAGCAAAAACCACACATTTTTTCTGCCTCCTTTGTCTGTTGCGAGTTTGCCAGCGTCAGAGAGCTTCCCTGGGTTTTCTAGGTAAAAATCTCTGCTGTGCAACATTTTTTTTAACGGAAACTGATTTCATACATTGTGCCATCCTATAAAGTGAGTTTGGTTTGGGCTCAGGTTTAGCAAGATATGTAGACCCAGGGTTGGTTGGTTGGTTGGTTGGCTGGCTGGCTGGCTGGCTGGCTATTTATTTATTTATTTATTTATTTATTTATTTATTTATTTATTTATTTATTTATTTACTACTACTACTACTACTACTACTACTACTACTACTACATTTATAGGCTTATAGGTTATAGGCTTAGCACAGGGTGGGCAAGCTTTGATACTGCACGCCTCAAGGCTGCTTCTACTCCCATACAGTAGGCCGGCCCAGGAATGTCTGCAGTTTTGGGGGGGGTGCTCAGATTGTCAAAAAAGTCAAGATGGCCACCATAAGTTGGTGATGGAAGCCCTACCCCATTTTTATCTGCAACGTTGCACAGGATGGGATGGGATGGGATGTGAAGACTGCAGCCCCAGGATGTGAATGAGAAGAATGGAAGAGAGATGATCACAGGAAAGGTTTAGACCAACTATTCTTCCTTTCTTTGGAGTAAGGTTTGAGTTGAATACGTGCAGGCATTAAATAAACTTTTGTTGGGGGGGCGGGGGTGCTGTCAGGTTCAGCCCAAAGAACTCCACGAGACAGTGCAATACAGTTCTGTTGCGTTTATTAGCTTCCACCTCAAGACAGAAATCTCTCCAGACTGAACCTAACTTCCCAAGCCAGCCCGCCACAACACCATGAATTCCTTAGGGTGGTGCCAGTCTCATCTTCTTGAACTTCCCACGCTCCTGTTGGGGGCTAAGGAAATGCTTATCTCCCTGAGCATGGCCTTCATAACACCATTCCATCACAGGCGCCTTCGAATCAGTCTTGACTTCTGCCTGGACAAGTCCCTGTGGTTTTCTTGGCAACGTTTTCAGAAGTGGTTTGCCCATTGCCTTTTCTTCCTGTGCTGCAAAGGAGGGACTGGCCCAAAGTCACCACCTGGCTTGGTGCCTAAGGCAGGACTAGAACTCACGGTTCCCTGGTTTCTACCCCAGTGCTTTAACCATTACCCCATACTGCCCAATAAGCTGCCAATGCTTTGCCAGGAGCTCAGCGTACCCTGTATTGTTTGCATGCCTGTATCTTCAAAGTGATTTGGTTGCTTTAGGTGAGCCAGGTTTGGCCACAATGCTGTCAACATTTTCAACCTCATTTTATTGTATTTGTACAACTGCCCAACTTCATGATGATTGTGGGTGGCATACAGTTATAAATTCTGGGTGGCATATAATCAATCAGTTGTAGATAGTAAAGGCAAAGGGAAAGCCTCTGAATCAGCCTTGATCCTGGTGTCTCCATAAACATGTCATTTTCCTAATGACAACAACACAGAAGTAGTTTGCCATTGATTTCTTGCAAGATGTATGACATCCCAATCTAGCTAGCACTCCTGGGCTTTCCTCATGGTTCCCCATCCAAGTCTAACAAAGTCAGACCCAACGTAGGTTCTCAGGTTCAGACGAGGTTGGCTCCTGGAGTCAGCCCATGTTGTTTGTGCTGAGGTTTGGGCGGTTGCTATTTTGATTTATAGTCCACCTTTTTTACCCATCAGCCATTCAGAACCTCTTCAGTTTAGCACTGTGTTAACCTAATGATTTTAAACAGGACAGGAAGAAAGTAACATCTTCCTACTGTTTGTTTCCAAAACTAAAAGTATGTGCTGGTAGCAACACAGAGAGGCCTCGTTGCTGAAGCATGGCAGAGGTGTAAGCTGTGGAGTAGTACTTTCTCTCCTGGCAAACTCAAGGATAGGAAGAACGCACATTGTTGCAGACATGAGGAAGAGCCCCTAAGGTAGGCTGCACCAGGGCTCAGAGGTTCTATATAGCAACGAATACTAACCTAGGATGGGAGAGAAAGTCATACATGGAACTTTCTCCTGAAGTCTGTAGGGCACTAGCCTGTTTACAATTGCATATATTTTTTTTAAAAATGGGCTCTTCCACTAGGTGCTGGATCAGGGTGGGCTACAGTCAGCTCCCTAATGTTGGATTTCTGTCTTATGACTATTAACTGGTTTTGTTTTGTTCTGTTTTCTGGTATACCACTGGGTATTAGTACAGGTAGTGCTTGACTTATGACCATTCGTTTAACAACTGTTTGAAGTTACAACTGCACTGAAAAAAGTGACTTACGACCATTTGCACTTATGATCATCGCAGCATCCCCACAGTCACATGATCAAAATTCAGGCGCTTGGCAACTGACCTGTATTTACAACAGTTGCAGCATCCAGGGGTCATGGGATTGCCATTTGTGACCTTCCCAGGGGGCTTCCAACAAACAAAGTCAACGGGGGGGGACAGATTTGCTTAACGACTGCTGCAAAAAATGGATATAAAATTGAGTATGACTCACTTAATGACTGCATTGCTTAGTGACAGAAGTTCCGGTCCCAATTGTGGTCATAAGTCGAGGACGACCTGATTTAGAGTTTGTTTGTTTCTTTATTCTTATTATTCTTATTTTGTTATTTTTAGTCCTAATCTGTAAGCTATCTTGAGTTGCCTTTGTGACTGAGGTGGCATAGAAGTTAATGAAATAAACAGACAAATAATTAATTAAATGCAAAGTGACCTGATTTTACAGAGTGAAACCACCGCATTTTGCAATGCAGCATTCCTGGAATCTATATCAGAAAAGTCTGCGTAAGAATGAATATATCCATTAAAAGAATGTGCAGTAAAGCACTTTATTAAGGGAAACTGCTTCAAAAGCGTAATACTTTTGGCAAAATTGCAAACAAAACTGCACGTTTGGAGAAATGGCAACAAACCACCCACACATTTTAGTGCAAATGTTTTGTTAAAAAAAAACAAAAAAATCAAAGTGCTACAGGATTGAGACAAACCGAACTCTGGCATGGGAGAATGAGAAGCTGAAATGGTTAGATCTCCAGGGACACAGAAAATACCTAAAACGTTTGCAGAGGTACTGAACCATAGCTGTCTCTGTTTTTTCCAATGCAGTATTCAATTCCAATTGCAGTCCGTTTCACACCCCTCCCCCTCCCCCTTCTGTTAGAGAGGGTGTGTGTGTGTGTGTGTGTGTGTGTGCGTGCACATGCGTGTGGCTGCTAAGGAGAGGGGCTCCAGGTGAGTCACCTTTTCAGCTTGTTGCTGAATTCCGGTCTCCCACGGAGACGCATCTCGTTGTGGATAAACCCACATTCTCCGTTGTCAGGTCTAAAGTATTGGCTCAGAGGTGCCTCAGGGCAACCTCTGTAGATGTCATAAATATCTGATAACCAAGCGATAATCATCTCTTCCACAAGAGCAGGGAGGAGAGGGAGACTGGTCTGGGAGGAAGCAGATGCGGTAGCTGTGCCTATTTTTGGATGGTCAGGAAATGACATTTGGGAGAGGGGTGAGGGACAGCAGAACTGAGGTAATGAGGACAGAGAATGGGACATGTCAGACATGTAGGCAGGTCTTCAGGGTTGGCTGTTGTACCCCGCGTTTCATGCTCAGGAGAGTACACTGGAATTTTTTTTTAAAACAAGGAAGAAAAACCCTATTTTAGAACTTAAAAAAAAAATTTAATGGTTCCTAGATTTTTATTATATAGTACTAATAAGTCACATGTAAACACAGCCGTGAGAGCATAGAAACCGAAACCATGGATAAACATTTGATTTCCCCAAGTATTTTGAACTGAAAGAATAGCAGACTATTATATTCAGAATGGGGAACAAACAAAATCTGAGAAACTGAATATAGGCTTGCTAAAACAAGAATAATGTTTATTTAGCTAGTGAATCACTTAGAGGAATACATTTTCACTTCCATGATAGCTGTCTTTTCAGGCTTGCAAACACCCAGAAATAGGAATGAAAGATTTTAAGTGTTGCTGTATTTTAGAACTTGCTCTACTATATGGGATATACTGTGTGGGATATCCTCACCCTGCCCCAGATGATGTGGGGGGAAGTATGTCTTCCAACTTCCCTCACTGTTGTCCATTTGGGCTGGAGCTGTGATTCAGCAATGTTGAGACCAATGTTTCTCAGCCTTGGCAACTTTCAGGTGTGGACTTCAACTCCCAGAATTCCCCAGCCAGCTTAGCTGGCTGGGGAATTCTGGAAGTTGAAGTCCACACATCTTAAAGTTGCCAAGGCTGAGAAACAATAGTCTAGGTTAAAGAAAGTCTCCTCTGAGTTCAGCTTGGCTCTTGAATGTCTTCATGGACACGTCCAACTACTTTTCCTGGCAGGAATATGGAACTGTTTTTCACCCCTATCTTCTGGGGGTATTGTTACATTTCCCAGTTCAACCTACCCCTGGAAATCCCTAGTGAACTGCCATTTAAGGACCAACCCGACCTGATTTCTTAGTTCCTGAGCCCAGACAAGGCCAGCCAGCAGCTTCTACCTAAGAATGTGAAAAGGGCACTCGGTTAGCACACCTTCTACATCCCCCGAGCTTTAATAGTTGGCCCTTTATCTTTTGGCCCCCAGGAAGAATTAAAGCTGGCAAATTGGTGCCTTAAGGCTCAGAAAATGCCTCCCAGGGCTGCAAAGGGTTGTTTGCAAAAATGTTGTTTGAGGGCCCTGGGCCGATGAGATGCCTTGCTATATTAGAACCAACACATCACAAAAACCCTGGAAATCATGCACATTTGTGTATTTTATGAGAGGACAATCTGTTTTCTGAGCAATTGGGAAATTAAGTGCTCAGGGTTCAAAGCCTCTGAAATTCATGAATGGGGGTGGGATAAAATTGGCATGGAAGCCTGCAGTAACCCCAGTCATGGCTTTCTTTGTTTTTTTCCAAGTTAATTGTTTTATTGCATTATCAAATATGAATAATACATTATAGAGTACAGATAATAACTGAATATAGTGGTATTTATACAGTAGAAATTGGAAATTGTTAACACTGTGATGATTAAGATAAACCATTAAAGAGAAGAACAAAAGTGTATATCAATGTTGAATAAGATTTTGAGAATGTTAATGAACATAAAGTTGCTTAAGTTGTGCAATTAATGCTAAATATGGCATTGATAAAAATGACAAAGTGCATTCAATTATTTTATAATCTGAAAAAAGTTTAGCTCTTTGAGCTCAATAGGAAATGCTTAATTGATTATGTGACATCAAGTCGTTTTCAACTCTTATCGACCACATAGATAGATTTTCCCCATGACGATGTATCCTTAACTTGTTATTTCAAATCTCCTAACGGTGCACTCATTGCCACTGTAATTGAGTCCATCCACCTTCCTGCTGGTCACCCTCTTCTTTTTCCTTCTGCCTTTCCCAGCATTACGGACTTCTCCAGAGAGCTGGGTCTTCGCATAATGTGTCCAAAGTAGGATAATTTGAGCCTGGTCATTTGTGCCTTGAGTGAGAACTCTGGGTTGATTGGTTTGATGATCCATCAGTTTGTTTTCTTGGGTGTCCACAGAATTCTCCTGAGTTCAAAGCTGCCAGTACTCTTTCTATTCTGCTTCTTTAAAATCCAACTTTCTCTTCCATAGAGTGTCACAGGGAATACTATAGGTTGCATGGTTCTGATCTGTATTTATTGTTATTTATTAATAGTAAAAGAAAAGGGAAAAAAGAAAGGAGAGAGAGAGAGAGAGAGAGAGAGAGAGAGAGAGAGAGAGAGAGAGAGAGAGAGGGAGGGAGAGGGAGGAACTGTTTAGAGAAAGTAGATAGGTATTTAATCTCTAACTTCTCCCTTCTCTATACTCCAAGCAATTTACAGTGTTTATAGACATTTAGACCCCCTTAAAAACCATACTGTAAATTTTGGTTTGTATTTGCTTTGTTGCACGATGTATTGTATGCATGGAATCCATTCTTGCTTGAATTTGGTTAAACTTCTGCTGTGGGTATACAGTATGCTGTTAGCTTTGCCACTGCTGCGTATTCTCCAAGTTTAAGTTTCCAATCAAATATTGTCTGTGTTGTATCTTTCTTCCGATCTTGTCTTGCTCATTCATTTTGATGAGCTGTTCTGTTGGATTTTCACTCAAAGAGAGTCAACATTGCAGGTTTGAAAGGTTTAGTAAGAGTCACATCCAGAACAATGATTAAGGTCAATATTACATTGGTGCTTACCAGTTTCAGGTGAGGCCTGTCACAGATATTTAATGGACACCCACTGCAAGAGATTCCTGGAGTCAGATGATATAAGAAAGCTGGGAAGAGAGAAGGGCAGTTCTGTGTATTGTAAAATACAGAGTTTTGTTTCTTGTTGGCTGAACTTTTTTTTCGTACAGCAGGCTGCAGGGGTAGCTGGAATTACACAGACATTTTAAAGTTAAAGCAGTTGGAATTATGTAGAGCTTTCATGATTGCATTCACAATATAGCATTCCTGGAATCCTTGTGATGTTTGTTTCCTGATCTGGCCTAACATCAACGTGAAAGCCTCTCAGAGTTTCTCCCTTAGCAATTCCTCCATCCCAAGGTCATCTCTACCTTCCTTTACACCTAGTGAAACTCTATAGCTCTTGAACTGGGATCTCTTGGCCCTAGATTATAACTAGTCCCTAAACCCTTTTGAGAATGCATGGCTTTTTCAAGTACAGATTCTTTGCAAAAGTCATCATTGTGTGCTACTGTCTGGGACTCCTAGGGATTGTAATTCAGTGACACGTGGAGGGCCATGGAAGCCCCATCCTTGCTTTATTTGTTGAACAAAATCTTTTGCTCAGAAGGGATTCTTTTATTCAGGATCCTTCTGGGCATCATCTAGAGCAGTGTTTCTCAACCTTGGCAACTTCCAGATATGTAGACTTCAGCTCCCAGAATTCCCCAGCTAGCATGCTGGCTGGGGAATTCTGGGAGTTGAAGTCCACACATCTGAAAGTTGCCAAGGTTGAGAAACACTGGTCTAGAAATGGACTCTTCTGAGATACTGTGGTCTTCTAAGGAGATCCAGGAAGTGCCAGCCTTGAGGATGTGGACTGAATGTGAGGTCTTCTGGAGAAGATACATCTGCTCTGTGATGAAGCTACATAACCTCCCTTTAGCAGCATTTAATCCCATCAACAACAGGATCATGCACTGTTTGGATTCAATTCTGAGAAGCTTTTAGAGTATAGTGGAGTGTAAATGTAGCATCTGTCTGCTACTCTTGAAAGCAGTTGCATCTTTTCTCAGGATCACATGGCAGCTGGATGTTCCCAGGAACAGATGAAATTCCTTTAAAGCATGGTTCTCAACCTTGGGAACTTTAAGATGTGTGGACTTCAGCTCCCAGAATTCCCCAGCCAGCATGCTACTGGGGAATTCTGGGAGCTGAAGTCCACACATCTTAAAGTTCCCAAGGTTGAGAAACGCTGCTTTAAAGGGTTGCTTCTCTTTCTAAATAAAAGGCATGGGCAAGACAATTATTCAACCAGGAATACAGGGGGGGCCTTTAAAAGCAAGTCACCTTAGCAGAATATTTAGTTTCCATGTCACTGACAGCCATGATCAGAGCCAGTAACAGGTGAAAATAATATTTCCAAACCCCCAGCTTGTAGTTGGAGGACAGAATAAATCAGCTTCCCTAACCTAGTACCATCCAAGTATTTTGAGCTTTCAGATGGGAAGTTTCAAATCCAGAAGTCCCTGAAATAAATCTCAGCTCTTCCACAATCTCCCGGTGAACCCCAAAGCAGGCTACTCAGTGAGGCTGTTTTTCCCTTCTCAACAAGGGGATAATACAAACAAGAATTCAAATGAGATATGTGTTAAGCTTAATTCTCCACTGCTTCTTATTGTCAGCTCCTTCTACTTGTGCAGCTAATCCTTTTTGTACTTCTAGCTGATGCTTTTCATCTGTGATCCCCCTCTGCTGAATACCTTTCCTGATTAAAAGTGGTTAAGAAGAGCAATTCTAGCAAACCTGCCGGTTGGTGATAGAGTTAACTGTTCTCATAAGCAGACACGCCTGTCCTGCCTACAAAGGTTACCTGTGAAAACTCCTGTCTGGTTTAAGCTAGCAGAAAGATATTTGTCACCTGGCATTCCTGTTAAAAAAAAAAGTTTAACAATTTCCTTTTGTATACTGGAGGTAAAATAAGGGGAACGAATTTCAAGGGTTTCCTCATTAATGAACCATGAAAAGAACAGGGCCCTGTTTTCCTCTTTGCAGATTTTACTCTCAGTGATTGATTGACGATTTGAACAAGAGAGGCTAATTTTGCTGTTGCAAAGCAGCAGGGACACCAGGCCTCAACCGTTTTGGAACTGGCAAAGATAAGGAAGCTTCAGATCAATGGCAAAGATCAAAACCTTTAGGTATTTTATGTGCAGAGGAATGGAAAGGATGACATTCTGGGGTGTCAGTTGGAAACTGAGCAGGCCTCCTGCAAAACTGGAATTAAAAGCTGAGCAACATAGCCAACATCACATATAACTCTGCTTTCTATTGCTGGTCACCTTGCTGGATATGATAGGAGGGGATTAAATGGTCAGAACTCTGCAGGTAGAAATCTATCAAGGAGCTCATTTCAGAAGGGCACAGTATGATGCTGCATTTCTGTAGTGTTACTATATGCTGGTTTGTCTCTTTTAGTTACAGTGATCATATGTTCTTTATTATATAGGAGAGTCCTTTATTTCAGAAAGCTGTCCTTTAGATTTATTTATTTTTCCAAAACTCACTTTTGTCCTTTATTTTGGACATTTAACGTTTACTGTACAAATGGTACCACTTAATGCACAGTCTTCTTACATTCCAGTGAAAAATGTGGAAATTGAATTATCTTTTTAAAATAAGTTTACATATACCGTTTGATTTTAGTTATTTTATTAGAATATGCATTTTTGTATAGTTCTTTTTGGTTTTGCCCTTGAATTTTATTTTTTATTTTTTTTATTTAGTAGATTTCTCTCCCGCCCATCTCCCCTACAATTTTCCTTTGTAAAGCAAAGTTATAAACATAAACATTTTTTTTTATCCTTATCAACCTCTTTTTATCCTTTTGCCCCTTTTTCAGGTTTATTTTTTCCAAGAAAATATGGTCATTGTATTTTTAGCGCTATTCAACTGAGAATTTTTGGTTTTAAAAAAAAATGCTCCCATTTTTTCCTTGCTTTCCTGTCTCCTCTCTTTCCTTATTTCATCTCTCTCTAATTAATAAAGCAGCCTGACTTCATCACAACTCTGGGCACCATACAATGTTAGAAACAGTTGGGCACAATCCTAGAGGGAGAGCAATAAAACAACCTGAACACAAAACGTTCTCATAAGAGGCCCACCACACATAGGGTTACCAGACATCCAGCAAAAGGAGGACACGTCCTCCTTTCTGTCCTCAGGTCCTCCGTCTGGCAGGCATAACCCTTAAAATCAAATGTTGTCCGGCTTTTTGAGTGGACTGTTTTCACAACAGTAGTCATTCAAAGTAATCATTCAACAGTAGTCATTCAACAGAAATTGGACTGTTTTCACAACAGTAGTCATTCAAACTTTCATGTATTGTGACCTTGTAAATTATCCGCTTCTTTCTTTCCCTTGTCCGTTGACAGATTCAACAGCCTACATTTACATTATTTAATTTATTTCCTGATTCCAGCCATCAGCTTCAATCCAGCCCCTTCAAATCTATGATCACTGTAGTCTGTAGATTGCATGACACACCGTATGTTTCTATGGTGAAATTTGAAAAGGGCATTGTTGTCGATTCTATTATTGCTAGCATATGTTCTTGAAGATAAAGATTTGTTGGAAAAACATTGCGATTGAAAAATCAGTCTGCTGGAAAAAGTAATTTCATATACGTGCAGGCCCAAGTACATGTTTTTGGTAATTTTTCACTGTAATTTTTGTCACAGATGCCAAGAAAGTTAAATAATTAGTGTATCCTCCTTTCCCCCCCATTTGTTCTCCTTTCCAGTTGTCCATGTCCTCCTTTGCCTGTTTAGATATCTGATAGCCTTAGCCAAATACCCCACTCCAAGACTTGGAGGAAGATTTGGTTTTTTAGGACCTGTTCAAATGAGGTCAGAGTTGGGGCCCTATGGATCTCTGGGGCATGTAATTCCAGAGGGAGGCACTGTGACAGAGAAAGCACACTTCCTGGATCCCAACCAATGACACTTTAATTAATGGAACCCAAAACATATCCATGATGTATGGTTGTACAGAATGGGCAGAAACTATAGGCCTGGATCTTCCAAATCTACCAGAAGTATCAACATGATCCTGTCAGTCCCTCCCTCTCTCACTCCATTTTAATATCAAAGCTTCTTACTAGTCATTAGGTTAGGTGATCTGAGAGTCTGGATTTCATCTAAAGGTCCCTCTTTAGTTGATAATGAGCATGATTTTATGCTCATGATTTCATGATTTCAGAATGCATTGAGCCAATTCTGCTGCATTTGGGAACCTGTATGGCCCTAGGATTTGATTCTATTCTATTCTATGCTCTACTCTACTCTATTTTTTTTCTTTCTATCATGTTGCTAAACTCTGCTGCTTTTTACTTTTACTCTTGTTTACAAGACTTTGTCTTTGATGAATTCCCAAGCCAAGATGGGATTGTTTGTTTGGAGGAAGTTTATAAGATGTAATTTTCCTAAAGCAGATGACTTAACATTCAGAAGCTACTATAGGTAAAAGAGCCATGGTAGTTGAGCTGAATGACATTGATTCATGCACAAGTGTTGGTAGGCAAGTGTGCTTGAGAGAACATCATAGAATTGGAAGGAGAAATTGCCACCAACTTGCTACGCTATGGAGCCGTGTTTCTCAACCTTGGCAACTTTAAGATGTGTGGACCTCAACTCCCAGAATTCTGGGAGCTGAAGTCCACATATCTTAAAGTTGCTAAGGTTGAGAGACACTGCTGTGGAGAAATCCAACCTCTATTGCTAGGAAAAATTGTGGTGGAAGTAAAGAAATCTTATGGAACAGCCTTTCCTACCTTATATTCCCTAGGGGAGAATACATTGCTAGTATTTATGCTGGTCTATGACCATAATACACATTTGATTTGATTTGATTTGATTTGATTTGATTTGATAGTATTTCGCTGTGTTTCTGATCACAATGATGGGGAGGCTCCATTGCCTCCAAAACTCCTGTGACTGTCCTTCATTTGGATGCCATGCCAAGGTTAGGATCCTGTTCCAAAATGACGCCAGGGGCTGAGACAAAAATCCCCTCTAGTGAAAACACAGGCCGCAAATCCAAGCCAGCGATAACGTTGCCATTTTTGAAGCACCATTCCCAGCCTTAAACCAGCATTCCCCTGACCATTGTGGCAGTACCTCTGCTGTAGGGATACGGGCTATGAGATCGTATGATCAATGGGGGCTCATTTTGTGTAAGTGCAGGACTGCCCCTTTGTCTGGAAGACCTCTGCAACTCCCCTTGTTTGCACAGAATGACAACTCTGGGTTAATTTCTTGTCGGTGGCATTTTCTTTTTAACCTCAGCTGCTGATTGTATTGGAGCAGGTTTATTTTAATATCACTGTATGTTTTTATATCGTTTTCAATTGTTGTTAGCCGCCCAGAATCCTGAATTTGAGATGGGCAGTCATATAAATTAAAATAATAAATGAACTCTAAGAAATCAGCGGAATAACATTTTGTCAATAGGAGCAGCAAGTCCGATCCACTGCTTGAATCGTATCAGCCTAAATCCAGGCGGTTCATCCAGGCAACAAAAATCATCTCTCTAACTTTAGAAGTCCAGTTGTGCATTGCAATGTTGATGAAGTGCTGGGCTGAGCAATGTCCTTGAAGGAGAAGCTGTCATCGGAAGAGGAAAGAAAATCTGAATACTGCCAAACAGAGAAAGTTTTCAGCACTGTTTACCAGTTACCTAGCCAGGAGGGAGTTTCTCTGTCACTCAAGTTGAGACTGTTCCTGAATTTCCAGTTAGCATTAACAACCCCAAAAGAATCTGGTCAGCTTCTGCTAATGCTGATTGCTCCGAATGTTGCATTACAGTATGAACTTTTTAAAAACCAAATCTGCTGTTGGAAAGACCCATAAATTCTCAGGGCTCTCCTCCCCACACGCATTGTTCCCCTGCTGTTGGTTTGTAGTATCTAGTACTTCCATGGAGAAAATCTATCTATGTGGTTGCAATTGATCTAGTACTTCGAGATATTGTGCCTCGAATGCACAGGTGACATCTAGATACTGTACTTGTTTGATGAGATGTTTTACCTGGAGCATCCTTGAGGGTCACCCTTGAGGGTCAAAAGTCAAGATGGTGGCCATGGCTGAGTGATCAAAGCCCTGCCACATTTAAAAAGGTGTTGCCTTTGTTCACATGATCACACTGGGCATCTTTATTTTCAGGACCCCCACTGACACCTCCATCTCCCACCCTCACCTTTCCTTTTACTTTTCTTCCATCCTTTTTCTCACCTCCCCCAAAGCCTTGCAGAAGAGCCAGATCTTATCCCAATAAGATTCATTCAAGAGGGACCCTCACCCAAATGGCTCACCCTGAAAGTCCCTGTAGGTGACATTTCCTCAAGGGTGAAACCTCACCAAACCTTCATTTTACTTTCATTAACAGCTGGCTGGCAGGTAGATAGGGTGGTGAGCCAGTTGGGGAATGTGGAAGGGGGATGGGAAGGGACTATCATTTAAGTCTTTGCTCCCTCTGCAAATTCAATCAGAAGAGTACCCCCTGCAACTGCTTTTACAAGTGTAGAAAAATACCCTTGGCATGGAGTCTTCTTCCCATTGCCAATAGCAAGGGGGTGGAGGAGGAAATGTGTTGGGAAGAGGCAAAGAAATGAACACTCTCATTCTTTCACCCATAATCCTTCCCTGATTTACGCCCCAGATTAGCTATGCAACAGAGAAAACCAATTGTACAGCAAACTTCAAGTTGAGCCATATTAGCTTTTGTCTACAAGAGTCACATATCAGCATCCTTGTGAAAATGGCCACATTGGGCACAAAATTCAGTTGTCCTTCCAGTGAGATAGAATTGAATCTACCCATCAAGTATGCTCAGGAAGAGATGGCTTGTGAAAGCTTCCCCCCTTGAGGGAATGCCACTTCCAGGGACATCTGGGCAAGCCTTCACTGGAAGCCCACTTCAGTGGAAGACCTAATCTTCAAATATCTTCTCCTATGTTGTCAGGCTAAGAGCTGGCTCTTCTGGAAGGCTTTGGGGGATATGGAAGTTTAGTCCACCTCCAGGAATGGGGCTGACACTGGACATTGATTGGAGCAATGCCATGGTGTTAATCCTACGTAGGGCATTCTGTAAGCTGCTTTGCTTGGCTTTGACCTATGGGAATTAGTAGCATTGAACCCCAAGTAAATACAATAAATGATAAGATAGGAGAAAAATGATTTATGCTCTTCAGTGGGATGTTGTGAGCCCTTGCCTCATGATATCTGTGGTTAGATGTATCAGATCCACTCTGAGTTCTAGGGATATAAGAGAGGCAAAAACAATAAAGAAAAAGCAAGACAACAAACAGATGAATGTTTCCAACAGAAGAGAATATCTGTAGCTCAGGGTTGAACTGTGGAGTCCTTGGTGCTCTCTGAGCTTGGTCGTTTGCTTGCAGACGTTTCATTACCTGACTAAGTAACATCATCAATGCCAGTGAGAGTGGGGTTTGCTCCCTGTTTATATACAGTAGGTTCCCCTTCCAGTGTTGGTGGGAGTGGGGTTTTCTCCTTGGTAGTTCCTTGATTATTGTTTTCTGCTTGATTGTTTGCCTGGTGCTAATCCCTGCTTATCTGGGTGTTGGCTGCTGAAGAGTATGTGTTCTGGTCTTTTTATTTCCTTCTTAGCTTTTTTATTGTCTCTTTTGAATGGTGTGTAAATGTGGTTTATCTGTATGTCTGTTGATGGCTGATGGGCTGAAGGCTATTGATGGCAGAAAGTACTGAGGACTCCACAGATTCATGCTTCCTTGTTGGGAAGGTGTGTAAAATGATCTGCTTGAAATGAAGCTGCTCCATCCTGCCTGCTGCATCTATTAACAGTGCGGTTGCTTATTCCAGCTCAGCGAGCCATTGTGCTTTTGGCTAAAGACCTATCACAAAATAAATGACTGATATACAATATGTTCTCACTGGTACACATTGCACACGTTGCAATGCTGCGCATAGCACTGCCCAGGCTTTTAGCATCCTTCTGCATGATAATACAGCCCTGTTCACCCAACACACTAAACTGGAGTTTGCATGTTGCGTGAGCACAAAAAATTCAGGTGACACTGGAATAGGGGAGGATCATTTTAACACTGAGCAGACCTGGGATAGTCTGGGATTTAAGTAGGTAATATTTCCCAATCTGTAATGTAGAAGAATGTTAAAATAGGTTTAACCCTCTCTTCCACCGGCTGCCAGAGAGAGACAAGAACTGGGCTTCTCTAGGCACTTTGTCTTGTTGGTTTGTTCTCCCTCCTGATGGAAGGGTTGGGCGGCGGGGGGGGGGGGCGGGAGAAGGCATTCTCCTAAGTCACTTATGAGCCGGGCTCCAAGAATTTTTATTTAAGATTTTCAGCAAGTTTTAGAAAAATGGCATCTAGGCAACCTCAAGAATGCAAACGGGGATGGGGGTGAAATTGGCCACTTGCAATTTAACTGGGAGAACAATAATTATATTACAGCACTCATTTGCTGCTGATTGATTAGAAAATTCATTTATTCAGGGGGAGGGCCAGCTGTCTCGTGTGAACCCAGCAATAATGTGCACTTGTTCTCCACTTGGAAGATTTATTTCCTAGTAATTCCCTGGTGGTTAAACTTAAAGAGCTCCTAGTAAACTCACACGCAGATGCTTTTAGGAGAGTTTTTCTCTGAGACAAAGGGCATTATTAGACATGGCTTCAAATCTGCTTGAGAAATAAATGGAGGGAGGGAGTGAAGGGAGAAAAACAGATCTATTTTCTGTAATGAATGTGCCTTGAATAATGATTAAGCATGTTCTTAAAGATAGCCTCCTGGCTTGCTCTTTTTTTCCCAAAGGAATAAAGGTGTGTTTGTTGCTTTTGCTTCATCCTGTGGCACTTTTTGAAGGCTTAACAAATGCTTACTGTATTGCATTATTGCTATCCACTTCAAAGGATGCCTAAAGTAATATTCTGTATTATTAGCAAGATCCAGGTAATGCCTGTTTATCCCTGGTCTGTATTTCTGCTCCCAGTCCCTTGCATAAACAATATCTACAACATCCTGCATGTGATGGAGTTCCTTCCTATTCAAGAAAACTTATTATGTATATATCAGATTTAAGCTGCCCAAAGATTGTCTTATATGAATTTTAATGTGAGCCTGGGCATTCTTTCCATACCTAAGCTCATTCTTCTGTAAGAAATGCTGCAGAAAGCTTTCCCTTTGTGCAGGACTTAGGGCATTAAGTACAAAAGGCAGCTTTCAGATCTCTGTATAGGCAGTCCCCACTTCAAGGACGAGTTCCGTTCCCAAGGTCTGTCCTTAAGTCGAATGTGTATCTAGGCCGGAACAGTATTATTATATAATACTGTAGAAGTAGTGTTGTGTAATGAACTCGAACCATTGTGTATTTAATTCAAATCATTGTGTATTTAATTTGAATTTTGCTACACTAGGCTCCGTTCTGGGCAGAGATTTTTGGAAAAGATCTTTAATGCTCATCTAGGGTCAATACAGAATCTTGGAAACTAAAGGAGGAATTTCCCACCTTCATTTATAGCAAGTTCGTTGAGGCAGAGTCTTGTTGAATTTTTTGAGGTTCTCAGATTTCTCCCCACCTGGACTAAGTTGTCATTTATAAACTGCCAGCAGCCTCACCTTCCTTTTCTTCATTGTTTATGTCTCTTCTCCCTTTCACTCCTTTCCCAGCCTCCCCACAACCTTCGACATTGGGTCTACACTGGCATTTAACAGTTCACCATGGCTGAGCTCGTACCATGGATTTAATCTGACTCCTGAATTAATCCATGTTTTGGGCTTGCACAAGACACAGAGCCAGAACCAGGGCAGCGTTTTCACAATATATGTATTTGTTTGCTTATTTATTCAGCTGAGATGTTGCCTGGTTCCAGACCAGCTCTGGAGTGTAACTTAAGCCACAGAAAGCCATCCAAGTTTAAGATTCACCAAGATTAATATGTGGCGTGACTGCATCAGTAGGGTTTTAATGGACCTGTTGAAGTGTGAACCCAGCTTAGTTTAGGAAGGCAAAAAATGTCACTTGCTGTTAGAATGTAGGGAACACCGTGGGTCCCAAGGAATCTTCAGAGGCAGTGGGGCTCTTTGACAGTTTCATTCTTTTTCTTCCTTAAGCATGAATGGCTCGGGCTCTCTTGAATGGTGTCAGAAGGAGAACCTGAGGATGGGATGGATCGAGGTGGGGACAAAACTGCTTTGCCACCCAACCATCCTAAACTCCAAGTACTTAAAATCATAAAAGGGCCTGTTGGATCATGCCAGAAGTCCGTCCATCGGATCGTCCAGGTACAAAAGCATGTGAGTTGACTAGTGACTTTGTAAAACTACACTCGTGTGGTTTTCTTAGCAACAATAGGAAAGGATTCATCACTGCCTTTTTCTAAGGTATTTGACACCTACAGCCCTAGGATTCCTTAGTGACCCCCTAAACCAGTATTAACAAGGCCTAGCCTAACTTAGTATCTCAGCCCAGGCAAGGTCAGTTTGAGGGTGCTACTTGCCAGACATCTTGACAAAAGATCATAAATAGAAGTCATAGTTGGTTTACTTAATATATATTTCCCGCTACTTCTCATCTTTAAAACAACTCTAAAGCAGAATTACAGAAGTCAGTAAAAGACAGCCAAAATCAGATGAAATTCCAACACTTTTATGGAAGCAAGTTAAGAGAATAGTCCTATTAACAAGAAGCAGAACTGCATGGATTCAACTAACATTCTTGGTAAAAAAATTAGCTTTTCAGCTGCTGCCAACATGTTCCAGAAGTTGCCACCAGCTCTTCTGAGCGTGAAGAGAGTTTTTCAGACTGGATGCTGCAAGATGGGGCACATCTGCAGACTGAATCACAAGCAGGCCATCCTTGTTAAGCTCCGTGTGCACATACTAAGGTTCCCAAGCAATTTAAGTACTAAAATGGACTAAATACTTCTTTATAAATGTGTCGAAAGCCCTTGAAAGCAATCAGCATCAGTGCCCATCACTGCTGATACAGATGATAAATTGAACACTTGCCTAGTTGTATCGAGGGGAATAAAATCCATTCTGGAACGCACAGAATCATCTATAGCAGTGGTCACTGGCTTGAAAATGGCTGGCGTGACTGGGGGATCAAAGCCCTGCCCCTTTTTATGTGCATGCAGTGACTGTGATGCACAGCAGAGGGGTGGGCTTTAATTACACAGACACACCTGCCACTTTGAAGCCAGTGACCGCCTGTAATGGTATGTGGGAATGACCTTGGGAGACAGGGGGAAGACCCCACAGCCAGTGGAACGGTCGGATAAGCGGCAGCTGAGCCCGCAGAAGGGATGGGGGTGTGGCAAATGTCTCAGAAGGGACCTTCCCTAGTTTCTTGGGCTGTAAAGGTGATGGGGGAGAGATGTACTTTCCGACTTGCAAAATTCTGTTAATGTAACCTTACAATAAAGTAGAATTAGTTCATCTGGGTGTGCTTCTGGTCTGGACTACCTCAAAAGGCTGGCACCATCTCAGCAGAAGTCCCTGGGATGCATTGCATCCCCTTTCAGTAATATACTGGCATGTTACACACAACACATATACCATCTCAGCCATCATGCAATATAAGCACTCCGTCCAAAGAGACTTATTTAGTTTGGCTGTCATAGGCCTTAATGAAATGATCCTATGCTACAAATAAAGAATAAAAAGTTCCACCTGGACATTCATTGATTAGGCAGACAATTCATCACATGTCCTAAGAATGATTTTTGTGCCATCGGAAGTTGTAAAAGGCAATCTAGTCTTTTTTTCTACCCTGATATTTGCCAGAATGAATTCAATAATTTTGTGGATATCCTTTATGAGCAATTTCAGAGAAGAGAGATTCCAAATTCCTGGTTATTGTCTTCTTATAAAGTGAACAAGAAAACTAATACTGTATTGATAAACTATCCTGCACTTACACTTTTCCTTAAATATGCAAACCCTCAACTTAGTTATCCCCATGGTGGTTGTTGGAAATACTAGAAGATATCTCCCAACAGCCTTAAAGGAATCTAAAATTATATTTTAATATTAAAAATATAATGGAAAATATCCCCTAGTAATCAGGTCCAAATCTAATCATATTTTAACAGAGAAATTAGAGATGATTTGGTATAATAACCTGAGCAACTATTGCTGAATGGTTCATATTGCTTCTTCATCAGTGAACAGGGCAACTGGGCCAGGAGTTCCAGTTTCAATGACATGACATTTCTCATAGCTTAATTCTTCCTTTCTTTTCCTCTTACTTGCAAAAATATTTGCAGAGGCTGACCCTTCATGAGAGTTTTGTGCAATATTATGAAATCCTTTCAGTTAAGGGCTGGGCTGAGCGATTGATTGATGCTTCTGCCCAGGGTGTGTCAGCTTGTTAAGCTAATAGTTTTGCCTTCTCCAGAGCTAGCCCCACACGCCACAGTTGGCACCCAGTTTCAGAAGCAGAAGCGTTCCAAGGGAACAAGTTGAAAAGCTGGCCTTGAGGCGAGAACAATGGACTGGAAACTTCACTCGGTTCAATGTTGTCTCAGGAACATCTTTTTCCTCTTGATGCTTGGTTTCCACATATGGATTTCAGGTAGGGCTTCTTTTTTCTTCCAGTCGTTTTGTTTTTGAAAAACAGAGGTGGCCTATCCTGAAGACCAACGTGGACACCAATTTCCAGGGCTATGTAGTTGATGCTCCTCTCTCTCTTTCTCTATCGTGCCTTTGAGTCAGTCTTGACTCCTGGCAACTACATGGACAAGTCTACCCAATTTGGAGTGGTTTGCCATTGTGATCTTCTTCCTAGGGCTGAGAGAGAATGAGTGGTTCAGAAATGGTTTCCAGGACAAGAACTCAACGTCTCCTGGTTTCTAGCCCAGTGCCTTTAACCACTACACCAAACTGACTCTCCTTTCATTTTGGAGGATATAATCAAATACTTCCACCAAGACAGGGATGGAGAAGAAAGGAAGCATTGGCAGATACCGAATACTAAAAAGCAAGTGGCATTCCTGCCAGTAAAATCTTAATTATTTAATGTATTCTTCTTATTTTGCTTGACATAAAAAAGGCAGAGAGGACAGTGTTTTCAATTCCTCTTAGAGGAACAAATGTCTGGATTCTGTTCAGACCACAGAACTCTGATGATAAGACAGTGGAGATCAATTCTGATCCTATCACGACACTAAAGTAGTAGTTATTCAGGGGCAGGGGCAGGACTCAGCCTGAATCTTGAACATGACATATTTAAATACAGTGGTGGTCTTCAAATTTCTATCACTGCACACCTGTATCAGTAAAATATATATATATATATATAGCTTGTACGCCCAACTATTGTATTTATTTATTTATAAATTATATACATGTACTACTATGTATTATACATAATAGATGTACATTATGAAATATACCTCCAAATATACATGTAATCTATTTTGTACATTCTGTATATTAAGTATTAGCACAGCTTAATTTCTTGATCTTTTTCAAATAAACATAAATAAATAGTTCTAATATTTTCTTCCTGCACCCTGATGGATCATCTTGCCACACCACCACTTTTGGAGTCCACTAATATAGAGACAACATTTTTGTGGTTGGCTTTTTAACAAGAATTGACCTAATTTGTATTGGCCAAACCAAATAGGTGAATTGGACTGCAATTATTTAATGCATGTAATTAAATAATTAATGTAATGCATCCTTTTGCACCTCCAAAGCTACTAAATAGATGAACTGGTATTCAGTTTTGTGCTTCTCTAAATGTTGCAATGAAAAATGAGTACATTAGAGCGCCTACCCAAGGAAACACATTCATTACCAAATATGCACGTAGGGGCACTTATAGAAATATGTACTGATTGTGCGTCTTCAGTGGTGCAGAGAAATGCAGAATTTTGAAAGAAAGAAAAAAAAACATGCTGGAGCTTGAAAAAATGTTACTTCTGTAAACGTTGGAAGAAGCCAATTTATTGTGGTGAAGTGGTGAGGAGGGCAGGTGCAGAGGGTGAAAAAGGACAAGGATGCATTTTTCTTTTCCATCTTGTTGACATACCTCCAAATAATCTGTAGGGAGTATAGGGTAACCTCATCGGACACAACCCTCAGAATGGGGGCATCTATGGATGGAGGGAATCAAAAATATCAATATGGTGCCTATTTTCGCACATTCATTGATTAATAAGGGTGGGTCTTCAATCACTTGGTCATCAACTTGACTTTTTTGACCCCCCCCCAAGATAATCACGCCTCAGAATCTTTCCCTAAGCTAGAAGTAGAAATGTAACACTACTAATGGCCATGTTCCTTTCCTTTTCTGCTTGATTTTCATATGCTAATTAACAATGATTAATAAATGGGAAGTTATTAGGTTGTCCATCCAAAGATAGTCCCAAAAGATTTTTTTTCTTGGAAATCTGCTTAGGAAAAAAAAGAGAAAAATAATTGGGGTGGTAGAGAACATTCTATGGGACCAATGCAAATGTAGGAAGAACCTTATGAGTTTGTCTTCTGCTCAGTGAATGTTTTGTAGATGGTCACAACTGCTATGGCAGCGACTTGGTCTATGGGAAGCCTCTCCATTACTCTCAAAATTCCAGATCTGCCCATCAGCTGTAAAAGTTTGCCTTTCGGCAACATCCACGCGTGGGTGTGTGTGTCAAAATTGGCAACATGGCAGATGGAGCGTCGCAATGCGAGCCTCATCTTTTCGTATCTGCGTTAACGTTCCGCAGACATTGAAAAGGGGCAGGTTCACATTGTGACACTCTGTCCACTCTCTTGGTAATTTGGAACCTGCTGCTACTCTTGTATAAGAAGAGCGTTGCGAGCTGCCCAGAGTCCCAGATGAGATGGGTGGCCATTACAAATTGAATACATCGTCGTCGTCATCATTATCAATCATCATCATCATCTTTAGGAGGTCTGAAGCAAGCAAATTCTTTTCTCCCCATATGTCCCATCTCTATTTTTTTTTCTCTTTTGTTCCTCCTCAAGAAATATCTTAACATTCTCTTTCTCCCGGAAACTCATAGGTCAGGGAATTTTATGTTTAAAAAAAGACAGTTCAGTGTGTGTGTGTGTGTGTGTGTGTGTGTGTAGAGGCATGCAAACACACTTCTGGGTACCAAGGGAGACACCCAAATTTGTAGAAACACAACTTTAGGTCTGTATTCCTCAATTTCACTTCCAAATTGAAAGGCACTCAACCCTCAAAGTCACAATCTGAGCAAATAAAATGTGTCATAGACTTTCTTTCTTAACATCAACGTTCTTGTTCAGTCATGCATTCCGCTCAACCGTCCTACAGCTCTGTTTTACGTTCCATTTGGAAAGTAAAGGTTTCTGTTTCTGTCTTCATTGGGTTTTTCTTTTTTCTTTTCTTTTCCTAGTTGGTTTACTGTAGTATTTAATAGCTGCTTGTCCCTAGGAAGAGGGTATTGACAAGCCACTTCGGAAAATGTTGCCAAAGCAACCTCATAGAGCTGTCCATGTAGTCATCAGGAGTCGAGACTGACTCGAGGACTGTAACAAGATTTGATTTATACTCACCTTTCCATTCAGGAAGGACAATCAGGTCGGTTTCCCAGCATAATAAAAAACATAACTAGAAAACAATAAAGCAAAAATAGCAGCAATGTCAAACAGGTTGGGAGAGTGAAGATCAGGAGAATACATTCCATAGGAACAGATGAAAGTCTTCCATATATCTACTTCACAGCACTTCAGAAACCTGGGCAACTCAAAACGGACTTCTGCAGATCTTAATGTCTGGATGGATTCCATAAGCAGTCCCTAACACATCAGGTTCTAAATTTAAACAGGGCACCTTAAATTACTTAGGGGAATCAATGGGCAAAAAGTGCAGGACGTTCAGTAGGGGTCTAACATGATCCTAGTATTGTGCACCAGTTGGCAGTTGAGCTGCTTCATTCTTCAAGTGTTATGCTTCCTGTTTCTTAGTGACCCGATGTGTTTTGCCAACATTCATACCTTTGAGTTTGGGGCTTGGCTCAACCGAATCTCAGATTCATCTTGTTTAAAAACATGGGGTTGCATTCCAGAGTATCTTCCAGGGGGTCAAAAAAGTCAAGATGTCAGCTACAACTGTACAGTTGAAATCTGCCCCCTTTTTGGGTGTGCACATAGAAAAAGGATGGGGCTTTGATTACACAGATGAGACGTCTTCACTTTCTTAATCTTCCAGTGGAATCCCTGTTGCACCCACTCAGTATTAAATACGGAGCATTAAAGGAAATGTATTAAGTCTGATGTTAAATTGAATCTGGGGCCATGTGATCCATGTTTCACATACCTTTCTATATAACTATTTGGATGAAAGAGTTCAAAAATTAATCACCCTAATTCTAATTAAAGTGTAATTAGAAACTGGCTTAAGTTTGTGATCTGCCAGCTCTTCTGGTAGTTAAGCAACAAAAAAACTGATAGGTTTGGTGCATTGGAAACAAACAATAGTTGACAGGGATGCAGAGAAGGATAAACAGAGACAGTTTTGTCAGAAAGCCACATTCTTCCTCCTATTATCTTGCAGATAACGGCAGTGAAGAGATTCCTCTTCTGGCCAGGAATAGATTATTTGCCATTATGACAGACAGGGTGGGAGGTCAAAGAGAAGGTCTGTGTGCTTCAGATTAGGCAGATGGAACTCAATCACAACCCTTCAGCAACATTTATTTCAGCCAAGGGTACCCAGTGTTCTTATTGCTGAGAATTCTGGGAGTTGAAGTCCACACATCAAGAGGGCACCAAGGTTAGGGAGAACTGGTGTCCTACATTCACTGTATATCCTGCCTTTCTTATACGTAGCATGTATTTCTGTCCAGGAGCAAAATCAGAATAAGTTATTTAGGTAGTAATTGAGATTATCTTTCAAAATAGTTTAGATAAGAAGAGAAAAATATTGCTGTGAGAAATAATATATTATTTATGTATTTGATTCAGTTTATACAGCTGCCCATCTCAACAAAATGGGCAATTTATATGGCTCCCCTTGTACTTTTCAAAATAGTCCAAAAGTCTTAGTGGTCCAAAACAGGTCAATGAGACTGTTAATTAGGACTGGACCGTAGGTGCAGATATCAATGCTATGCCATCTACATTAGTTTGCCTCTGGCCCTAGTTCAATCCTAGTTCAATCCTTTTAAGCTAGGGATGTGAAACCTTTGAGTTAGGAAGGAAGGGTGTATACTGACCCTCATTCAATATGTACCTCAAAGGCCACACAACAGAAGGTCTTCTCTTTAGTTTACATCCTATCTCCCACAGACATATACACCCATACTTGCCCACATACCCCTTTTCTTACCCCAGAATGTTGATGGTTGAAGACCATAATTCAAGTTTCAGATAGCAGTGGTTGAGTTGAAGACTTTC
Source organism: Python bivittatus (assembly GCF_059951505.1). NCBI lineage: Eukaryota > Metazoa > Chordata > Lepidosauria > Squamata > Pythonidae > Python > Python bivittatus. The sequence goes on from NW_028277087.1 coordinate 6,712,453, forward strand.
ATGAGTAGGGTAATAGTGTGAAATGCGACAAGCCATACTGCAACATGGGCAGGTAGGAACCCATTTCTTTTAACCTGTGTTAGGTCTGCTCTGGGACTTACACAACAATTCCTTGGGTTTCCCTCTCCGTGTGATGGGAAACCATCCAACCCATATTCACGAACTGCATGACTTGAATTCAGTGATCTCAGTGGGAGCAAAAAAGAAAATTTAGAGGCCCCAAGTGCCCTAGGGATGGAGGTTACCCAAACTTATCCTAAACAAATTATGCCATATATACACACACTTTCTGTCTCTCAGTGCTGAACGAGAGTGGGGAGGGATTTTATCCTCCTCCTCTCTGCCTTGTAAAGTGATTCTGACCGTCTAGTTACTGCCAGTCCTACCATAGAACTGCCTTAATAAGGTTGGGTTCACACAGCTTGCTTAATTCAGTTGCAGACCTAGCAGCTGTATTGTACCATGAGCAAAAAATTGGTTAATTTTGACCTCCATTTCTTGCGGCTTACTGAACCCATGACATTTGGTTAGTTTATGGTTCAGTTGATGGGCAAACCCAGAAAACTGCTTGACTTGGTAACCATGGGTGGGTTTGTGTGAACACAGTTTAAAAGTAGTCCTGCAAGTCAAGGATGAGGATTTCAGGGAAGACGTCTTCTGTGAAGAAAAGCCAACAAAACATTTTCAGCACTGGTGAGGCAAGCATCAGCTGCACAGCTTTATGACCCATATGGCCTCAACTTTTTCTTAGCTAGTCTGGCTAGACAAGTCTATTTCAGAGCCCAAGAATATGATGTCACTCAGGAAGATGCTCCAAACAACTTTTTTGGTGACTCCTTACCCAAGGCAGTTACCTCCATTATTTTGACCTTGGGAGACTGTAGATCTGAAATCTAGAACCTCACTATTCAGAGAGCAGTAGCTCATACTATTTCAACATATTTTCATATACTCCAGAATAAGTTTATGGCAAGTTCACTCTGAAAATGTTCACTGTACAGATATATTGGGAATGTAGGTGAAGGTCCTATCATTTGTGGTGGAGATGAGATGAGAGGATAAAAGTATGGATAGGTTGCAAGAAAATATACAGAGTGAAGAGACAAAAAAGAGTTGTAGCTTATTTGGCACAGACAAGTGTTGATTCTGTGATCTCATCTTCAACATGGAGGATCACCAGGATGTCTGGTACAAGCTGAGATCTGTTTGGATTGAGGTGCCCCTAGGCTTATCCAAGCCCCAGAAGATTTTTGGATTTAAGGAGTTGTGGTGTAGACTGGACCCAAGCATCCTGTGCATGGGGCAATCTATGTTATATGGGATAGATTAAACAGTCTTGAGTGAGGACTAGGCTTAGAAGCAATGGGAGTAGAACAGCCATAATTTCTTCCCCATCCATCTAAGATGGATCCTGAAAGACCATCTAATAAACTTCTGAGAAAATCCAAACATTTCCCCACAACAATTTAAACACTTGCAAATTGTTCTGGAACCGAATATGATAGAGGTATGTTTGAAGGGGGAACGAACTCACTAAATTAATTATTTTCTGAATTTGTTGCACCATATATTCAGTCACTAGCTAACCAAAGAAGCACACTTAGCTACAAAAATGGAATTAAGGTTAGCATGTTGTGTGAACGCAGGTTCTACCTCTTTTACAGACCTAGTTAAGTGTATTGGAAAAAGACCATTAACTGCATCATTTCGGTAAGGATGAGCATACTATAAGTGAGGGAGTTTAAGGTGAGTGTCAGATGTTAATAAAAACAATCCACTGGGATGAATAGAGAACAAATGAGTAAAATTTTGAGTTATTTTCATTCACAAAGAGGAACTATTTAAAAGGTAATAAAAAGTTTATTAAGGACACATCAGGAAAACTAATGAAAGCATTCCACATATCACCATTACCAGGGAATCATGCCACTCCCTGGCTCGCCCACTCTTCTGCCACGCCGCCGGAGGGAACCTCACTGGAACAGAGCAGCACTCCAGCCCCGCGCTATCGGCCTTCCACGATGACACCGGAGCCCAGCTCTGCCCGAGGCACCACCCTTCCCGGGCCGACTTCGCCCACTTCCACTGGCCGCTCTCCACCCGCCCCCACCGAGGAGACCACCCTTTCCTTCCCCTCGGCGAGGCCTTCAACCGAGGCCGAAGCGACAGCAGCGGAAGGGAGCACGGCTTCCCTCCCTTCGGCAACATCTCCCACGGCTGGGCAGCAGGCAGCCTCGAGTCCGGAGGCCACCGGATCCAAGCCCATGATGCCGCCTTCCACCCTGAAGGCTGGCTCGACGTCTCCGGAAGCTGAAAACACGCCCACCGCCGGCAAGGCTTCTCCCACTCAGGCTGAGCTAACCTCGGCCGAAGGGACCAGCGCCCGCGCCCCACCTTCCGGATCTGCCCAGCCCAGCTCCCCTCCCACGCAGAGGGCATCCTCTCCGGCCCAGACCCCGCGGCCCTCATCCACCGAAGAGGCCACCACTGCGCTGCGCCCCAAGAGCTCTTCTATGCAGGCAGAAGCCAGCCCAGCTGCAGGAGGGAGCACCTCTTCGCTCCTGTCTGCACACTCCAGCCCTGCTGGGGCAGGGAGCACGTCCGCCGGAGAGCCGGCCGCCTCCACTGTCAGCTCGCCTCCTGCTGCGGGCCGGACTGAGCCAACCTCCGCCCAGGGACCAAGCACTCCCTGGCTCGCCCACTCTTCTGCCACGCCGCCGGAGGGAACCTCACTGAAACAGGGCACCACTCCAGCCCCGCGCTCTGGGCCTTCCACGATGACACCGGAGCCCGTCTCTGCCCAAGGCACCACCCTTCCCGGGTGGACTTCGCCCACTTCCACTAGCCGCTCTCCACCCGCCCCCACCGAGGAGACCACCCTTTCCTTCCCCTCGGCGAGGCCTTCAACCCAGGCCAAAGCCACAGCACCAGAAGGGAGCACGGCTTCCCTCCCTTCGGCAACATCTCCCACGGCTGGGCAGCAGGCAGCCTCGAGTCCGGAGGCCACCGGATCCACGCCCATGACGCAGCCTTCCACCGGGAACGCTGGCTCGACGTCCCCGGAAGCTGAAACCACGCCCACCGCCGGCAAGGCTTCTCCCACTCAGGCTGACCTAACCTCGGCCGAAGGGACCAGCGCCCGCGCCCCAGCTTCCGGGTCTGCCCAGCCCAGCTCCTCTCCCACGCAGAGGGCATCCTCTCCGGCCCGGACCCCACGGCCCTCGTCCACCAGGGAGGCCGCCACTGCGCCGCGCCCCCCGAGCTCTTCTACGCAGGCAGAACCCAGCCCAGCTGCAGGAGGGAGCACCTCTTCGCTCCTGTCTGCACGCTCCAGCCCTGCTGGGGCAGCGAGCACGTCCGCCGGAGAGCCGGCCGCCTCCACTGTCAGCTCGCCTACTGCTGCGGGCCGGACTGAGCCAACCTCCGCCCAGGGACCAAGCACTCCCCGGCTCGCCCACTCTTCTGCCACGCCGCCGGAGGGAACCTCACTGGAACAGGGCACCACTCCAGCCCCGCGCTCTGGGCCTTCCACCATGACACTGGAACCCAGCTCTGCCCAAGGCACCACACGTCCCGGGCGGACTTCGCCCACTTCCACTGGCCGCTCTACGCCTGCCCCCACCGAGGACACCACCCTTTCCTTCCCCTCGGCGAGGCCTTCAACCCAGGCCGAAGCCACAGCACCAGAAGGGAGCACGGCTTCCCTCCCTTCGGCAACATCTCCCACGGCTGGGCAGCAGGCAGCCTCGAGTCTGGAGGCCACCGGATCCACGCCCATGACGCAGCCTTCCACCGGGAACGCTGGCTCGACGTCCCCGGAAGCTGAAACCACGCCCACCGCCGGCAAGGCTTCTCCCACTCAGGCTGAGCTAACCTCGGCCGAAGGGACCAGCGCCCGCGCCCCAGCTTCCGGATCTGCCCAGCCCACGTCCCCTCCCACGCAGAGGGCATCCTCTCTGGCCAGGACCCCGCGGCCCTTGTCCACCGAAGAGGCCGCCACTGCGCGGCGCCCCAACAGCTCTTCTATGCAGGCAGAAGCCAGCCCAGCTGCAGAAGGGAGCACCTCTTCGCTCCTGTCAGCACGCTCCAGCCCTGCTGGGGCAGGGAGCACGTCCGCAGGAGAGCTGGCCGCCTCCACTGTCAGCTCGCCTGCTGCTGCAGGCCGGACTGAGCCAACCTCCGCACAGGGACCAAGGACTCCCTGGCTCGCCCACTCTTCTGCCACGCCGCCAGAGGGAACCTCACTGGAACAGGGCACCACTCCAACACCACGCTCTGGGCCTTCCACGATGACACCGGAGCCCGCCTCTGCCCAAGGCACCACCCTTCCGGGGCCGACTTCGCCCACTTCCACTGGCCGCTCTACCCCTGCCCCCACCGAGGAGACCACCCTTTCCTTCCCCTCGGCGAGGCCTTCAACCCAGGCCGAAGCGACAGGAGCGGAAAGGAGCACGGCTTCCCTCCCTTCGGCAACATCTCCCACGGCTGGGCAGCAGGCAGCCTCGAGTCTGGAGGCCACCGGATTCACGCCCATGACGCAGCTTTCCACCGGGAACGCTGCCTCGACGTCTCCGGAAGCTGAAACCATGCCCACCGCCGGCAAGGTTTCTCCCACTCAGGCTGAGCTAATCTCGGCCAAAGGGACCAGCGTTCGCACCCCAGCTTCCGGGTCTGCCCAGCCCACGTCCCCTCCCACGCAGAGGGCATCCTCTCCGGCCCGGACCCCACGGCCCTCGTCCACCAAGGAGGCCGCCACTGCGCCGCGCCCCCCGAGCTCTTCTACGCAGGCAGAAGCCAGCCCAGCTGCAGGAGGGAGCACCTCTTCGCTCCTGTCTGCACGCTCCAGCCCTGCTGGGGCAGCGAGCACGTCCGCCGGAGAGCCGGCCGCCTCCACTGTCAGCTCGCCTGCTGCTGCGGGCCGGACTGAGCCAACCTCCGCCCAGGGACCAAGCACTCCCTGGCTCGCCCACTCTTCTGCCACGCCGCCGGAGGGAACCTCACTGGAACAGGGCACCACTCCAGCCCCACGCTCTGGGCCTTCCACCATGACACTGGGACCCAGCTCTGCCCAAGGTACCACACGTCCCGGGCGGACTTCGCCCACTTCCAATGGCCGCTCTACGCCTGCCCCCACCGAGGACACCACCCTTTCCTTCCCCTCGGCAAGGCCTTCAACCCAGGCCAAAGCCACAGCACCAGAAGGGAGCACGGCTTCCCTCCCTTCGGCAACATCTCCCACGGCTGGGCAGCAGGCAGCCTCGAGTCCGGAGGCCACCGGATCCACACCCATGACGCAGCCTTCCACCGGGAACGCTGGCTCGACGTCCCCGGAAGCTGAAACCACGCCTACCGCCGGCAAGGCTTCTCCCACTCAGGCTGACCTAACCTCGGCCGAAGGGACCAGCGCCCGCGCCCCAGCTTCCGGGTCTGCCCAGCCCAGCTCCTCTCCCACGCAGAGGGCATCCTCTCCGGCCCGGACCCCACGGCCCTCGTCCACCAGGGAGGCCGCCACTGCGCCGCGCCCCCCGAGCTCTTCTACGCAGGCAGAACCCAGCCCAGCTGCAGGAGGGAGCACCTCTTCGCTCCTGTCTGCACGCTCCAGCCCTGCTGGGGCAGCGAGCACGTCCGCCGGAGAGCCGGCCGCCTCCACTGTCAGCTCGCCTACTGCTGCGGGCCGGACTGAGCCAACCTCCGCCCAGGGACCAAGCACTCCCCGGCTCGCCCACTCTTCTGCCACGCCGCCGGAGGGAACCTCACTGGAACAGGGCACCACTCCAGCCCCGCGCTCTGGGCCTTCCACCATGACACTGGAACCCAGCTCTGCCCAAGGCACCACACGTCCCGGGCGGACTTCGCCCACTTCCACTGGCCGCTCTACGCCTGCCCCCACCGAGGACACCACCCTTTCCTTCCCCTCGGCGAGGCCTTCAACCCAGGCCGAAGCCACAGCACCAGAAGGGAGCACGGCTTCCCTCCCTTCGGCAACATCTCCCACGGCTGGGCAGCAGGCAGCCTCGAGTCTGGAGGCCACCGGATCCACGCCCATGACGCAGCCTTCCACCGGGAACGCTGGCTCGACGTCCCCGGAAGCTGAAACCACGCCCACCGCCGGCAAGGCTTCTCCCACTCAGGCTGAGCTAACCTCGGCCGAAGGGACCAGCGCCCGCGCCCCAGCTTCCGGATCTGCCCAGCCCACGTCCGCTCCCACGCAGAGGGCATCCTCTCTGGCCAGGACCCCGCGGCCCTTGTCCACCGAAGAGGCCGCCACTGCGCGGCGCCCCAACAGCTCTTCTATGCAGGCAGAAGCCAGCCCAGCTGCAGAAGGGAGCACCTCTTCGCTCCTGTCAGCACGCTCCAGCCCTGCTGGGGCAGGGAGCACGTCCGCAGGAGAGCTGGCCGCCTCCACTGTCAGCTCGCCTGCTGCTGCGGGCCGGACTGAGCCAACCTCCGCACAGGGACCAAGGACTCCCTGGCTCGCCCACTCTTCTGCCACGCCGCCAGAGGGAACCTCACTGGAACAGGGCACCACTCCAGCCCCGCACTCTGGGCCTTCCACGATGACACCGGAGCCCGCCTCTGCCCAAGGCACCACCCTTCCGGGGCCGACTTCGCCCACTTCCACTGGCCGCTCTACCCCTGCCCCCACCGAGGAGACCACCCTTTCCTTCCCCTCGGCGAGGCCTTCAACCCAGGCCGAAGCGACAGGAGCGGAAAGGAGCACGGCTTCCCTCCCTTCGGCAACATCTCCCACGGCTGGGCAGCAGGCAGCCTCGAGTCTGGAGGCCACCGGATTCACGCCCATGACGCAGCTTTCCACCGGGAACGCTGCCTCGACGTCTCCGGAAGCTGAAACCATGCCCACCGCCGGCAAGGTTTCTCCCACTCAGGCTGAGCTAATCTCCGCCAAAGGGACCAGCGTTCGCACCCCAGCTTCCGGGTCTGCCCAGCCCACGTCCCCTCCCACGCAGAGGGCATCCTCTCCGGCCCGGACCCCACGGCCCTCGTCCACCGAGGAGGCCGCCACTGCGCCGCGCCCCCCGAGCTCTTCTACGCAGGCAGAAGCCAGCCCAGCTGCAGGAGGGAGCACCTCTTCGCTCCTGTCTGCACGCTCCAGCCCTGCTGGGGCAGCGAGCACGTCCGCCGGAGAGCCGGCCGCCTCCACTGTCAGCTCGCCTGCTGCTGCGGGCCGGACTGAGCCAACCTCCGCCCAGGGACCAAGCGCTCCCTGGCTCACCCACTCTTCTGCCACGCCGCCGGAGGGAACCTCACTGGAACAGGGCACCACTCCAGCCCCACGCTCTGGGCCTTCCACCATGACACTGGGACCCAGCTCTGCCCAAGGCACCACACGTCCCGGGCGGACTTCGCCCACTTCCAATGGCCGCTCTACACCTGCCCCCACCGAGGACACCACCCTTTCCTTCCCCTCGGCGAGGCCTTCAACCCAGGCCAAAGCCACAGCACCAGAAGGGAGCACGGCTTCCCTCCCTTCGGCAACATCTCCCACGGCTGGGCAGCAGGCAGCCTCGAGTCCGGAGGCCACCGGATCCACACCCATGACGCAGCCTTCCACCGGGAACGCTGGCTCGACGTCCCCGGAAGCTGAAACCACGCCTACCGCCGGCAAGGCTTCTCCCACTCAGGCTGACCTAACCTCGGCCGAAGGGACCAGCGCCCGCGCCCCAGCTTCCGGGTCTGCCCAGCCCAGCTCCTCTCCCACGCAGAGGGCATCCTCTCCGGCCCGGACCCCACGGCCCTCGTCCACCAGGGAGGCCGCCACTGCGCCGCGCCCCCCGAGCTCTTCTACGCAGGCAGAACCCAGCCCAGCTGCAGGAGGGAGCACCTCTTCGCTCCTGTCTGCACGCTCCAGCCCTGCTGGGGCAGCGAGCACGTCCGCCGGAGAGCCGGCCGCCTCCACTGTCAGCTCGCCTACTGCTGCGGGCCGGACTGAGCCAACCTCCGCCCAGGGACCAAGCACTCCCCGGCTCGCCCACTCTTCTGCCACGCCGCCGGAGGGAACCTCACTGGAACAGGGCACCACTCCAGCCCCACGCTCTGGGTCTTCCACCATGACACTGGAACCCAGCTCTGCCCAAGGCACCACACGTCCCGGGCGGACTTCGCCCACTTCCACTGGCCGCTCTACGCCTGCCCCCACCGAGGACACCACCCTTTCCTTCCCCTCGGCGAGGCCTTCAACCCAGGCCGAAGCCACAGCACCAGAAGGGAGCACGGCTTCCCTCCCTTCGGCAACATCTCCCACGGCTGGGCAGCAGGCAGCCTCGAGTCTGGAGGCCACCGGATCCACGCCCATGACGCAGCCTTCCACCGGGAACGCTGGCTCGACGTCCCCGGAAGCTGAAACCACGCCCACCGCCGGCAAGGCTTCTCCCACTCAGGCTGAGCTAACCTCGGCCGAAGGGACCAGCGCCCGCGCCCCAGCTTCCGGATCTGCCCAGCCCACGTCCCCTCCCACGCAGAGGGCATCCTCTCTGGCCAGGACCCCGCGGCCCTTGTCCACCGAAGAGGCCGCCACTGCGCGGCGCCCCAACAGCTCTTCTATGCAGGCAGAAGCCAGCCCAGCTGCAGAAGGGAGCACCTCTTCGCTCCTGTCAGCACGCTCCAGCCCTGCTGGGGCAGGGAGCACGTCCGCAGGAGAGCTGGCCGCCTCCACTGTCAGCTCGCCTGCTGCTGCGGGCCGGACTGAGCCAACCTCCGCACAGGGACCAAGGACTCCCTGGCTCGCCCACTCTTCTGCCACGCCGCCAGAGGGAACCTCACTGGAAAAGGGCACCACTCCAGCCCCGCACTCTGGGCCTTCCACGATGACACCGGAGCCCGCCTCTGCCCAAGGCACCACCCTTCCGGGGCCGACTTCGCCCACTTCCACTGGCCGCTCTACCCCTGCCCCCACCGAGGAGACCACCCTTTCCTTCCCCTCGGCGAGGCCTTCAACCCAGGCCGAAGCGACAGGAGCGGAAAGGAGCACGGCTTCCCTCCCTTCGGCAACATCTCCCACGGCTGGGCAGCAGGCAGCCTCGAGTCTGGAGGCCACCGGATTCACGCCCATGACGCAGCTTTCCACCGGGAACGCTGCCTCGACGTCTCCGGAAGCTGAAACCATGCCCACCGCCGGCAAGGTTTCTCCCACTCAGGCTGAGCTAATCTCGGCCAAAGGGACCAGCGTTCGCACCCCAGCTTCCGGGTCTGCCCAGCCCACGTCCCCTCCCACGCAGAGGGCATCCTCTCCGGCCTGGACCCCGCGGCCCTCGTCCACCGAGGAGGCCCCCACTGTGCCACGCCCCACGAGCTCTTCTACGCAGTCAGAAGCCAGCCCAGCTGCAGGAGGGAGCACCTCTTCGCTCCTGTCTGCACGCTCCAGCCCTGCTGGGGCAGGGAGCACGTCCGCTGGAGAGCCGGCCGCCTCCACTATCAGCTCGCCTGCTGCTGCGGGCCAGACTGAGCCAACCTCCACCCAGGGACCAAGCACTCCCTGGCTCGCCCACTCTTCTGCCACGCCGCCGGAGGGAACCTCACTGGAACAGAGCACCACTCCAGCCCTGCGCTCTGGACCTTCCACCATGACACCGGAGCCCAGCTCTGCCCGAGGCACCACCCTTCCCAGGTCGACTTCGCCCGCTTCCACTGGCCGCTCTACGCCCGCCCCCACCGAGGAGACCACCCTTTCATTCCCCTCGGCGAGGCCTTCAACCCAGGCCGAAGCGAAAGCAGCGGAAGGGAGCACGGCTTCCCTCCATTCGGTAACATCTCCCACGGCTGGGCAGCAGGCAGCCTCAAGTCCGGAGGCCACCGGATCCACGCCCATGACGCCGCCTTCCACCCTGAAGGCTGGCTCGAAGTCTCCCGAAGCTGAAACCACGCCCACCGCCGGCAAGGCTTCTCCCACTCAGGCTGAGCTAACCTCGGCCGAAGGGACCAGCGCCCGCGCCCCAGCTTCCGGGTCTGCCCACCCCAGCTCCTCTCCCACGCAGAGGGCATCCTCTCCGGCCCGGACCCCACGGCCCTCGTCCACCAAGGAGGCCGCCACTGCGCCGCGCCCCCCGAGCTCTTCTACGCAGGCAGAAGCCAGCCCAGCTGCAGGAGGGAGCACCTCTTCGCTCCTGTCAGCACGCTCCAGCCCTGCTGGGGCAGGGAGCACGTCCACAGGAGAGCTGGCCGCCTCCACTGTCAGCTCGCCTGCTGCTTCGGGCCGGACTGAGCCAACCTCCGCCCAGGGACCAAGCACTCCCTGGCTCGCCCTCTCTTCTGCCACGCCGCCAGAGGGAACCTCACTGGAACAGGGCACCACTCCAGCCCCACGCTCTGGGCCTTCCACGATGACACCGGAGCCCGCCTCTGCCCAAGGCACCACCCTTCCGGGGCCGACTTCGCCCACTTCCACTGGCCGCTCTACGCCTGCCCCCACCGAGGAGACCACCCTTTCCTTCCCCTCGGCGAGGCCTTCAACCCAAGCCGAAGCGACAGCAGCGGAAGGGAGCACGGCTTCCCTCCCTTCGGCAACATCTCCCACGGCTGGGCAGCAGGCAGCCTCGAGTCCGGAGGCCACCGGATCCACGCCCATGATGCCGCCTTCCACCCTGAAGGCTGGCTCGACGTCTCCGGAAGCTGAAAACACGCCCACCGCCGGCAAGGCTTCTCCCACTCAGGCTGAGCTAACCTCGGCCGAAGGGACCAGCGCCCGCGCCCCACCTTCCGGATCTGCCCAGCCCAGCTCCCCTCCCACGCAGAGGGCATCCTCTCCGGCCCAGACCCCGCGGCCCTCGTCCACCGAAGAGGCCACCACTGCGCTGCGCCCCAAGAGCTCTTCTATGCAGGCAGAAGCCAGCCCAGCTGCAGGAGGGAGCACCTCTTCGCTCCTGTCTGCACGCTCCAGCCCTGCTGGGGCAGGGAGCACGTCCGCCGGAGAGCCGGCCGCCTCCACTGTCAGCTCGCCTGCTGCTGCGGGCCGGACTGAGCCAACCTCCGCCCAGGGACCAAGCACTCCCTGGCTCGCCCACTCTTCTGCCACGCCGCCGGAGGGAACCTCACTGAAACAGGGCACCACTCCAGCCCCGCGCTCTGGGCCTTCCACGATGACACCGGAGCCCGTCTCTGCCCAAGGCACCACCCTTCCCGGGTGGACTTCGCCCACTTCCACTGGCCGCTCTCCACCCGCCCCCACCGAGGAGACCACCCTTTCCTTCCCCTCGGCGAGGCCTTCAACCCATGCCGAAGCGACAGCAGCGGAAGGGAGCACGGCTTCCCTCCCTTCGGGAACATCTCCCGCGGCTGGGCAGCAGGCAGCCTCGAGTCCAGAGGCCACCGGATCCACACCCATGACGCTGCCTTCCACCGGGAACGCTGGCTCGACGTCCCCGGAAGCTGAAACCACGCCTACCGCCGGCAAGGCTTCTCCCACTCAGGCTGACCTAACCTCGGCCGAAGGGACCAGCGCCCGCGCCCCAGCTTCCGGGTCTGCCCAGCCCAGCTCCTCTCCCACGCAGAGGGCATCCTCTCCGGCCCGGACCCCACGGCCCTCGTCCACCAAGGAGGCCGCCACTGCGCCGCGCCCCCCGAGCTCTTCTACGCAGGCAGAAGCCAGCCCAGCTGCAGGAGGGAGCACCTCTTCGCTCCTGTCAGCCCGCTCCAGCCCTGCTGGGGCAGGGAGCACGTCCACAGGAGAGCTGGCCGCCTCCACTGTCAGCTCGCCTGATGCTGCGGGTCGGACTGAGCCAACCTCCGCCCAGGGACCAAGCACTCCCTGGCTCGCCCACTCTTCTGCCACGCCGCCAGAGGGACCCTCACTGGAACAGGGCACCACTCCAGCCCCACGCTCTGGGCCTTCCACGATGACACCGGAGCCCGCCTCTGCCCAAGGCACCACCCTTCCGGGGCCGACTTCGCCCACTTCCACTGGCCGCTCTACGCCTGCCCCCACCGAGGAGACCACCCTTTCCTTCCCCTCGGCGAGGCCTTCAACCCAAGCCGAAGCGACAGCAGCGGAAGGGAGCACGGCTTCCCTCCCTTCGGCAACATCTCCCACGGTTGGGCAGCAGGCAGCCTCGAGTCTGGAGGCCACCGGATCCATGCCCATGACGCAGCTTTCCACCGGGAACGCTGGCTCGACGTCTCCGGAAGCTGAAACCATGCCCACTGCCGGCAAGGCTTCTCCCACTCAGGCTGAGCTAACCTCGGCCAAAGGGACCAGCGCTCGCGCCCTAGCTTCCGGGTCTGCCCAGCCCACGTCCCCTCCCACGCAGAGGGCATCCTCTCCGGCCTGGACCCCGCGGCCCTCGTCCACTGAGGAGGCCCCCACTGTGCCGCGCCCCACGAGCTCTTCTACGCAGGCAGAAGCCAGCCCAGCTGCAGGAGGGAGCACCTCTTCGCTCCTGTCTGCACGCTCCAGCCCTGCTGGGGCAGGGAGCACGTCCGCTGGAGAGCCGGGCGCCTCCACTGTCAGCCCGCCTGCTGCTGCGGGCCAGGCTGAGCCAACCTCCACCCAGGGACCAAGCACTCCCTGGCTCGCCCACTCTTCTGCCACGCCGCCGGAGGGAACCTCACTGGAACAGAGCACCACTCCAGCCCCGCGCTCTGGACCTTCCACCATGACACCGGAGCCCAGCTCTGCCCGAGGCACCACCCTTCCCAGGCCGACTTCGCCCGCTTCCACTGGCCGCTCTACGCCCGCCCCCACCGAGGAGACCACCCTTTCCTTCCCCTCGGCGAGGCCTTCAACCCAGGCCGAAGCGACAGCAGCGGAAGGGAGCACGGCTTCCCTCCCTTCGGTAACATCTCCCACGGCTGGGCAGCAGGCAGCCTCAAGTCCGGAGGCCACCGGATCCATGCCGATGACGCCGCCTTCCACCCTGAAGGCTGGCTCGACGTCTCCCGAAGGTGAAACCACGCCCACCGCCGGCAAGGCTTCTCCCACTCAGGCTGAGCTAACCTCGGCCGAAGGGACCAGTGCCCGCGCCCCAGCGTCCGGGTCTGCCCAGCCCAGCTCCTCTCCCACGCAGAGGGCATCCTCTCCGGCCCGGACTCCGCGGCCCTCGTCCACCAAGGAGGCCGCCACTGCGCCGCTCCCCACGAGCTCTTCTACGCAGGCAGAAGCCAGCCCAGCTACAGGAGGGAGCACCTCTTCGCTCTTGTCTACACGCTCCAGCCCTGCTGGGGCAGGGAGCAGGTCCGCCGGAGAGCCGGCCGCCTCCACTGTCAGCTCGCCTGCTGCTGCGGGCCGGACTGAGCCAACCTTCGCCCAGGGACTAAGCACTCCCTGGCTTGCCCACTCTTCTGCCACGCCGCCAGAGGGAACCTCACTAGAACAGGGCACCACTCCAGCCCCGCTCTCTAGGCCTTCTACGATGACACCGGAGCCCACCTCTGCCCAAGGCACCACCCTTCCGGGGCCGACTTCGCCCACTTCCACTGGCCGCTCTACGCCCGCCCCCACCGAGGAGACCACCCTTTCCTTCCCCTCGGCGAGGCCTTCAACCCAGGCCGAAGCCACAGCACCAGAAGGAAGCACGGCTTCCCTCCCTTCGGCAACATCTCCCACGGCTGGGCAGCAGGCAGCCTCGAGTCTGGAGGCCACCGGATCCATGCCCATGACGCAGCTTTCCACCGGGAACGCTGGCTCGACGTCTCCGGAAGCTGAAACCATGCCCACTGCCGGCAAGACTTCTCCCACTCACGCTGAGCTAACCTCGGCCAAAGGGACCAGCGCTCGCGCCCCAGCTTCCGGGTCTGCCCAGCCCACGTCCCCTCCCACGCAGAGGGCATCCTCTCCGGCCTGGACCCCGCGGCCCTCGTCCACCAAGGAGGCCCCCACTGTGCCGCGCCCTACGAGCTCTTCTACGCAGGCAGAAGCCAGCCCAGCTGCAGGAGGGAGCACCTCTTCTCTCCTGTCTGCACGCTCCAGCCCTGCTGGGGCAGGGAGCACGTCCGCCGGAGAGCCGGCCGCCTCCACTGTCAGCTCGCCTGCTGCTGCGGGCCAGGCTGAGCCAACCTCCACCCAGGGACCAAGCACTCCCTGGCTCGCCCACTCTTCTGCCACGCCGCCGGAGGGAACCTCACTGGAACAGAGCACCACTCCAGCCCCGCGCACTGGACCTTCCACCATGACACCGGAGCCCAGCTCTGCCCGAGGCACCACCCTTCCCAGGCCGACTTCGCCCGCTTCCACTGGCCGCTCTACGCCCGCCCCCACCGAGGAGACCACCCTTTCCTTCCCCTCGGCGAGGCCTTCAACCCAGGCCGAAGCCACAGCACCAGAAGGAAGCATGGCTTCCCTCCCTTCGGCAACATCTCCCACGGCTGGGCAGCAGGCAGCCTCGAGTCCGGAGGCCACCGGATCCACGCCCATGATGCCGCCTTCCACCCTGAAGGCTGGCTCGACGTCTCCGGAAGCTGAAAACACGCCCACCGCCGGCAAGGCTTCTCCCACTCAGGCTGAGCTAACCTCGGCCGAAGGGACCAGCGCCCGCGCCCCACCTTCCGGATCTGCCCAGCCCAGCTCCCCTCCCACGCAGAGGGCATCCTCTCCGGCCCAGACCCCGCAGCCCTCGTCCACCGAAGAGGCCACCACTGCGCTGCGCCCCAAGAGCTCTTCTATGCAGGCAGAAGCCAGCCCAGCTGCAGGAGGGAGCACCTCTTCGCTCCTGTCTGCACGCTCCAGCCCTGTTGGGGCAGGGAGCACGTCCGCCGGAGAGCCGGCCGCCTCCACTGTCAGCTCGCCTGCTGCTGCGGGCCGGACTGAGCCAACCTTCGCCCAGGGACTAAGCACTCCCTGGCTCGCCCACTCTTCTGCCACGCCGCCAGAGGGAACCTCACTAGAACAGGGCACCACTCCAGCCCCGCGCTCTAGGCCTTCTACGATGACACCGGAGCCCGCCTCTGCCCAAGGCACCACCCTTCCGGGGCCGACTTCGCCCACTTCCACTGGCCGCTCTACGCCCGCCCCCACCGAGGAGACCACCCTTTCCTTCCCCTCGGCGAGGCCTTCAACCCAGGCCGAAGCCACAGCACCAGAAGGAAGCACGGCTTCCCTCCCTTCGGCAACATCTCCCACGGCTGGGCAGCAGGCAGCCTCGAGTCTGGAGGCCACCGGATCCACGCCCATGACGCAGCCTTCCACCGGGAACGCTGGCTCGACGTCCCCGGAAGCTGAAACCACGCCCACCGCCGGCAAGGCTTCTCCCACTCAGGCTGAGCTAACCTCGGCCGAAGGGACCAGCGCCCGCGCCCCAGCTTCCGGATCTGCCCAGCCCAGCTCCCCTCCCACGCAGAGGGCATCCTCTCTGGCCCGGACCCCGCGGCCCTTGTCCACCGAAGAGGCCGCCACTGCGCGGCGCCCCAACAGCTCTTCTATGCAGGCAGAAGCCAGCCCAGCTGCAGAAGGGAGCACCTCTTCGCTCCTGTCAGCACGCTCCAGCCCTGCTGGGGCAGGGAGCACGTCCGCAGGAGAGCTGGCCGCCTCCACTGTCAGCTCGCCTGCTGCTGTGGGCCGGACTGAGGCAACCTCCGCCCAGGGACCAAGGACTCCCTGGCTCGCCCACTCTTCTGCCACGCCGCCAGAGGGAACCTCACTGGAACAGGGCACCACTCCAGCCCCGCGCTCTGGGCCTTCCACGATGACACCGGAGCCCGCCTCTGCCCAAGGCACCACCCTTCCGGGGCCGACTTCGCCCACTTCCACTGGCCTCTCTACCCCTGCCCCCACCGAGGAGACCACCCTTTCCTTCCCCTCGGCGAGGCCTTCAACCCAGGCCGAAGCGACAGGAGCGGAAGGGAGCACGGCTTCCCTCCCTTCGGCAACATCTCCCACGGCTGGGCAGCAGGCAGCCTCGAGTCTGGAGGCCACCGGATCCACGCCCATGACGCAGCTTTCCACCGGGAACGCTGCCTCGACGTCTCCGGAAGCTGAAACCATGCCCACCGCCGGCAAGGTTTCTCCCACTCAGGGTGAGCTAAACTCGGCCAACGGGACCAGCGCTCGCGCCCCAGCTTCCGGGTCTGCCCAGCCCACGTCCCCTCCCACGCAGAGGGCATCCTCTCCGGCCTGGACCCCGCGGCCCTCGTCCACCGAGGAGGCCCCCACTGTACCGTGCCCCACGAGCTCTTCTACGCAGTCAGAAGCCAGCCCAGCTGCAGGAGGGAGCACCTCTTCGCTCCTGTCTGCACGCTCCAGCCCTGCTGGGGCAGGGAGCACGTCCGCTGGAGAGCCGGCCGCCTCCACTATCAGCTCGCCTGCTGCTGCGGGCCAGACTGAGCCAACCTCCACCCAGGGACCAAGCACTCCCTGGGTCGCCCACTCTTCTGCCACGCCGCCGGAGGGAACCTCACTGGAACAGAGCACCACTCCAGCCCTGCGCTCTGGACCTTCCACCATGACACCGGAGCCCAGCTCTGCCCGAGGCACCACCCTTCCCAGGCCGACTTCGCCCGCTTCCACTGGCCGCTCTACGCCCGCCCCCACCGAGGAGACCACCCTTTCCTTCCCCTCGGCGAGGCCTTCAACCCAGGCCGAAGCGACAGCACCAAAAGGGAGCACGGCTTCCCTCCCTTCGGCAACATCTCCCACGGCTGGGCAGCAGGCAGCCTCAAGTCCGGAGGCCACCGGATCCATGCCGATGACGCCGCCTTCCACCCTGAAGGCTGGCTCGACGTCTCCCGAAGGTGAAACCACGCCCACCGCCGGCAAGGCTTCTCCCACTCAGGCTGAGCTAACCTCGGCCGAAGGGACCAGCGCCCGCGCCCCAGCGTCCGGGTCTGCCCAGCCCAGCTCCTCTCCCACGCAGAGGGCATCCTCTCCGGCCCGGACTCCGCGGCCCTCGTCCACCAAGGAGGCCGCCACTGCGCCGCTCCCCACGAGCTCTTCTACGCAGGCAGAAGCCAGCCCAGCTACAGGAGGGAGCACCTCTTCGCTCCTGTCTACACGCTCCAGCCCTGCTGGGGCAGGGAGCAGGTCCGCCGGAGAGCCGGCCGCCTCCACTGTCAGCTCGCCTGCTGCTGCGGGCCGGACTGAGCCAACCTTCGCCCAGGGACTAAGCACTCCCTGGCTCGCCCACTCTTCTGCCACGCCGCCAGAGGGAACCTCACTAGAACAGGGCACCACTCCAGCCCCGCTCTCTAGGCCTTCTACGATGACACCGGAGCCCACCTCTGCCCAAGGCACCACCCTTCCGGGGCCGACTTCGCCCACTTCCACTGGCCGCTCTACGCCCGCCCCCACCGAGGAGACCACCCTTTCCTTCCCCTCGGCGAGGCCTTCAACCCAGGCCGAAGCCACAGCACCAGAAGGAAGCACGGCTTCCCTCCCTTCGGCAACATCTCCCACGGCTGGGCAGCAGGCAGCCTCGAGTCTGGAGGCCACCGGATCCACGCCCATGACGCAGCCTTCCACCGGGAACGCTGGCTCGACGTCCCCGGAAGCTGAAACCACGCCCACCGCCGGCAACGCTTCTCCCACTCAGGCTGAGCTAACCTCGGCCGAAGGGACCAGCGCCCGCGCCCCAGCTTCCGGATCTGCCCAGCCCAGCTCCCCTCCCACGCAGAGGGCATCCTCTCTGGCCCGGACCCCGCGGCCCTTGTCCACCGAAGAGGCCGCCACTGCGCGGCGCCCCAACAGCTCTTCTATGCAGGCAGAAGCCAGCCCAGCTGCAGAAGGGAGCACCTCTTCGCTCCTGTCAGCACGCTCCAGCCCTGCTGGGGCAGGGAGCACGTCCGCAGGAGAGCTGGCCGCCTCCACTGTCAGCTCGCCTGCTGCTGTGGGCCGGACTGAGCCAACCTCCGCCCAGGGACCAAGCACTCCCTGGCTCGCCCACTCTTCTGCCACGCCGCCAGAGGGAACCTCACTGGAACAGGGCACCACTCCAGCCCCGCGCTCTGGGCCTTCCACGATGACACCGGAGCCCGCCTCTGCCCAAGGCACCACCCTTCCGGGGCCGACTTCGCCCACTTCCACTGGCCGCTCTACGCCTGCCCCCACCGAGGAGACCACCCTTTCCTTCCCCTCGGCGAGGCCTTCAACCCAAGCCGAAGCGACAGCAGCGGAAGGGAGCACGGCTTCCCTCCCTTCGGCAACATCTCCCACGGCTGGGCAGCAGGCAGCCTCGAGTCTGGAGGCCACCGGATCCATGCCCATGACGCAGCTTTCCACCGGGAACGCTGGCTCGACGTCTCCGGAAGCTGAAACCATGCCCACTGCCGGCAAGACTTCTCCCACTCACGCTGAGCTAACCTCGGCCAAAGGGACCAGCGCTCGCGCCCCAGCTTCCGGGTCTGCCCAGCCCACGTCCCCTCCCACGCAGAGGGCATCCTCTCCGGCCTGGACCCCGCGGCCCTCGTCCACCAAGGAGGCCCCCACTGTGCCGCGCCCTACGAGCTCTTCTACGCAGGCAGAAGCCAGCCCAGCTGCAGGAGGGAGCACCTCTTCTCTCCTGTCTGCACGCTCCAGCCCTGCTGGGGCAGGGAGCACGTCCGCCGGAGAGCCGGCCGCCTCCACTGTCAGCTCGCCTGCTGCTGCGGGCCAGGCTGAGCCAACCTCCACCCAGGGACCAAGCACTCCCTGGCTCGCCCACTCTTCTGCCACGCCGCCGGAGGGAACCTCACTGGAACAGAGCACCACTCCAGCCCCGCGCACTGGACCTTCCACCATGACACCGGAGCCCAGCTCTGCCCGAGGCACCACCCTTCCCAGGCCGACTTCGCCCGCTTCCACTGGCCGCTCTACGCCCGCCCCCACCGAGGAGACCACCCTTTCCTTCCCCTCGGCGAGGCCTTCAACCCAGGCCGAAGCCACAGCACCAGAAGGAAGCATGGCTTCCCTCCCTTCGGCAACATCTCCCACGGCTGGGCAGCAGGCAGCCTCGAGTCCGGAGGCCACCGGATCCACGCCCATGATGCCGCCTTCCACCCTGAAGGCTGGCTCGACGTCTCCGGAAGCTGAAAACACGCCCACCGCCGGCAAGGCTTCTCCCACTCAGGCTGAGCTAACCTCGGCCGAAGGGACCAGCGCCCGCGCCCCACCTTCCGGATCTGCCCAGCCCAGCTCCCCTCCCACGCAGAGGGCATCCTCTCCGGCCCAGACCCCGCAGCCCTCGTCCACCGAAGAGGCCACCACTGCGCTGCGCCCCAAGAGCTCTTCTATGCAGGCAGAAGCCAGCCCAGCTGCAGGAGGGAGCACCTCTTCGCTCCTGTCTGCACGCTCCAGCCCTGTTGGGGCAGGGAGCACGTCCGCCGGAGAGCCGGCCGCCTCCACTGTCAGCTCGCCTGCTGCTGCGGGCCGGACTGAGCCAACCTTCGCCCAGGGACTAAGCACTCCCTGGCTCGCCCACTCTTCTGCCACGCCGCCAGAGGGAACCTCACTAGAACAGGGCACCACTCCAGCCCCGCGCTCTAGGCCTTCTACGATGACACCGGAGCCCGCCTCTGCCCAAGGCACCACCCTTCCGGGGCCGACTTCGCCCACTTCCACTGGCCGCTCTACGCCCGCCCCCACCGAGGAGACCACCCTTTCCTTCCCCTCGGCGAGGCCTTCAACCCAGGCCGAAGCCACAGCACCAGAAGGAAGCACGGCTTCCCTCCCTTCGGCAACATCTCCCACGGCTGGGCAGCAGGCAGCCTCGAGTCCGGAGGCCACCGGATCCACGCCCATGATGCCGCCTTCCACCCTGAAGGCTGGCTCGACGTCTCCGGAAGCTGAAAACACGCCCACCGCCGGCAAGGCTTCTCCCACTCAGGCTGAGCTAACCTCGGCCGAAGGGACCAGCGCCCGCGCCCCACCTTCCGGATCTGCCCAGCCCAGCTCCCCTCCCACGCAGAGGGCATCCTCTCCGGCCCAGACCCCGCAGCCCTCGTCCACCGAAGAGGCCACCACTGCGCTGCGCCCCAAGAGCTCTTCTATGCAGGCAGAAGCCAGCCCAGCTGCAGGAGGGAGCACCTCTTCGCTCCTGTCTGCACGCTCCAGCCCTGTTGGGGCAGGGAGCACGTCCGCCGGAGAGCCGGCCGCCTCCACTGTCAGCTCGCCTGCTGCTGCGGGCCGGACTGAGCCAACCTTCGCCCAGGGACTAAGCACTCCCTGGCTCGCCCACTCTTCTGCCACGCCGTCAGAGGGAACCTCACTAGAACAGGGCACCACTCCAGCCCCGCGCTCTAGGCCTTCTACGATGACACCGGAGCCCGCCTCTGCCCAAGGCACCACCCTTCCGGGGCCGACTTCGCCCACTTCCACTGGCCGCTCTACGCCCGCCCCCACCGAGGAGACCACCCTTTCCTTCCCCTCGGCGAGGCCTTCAACCCAGGCCGAAGCCACAGCACCAGAAGGAAGCACGGCTTCCCTCCCTTCGGCAACATCTCCCACGGCTGGGCAGCAGGCAGCCTCGAGTCTGGAGGCCACCGGATCCACGCCCATGACGCAGCCTTCCACCGGGAACGCTGGCTCGACGTCCCCGGAAGCTGAAACCACGCCCACCGCCGGCAAGGCTTCTCCCACTCAGGCTGAGCTAACCTCGGCCGAAGGGACCAGCGCCCGCGCCCCAGCTTCTGGATCTGCCCAGCCCAGCTCCCCTCCCACGCAGAGGGCATCCTCTCTGGCCCGGACCCCGCGGCCCTTGTCCACCGAAGAGGCCGCCACTGCGCGGCGCCCCAACAGCTCTTCTATGCAGGCAGAAGCCAGCCCAGCTGCAGAAGGGAGCACCTCTTCGCTCCTGTCAGCACGCTCCAGCCCTGCTGGGGCAGGGAGCACGTCCGCAGGAGAGCTGGCCGCCTCCACTGTCAGCTCGCCTGCTGCTGTGGGCCGGACTGAGGCAACCTCCGCCCAGGGACCAAGGACTCCCTGGCTCGCCCACTCTTCTGCCACGCCGCCAGAGGGAACCTCACTGGAACAGGGCACCACTCCAGCCCCGCGCTCTGGGCCTTCCACGATGACACCGGAGCCCGCCTCTGCCCAAGGCACCACCCTTCCGGGGCCGACTTCGCCCACTTCCACTGGCCTCTCTACCCCTGCCCCCACCGAGGAGACCACCCTTTCCTTCCCCTCGGCGAGGCCTTCAACCCAGGCCGAAGCGACAGGAGCGGAAGGGAGCACGGCTTCCCTCCCTTCGGCAACATCTCCCACGGCTGGGCAGCAGGCAGCCTCGAGTCTGGAGGCCACCGGATCCACGCCCATGACGCAGCTTTCCACCGGGAACGCTGCCTCGACGTCTCCGGAAGCTGAAACCATGCCCACCGCCGGCAAGGTTTCTCCCACTCAGGGTGAGCTAAACTCGGCCAACGGGACCAGCGCTCGCGCCCCAGCTTCCGGGTCTGCCCAGCCCACGTCCCCTCCCACGCAGAGGGCATCCTCTCCGGCCTGGACCCCGCGGCCCTCGTCCACCGAGGAGGCCCCCACTGTACCGCGCCCCACGAGCTCTTCTACGCAGTCAGAAGCCAGCCCAGCTGCAGGAGGGAGCACCTCTTCGCTCCTGTCTGCACGCTCCAGCCCTGCTGGGGCAGGGAGCACGTCCGCTGGAGAGCCGGCCGCCTCCACTATCAGCTCGCCTGCTGCTGCGGGCCAGACTGAGCCAACCTCCACCCAGGGACCAAGCACTCCCTGGGTCGCCCACTCTTCTGCCACGCCGCCGGAGGGAACCTCACTGGAACAGAGCACCACTCCAGCCCTGCGCTCTGGACCTTCCACCATGACACCGGAGCCCAGCTCTGCCCGAGGCACCACCCTTCCCAGGCCGACTTCGCCCGCTTCCACTGGCCGCTCTACGCCCGCCCCCACCGAGGAGACCACCCTTTCCTTCCCCTCGGCGAGGCCTTCAACCCAGGCCGAAGCGACAGCACCAAAAGGGAGCACGGCTTCCCTCCCTTCGGCAACATCTCCCACGGCTGGGCAGCAGGCAGCCTCAAGTCCGGAGGCCACCGGATCCATGCCGATGACGCCGCCTTCCACCCTGAAGGCTGGCTCGACGTCTCCCGAAGGTGAAACCACGCCCACCGCCGGCAAGGCTTCTCCCACTCAGGCTGAGCTAACCTCGGCCGAAGGGACCAGCGCCCGCGCCCCAGCGTCCGGGTCTGCCCAGCCCAGCTCCTCTCCCACGCAGAGGGCATCCTCTCCGGCCCGGACTCCGCGGCCCTCGTCCACCAAGGAGGCCGCCACTGCGCCGCTCCCCACGAGCTCTTCTACGCAGGCAGAAGCCAGCCCAGCTACAGGAGGGAGCACCTCTTCGCTCCTGTCTACACGCTCCAGCCCTGCTGGGGCAGGGAGCAGGTCCGCCGGAGAGCCGGCCGCCTCCACTGTCAGCTCGCCTGCTGCTGCGGGCCGGACTGAGCCAACCTTCGCCCAGGGACTAAGCACTCCCTGGCTCGCCCACTCTTCTGCCACGCCGCCAGAGGGAACCTCACTAGAACAGGGCACCACTCCAGCCCCGCTCTCTAGGCCTTCTACGATGACACCGGAGCCCACCTCTGCCCAAGGCACCACCCTTCCGGGGCCGACTTCGCCCACTTCCACTGGCCGCTCTACGCCCGCCCCCACCGAGGAGACCACCCTTTCCTTCCCCTCGGCGAGGCCTTCAACCCAGGCCGAAGCCACAGCACCAGAAGGAAGCACGGCTTCCCTCCCTTCGGCAACATCTCCCACGGCTGGGCAGCAGGCAGCCTCGAGTCTGGAGGCCACCGGATCCACGCCCATGACGCAGCCTTCCACCGGGAACGCTGGCTCGACGTCCCCGGAAGCTGAAACCACGCCCACCGCCGGCAACGCTTCTCCCACTCAGGCTGAGCTAACCTCGGCCGAAGGGACCAGCGCCCGCGCCCCAGCTTCCGGATCTGCCCAGCCCAGCTCCCCTCCCACGCAGAGGGCATCCTCTCTGGCCCGGACCCCGCGGCCCTTGTCCACCGAAGAGGCCGCCACTGCGCGGCGCCCCAACAGCTCTTCTATGCAGGCAGAAGCCAGCCCAGCTGCAGAAGGGAGCACCTCTTCGCTCCTGTCAGCACGCTCCAGCCCTGCTGGGGCAGGGAGCACGTCCGCAGGAGAGCTGGCCGCCTCCACTGTCAGCTCGCCTGCTGCTGTGGGCCGGACTGAGCCAACCTCCGCCCAGGGACCAAGCACTCCCTGGCTCGCCCACTCTTCTGCCACGCCGCCAGAGGGAACCTCACTGGAACAGGGCACCACTCCAGCCCCGCGCTCTGGGCCTTCCACGATGACACCGGAGCCCGCCTCTGCCCAAGGCACCACCCTTCCGGGGCCGACTTCGCCCACTTCCACTGGCCGCTCTACGCCTGCCCCCACCGAGGAGACCACCCTTTCCTTCCCCTCGGCGAGGCCTTCAACCCAAGCCGAAGCGACAGCAGCGGAAGGGAGCACGGCTTCCCTCCCTTCGGCAACATCTCCCACGGCTGGGCAGCAGGCAGCCTCGAGTCTGGAGGCCACCGGATCCATGCCCATGACGCAGCTTTCCACCGGGAACGCTGGCTCGACGTCTCCGGAAGCTGAAACCATGCCCACTGCCGGCAAGACTTCTCCCACTCACGCTGAGCTAACCTCGGCCAAAGGGACCAGCGCTCGCGCCCCAGCTTCCGGGTCTGCCCAGCCCACGTCCCCTCCCACGCAGAGGGCATCCTCTCCGGCCTGGACCCCGCGGCCCTCGTCCACCAAGGAGGCCCCCACTGTGCCGCGCCCTACGAGCTCTTCTACGCAGGCAGAAGCCAGCCCAGCTGCAGGAGGGAGCACCTCTTCGCTCCTGTCTGCACGCTCCAGCCCTGCTGGGGCAGGGAGCACGTCCGCCGGAGAGCCGGCCGCCTCCACTGTCAGCTCGCCTGGTGCTGCGGGCCGGACTGAGCCAACCTCCGCCCAGGGACCAAGCACTCCCTGGCTCGCCCACTCTTCTGCCACGCCGCCGGAGGGAACCTCACTGAAACAGAGCACCACTCCAGCCCCGCGCTCTGGACCTTCCACCATGACACCGGAGCCCAGCTCTGCCCGAGGCACCACCCTTCCCAGGCCGACTTCGCCCGCTTCCACTGGCCGCTCTACGCCCGCCCCCACCGAGGAGACCACCCTTTCCTTCCCCTCGGCGAGGCCTTCAACCCAGGCCGAAGCGACAGCAGCGGAAGGGAGCACGGCTTCCCTCCCTTCGGCAACATCTCCCACGGCTGGGCAGCAGGCAGCCTCGAGTCTGGAGGCCACCGGATTCACGCCCATGATGAAGCTTTCCACCGGGAACGCTGGCTCGACGTATCCGGAAGCTGAAACCATGCCCACCGCCGGCAAGGCTTCTCCCACTCAGGCTGAGCTAACCTCGGCCGAAGGGACCAGCGCCCGCGCCCCAGCGTCCGGGTCTGCCCAGCCCACGTCCCCTCCCACGCAGAGGGCATCCTCTCCGGCCCGGACCCCACGCCCCTCGTCCACCAAGGAGGCCGCCACTGCGCCGCGCCCCCCGAGCTCTTCTACGCAGGCAGAACCCAGCCCAGCTGCAGGAGGGAGCACCTCTTCGCTCCTGTCTGCACGCTCCAGCCCTGCTGGGGCAGCGAGCACGTCCGCCGGAGAGCCGGCCGCCTCCACTGTCAGCTCGCCTACTGCTGCGGGCCGGACTGAGCCAACCTCCGCCCAGGGACCAAGCACTCCCTGGCTCGCCCACTCTTCTGCCACGCCGCCGGAGGGAACCTCACTGGAACAGAGCACCACTCCCGCCCCGCGCACTGGATCTTCCACCATGACACCGGAGCCCAGCTCTGCCCGAGGCACCACCCTTCCCAGGCCGACTTCGCCCGCTTCCACTGGCCGCTCTACGCCCGCCCCCACCGAGGAGACCACCCTTTCCTTCCCCTCGGCGAGGCCTTCAACCCATGCCGAAGCGACAGCAGCGGAAGGGAGCACGGCTTCCCTCCCTTCGGCAACATCTCCCACGGCTGGGCAGCAGGCAGCCTCGAGTCCGGAGGCCACCGGATCCACACCCATGACGCTGCCTTCCACCGGGAACGCTGGCTCGACGTCCCCGGAAGCTGAAACCACGCCTACCGCCGGCAAGGCTTCTCCCACTCAGGCTGACCTAACCTCGGCCGAAGGGACCAGCGTCCGCGCCCCAGCTTCCGGGTCTGCCCAACCCAGCTCCTCTCCCACGCAGAGGGCATCCTCTCCGGCCCGGACCCCACGGCCCTCGTCCACCAAGGAGGCCGCCACTGCGCCGCGCCCCCCGAGCTCTTCTACGCAGGCAGAAGCCAGCCCAGCTGCAGGAGGGAGCACCTCTTCGCTCCTGTCAGCACGCTCCAGCCCTGCTGGGGCAGGGAGCACGTCCACAGGAGAGCTGGCCGCCTCCACTGTCAGCTCGCCTGCTGCTGCGGGCCGGACTGAGCCAACCTCCGCCCAGGGACCAAGCACTCCCTGGCTCGCCCACTCTTCTGCCACGCCGCCAGAGGGAACCTCACTGGAACAGGGCACCACTCCAGCCCCACGCTCTGGGCCTTCCACGATGACACCGGAGCCCGCCTCTGCCCAAGGCACCACCCTTCCGGGGCCGACTTCGCCCACTTCCACTGGCCGCTCTACGCCTGCCCCCACCGAGGAGACCACCCTTTCCTTCCCCTCGGCGAGGCCTTCAACCCAAGCCGAAGCGACAGCAGCGGAAGGGAGCACGGCTTCCCTCCCTTCGGCAACATCTCCCACGGCTGGGCAGCAGGCAGCCTCGAGTCTGGAGGCCACCGGATCCATGCCCATGACGCAGCTTTCCACCGGGAACGCTGGCTCGACGTCTCCGGAAGCTGAAACCATGCCCACTGCCGGCAAGACTTCTCCCACTCAGGCTGAGCTAACCTCGGCCAAAGGGACCAGCGCTCGCGCCCCAGCTTCCGGGTCTGCCCAGCCCACGTCCCCTCCCACGCAGAGGGCATCCTCTCCGGCCTGGACCCCGCGGCCCTCGTCCACTGAGGAGGCCCCCACTGTGCCGCGCCCCACGAGCTCTTCTACGCAGGCAGAAGCCAGCCCAGCTGCAGGAGGGAGCACCTCTTCGCTCCTGTCTGCACGCTCCAGCCCTGCTGGGGCAGGGAGCACGTCCGCTGGAGAGCCAGCCGCCTCCACTGTCAGCCCGCCTGCTGCTGCGGGCCAGGCTGAGCCAACCTCCACCCAGGGACCAAGCACTCCCTGGCTCGCCCACTCTTCTGCCACGCCGCCGGAGGGAACCTCACTGGAACAGAGCACCACTCCAGCCCCGCGCTCTGGACCTTCCACCATGACACCGGAGCCCAGCTCTGCCCGAGGCACCACCCTTCCCAGGCCAACTTCGCCCGCTTCCACTGGCCGCTCTACGCCCGCCCCCACCGAGGAGACCACCCTTTCCTTCCCCTCGGCGAGGCCTTCAACCCAGGCCGAAGCGACAGCAGCGGAAGGGAGCACGGGTTCCCTCCCTTCGGTAACATCTCCCACGGCTGGGCAGCAGGCAGCCTCAAGTCCTGAGGCCACCGGATCCACGCCCATGACGCCGTCTTCCACCGTGAAGGCTGGCTCGACGTCTCCCGAAGGTGAAACCACGCCCACCGCCGGCAAGGCTTCTCCCACTCAGGCTGAGTTAACCTCGGCCGAAGGGACCAGCGCCCGCGCCCCAGCTTCCGGGTCTGCCCAGCCCAGCTCCTCTCCCACGCAGAGGGCATCCTCTCCGGCCCGGACTCCGCGGCCCTCGTCCACCAAGGAGGCCGCCAATGCGCCGCTCCCCACGAGCTCTTCTACGCAGGCAGAAGCCAGCCCAGCTACAGGAGGGAGCACCTCTTCGCTCCTGTCTACACGGTCCAGCCCTGCTGGGGCAGGGAGCAGGTCCGCCGGAGAGCCGGCCGCCTCCACTGTCAGCTCGCCTGCTGTAGCGGGCCGGACTGAGCCAACCTTCGCCCAGGGACTAAGCACTCCCTGGCTCGCCCACTCTTCTGCCACGCCGCCGGAGGGAACCTCACTAGAACAGGGCACCACTCCAGCCCCGCGCTCTAGGCCTTCTACGATGACACCGGAGCCCGCCTCTGCCCAAGGCACCACCCTTCCGGGGCCGACTTCGCCCACTTCCACTGGCGGCTCTACGCCCGCCCCCACCGAGGAGGCCACCCTTTCCTTCCCCTCGGCGAGGCCTTCAACCCAGGCCGAAGCCACAGCACCAGAAGGAAGCACGGCTTCCCTCCCTTCGGCAACATCTCCCACGGCTGGGCAGCAGGCAGCCTCGAGTCTGGAGGCCACCGGATCCACGCCCATGACGCAGCCTTCCACCGGGAACGCTGGCTCGACGTCCCCGGAAGCTGAAACCACGCCCACCGCCGGCAAGGCTTCTCCCACTCAGGCTGAGCTAACCTCGGCCGAAGGGACCAGCGCCCGCGCCCCAGCTTCCGGGTCTGCCCAGCCCAGCTCCTCTCCCACGCAGAGGGCATCCTCTCCGGCCCGGACCCCACGGCCCTCGTCCACCAAGGAGGCCGCCACTGCGCCGCGCCCCCCGAGCTCTTCTACGCAGGCAGAACCCAGCCCAGCTGCAGGAGGGAGCACCTCTTCGCTCCTGTCTGCACGCTCCAGCCCTGCTGGGGCAGCGAGCACGTCCGCCGGAGAGCCGGCCGCCTCCACTGTCAGCTCGCCTACTGCTGCGGGCCGGACTGAGCCAACCTCCGCCCAGGGACCAAGCACTCCCTGGCTCGCCCACTCTTCTGCCACGCCGCCGGAGGGAACCTCACTGGAACAGGGCACCACTCCAGCCCCACGCTCTGGGCCTTCCACCATGACACTGGAACCCAGCTCTGCCCAAGGCACCACACGTCCCGGGCGGACTTCGCCCACTTCCAATGGCCGCTCTACGCCTGCCCCCACCGAGGACACCACCCTTTCCTTCCCCTCGGCGAGGCCTTCAACCCAGGCCAAAGCCACAGCACCAGAAGGGAGCACGGCTTCCCTCCCTTCGGCAACATCTCCCACGGCTGGGCAGCAGGCAGCCTCGAGTCCGGAGGCCACCGGATCCACACCCATGACGCAGCCTTCCACCGGGAACGCTGGCTCGACGTCCCCGGAAGCTGAAACCACGGCTACCGCCGGCAAGGCTTCTCCCACTCAGGCTGACCTAACCTCAGCCGAAGGGAGCAGCACCCGCGCCCCAGCTTCCAGGTCTGCCCAGCCCAGCTCCTCTCCCACGCAGAGGGCATCCTCTCCGGCCCGGACCCCACGGCCCTCGTCCACCAAGGAGGCCGCCACTGCGCCGCGCCCCCCGAGCTCTTCTACGCAGGCAGAAGCCAGCCCAGCTGCAGGAGGGAGCACCTCTTCGCTCCTGTCTGCACGCTCCAGCCCTGCTGGGGCAGGGAGAACGTCCACAGGAGAGCTGGCCGCCTCCACTGTCAGCTCGCCTGCTGCTGCGGGCCGGATTGAGCCAACCTCCGCCCAGGGACCAAGCACTCCCTGGCTCGCCCACTCTTCTGCCACAGCGCCAGAGGGAACCTCACTGGAACAGGGCACCACTCCAGCCCCACGCTCTGGGCCTTCCACGATGACACCGGAGCCCGCCTCTGCCCAAGGCACCACCCTTCCGGGGCCGACTTCGCCCACTTCCACTGGCCGCTCTACGCCTGCCTCCACCGAGGAGACCACCCTTTCCTTCCCCTCGGCGAGGCCTTCAACCCAAGCCAAAGCGACAGCAGCGGAAGGGGGCACGGCTTCCCTCCCTTCGGCAACATCTCCCACGGCTGGGCAGCAGGCAGCCTCGAGTCCGGAGGCCACCGGATCCATGCCCATGACGCAGCTTTCCACCGGGAACGCTGGCTCGACGTCTCAGGAAGCTGAAACCATACCCACTGCCGGCAAGGCTTCTCCCACTCAGGCTGAGCTAACCTCGGCCAAAGGGACCAGCGGTCGCGCCCCAGCTTCCGGGTCTGCCCAGCCCACGTCCCCTCCCACGCAGAGGGCATCCTCTCCGGCCTGGACCCCGCGGCCCTCGTCCACCGAGGAGGCCCCCACTGTGCCGCGCCCCACGAGCTCTTCTACGCAGGCAGAAGCCAGCCCAGCTGCAGGAGGGAGCACCTCTTCGCTCCTGTCTGCACGCTCCAGCCCTGCTGGGGCAGGGAGCACGTCCGCTGGAGAGCCGGCCGCCTCCAGTGTCAGCCCGCCTGCTGCTGCGGGCCAGGCTGAGCCAACCTCCACCCAGGGACCAAGCACTCCCTGGCTCGCCCACTCTTCTGCCACGCCGCCGGTGGGAACCTCACTGGAACAGAGCACCACTCCAGCCCCGCGCTCTGGACCTTCCACCATGACACCGGAGCCCAGCTCTGCCCGAGGCACCACCCTTCCCAGGCCGACTTCGCCCGCTTCCACTGGCCGCTCTACGCCCGCCCCCACCGAGGAGACCACCCTTTCCTTCCCCTCGGCGAGGCCTTCAACCCAGGCCGAAGCGACAGCAGCGGAAGGGAGCACGGCTTCCCTCCCTTCGGTAACATCTCCCACGGCTGGGCAGCAGGCAGCCTCAAGTCCGGAGGCCACCGGATCCACGCCCATGACGCCGCCTTCCACCGTGAAGGCTGGCTCGACGTCTCCCGAAGGTGAAACCACGCCCACCGCCGGCAAGGCTTCTCCCACTCAGGCTGAGCTAACCTCGGCCGAAGGGACCAGCGCCCGCGCCCCAGCTTCCGGGTCTGCCCAGCCCAGCTCCTCTCCCACGCAGAGGGCATCCTCTCCGGCCCGGACTCTACGGCCCTCGTCCACCAAGGAGGCCGCCACTGCGCCGCTCCCCACGAGCTCTTCTACGCAGGCAGAAGCCAGCCCAGCTGCAGGAGGGAGCAGCTCTTCGCTCCTGTCTACACGCTCCAGTCCTGCTGGGGCAGGGAGCAGGTCCGCCGGAGAGCCGGCCGCCTCCACTGTCAGCTCGCCTGCTGCTGCGGGCCGGACTGAGCCAACCTCCGCCCAGGGACCAAGCACTCCCTGGCTCGCCCACTCTTCTGCCACGCCGCCGGAGGGAACCTCACTGGAACAGAGCACCACTCCAGCCCCGCGCTCTGGACCTTCCACCATGACACCGGAGCCCAGCTCTGCCCGAGGCACCACCCTTCCCAGGCCGACTTCGCCCGCTTCCACTGGCCGCTCTACGCCCGCCCGCACCGAGGAGACCACCCTTTCCTTCCCCTCGGCGAGGCCTTCAACCCAGGCCGAAGCGACAGCAGCGGAAGGGAGCACGGCTTACCTCCCTTCGGCAACATCTCCCATGGCTGGGAAGCAGGCAGCCTCGAGTCTGGAGGCCACCGGATCCACGCCCATGACACAGCTTTCCACCGGGAACGCTGGCTCGACGTCTCCGGAAGCTGAAACCATGCCCACCGCCGGCAAGGCTTCTCCCACTCAGGCTGAGCTAACCTCGCCCGAAGTGACCAGCGCCCGTGCCCCAGCGTCCGAGTCTGCCCAGCCCACGTCCCCTCCCATGCAGAGGGCATCCTCTCCGGCCCGGAGTCCGCGGCCCTCGTCCACCAAGGAGGCCGCCACTGCGCCGCTCCACACGAGCTCTTCTACGCAGGCAGAAGCCAGCCCAGCTGCAGGAGGGAGCACCTTTTCGCTCCTGTCTACACGCTCCAGCCCTGCTGGGGCAGGGAGCAGGTCCGCTGGAGAGCCGGCCGCCTCCACTGTCAGCTCCCCTACTGCTGCGGGCCAGACTGAGCCAACCTCCACCCAGGGACCAAGCACTCCCTGGCTCGCCCACTCTTCTGCCACGCCGCCGGAGGGAACCTCACTGGAACAGAGCACCACTCCAGCCCCGCGCTCTGGGCCTTCCACGATGACACCGGAGCCCGTCTCTGCCCAAGGCACCACCCTTCCGGGGCCGACTTCGCCCGCTTCCACTGGCCGCTCTACGCCCGCCCCCACCGAGGAGACCACCCTTTCCTTCCCCTCGGCGAGGCCTTCAACCCAGGCCGAAGCGACAGCAGCGGAAGGGAGCACGGCTTCCCTCCCTTCGGTAACATCTCCCACGGCTGGGCAGCAGGCAGCCTCTAGTCCGGAGGCCACCGGATACACGCCCATGACGCCGCCTTCCACCCTGAAGGCTGGCTCGACGTCTCCCGAAGCTGAAACCACACCCACCGCCGGCAAGGCTTCTCCTACTCAGGCTGAGCTAACCTCGGCCGAAGGGACCAGCGCCCGCGCCCCAGCTTCCGGGTCTGCCCAGCCCAGCTCCCGTCCCACGCAGAGGGCATCCTCTCCGGCCCGGACTCCGCGGCCCTTGTCCACCAAGGTGGCCGCCACTACGCCGTTCCCCACGAGCTCTTCTACGCAGGCAGAAGCCAGCCCAGCTGCAGGAGGGAGCACCTCTTCTCTCCTGTCTGCAGGCTCCAGCCCTGCTGGGGCAGGGAGCAGGTCCGCCGGAGAGCCGGCCGCCTCTACTGTCAGCTCACCTACTGCTGCGGGCCGGACTGAGCCAACCTCCGCCCAGGGACCAAGCATTCCCTGGCTCGCCCACTCTTCTGCCAGGCTGCCGGAGGGAACCTCACTGGAACAGAGCACCACTCCAGCCCCGCGCTCTGGGCCTTCCACCATGACACTGGAACCCAGCTCTGCCCAAGGCACCACACGTCCCGGGCGGACTTCGCCCACTTCCAATGGCCGCTCTACGCCTGCCCCCACCGAGGACACCACCCTTTCCTTCCCCTCGGCGAGGCCTTCAACCCAGGCCGAAGCCACAGCACCAGAAGGGAGCACGGCTTCCCTCGCTTCGGCAACATCTCCCACGGCTGGGCAGCAGGCAGCCTCGAGTCCGGAGGCCACCGGATCCACACCCATGACGCAGCCTTCCACCGGGAACGCTGGCTCGACGTCCCCGGAAGCTGAAACCACGCCTACCGCCGGCAAGGCTTCTCCCACTCAGGCTGACCTAACCTCGGCCGAAGGGACCAGTGCCCGCGCCCCAGCTTCCGGGTCTGCCCAGCCCACGTCCCCTCCCACGCAGAGGGCATCCTCTCCGGCCTGGACCCCGCGGCCCTCGTCCACCGAGGAGGCCCCCACTGTGCCGCGCCCCATGAGCTCTTCTACGCAGGCAGAAGCCAGCCCAGCTGCAGGAGGGAGCACCTCTTCGCTCCTGTCTGCACGCTCCAGCCCTGCTGGGGCAGGGAGCACGTCCGCCGGAGAGCCGGCCGCCTCCACTGTCAGCTCGCCTGCTGCTGCGGGCCGGACTGAGCCAACCTCCGCCCAGGGACCAAGGACTCCCTGGCTCGCCCACTCTTCTGCCACGCCGCCAGAGGGAACCTCACTGGAACAGGGCACGACTCCAGCCCCGCGCTCTGGGCCTTCCACGATGACACCGGAGCCCGCCTCTGCCCAAGGCACCACCCTTCCGGGGCCGATTTCGCCCACTTCCACTGGCCGCTCTACGCCTGCCCCCACCGAGGAGACCACCCTTTCCTTCCCCTCGGCGAGGCCTTCAACCCAAGCCGAAGCGACAGCAGCGGAAGGGAGCACGGCTTCCCACCCTTCGGCAACATCTCCCACGGCTGGGCAGCAGGCAGCCTCGAGTCTGGAGGCCACCGGATCCATGCCCATGACGCAGCTTTCCACCGGGAACGCTGGCTCGACGTCTCCGGAAGCTGAAACCATGCCCACTGCCGGCAAGGCTTCTCCCACTCAGGCTGAGCTAACCTCGGCCAAAGGGACCAGCGCTCGCGCCCCAGCTTCCGGGTCTGCCCAGCCCACGTTCCCTCCCACGCAGAGGGCATCCTCTCCGGCCTGGACCCCGCGGCCCTCGTCCACCGAGGAGGCCCCCACTGTGCCCCACCCCACGAGCTCTTCTATGCAGGCAGAAGCCAGCCCAGCTGCAGGAGGGAGCACCTCTTCGCTCCTGTCTGCACGCTCCAGCCCTGCTGGGGCAGGGAGCACGTCCACCGGAGAGCCGGACGCCTCCACTGTCAGCTCGCCTGCTGCTGCGGCCCTGACTGAGCCAACCTCCGCCCAGGGACCAAGCACTCCCTGGCTCGCCCACTCTTCTGCCACGCCGCCGGAGGGAACCTCACTGGAACAGAGCACCACTCCAGCCCCGCGCTCTGGGCCTTCCACCATGACATCGGAGCCCAGCTCTGCCCGAGGCACCACCCTTCCCGGGCCGACTTCGCCAGCTTCTACTGGCCGCTCTCCGCCCGCCCCCACCGAGGAGACCACCCTTTCCTTCCCCTCGGCAAGGCCTTCAACCCAGGCCGAAGCCACAGCAGCGGAAGGGAGCACGGCTTCCCTCCCTTCGGCAACATCTCCCACGGCTGGGCAGCAGGCAGCCTCGAGTCGGAAGGCCACCGGATCCACGCCCATGAAGCCACCTTCCACCGGGAAGGCTGACTCGACGTCTAGGGAAGCCGAAACCACGCCCACTGCCGGCAAGGCTGCTCCCAGTCAGGCTGAGCTAACATCGGCCAAAGGGACCAACGCCCGCGCCCCAGCTTCCGGGTCTGCACAGCCCAGCTCCCCTCCCACGCAGAGGGCATCATTTCCGGCCCGGACCCCGTCGCCCCCGTCCACCGAGGAGGCCGCCACTGCGCCGCGCCCCACGAGCTCTTCTACGCAAGCAGAAGCCAGCCCAGCTGCAGGAGGGAGCACCTCTTCGCTCCTGTCTGCACGCTCCAGCCCTGCTGGGGCAGGGAGCACGTCCGCCGGAGAGCCGGCCGCCTCCACTGTCAGCTCGCCTGCTGCTGCGGGCCGTACTGAGCCAACCTCCGCCCAGGGACCAGGCACTCCCTGGCTCGCGCACTCGTCTGCCACGCCGCCGGAGGGAACCTCACTGGAACAGAGCACCACTCCCGCCCCGCGCTCTGGGCCTTCCACCATGACACCGGAGCCCAGCTCTGCCCGAGGCACCACCCTTCCCGGGACGACTTCGCCCGCTACCACTAGCCGCTCTCCGCCCGCCACCACCGAGGAGACCACCCTTTCCTTCCCCTTGGCGACGCCTTCAACCAAGACCGAAGGCACAGCAGCGGAGAGGAGCACGGCTTCCCTCCCTTCAGCAACATCTCCCACGGCTGGGCAACAGTCAGCCTCGAGTCGGGAGGCAACCGTATCCAGGCCGATGACCCCGCCTTCCACCGGGAAGGCTGGCTCGACATCTCCAGAAGCTGAAACCACGGCCACCGCCGGCAAGGCTTCTCCCAGTCAGGCTGAGCTAACCTCGGCCGAAGGGACCAGCGCCCGCACCCCAGCTTCCGGGTCTGCCCAGCCCACGTCCCCTCCCACGCAGAGGGCATCCTCTCCGGCCCGGACCCCGCGGCCCTCGTCCACTGAGGATGCCCCCACTGCGCCGCGGCCCACGAGCTCTTCTACGCAGGCAGAAGCCCGCCCAGCTTCAGGAGGGAGCACCTCTTCGCTCCTGTCTGCACGCTCCAGCCCTGCTAGGGCAGGGAGCACGTCCACCGGAGAGCCGGACGCCCCCACTGTCAGCTCGCCTGCTGCTGCGGGCCTGACTGAGCCAGCGTCCGCCCAGAGACCAAGCACTCCTTGGCTCGCCCACTCTTCTGCCACGCCGCCGGAGGGAACCTCACTGGAACAGAGCACCACTCCAGCCCCGCGCTCTGGGCCTTCCACCATGACACCGGAGCCCAGCTCTGCCCGAGGCACCACCCTTCCCGGGCCGACTTCGCCCGCTTCCACTGGCCACTCTCCACCCGCCCCCACCGAGGATACCACCCTTTCCTTCCCCTCGGCGAGGCCTTCAACCCAGGCCGAAGCGACAGCAGAGGGAGGGAGCACGGTTTCCCTCCCTTCGGCAACATCTCCCACGGCTGGGCAGCAGGCAGCCTCGAGTCGGGAGGCCACCAGATCCAAGCCGATGACCCCGCCTTCCACCGGGAAGGCTGGCTCGACGTCTCCGCAAGCTGAAACCACGCCCACCGCCGGCAAGGCTTCTAGCACTCAGGCTGAGCTAACCTCGGCCGAAGGGACCAGCGCCCTCGCAGCAGCTTCCGGGTCTCCCCAGCCCAGCTCCCCTCCGACGCAGAGGGCATCCTCTCCGGCCCGGACCCCGCGGCCCTCGTCCATCGAGGAGACCGCCATTGTGCCGCGTCCCACGAGCTCTTCTACGCAGGCAGAAGCCAGCCCAGCTGCAGGAG
The DNA here is from genome assembly GCF_059951505.1 of Python bivittatus. Lineage (NCBI taxonomy): Eukaryota > Metazoa > Chordata > Lepidosauria > Squamata > Pythonidae > Python > Python bivittatus. The sequence goes on from NW_028277087.1 coordinate 6,747,505, forward strand.
GAAGCACCTCTTCGGTCCTGTCTGCACGCTCCAGCCCTGCTGGGGCAGGGAGCACGTACGCCGGAGAGCCGGCCGCCTCCACTGTCAGCTCGCCTGCTGCTGCGGGGCGGACTGAGCCAACTTCCGCCCAGGGACCAAGCACTCCCTGGCTCGCCCACTCTTCTGCCACGCCGCCGGAGGTAACCTCACTAGAACAGAGCAGCATTCCAGCCCCGCACTCTGGGCCTTCCACCATGACACCGGAGCCCAGCTCTGCCCGAGGCACCACCCTTCCCGGGACGACTTCGCCCGCTACCACTAGCCGCTCTCCACCCGCCACCACCGAGGAGACCACCCTTTCCTTCCCCTCGGCCACGCCTTCAACCCAGACCGAAGCCACAGCAGCAGAGAGGAGCAGGGCTTCCCTCCCTTCGGCAACATCTGCCACGGCTGGGCAACAGGCAGCCTCGAGTTGGGAGGCCACCGGATCCACGCCGATGACCCCGCCTTCCACTGGGAAGGCTGGCTCGACGTCTCCGGGAGCTGAAACCACGCCCACTGCCGGCAAGGCTTCCAGCACTCAGGCTGAGGTAACCTCGGCCGAAGGGACCAGCGCCCTCGCAGCAGCTTCTGGGTCTGCCCAGCCCAGCTCCCCTCCCACGCAGAGGGCATCCTCTCCGGCCCGTAGTCCGCAGCCCTCGTCCACCAAGGAGTCCGCCAATGCGCCGCACCCCACGAGCTCTTCTACGGAGGCAGAAGCCAGCCCAGCTGCAGGAGGGAGGACCTCTTTGCTCCTGTCCGCACGCTCCAGCCCTCCTGGGGCAGGGAGCACGTCTGCCGGAGAGCCGGCCGCCTCAACTGTCAGCTCGCCTGCTGCTGCGGGCCTGACTGAGCCAACCTCCGCCCAGGGACCAAGCACTCCCTGGCTCGCCTACTCTTTTGCCACGCCGCCGGAGGGAACCTCACTGGAACAGAGCACCACTCCAGCCCCGCGCTCTGGGCCTTCCACCATGACACCGGAGCCCAGCTCTGCCCGAGGCACCACCCTTCCGGGGCCGACTTCGCCAGCTTCTACTGGCCGCTCTCCGCCCGCCCCCACCGAGGAGACCACCCTTTCCTTCCCCTCGGCGAGGCCTTCAACCCAGGCCGAAGCCACAGCAGCGCAAGGGAGCACGGCATCCCTCCCTTCGGCAACATCTCCCACGGCTGGGCAACAGGCAGCCTCGAGTCCGGAGGCCACCGGATACACGCCCATGAAGCCGTCTTCCACCGGGAAGGCTGACTCGACGTCTAGGGAAGCTGAAACCACGCCCACTGCCGGCAAGGCTTCTCCTAGTCAGGCTGAGCTAACCTTGGCCGAAGGGACCAGCGCCCGCGCCCCAGCTTCCAGGTCTGCACAACCCAGCTCCCCTCCCACGCAGAGGGCATCCTTTCCGGCCCGGACCCCGTGGCCCTCGTCCACCGAGGAGGCCGCCACTGCGCCGCGCCCCACGAGCTCTTCTACACAGGCAGAAGCCAGCCCAGCTGTAGGAGGGAGCACCTCTTCGCTCCTGTCTGCACGCTCCAGCCCTGCTGGGGCAGGGAGCACGTCCGCCGGAGAGCCGGCCGCCTCCACTGTCAGCTCGCCTGCTGCTGCGGGCCGGACTGAGCCAACCTCCGCCCAGGGACCAAGCACTCCCTGGCTCGCCCACTCGTCTGCCATGCCACCGGATGGAACCTCACTGGAACAGAGCACCACTCCAGCCCCGCGCTTTGGGCCTTCCACCATGACATCGGAGCCCAGCTCTGCCCGAGGCACCACCCTTCCCGGGACGACTTCACCCACTACCACTAGCCGCTCTCCGCCCGCCACCACCGAGGAGACCACCCTTTCCTTCCCCTCGGCGACGCCTTCAACCCAGACCGAAGCCACAGCAGCGGAAAGGAGCAGGGCTTCCCTCCCTTCGGCAACATCTCCCACGGCTGGGCAACAGGCAGCCTCGAGTCAGGAGGCCACCGGATCGATGCCCATGACGACGCCTTCCACTGGGAAGGCTGGCTCGACGTCTCCGGAAGCTGAAACCACGCTCACCGCGGGCAAGTCTTCTCCCAGTCAGGCTGAGCTAACCTCGGCCGAAGGGACCAGTGCCCGCGCCCCAGCTTCCGGGTCTGCACAGCCCAGTTCCACTCCCATGCAGAGGGCATCCTCTCCGGCTCGGACCCCGCGGCCCTCGTCCACCAAGGAGGCCGCCACTGTGCCGCGCCCCACAAGCTCTTCTACGCAGGCAGAAGGCACCCCAGCTCCAGGAGGGAGGACCTCTTCTCTCCTGTCTGCACGCTCCAGGCCTGCTGGGGCAGGGAGCATGTCCGTCGGAGAGCCGGCCGCCTCCACTGTCAGCTCGCCTGCTGCTGCGGGCCAGACTGAGCCAACCTCCGTCCAGGGAGCAAGCACTCCTTGGCTCGCCCACTCTTCTGCCATGCCGCCGGAGGGAACCTCACTGGAACAGAGCACCACTCCAGCCCCGCGGTCTGGGCCTTCCACCATGACACCGGAGCCCAGCTCTGCCCGAGGCACCACCCTTCCCGGGCCGACTTCGCCAGCTTCTACTGGCCGCTCTCCGCCCGCCCCCACCGAGGAAACCACCCTTTCCTTCCCCTCGGCGATGCCTTCAACCAAGGCCGAAGCCACAGCAGAGGAAGGGAGCACGGCATCCCTCGCTTCGGCAACATCTCCCATGACTGAGCAGCAGGCAGCCTCGAGTCCGGAGGCCACCGGATCCATGCCCATGAAGCTGCCTTCCACCGGGAAGGCTGACTCAACGTCTAGGGAAGCTGAAACCACGCCCACTGCCGGCAAGGCTTCTCCCAGTCAGGCTGAGGTAACCTCGGCCGAAGGGACCAGCGCCCGCGCCCCAGCTTCCGGGTCTGCCCAGCCCAGCTCCCCTCCCTCGCAGAGGGCATCCTTTCCGGCCCGGACCCCGTGGCTGTCATCCACCGAGGAGGCCGCCACTGCGCTGCGCCCCACGAGCTCTTCTGCGCAGGCAGAAGCCAGCCCAGCTGCAGGAGGGAGCACGTCTTCACTCCTGTCTGAACGCTCCAGCCCTGCTGGGGCAGGGAGCACGGCCGCCGGAGAGCCGGCCGCCTCCAGTGTTAGCTCGCCTGGTGCTGCGGGCCGGACTGAGCCAACCTCCGCCCAGGGACCAAGCACTCCCTGGCTCGCCCACTCTTCTGCCATGCCGCCGGAGGGAACCTCACTGGAACAGAGCACCACTCCAGCCCCACGCTCTGGGCCTTCCACGATGACAGCGGAGCCCAGCTCTGCCCGAGGCACCACCCTTCCCGGGCCGAATTCGCCTGCTTTCACTGGCCGCTCTCCGCCCGCCCCCACCGAGGAGACCACCCTTTCCTTCGCCTCGCTGAGGCCTTCAACCCAGACCGAAGCCACAGCAGCAGAAGGGAGTACGGCTTCCCTCCCTTCGGCAACGTCTCCCACGGCTGGGCAGCAGGCAGCCTCGAGTCCGGAGGCAACAGGATCCACACCCACGCCGCCGCCGTCCACCCTGAAGGCTGGCTCGACGTCTCCGGAAGCTGAAACCATGCCCACCGCCGGCAAGGCTTCTCCCACTCAGGCTGGGCTAACCTGGGACGAAGGGACCAGCGCCCTCGCACCAGCTTCCGGGTCTGCCCAGCCCAGCTCCCCTCCCACGCAGAGGGCATCCTCTCCGGCCCGGACCCCGCGGCCCTCGTCCACCGAGGAGGCCGCCACTGCGCCGTGTCCCACGAGCTCTTCTACGCAGGCAGAAGCCAGCCCAGCTGCAGGAGGGAGCACCTCTTCGCTCCTATCTGCACGCTCCAGCCCTGGTGGGGCAGGGAACACGGCCGCCGGAGAGGCGGCCGCCTCCACTGTCAGCTCGCCTGCTGCTGGGGGCCGGACTGAGCCAACGTCCGCCCAGGGACCAAGCAGTCCCTGGCTCGCCCACTCTTCTGCCACGCCACCGGAGGGAACCTCACTGGAACAGAGCACCACTCCAGCCCCGCGCTCTGGGCCTTCCACCATGACACCGGAGCCCAGCTCTGCCCGAGGCACCACCCTTCCCGGGCCGACTTCGCCTGCTTCTACTGGCCGCTCTCCGCCCGCCCCCACCGAGGAGACCACCCTTTCCTTCCCCTCGGCGAGGCCTTCAACCCAGGCCGAAGGCACGGCAGCAAAAGGGAGCACGGCTTCCCTCCCTTCGGCAACATCTCTCACGGCTGGGCAGCAGGCAGCCTCGAGTCCAGACGCCACTCGATCCACGTCCACGCCGGCGCCTTCCACCCTGAAGGCTGGCTCGACGTCTCCGGAAGCTGAAACCACGCCCACCGCCGGCAAGGCTTCTTCCACTCAGGCTGAGCTAACCTTGGCCAAAGGGACCAGCGCCGTCCCACCAGCTTCCGGGTCTGCCCAGCCCAGCTCCCCTCCCACGCAGAGGGCATCCTCTCCGGCCCGGACCCCGCGGCCCTCGTCCACCGAGGATGCCGGCACTGCGCCGCGCCCCATGAGCTCTTCTACGCAGGCAGAAGCCAGCCCAGCTGCAGGAGGGAGCACCTCTTTGCTCCTGTCTGCACGCTCCAGCCCTGCTGGAGCAGGGAGCACGTCCGCCAGAGAGCCGGCCGCCTCCACTGTCAGCTCGCCTGCTGCTGCGGGCCGGACTGAGCCAACCTCCGCCCAGGGACCAAGCACTCCCTGGCTCGCCCACTCTTCTGCCACGCCGCCGGAGGGAACCTCACTGGAACAGAGCACCACTCCAGCCCCGCGGTCTGGGCCTGGGAGCACGTCCGCCAGAGAGCCGGCCGCCTCCACTGTCAGCTCGCCTGCTGCTGCCGGCCGGACTGAGCCAACCTCCGCCCAGGGACCAAGCACTCCCTGGCTCGCCCACTCTTCTGCCACGCCGCCGGAGGGAACCTCACTGGAACAGAGCACCACTCCAGCCCCGTGGTCTGGGCCTGGGAGCACGTCCGCCAGAGAGCCGGATGCCTCCACTGTCAGCTCGCCTGCTGCTGCGGGCCAGACTGAGCCAACCTCCGCCCAGGGACCGAACGCTCCCTTGCTCACCCACTCTTCTACCATGCCCCTGGAAGCATACTCATCCATTGCTTTGACTTTGTTTGGAACAGTCAATGTTACTTATCCTGTCTCTTCTAGTACTGATAGTAGAAGAAATGACATGACAATTGAATCTCATCAGTCAACATTGCTGCCATCTTCTGTAGCAGGAACAGGTAATTTTATATCCTATGGTGATTTCATGATTTGTTCTTTTTTTTTGGTTTAATTTTTATTGATTATAGTGAATTTCCATATTTTTGTCCCGATCTCTATCTTATTCATGTGTTGTATTCATGTGATCCATAGAGATGAAAGAATTTCTCCACAGTGCATGTTGCCGTCCCACTGTTATGTTTTGTGGAAATGTGAACTTAATTCACCTTAGTAATTAAGTTTAAATGAAGGGTGGGCAAGCTGTGTAATTTTATGTATGTGGATATATACTTATGCTCTCATCTGAATTAGAGTTCTTTTAAAATTAATATTGTTATTATTGAGAACTGGTTTCCCCCTATGTTACTTTGACATTCTGATATACAAATTTGGGCGGCTTTAAGCCTATCCTTTCTTTGGAAGTGTGTACAATTTAACAGCCAAAATTTAGGTATTTGGAAGAGGGGGATGGAGATATTGGATAATTTTGAGGTACAATTGGTTTTTCGTGTTTTTGACTCTTTTATCAGGTGAAATAATACATTCTGTTACAATTGGCCAAGAAGAAGCTGAGCACCTAAAGACAAAGTCTCAAGCATCTTTGCCGTCACTGGCCTCTTTTCACACTGTGCAGACTACCAACATACCCGGTAAGTTAGTTGAAAATGATGTGCATGGAACTGAGTCAAATGCAGGTGGCTTCAAATACAGGTAGTCTTCATTTAGCAAATGCCTAATTTAGTGACCATTCAGAGTTACAATGATGATTAAAAAGTAACCTTATGGCCAATCCTTGCATTTACAACCTTCACAGCTCTGTAAAGGGAAGGAAAGTTGATGTAAGATCATAACCACATTCATGGTTTCACTTAGTGACTGCTTTGCTTAATGACCGAGTTGCCAGTCCCAATTGTAATTGCTAAATGAGGACTACCTATATTTTTATATGCATGTGGTTGCTTGCTAGTGGAAGGCTGAGCTGAAGTTGGGGGGGGGAGGGAGGGAGGGCATTTACCAGCACCATATTCCAGGGTGAGCCACCCATTTCTATAGCATTTGAGGAAACTGTAAAATGCCATGAAAAGAGGATAAGAGGATTTGCTTCCACTCTGCTTTGACTTTGGGATTTTTTTTCTCAAATAATTGAATCCACTTGGCTAAACTGTAAATAATCCTACAGTTCACCTATGAGGGCTGGAACCCAATTCAAGGTGTTAATATTAGTGTATTTAAAAATCTGAGATTAGCCATTCCTATTACTTGCCTCAACTCCTGTCTTGGCATGATCCTGTTTATAAAACATGACCAACAGGACAGGGGCTTCTTTCACATGGTTCCATCCCGTTTGCATGCATTTCAGATGGATTTGAGAAACTCATCATTGTATAAGTGTTATTTTTATAGTGACTGTAAAGATATCATGTTATATACTGGTTTTATTGCTTTGGTGTAATTTTTACTGTCGCTAGTTTTTGTTTGCTAATTCTGATTGTGGTTGGACCATTCCCACTGGGGGGAATATTTTTGTTGGTTTTTTTTTTTTTTTAAAATCCGCGCTCAGTCGTTACTGACTCTGCAGTGACAGCTTGGAAAAGTCCTTGCCAACTATGGCCTGCAGTGATTGGGATGGCCTCTAGATGGCAGCAAAGATGGCTGTTTCTCTTTACTGCCCTCTAGTGTTCTGGTTTTCACAGCCAAAACCTAAGAGACATGCTACACAATCTGTGATTGGCTAAATCAGTGTTTCTTAAACTTTTTTTTCTCTCAGGACCCCTTCCCACTTTAAAAAATTATGGAGGGCCCCAAAAGAGCTTTGTTTGTATGGGTTATATTTATTGATATTTACCATATTAAAAATTAAAACTGATGCATTCACTGCTGCTACCACTTCTCACAATTGTTTGATGGGATTTTAATATTGTATTATTTTTCAACATAGAGTGGCAAAAAATTTTGATTTTGGGCACCCTTGAGAAGGTCTTGGGGAACCCCCAGGTGCCCTAGGACCATACTTTAAGAAACACTGGGCTAGATCACACATTCAGAATGAAGCAGCGGTAATCTGATGGAATCTTCTGAATCTCTGAGAGCATCTGTCACAGTGGATTTTATACTGAGAAAACTGTGCAGTTGCTACTCTTGTAAGAAAGGACTGATTGCCTGAAAGGCCCCATTTCATCAAGGCCCCATGATCACAGAGATTTGGCAAAGCCCAAACAGGATCCTTCAAAGAATCCAGTGACCAATATTAATATCTCAGGAACAGGCAGTAGGTTGGGTTCTCTAACAATCTCAATTGTAGCAAGACCCCTGAGTGAGGAAAGTTTACACGTTTGTGCCCAGGTGCATAGCCAGGGGTATATGGACATACAAGTGTCTATGTGCGTATGAAGATGTGTAGATTTGCGGCCCTGATTTAGCACCACCGGCAGTCCTTGGAAAATATATCGAGCCCCACCAGAGATATTTTTGTCATCCAGAATGTTCACTTGTAGCAACTGGGCTCTACACTAATAAGCAGTCATATGTAGAGTTACCAATTAGTGATAAGAACCAGAATTTTAAAAGGCAAGGACGTTGTTCTGAATCTTCTCTTGCATTCTGGAGTGCTTTCACAATTATCTCACAAATTATTACATTTTTCCGGCACCTCTGGAGAACCTCTCTCTTCACCCTGGTGTTGCCTGCATCGCATCATATGCACCACATCATATGAATATACACGCATTCAGGTCCTTGACCGTTGGACCTCTATAGTGACCAAGCAAAGGGCCATCACACAACCTTGTTTTACTCCATGTTGAATGCTGAACCCTTCATTAAGCATTCTATTTATTCTCATGCATGCTTTACCTCCTGCACAGAGCAGCTAGCTTCAGCAGCCAGTCAGTTACAGGCCTCCATACATGTTTAACCCTTAATTCATCTCTTAGCAGAAGATGCTCAGTCATGTCTTGGATAGATAAGAATTTTTATGACAACATCAATCTCAAACTCCACAGTGCAAAGACGATAGAGATCTATCCTGCAAGATTTTAATTTTAGGCTTTTTTCTTTCACCCTTCTGAATTAACAAATCCTTGGCAGGTCAGTTAGTGGCCTTGGACAGGAGAGATATGTTTATCACCCTCCCTAGCCAGGAGCCTTAGATGTTACATATAGTGCTCTTATCACTTTCAGCAACCAACTCTTAACTCCCTGTTCATGCAAATATTCCATATTTCAACACTATTCACTTAAAAAAAATAAAATCAGAAGGCCTTCATTGTGAGTTCCTTAGGCATGGAAACCGGCTGGGTGACTTTGAGGCAGCCCTTTCTCAGCCCAGCCCGTCTCACAGGGTTGTTGTGGGGAAAACAGGAGGGAGCATGAATGCCCCCTTGAACTGTAAAAAATAAAGATGGGATGTAAATCTAAAAAATAAAATATAAAGTGATTTATGACTATATCAAATAGATGATTTATAAATAATAAGGACAGTTCTACTGGAATTTACTGGTAGAAGGAAAGAGAAGAAGAGGATGACCAGCTGCAAAGTGGTGGGCTCAGTTACAGCAGCAATGGAAAGTTCTGAGGGACCAGGTTGGGGTCAGATTATCTATCTATGTGGTTGCTAAGAGTCAACATCAACTTTGTGGTACATAATCAATCAATCAATCAATCAATCAATCAACTGGAATTATATGCATCCTCAGTAGTGGTTAATGAATTCTGATATGAGCTGCAGAATCAATAGCCCAGATTTTTTTCTAACTTTCCCTCATATTTAGTTGGCTTTTTAGCCATTTGTTTCTTGGTAGATCTGGCACAGTCAATGTATGTGGCCTTCTATGGCATACCGAAAGATGCTTCCCTGTCTTAAGATGTTTGCAAGCTATGATTCAATACAGGGGAGATTTCTATGGAGGAAAACAGGCAGGGAAAGAATAGAGATTATTCTATTCACTTAGGCTGTCACTTAGGCTGAGTTACAGCAGGGCAGAGCTACAACTATTCTCTGTCAAGGGCTGCATTCCTTTCGAGGCCACATACCTCTGATGAATCAAGCCAGAGCTTTAAAAAATGGTCCCACATCTCTTTTCACTCTATTGCTGTCTCTATTGATCCTCTTCCTTGCCTAACAGGATGCTAAAGGAAAGATAGGTCCTTGCCCTAACCTTGAATTGATCAATTACAGTCACCTCTTCCTCCCTTCCAGCACTTTGCCTAAATTGGGCCCATCCCCCAATTAGTTTCCCTAAATTGATTTCTTACAGAAGAGTTATCTCTTCCTTTTTTTTTTTTTTGTTCTATCTGATTTGGCTTGCCCCAGCCTATTTGTTTCTTTCCTGCTCTCTTTCTCTCTGCAGTGGATAGAGGGAATGGCCTTGAAGGACAGGAGGAAGAGCCACTACCAAGGCAATGGTCAGATAAGAGGGGCTTGAGCTTGAAAAAATAATATGAGAAAACATCTCAGACAAGCTTCTCCCTAGTTCTCATGGAGATAAAGGGAGGGAGAGGGAAGCACATTCAGACTTGCAAAATTCTGTTACTATAGCTCTTACTATAAGCATATAAATACATACATACATACAACATGGCATTGTTTTATTAGTCTGGTCTACCTTGTAGGACTGTCTCCCCCCACCTACCTGAAATGAAATTAAACATGATTTGCAGACCAGCAACAGATTGGCAGCCTCTGAACTGATCCAGCTGTGAAACTGAACTGAATCCTCTGAATCAGTTTGGATAATTTGAATGTTTCAGCACATGCCTGGTACAAATGTCTGAACTGATTCTGTCCAATTTTCCAAAACCTTTTGAATAATTGAATCAATATGGATTGATCTGTTGAACCAAAGCAGAGCAGGGCTGATTTGCACACCTGACTAATTATTATTATTATTATTTTAGATTCTTGTTTTCCTATTTTTCTTCTTTGCCAATCTTCCAAGAGGGTATTATTTTAAAAAATGGCAGGGCAGGGGGAGAGGATAAGTTACAAATGAAGTCTAAACAATATACTGTTCCCCCCTCCAAATCTATTGGGAGTGGGATAGCCTAGAAGTGCCATAAAATGAAATTCAATACATTTAAGGGAAAACTCCATTAAAATACATTTTAAAGGGCTTCCAAAAATGTCTCAAGTGTCACCTGAACACAAGATTCTGCCTCTTTGCTCCTCTGATCTGATAAATACATGATAAGATTCTTCTTGGTCAAGAAGCAGGGAGACTAAGAATAATCAGCCAATACGGTTAGTTTTCTCTTCTTTTGTTCAAGTAACGCTCAACTGCTCTTAATGTTCAGTAGCAACTTTCTTCTTTCCCTTTTAATTCTACAAATACCTTTACTTTTGCCATGCATACCCACACATAAGCCATGATTCTACTGTTTGGCTGCCAGTGATTGACACGGGAATGCCCAGATTTGGTATTTGAAGGGCTGATGACTAGGACAATGAAGATAGTTGGAACCATTTGGAAGTTCCCATTTGTTGCAGGCAGAGAGTTAAGATTTCAAGTCATTGACCTATTCACTCCACTGGTTATAAGTGGTGGTTCTCAATCGGATCCAGCAGAGGGGGCTGTGTGATCACAGGAGATAAGCTGACCTTAAGCTTAGAGAAGAATCAATCTGCTGCTCACTCAGCTGTATTGTCATTAAAGCAACTTTAGCAGTTGTTTGAATCAAATCAAAAGTCACAAATAGGTGAGTAAACTTTCTGAATTTAATAAAATTCTAATGTTGGTGGGATATCAAGCAATTAAATTAAATTAGGATAAGATAAAATAAACAGTTGTTCTTGTTCTTAATGTTCTTAAATGTCTACACAGTTAAGTACAGACAAACAAATAGCTATAGGTTATAGTAGATAAAAAGAAATGCTTGTAATAATATATACGTTGACTTGTAAGTAATCCTCACTGAATTCAGGGACACCTTTTGCATGATCATTGTATTTGGGATCACATCTTTCAGCAGATTTACAAAAATGTCAGGTATATTCCATAATAAATTTAATCTTGGGATGGTTTACAAAATCAATAAATTCCCACCTGAAAAAGAAATGTAGGAACATTTGAACTGGGAATCTTTGGCTGAGTTTGCATGTTGTGCTAAGCTCTTTTACCTTTTTTTTTTTTTTAATAACCCACTTTGGTAGATTGCAAAGCATAATGGTTGCATTTACACATTAAGATAAGCCAAACCCAACAAGCCATCTATTGGATTAGTGCACAGCTGGAAGAGGACTTGGAGAGCATTTGCTCTAATACCACGGTTAAGAATAATGAGTCCCTGCGATATCATTATTCCACTTAAGAATTGTTCTAAAGTAATAGAAGGGAACCTGTCCCACGGCCAAGAAGTTCTCCCTGTGAGGAATTTTCTCCAGGTTTAGCCGCAACCTGCTTTTCTCAAGCCGTGCACTGGCCTTCTGAAACAAAAGAGAACAAAGATCAGGAAATGTCAGAGCTGCAAGACAGATTTCCCAAAAGACTCCTTTGAAAGAAACATCAAAAAAGGAGTGGCAAAATACTTTTGTATTGTAAATCCACACATTCATATACATATCCATCACGCTACTCCCTTTTTGAGTAAGCAATGTTATGCAGAAATGGAGTAAGATATAGTAAGTCAAGGAAATTAAAGTCATGAGATAAGAAAAAGAAAAGGATAGTATCTAAAACTAGATTATACCAAGACCATTCTTTATATCTCTCCATATTTTTCTATCCTTGCAGACAGAGGTGTCTGCAGAATCCCATAATTTTGTCAAATGTCATGACATCAGACTACAAGCTTCATTCCTTTTGGATGGGCATATGACATCACAATGGCTGTACAAAAGGGGTGAAGCTTTCATCATGATGGTGCAGACCTCGATTCATCTTTGCTGTCCTTTCCTGGCCCCCACAGATGCCTCTGCTAGCAAACCACCCTTGCTTCCGCTACATCCATACGTTATTTCATACATTGCCTTTTGTTCCTTAAATTTCTCACCTTTCTTTTTAAGGATCTCCTCAACAGCCTTCAGCCATGATTTTCTCAGTCTTCCCCTTCCTCTTGACCCATGTACTCTTTCTTTAATCTGTGATTCAGTCTTTATCCATTCCCTCTGTAGGACCAGATCACCTCAACATACTTCTTCCGGACTGGCCATTCATTTCATATTCAATCCACATTCATTCAGTATCCCTTTATTTTTGACCCTATCTCTTCTTGCTTTACCATACTTACTTCCTAAGAACCCCATTCCCACTACCTCCAGCTTTTTTTTAATGTTTCTCCTGATGTACCCAACCCTCATTACCCCATAGTAAAGTTGTAAGAAGTAGCTTTCTCAAAATCAATAGGCATAGATAAACTTGCTCACTTTCATACGTTTCTCAGTGATTGCTGAAGAGCAAAACAAAAACCTGGCTTGCATACCCCCTGCTTAGCATAAAAACACCCTGCACCTTCCAGATTTGCTAATTCTCACCTTTGTTAGCCTTTCAGTCAGAATTCTGCCAAACATCTTCCCAGATACACTTAGCAAACCAAGTAATTCTTGCATTCACTCTTGCTACCTTTCTTCTATAGGTTATAATTATCTCCAGTTGGGCTCATAGATATTGACTTCTATTACCCATTGTGGATATGGTAAATCAAGGCTTTCACTTAATGCTTTTTAATAAGACAGAGAAAGTGCAGACTAAGTTACTAGCCATAGTCACGGCCATGCTATATGCAGTGTTCCCTGCTAATGGAAATGGCAGGCTTGATTAATTCCAGCACATTCTGGACAGTATGGGACAAGCAGAATCAACCCAGTTTTACCTCCAGCACGCTTACACTATTCTATGCAAGCTAGGATCTCTGACCTGGAGACTATCTTGCATGCCACATTGTTACCTACATCTCATCAGTGAACTGACATATACTCAGAATGCCAAGTTTAATGGATGTTTCTGTGAAGCCACCAGGAGTTGTGGTTGTCATGCAGATTTTGGTTTAGGTCACAGGTAATGTTTGGATACTGAGCACCTTGAATTACATGAGTAAGGGGAGAGGGTCATTGTTCCACTTCAGACAAAAAGTGAGGGTGAGACTTAATCAATGTCCCCCTTTTAAGATCAACCCAACTTGGAGCTTTGTCTAAAGAGTGCTAGCACACATCTTCCTTCATTTTCTCTTTTCCACACTACACGTAACTTAATTCTTTCAACCGCTCTTCACAATGCATCATTTATTTAGTTAGGAATATATATGTAACCAGCCCCAGTTCCGACAGTCTTTGGAGGCAAACAAGGTAGACCATAACCAAACCCAAAAACAACATCAGTGTTAATAGAAGCAAATGTTTCTATGACAGTTACAATCAACTAGGGTGGAAGGCTCACTGGAATGGAATAATGTTAATCACTTGTATAATGCAAGAAAGGTTAGGGGCCATACTTACCCCTGGTGGTGGTGGGGAGTAGTCCATAGATTGGGGGCTACCTCCTAGAAGCCTGTTGTCTGGTCCACACCCCATCTGCTTTGGGGGGGTGGGCTTTCAACAGGCCCTCCTCTGATGTACAGACTGGACAAGCAGATTCAAATCTAGCAAGATGTTGCCTAATAGATCCTGATGCCATGCTGTATATTGTTTAGTTTCCAGGATAACAAAATTTTTCATATATTGATCATGGTTGGTGGTAGCTATTAGACTACACTTCAAGAATCTGTCTTTTTCTCAGCTATCTCAGCCACAAACTTTATCCCAGCTTGTAGCCAACAAGGTTTGTAAGTAAATGATAAAGCATTTCCTTTTGTAAGGCTTTAATCTGCAAACCGATTTCACTGTATGTCCTGAGATTATGAGGGAGAAAACTGCCGTAAAATCAAAGTCATGCTCAGGAGATATTGTTTTTTCTACCGTGCTTTCCTTCCTTCCTTGGCAGCAGATTTGGAGAAAGGGGTTACTTAGATAAGGAATATGGCTCTAATGAAGTTTCCTTCCCTACCACTGTTGTCTTGATACTACCGAAGCCCCACTGTTTTTAGTTTTTACTTGATAAAATGGTCCAGCAAGTCAATTTCTCTTGTTACTTCATTTCTGGTTCTGAGAGTCATATCAATAAACACCATTTATATCAGATTTGAGGGCTATCAGATCTGGGCTGCAAAAATCCAAATACCACTAAAAACAGCAAAGAGCTCTTCTAGTTATCTTTCTTGCCATTCAGGGATCATCTGGATAATTTGCAACCTAGATTTGGTCAGCTTTAATCATTTCGAATCAATCCCACCAATCACTCTCAAAGAATATGGGTTCCGCCATACTAGAAACAAAACGCCCACCTTTTTCAGAATAGCCACATGCTTACAGGGTTTCTGTTGTGTTTATAATTCAAGATAAGAATTAAGGACAAACTTTTGCTGCGTACCCTGTGTTTCACCTAGACTACTTCAAAGTTCCATCTGTGGTACACCTATCATCAATGGAGAATGCCAATTCATATGATAATTCAGGAGGTAGTGGCACAAACACACCCTTTGGCCTAAAGGCAATTGCTTCCCCCATATATTTTCTCTTCTCTTGCTTAGTAACATTCAAAGATAGACTGCTCTTGAACTTTGTGTTTCAGCGCATGGAGGCACCAAGGCATTCTACCCACCCAAGATCTGAAAAGCTTTGTAGAAAGTAGACAAATCACGATTGCAGAGAGGCATTCCCACTGAAACTTAAGTATCTGGCCAGTGGTTTCATGGGAGAGAGTTCTCTTGAAGTGGGTGTTGAATTGATTATTCATATTGATTCATCGTAGCCTTTAATGCTATGATGTTGACCTTTCCAAAATAGATTTTTCTTACAGTTCCTCTTATCAAGGGTGTGAAATATACAGTTCTAAGAAGCTTGTGTAATGAGACAGAGAGGTGTGTCCTCTTTCCACTGTACTACTACAAAAATTGGACCAACCCAGCAAGATATGGCAATAGTGATGAGACTCAATATATGACGGTACAACTATTCTTTCTAGCAAGTTAGAGGAAGAGACAGAGCAAATATTACATGGCATTTGGATACGAGAGAAAGAGAAGCAGAACTTTGATTTTGTTATCTGTTTTACAACGGGCAGTTTCCAGGAAATGGGCATTTTCTTTGTCATTTTTTGTCTCTTGGGTAAGTGCAATTTTTTAAAAAATCTTTGCAGATGTTGCAGGAGTTGGATTTGCCAGAAAGTGCAAACAGCATACTGGCCTTTACATCTCATTGCAATACTTTGTGCTTTACATATTTTTTTAAAACTAATTTGATTTGTATTTAGGAACGTATATATTATAAAAACCAAAACCAAATCAAAGCTCACTCAGGTTGGTTTATTGGAGTTAATACTGACCGTTAATATCTAAAACCTTTTCACCTACAGTAGTGGTGGCTGCAAATTTCTGATCAGGGTATTGCAAACTGTTTTCCCTTTTTAAACAGAAAGCAATGACAATTCAAAATTCAAGTTTACTATTTCTCAGGGACGTAAGGCTAGGGAGAAACTAATATTATTTACACATTATAACCAGTATACTGTATATGGAGAGATACGAAGGTGTGAGGGAAATCAGGATGGAGGAAACACTATTGATGCTTATGTTCATGTCTCCCCATCATGCTTAGAAATTTATAACTGCTGAATCCTCTTGGTTTAACTTCCACAAAATTGTTTCATCATGTGCCATCAGACCATGCCCTGGGTTAGAAGGAAAAGGTTAAATAGCACTTGCACATCTAGTAACAGCCTATCTCTGAATATTAGATATTGGGAAAAAAGAAGTCATGCTCTTTCCTTTAAATGTGTTTCCATAGTAGGCCATCTCTTTGGCCCCAATTGGTAATAAGATGCTGGCTTAAATGCCCTCTTTAGTCTGAAGAAGAGGAGCTATTTATTCATTTTTTATTTTACACTATTTGTAATCTGCCCCAGTCCAAAAATTTTGGGCAGCGTACAACGAAGTATACATAAAAAAGCAAAAGTTCAAAGCAGATCAAGTCCACCTTTGATGGATGCTCAGAACAATTAATTAGGACTAAAGACACTGCTAGAGAGCCAGTGTGGTGCAGTGGTTAAAGGTAGCCTAGAAATCGGGAGACCCTGAGTTCTAGTCCTGCCTTGGGCATGAAACCAGCTGGGTGTCCTTGGGCCAGTCCCTCTCTCTCAGCCCTAGGAAGAAGAAGACACTTGTGAAAAACCTTGCCAAGAAAACTGCAGGGACTAGTCCAGGTAGTCACCAGGAGTCAAAAACTGACTTGAAGGTACCCCCCACCAAAAAAAAAGGCACAACTGAATAAAGTTGTTTTCATTGCTTTATGGGAGAGTAGTGGGGAGACTAAGTGTCCTTCCAGGGGATGGGATTCCTTATTTATTTATTTATTTATTTATTTGGCTTGTATGCCGCCCATCTCCCCCACGGGTGACTCTGGGCGGCTCACAATAAAAAAGACAATTCTCTCCAAGATGGCTAAAAACTATAAATAATAAAAAAACATATTAAAAATACCCTAAAAAACCTCCTCTAATTTTGGCCCTATAAAAATCTGTAAGATGCTGGGGGGGGGGGCAACCCATCATCCCACCATCCCACCAGCCATCTCCACAGGTGCGGGCCCCCCTCTGGCCCCCAGGCCTTCTGGCAAAGCCAGGATTTAATACCTTTCCTGAAGGCCATGAGGGAGGGGGCACACCGGACCTCAGGAGGCAGGATGTTCCATAGGGCGGGCGGTGCAGCAGAAAAGGCTCTCTGCCTAGACCCCACCAATCGAAATTCCCTGACTGGTGGGGTCTGCAACCTGCCCCTTCTGCTGGACCGAGTGGGACGGGCTGAAGTGACCAGGGCGAGGCGGTTCCTCAGATAACCTGGTCCTGTGCCATGAAGGGCTTTAAAGGTGATGACCAACACCTTGAATTGGACCCGGAAACAAACTGGTAACTAATGCAGCTCGCGCAACAGCGGTGTTATATGTGCCCTCCTAGGGCCATTAAGAACTGTCCGCACCACCGCATTCTGCACCAGCTGTAGCTTCCGGATACTCTTCAAGGGTAGCCCCATGTAGAGCGCATTACAGTAGTCCAACCCAGAGGTGACCAGGGCATGAGTGACCGTGCGGAGGTCCCCCTGATCCAGGAAGGGGCGTAACTGCTGCACGACACGAAGTTGTGCAAAGGCCCTCCTGGCCACGACTGCCACCTGCTCTTTGAGCAGGAGTTGTGAGTCCAGGAGAACCCCCAAATTACGCACCGGGTCTGTCTGGGGTAGTGCAACCCCGTCAAGAACCAAAGATGACAAAGTCCTAGATCTTGAGGCTCCCCGTATCCACAGCCACTCCGTCTTACCAGGGTTCAGCTGAAGCCTGTTGTCCCCCATCCAGGCCCCCACAGCCTCCAGGCACCACGAAAGGGTAGTCACAGCATCACTTAAGGCACCTGGGATGGAGATGTATAGTTGGGTATCATCAGCATACTGATGATACCTCACTCCATGGCGCCGGATGATCTCATCCAGCGGCTTCATGTAGATATTAAATAGGAGCGGTGAAAGCACTGACCCCTGTGGCACCCCACACAGTAGGGGCTGGGGGCTGGACCTCTCGCTCCCTATCAACACCGATTGGGTTTGGCCTTGGAGAAAGGAGCTGAACCAGCACAGCATTGTGCCACCCAACCCCAACTCCTGCAGCCGACCCAAAAGGATATCATGGTCGATGGTATCGAAAGCCGCCGAGAGGTCAAGAAGAGCAAGGATGGATGCACTACCCTCATCCTGCTCTCGCCAGAGATCATCTAAAAGTGCGACCAATGCTGTTTCTGTCCCATAACCAGGCCTGAATCCTGACTGATAGGGGTCCAGATAATCCGTTTCCTCTAGGATCCTCTGAAGCTGCCGCGCGACCACCTTTTCTACCACCTTCCCTAAAAAGGGGAGGTGGGAGACTGGACGAAAATTGTCCAGGAGGGTGGGGTCTAGCGACGGTTTCTTGAGGAGAGGGAGGACCAAAGCCTCTTTGAAAGGCTTCGGGAACACCCCCTCCTGCAAGGGTGAATTAACCACCGCCAGGACCCACCCTAGGGTCACCTCCTTGGTGGATCTGACTAACCAGGAGGGACACAGATCTAAATCACAGGTGGTTGCACTGACAGCCCCGAGGACCCTGTCCACTTCTTCAGGGACAACAGGATCAAACCACTCCCAGATAACTGGGCAAGAACGCTCCCTGGGCAACTCTTCTGGACCTACTCCACGCTTGGCTTCCAACTGAGAGCGGATCTGAGCAATTTTATCCATCAGGTGTTCAGCAAATTCCTCTGCACGACCTTGCAAGTAGTCCTCTGCCCCCCCTTTTCCCAGGAGGGCCCGGGTGACCCTAAACAGGGCTGCAGGGCGACACTCTGAGGATGCAATAAGAGCGGAGAAATATTGACGTTTTGCCGCCCTTACCGCCACTAGGTAGGCCTTAATAGCCGCTCTAACCTGTGTTCGGTCTGATTCGTCCCGGGTTTTCTGCCAGCGGTGCTCTAGCCGTCTCTTAGCCCTTTTCAGTTCCCTCAACTCCTCCGTGAACCACGGGGAGCGCCGGGAGTGATGGGCCAAGAGAGGACGCACAGGCGCGATCCTGTCCAAGGCCCCAGCCGCCTCCTTATTCCAGGCTGCGGCCAGAGCCTCTGCTGGGCCGTGCAGCAAGGCCTCAGGAACAACCCCCAGCTCCCTTTGAAACCCTTGCAGGTCCATCAGTCGCTGGGGGCAGACCATTCGAATAGGTCCCGCCTCCCTGCGGAGGGGGGCAGCATAGGAGAATCCTGCTGCCACCAGGGAGTGATCTGACCATGACAGGGGGGATAATGTAAAATCCCCCACCAGATCACGCTGCCACTGCTCCGACAAGAAAACCATGTCTGGAGTGTGACCACTGTCCCGGGTCGGGCCATCGATGACCTGGGATAGGCCCATGGCTGCCATGGTAGCCATGAACTCCTGAGCCGCCTCTGAGGGCAACCCCAGGGATGGCAGATTAAAGTCCCCCAAGACCATAAGTCTGGGGAACTCCACTGCCAACCCCGAGATGGCCTCCAGCAGTTCAGGCAGGGAGGCTGCTATGCAGCAGGGAAGCTGGTACACCAGCAGCACTCCCAACTGATCCCGTGTGCCCAACCTCAGGAACAGGGTCTCACATCCAGCAACTTGTGGAGCAGGGCCCCTGAAGGCCAATAGGGATTCCCTGATGACTACTGCCACTCCCCCTGCCCTGCCCTGGGGTCTCGCCTGGTGCCACACCCTAAACCCGGCTGGACACAATCCCGAGAGGGCTACTCCCCCCTCTGGTGCCAGCCAGGTCTCGGTGATGCACGCCAGGTCAGCCTGCTCCTCCCCAATAAGGTCGTAAATAAGGGGGGCCTTATTATTGACTGACCTGGCATTCAGCAGCAACAGAAGAAAGCCCGGGCCTCTGTAGGCCTGCTGACCAGGGTCTGGGCTTGAGCTCTGAGGGCTGGAACACGCCACCAGTATAACGCATCGGGGGCGTCTTCCCCTGAAATTATGGGGGCATGAAGAGGCCTGTTGTCTAGCCCGTACCCCATATACATTTTATGGGTGGGGGGAGACTCTCAGCAGGGCTTCTCAAGACATTTGAACTGGATGGGCAAATTAAAATTTGACGGGGCCTGATGCAGCCTCGTGGTTTATAGCACTTTGAATTGGGCCTGGAAGCCTGCTGGTGATCAGTGCAGGGAGCTGAGAACTGCAGTGGTGGGACTGTCTAAACCAGGGGGGTTCCACCTTTTTCAAGCCCCAGAAGTTGTTAGTTAAAAAAAAAATCCCCAAATCCCTGATCATGAGGCAAACTCTAGTGATAGAAAGTTGGCTGCATGCAACTGAACTCTTTTTTTTTTGTCCTCAGTGCCTCACAGAATACCATCAAGTTCTTGCAGAAACGTAGGATTCTGCAGAACACAGTTTAAAAAACCCCGGTCTCGGCTGTAGCCTGGTCATCCCTCTCTGGACCAGTTACAGCTTCCACGTCATCTACAAAGGGTGCCCCATGTAGAGCACATTACATTTCTTATGCTTTAAAAATGTAGCCTCCATGATTAGAGACAGTATATCAGCAGTGAACCAAGCGCGCGTGTGTGTATGCATGCACACTAGCAGTGTTTCTCAACCTTGGCCACTTGAGGACGTGTGGACTTCAAGTCCCAGAATTCCCCAGCCAGCATGGCTGGCTGGGGAATTCTGGGAGTTGAAATCCACACGTCTTCAAGTGGCCAAGGTTGAGAAACACTGAGCTAGAAGGTAAATAAGTATTGTAATACAAGCTGCATCTCTTCTGAACATGTATAAAAAGGGTGGGACTTGCATTGTAATGCTGCCTCCGCCCTCTGGCCTGTTTGGGGCCCATCCGGGGGAGGATTTTTTAAAATGTTCCAAATCCTTGATTTCCAATTTTGCTAGCGTAAAATATGGAAAATAGAGATACATGAACTGGCCAAGAGTCCACTTGCCCAGTAAATCAAAACGAAACCCATCTATTTAGGACTGCTTAAGGAATTGCACTTGTGCACATAAGGCAGTTCTATCTATAAAAATGTATGCAACCCACA
Source organism: Python bivittatus (assembly GCF_059951505.1). Classification (NCBI taxonomy): domain Eukaryota; kingdom Metazoa; phylum Chordata; class Lepidosauria; order Squamata; family Pythonidae; genus Python; species Python bivittatus. The sequence goes on from NW_028277087.1 coordinate 6,768,301, forward strand.
TAGCAAAAGCAGATGTTTTAGGACAAAATGTGTTCAAAGATGCCTATTTGGAGAGCAACAGGCATCTTTGTGCTGTTTGCTAAAAATATGGATTTGTAAATCAAAGTAGCCTGTCCTTACTTTTTATTCAAAATTTCTGTTTGCAGCAACAGAGGCAACCATGGCGGGGGGGGGGGGTATTTATTTATTTATTTATTTGTTTATTATTACATTTGTATGCTGCCCATCTCCCCCCAACGGGTGACTCTGGGCGGCTCACAGTTAAAATCTAAACCCCCATCAACAATTAAAAATATGCCATAAATAATTAAAATAAATTAATCCATTAAAAATCAAGTATAAAAAACAAACCCTGTACAGAATTACTAAAAACATTCAAGATGATGGGGGGGGGGTTGTCCTCAAAACAGTCAAGATGGTGGGTCACAATCATGCGATTGACACCCTGCCCCTTTTTTACATACACAGTATTGCATGTGCCACGCATATGAAACAAGGAAGTGGTCGTGTTTGCGTCATCACAGTTGCAGTCTTGACTTTTGAAGACGCACACACGGGCCTTCCTGGGTCAGGTGACGGTCAGCCAGGTGAGAATTTCACAGGCAGATTACAAAGACGATTCACCTGAAACTCCATGACTAACACAGTCACTCGATTACTCTAAAAGAATTCACCTAATCCATTTTCAAACCAATCACCACACCTTGTAGCTACAAATTCCACAAACATGCCTTTGCTATCAAGCTCTAAAGGATGATGGTGCAAACAAAGGGAGAAGGGGACATTTCTGCCCTGTTTCATATTAGGAGACTCAAGGATATCCTGTGAAATTGATCTGCAGGGGCTTCAGGCAGAAAAAGGAAGTGATTCTCCATTCAATGTTCCCTTAGTCCAGTGTTTCTCAACCATGGCAACTTTAAGATGCATGGACTTCAACTCCCAGCATTCCCCTTCCATTTCATTCATCTTTAGGCTAACTAAAATTAAAGGTAGTTAAGATGACTCATTTCCAGCCATGTATTTATTTAAGAACAGCTTAATTAAATAATCTGTTGAATATTTAAATAAATAACTTATTTAATAATTATTACTATAATGTCAATTTATTTCATAATTATTACATAACTTATTTATTTAATTGCTTCCCATAAAATCTGGTTATCCTTCTGGTCTTCTGGAACTGGATACAGCTCCGGAAGGTTTTCCGGATCTGGTAGAGCTCTAGTCTAGGGCCCCAAATTGTGCTGTAGATGTTGCCATAAACCTAGAAAAGAATTAGTATAACTCAGTGTGGTCTCCTTTTAAGTGGCCAACACTGCATTATTTTTTTTTAAAAAGCATGTTTTCAGGAGCTGAAGGTTGTAAGTAAGACAGCAGTGACCTGAGGACATCATTAGAGTGGGTAGGGGGACAATTTGGGGCACATTTATGTTTGGGTATGGGTGACAGTACAAAACTGTTTGTACCATAATTAAATGGATAAAGCCTGTTAAAGGGCTTAACACACTTCTTTTTTGCTGATGAAAAATCAGCAGGAAATTACGCTGCTGTAATTGATGTTGGTTGTCAAGCTTTGTTAAGCTTTGATGATATGATCATCAAAGGGGGTGTTAATTACTGTATATAGTCTTTGAGGTGCAGATTACTCACCCCTTGGACCTACTTATTACAGGCAATTAATCATGATAGGTATGTGCAGCCTCCATCTTCAAGAGCAGTCTACCTCACATACCAGGCACTAACAATTTGGAACAGCTGCTTCCTTCCTACTTTACTGACAGTCTTCCTAAAGTAGTCTGGGATGAAACTGGATTTGTCAGAATTTTCAGCCTGATCCAGTGGAGCTCTTATTACATCCTTAGGATCTTACATTAAATCGTGCTACTGCTAAATGCTGTATTTAGTAGTGTAACAAGAACCCATCCCAGATTCCTTTTACAGTATGTATGTATGTATGTATTTTTCAAATTTATATATGCCACCCATCTCACTATACAAGTGATTCTAGGTGACATTTCAGTACTTTGACATGTCGATCCATCAAAACAATTTATGCGGTTGCTGGTATTATAGCAAGATATTGTTCATGGCTAGGAGTAAATCAGTGTACTGTTGGGAACATCATGTATATAATCAGTGTGTTGGGGGAAATGGTGTGGGTAATTTTCAGTAATAATCTAAGTAACATGCAAAAATAAGTCTATTGGGACACTGAGAAATAATATGTCCAAATCCATATGGTAACAGCTGTGGAAATAGTGCAGAGAAATTGGTTGGAGCAGAGATACAGAGAGATAGACATGATATAGACTGATGTTTGTACACATATTAGCTGAATTAGTGTGTGATATCCTCAGGCCCACTTCAGCCTCTGGAGATTAGCACACCCATCCTCTTTTTTTCCTGCATATGTATATCTTGCATTCTCAGTGATAGCCTTTTCAAAACACAAGTGGAATACCTTCCCTAAAATCTTGATAAAGGAGAAAGGGGAGATAAAAATAGTACGAGGAAGGGCGCAACCTCACTGAGCTTGGCAAAAACTAAATATCCTCTTTTGCAAGATTGCTGAAAATATTCCCTCCACGCCCAGTTGTTTTTTGATGAGTTTATTGAAGGGGAAGGAATTCCTCTGATCCCAGAAAATTCCTTCCCATCTCAACCAATAGTCTAAAGCTGTGTTTTTCAAACTTGTCAACTTTGAAGGTGTGTGGATTTCAACTCCCAGAATTCCCCAGCCAGCATGCTGGCTGGGGAATTCCGGGAGTTGAAGTCCACACATCTTAAAGTTGACAAGTTTGGAAAAACACTGGTCTAAAGCAGCTGTTGGGTTTTTCAGGAGCCTCCATAAGCCAGAAAAATCTCTTGGGCTTTGAATGCAGAACGCTCCAACCTCAGAAGCAGCGACTCCAATTCCAGGGCTGAGAAAGATCTTGTCAGTGAGTCTAGCTTGGTTTCCTTCCCCCTGGTGCTCCCCAGATATCTGGGGAGTGCTCCTCCCAAGATTCCCAGTCAGTTGCCGTGCCTGCTATTCTGGACACATTAGTCCCAGGACATCTCAAAGGCCCCACTAACCTCTGCAAAGGGGCTTTGAAATTAGGCCAAGGGGTTGAATGGGATTAGACTGAGATCCTTCTGTATTACATGGAGCAATGATCTGAATCCATGTAATGCTGGTTCCTATGTTGGAGTCCCCCCCAGAATCCACTGCTATAAATTCACTGTATGGGATCCTGCTGCGAGGTGCACAAATGCGGGTGTGTGCCTCTCTCTTTCTCTCTGAATTAATACAGGTAATAAACTGATGCTATTCTTGCTGGCCAGCACCACACACCTGATGTGGGCCTTGCTGCCTGGGGTGGATTCCAGACCTTGTCACAAGCAACGGGGCAGGACTTCTCCACCCTATTTTGGAAGGCGTGAGGTATGATAGGATTGCTAGTGGCAACATCCACTGGTCCAGTTAAATAACGTTGTATGTTTCTTATTCATAAGAAGTGCCTCGTCAAGGAAACTTTAATTTGCTCTCTGGTGGTATTTGGGAAGCTCAGAAATGCAGAGAGGAAGGCAAGAGCACTTTTCTGTCTCCCAGAGGTTGGCCTCTAAGGAAAACTGCCTGTGATCCAGGGAGAAGTTTACACCCTTCAAGACTACAGCCCTTTATTCAGATCCTCTGTGATCCAATCCCCTCTGAAAACCATATAAGTTGGTGACCATTCTCATAATTGATAGCAGTGAATGAATTCTGTAGCTTAAGGATGTATTGGATAAGATATCTCTTTTCCTTCATCCTGAATCACTCTGCCCCAAATTTCTACGGCTGACTCTAACTTCCGAAACTGTGTGCATGAGAGAGAATAATTGCTCTCTGTCTGCATTTGTTGTTCTGTGCCTGCACTTATCTAACGTAGTTGTTATTCTAGGCTTGAATTTATCTAACATGTTTCCATTTGCCCAGCTTTGCTCTAAGCTAAATTTGAAAAAGCGACCTACTGTAATCTGTAGGCTTTTGTCATACAGTAGGCAGCTCTTCTAGTTCCTAAAGCCACCTGGGTCAACCTGATTGGGCAACCTTATAAATTTACAGTAACTTCTTCTCCTTCTTCTCCCATATCATTCTAGTGGCTCTTTTCTGCAGCTTTTCCAACTGTACAATCCTTTTTGAATGTAAAGGAATTTAGAGCTGATCTTGAAGAAGGTAGGAATAACTGTTGAGGTGGGATTTGAGAAAGAGATGACCCAATCCAAAGATAAGAAGCATGAGAAAGAAACTCAGAATAACCCTTGATATGGTTTAGTGTAAGCTGGGATACAGAGAAACATGGACAGGCCTTCAAGATTCTATCATTCTACCCTATGATAATAATAATATATTAAATTTATATGCCATCTGATTCCAGTGACTCTAAATAAAGTAGCATTCCAGGAATCCCTGCAGTGTCTGCTTCTTGAGCTGGTCTACCTTGAAAGGCTGATCCTGAGGTACAGTAGCAAGAACTGAATGAAACTGTCTGCCACATACCATTAGAGGAACATTCCCAGCACGGTCCTACCATAGATGTACTGTATATAAATGTTTTATTATATTGACAGTTTAATTTTCAGTTCTTCCAATCTCCTTATCTTTCAGTAGTAAGGTGGCCCACCATATACCTCCATAAACCCACAGCCAGATTACAAATAGGCCCACTGATTTATTTGGTACTTTTCCAAATGGTTTCACTTTGCTTTTGAAAAGCCCCATATGACTTCCATGGCTCTACTTCCTCCTCCTCCTTTGATGAAGGATAATCTGACCATGTTGTGCCTATTGACCAAGCCACGTTGCATGGTCTGCTGATCTTTCTTCCAAAGAAGACAGAAGGAGAAAGGAGAACCCTGGTGCAGTATGAGGGAGCAGATGCTGGGCCTTTTAAAAAGTAAAATGAAACCAATAAATAAAATAGACAGGAAACCTGATCAGGTCACCTATATAATGTAATATCAGACTACCACTTCTCTTCCTTCCCCTCTGCAATTCCCCCCCCCAATATTTATTATAAAACTGTGCATTAATTCATTGATTAAATTGAGACCCTTGCCTTTCTCCCAGAAGCTTCAGACAATGCACCTAGTTCTTTCTCCTCCAATTTCCCCCCATAAAAACAACCCTTTAAGGATTGGGTTGTAAGAGATAGACTGGCCCAAAGTGAGCCAGTAAGGCTCCATGTCTGAGGGCTGACTTGACCCAGATCCCCCCAATCCCACTCCATGTCCTTAATTCCTACATCACACTGGCCCACCACTGTTTATTCTACCACCTTTCAGTCACATTCTCTATATGCTTTGTTTCATCTCCTGAGCATCTTGCTCTCTGAAGGTATGTTGGTCCTGGAGATGCCATTTCACTCTTGGCTGAATAACCATTGATCAGCCGGTCTCTTCCATTGATCTACCCAATCTATTTGCAGAGCTGACACCAAACAGTTTGGTTTGGAAATGTCATTCACCTTCAGGGCCTAAGTAGGTGCAAGGGAGTGGAAAATCAAATACTCTTTTCTTTATGAAACTGCAACACTCCTGCATATGCTTTTTTCCCCTTCTTTCAGCATGAACGAATATTTTTCTTTCTTCTTGGCCTTTTAGTCTGAGTCAGTGTCAAAACGGCGCAGGATATGTTATTCTAAGGAAGAGCCTTCCTTGGCACAAGTTTTACTTTCTTGTGATACCATCTGTCATCTTCTAACACAGCCACAAGCCACTGACACTGAAGAGGAGATTAAGGGAAGCTCTTAAGTCATTAAATTCATATCGTGCCACAGAGTTTTTTTTTGTGTAACACCCAACCAACCTAGCAATACAAGCAATGCAGAGAAGGAAGAATGAGGAGGTTAGGGTTATTTTTCTCCTAGATTTGGAATTTGGGGGGAAGGCCTGTTTATGTAGAAATGTGTAAATATAAGCAATTATTCTTCAAACCTGTACCAGATAAAATCCTCAGCTACCATCCCCAGCTTAATTCAATAAGATTAGCTCTTCCAAGCCTGGACAGAAACTTTGGAGAGAAATCTGTTATACTTATTTACATGTATTCCCCGTGAGGTCTGTATGGATCTGACCCTGCTGTCCTTTAGGGAGGGCATTGGGGCAGGGCAATTTGTATACACACCAATTTGTGTTGTGTGATTCAAGTTTTGTCTTCCCCTGGTGTGGTTGTTTTGTTAGCTTGATTTTTCAGTTTATGATGATAAAACGTTTCAACCTTCTTTGTAAGGTGGTTGGGTGGCCCTTGAGATTGAATCAATCAATCAGTTAGCAGTATCTCATCCACCCTGTTTCTGACAACAGTGGATTCTTATACCGAAAAAGAAGCTAAAAGCCACTGTGTAAATTATATCTGGGTGCAGGCTGGCCTACCTTCTTGGAAGAAATAGTTCCCCCCCCCCCCGATCTTGAAAGCACAGCAGAAAGAAAGCAAGAAGCTAATGGTTTTGAATTGCCTATATATGAGAGTCATGTTTGAAAGCAAAAGTACTTGTTGGAACTCTTGTACTGTCACCTTAACTTTTCTTTCTATTAAATCTTACACTAATCCAAACTCAGATAGACTATTCCTTAGTTGTTTGCTTCCAGGCCTAATTACTGCCAGAGAATTCTGATGAGGTAACTTGAGAGCAGAAGAAATGCAGGTGTTCTATTCTGAAAGCAAAGTATGGAAGATGGGGTCTCCATACCATAAATGTCTCAGGAGGAATATAATGCCATGATATTGAGGATATTCAAAAACGTTCCTGCTATAAAAGCATGAAAGCATATAGTTTCATCATTCTAAAATGAACTTGATCTAATCAGAAAGGATGCAGAATTGACTTGTTCTGGCCCTGCTACCTACGGAAGGTCACCTTGCAGGATTTTCTCAGAATGTTTTTTTTTTAGTGGTTGCCATTTTCAGTCCACAGTAGTCCAGAATGAGGCTAGAGCTTTGTGTAAGATGCAAAGTGATTAGTAGGCTGCCAATTTGGTCACCCCCTACAATGACAGGAGAAGGAGAAGGAGAAGGAGAAGGAGACAACATTGTTCCTGTCACCATTTAATGGAAGTCTTGAGATACAATTGGAAGATTTCTTGCCGTCTTTAAGAAATGTAGTGAAATGGTATCTCCCTGCCCACTTTCTACTTGTAAGAAGGTACATTAAGATATGCCATCTTTAAATACTGCCTTTTCTTGCTGTGTCAAGCCTCATCTTACCACACCTCAAAACAGCAAAAAATTGTATCACTGATTGTCAGCCACTATCTGTAGAGAGATGGCAAAAGGGCTCAGGGTCTACATGCAGCTCTCAGATTCCATGACTGTATAAGTTAGCCTAATCCTATGCTAAAATCTGCTTTCTAATTTCCTGAAATTGTATTTTTCCTGTAAAAGATTTCTGGTTTTCCACTACATTCCCAATGTCATATTGGATCCTTTTACATTCTTCCTGGTTGAGTTTCTGAACTGATTTTATTCTTGCAAGGTGTTGATTTGGTTTCAGCAAGTCCTTATATTATCTAGCAAAATGCTCATTCAAAATTCCCATTTGAAATTTGAATGTCGGAGTGGTCTGAATTTTACATATACTTCTTTCAGCAAAATCTGTTATTCATAATCCAATTTGATTAGGCTGAAAGAGAAAAGCATGGATTTAAATCAATAACTTTATGCAGATTTCCAATACGCAATCTGGAGCCACGATAAAAGATGGTTGTGTGATTCTAGATAATAATAGGATGTTCTTTTGAGAAAAAGGTCAGGACAAAAGGGGTGTGTTTGTGTGTTTGATTTGAAGCCTGGAGAAGGAGGAAGAGATAACTGGCTAAAACAAAGCTTTATATATAGGGATTATTATCTATATATGAAGTTATTTGAACTGGCTTCTTTGTACTGTTGATCTGGGCACAGAGAGTATGTGCAAATATTGTGATTTGTTGTCGTAAGGTTAACTTTGTTTCCAGAAATGAAGATGTGACATGGTTACATCTTTTAGGCTAAACTGCTAGCAATTATTTCTTTCCTGTTACCCACATTATAGGGGGTCTGCTGATTGAATATAATTTACCACATCTATTTTTCCTGATGAAAATACCATTTTTGCCTCTTCAATAATGAATCAAACCTCCAGGGTGGGGTAAAAAAAAATCAAGGTGACAGATATAACCACTGAATTGAAGCCTGCCCCTTTGCATGTGCAATGACATCACATGCACATATAAAGGGGTGTGCCTTCAATCATGCAGTCGTGCCTGCTGTCTTGACTTTTTTGACACACACACCCTGCAGAAACCTCTGAACCAAGCTAATGCTTTTGACATTAGGTATAACTGGAATGTTGAGCATATATTATGGATGCTCTCACAAAATGCCTGTTATAGTCACAAACCTGTACCCCAGAAAGTAAACTAACAGTTGCTTCCTGCCATTCTTTCTACCCACAAACTCATCCCAGACACTCTACCATCCCAGTTCATTTCGCTTTCAAAAGAGTTTGCCAAAGTCTGATTATTTCTTCACAAAGAGCTTGAGGGTTACAAGAAATGAATAACCCTGCCTTTCAGTTATCTTTAGGAAAATCCTGCACATAATGCTAAGATTCACTGGCTGGGTTCACCCCACATACTAGGCTAAGTTAAAGTTATCCTGGATAGTTTGGGGTTCAGTACACCATTGGAACTCAACCACTATCTTAGCATGTTGTGTGAACCAGGCCGTTGCACAGTCATACAGTGATAGCATCAGAAGAAATCTTGGAGTCCTTGTATTCTTTCTCCTTGCTGAATACAGGAATCTCATATCTTCAGCATCTCTGGCACATGGCAGCCCAACTTCCACTTAAAAACGCTTAGCTGAGCAGGTGATCCACCTGCTGGGCAGTCTATTCCATGAATAGCATTTCTCATCTAATAGCTCTTTTCTTTAATTCCAATCTCTTTCCCTAGTCTCCACTCATTCATTCTAACCTAGTCCTCCAGAACAGGGTTTCAGACTTTTTCAGGCTACAGAACCTGTTCGGAAGTTCTCATGAAACCCTAGGGTTCTGTGGAAAACAGTTTGAAAAGTCATGTTCTAGAATAATAGAGAATAAGTTGGCTTCCTCTTCTGCAAGGCAGCTACCCTCCAGATCTTCAAAGGCTGCTATTATTGTCTCCTACAGGTTAAATATTTCCAGCTTTTTTAAACAGTTTCTCAGTTTCCAAACCTTGCACCATCTTGATCCCTCTCCTCTGCCTTGGACTTTATTTACTAATGCTTTGGGGCAGTCCCAATTTCACAATTTAACCTATACAGAACTTTTTGGAAAATGAGAGAAACCAAAGCTGACTTCCATCAGAATGACAGAAGTGAAAGGATTTAGTTAACAGAGAAAAAAAAGGCACTGCCTAGATTCAGGATGAACCCCTCCTTTTTTTTTTCTGCCACGTTGCAGGATTAAGAGGGAAGTGACACTTTATTACAGGGATAATCTCCCTGTCCTGCAGCTAATATTATAGAACAGAATGTGATCTGACAAAAAATAAGAGATTAGTACCGTAGAAGAGGATTCAGGCTGATTAGTTAAATGTCAAATTGAGGATTGGATTAGGCTCTGAGAAAATTTCATCCAAGAAACTTCTAAATTGGGCTAATTCTATGATCTAATGGCTTCTGCCATAAGCAAAGTATGCCCAGGCTTGTTATAAAGCAGTAAGTTATAAAGGATGTTCATCAAGAAAGGAACTGTATCTTAGTGGCAAACACATATTTTGTATCCTGATGGTCCCAGTTCAATCCCTGGCTTTTCCTGTTAAATGAGTACCATCTAGTCACCTCACAAACAGAGGTTTTTCCTCATTTAAGAGGCAAGACTAAGGTCATCAATTTAACCTTTTCAAACTTCACTCTCGAAAGCCCACCCTAAAGGGGGGGAGGGTTTGAAAAATAGGGAGCTGCTTACTTCAGTGATGTCCAGTGTCACCAGGCACCCCTTCTTAGTCTTCCAGGCAGGGCAGGGAAAGAAGTGGTCACCTCTCAGTGAGACAGAGCAAGCCTAACATAAATATATAGCTTTATTTATATCACATACTTAAACCATACTGTACTGTTTTGTGTTTATGTTTCCTGTTTTGTGTGTATGAATATGAGTGATATAGTGTGTCATGTAAGCCTAGACCACTTATGGTTTATGGTTTAGGGGTGTGTGAACCCAGAAAATTAAACAATGCAAAAACCAGGTTAAGCATAGTGTGTGAATGCAGCATATTGTGTTTAGAGTAGGCTTTATGGTTCAGGGTAGAGACAGGTTTGGCAGGCAGAACATCCCAAATTTAAATAATCAAACAGTGCATGATGAAACACACCCTTCTCTGCTTGGATTCCTGCAAAGCTAGACAAAGTAATCTTTTATGCACTAGGAAGCATCTTAGCAAAAATAAGAATAAACATTTAAAAAATGCCCCGAGTCTTGAGAGATTGCTAAACTTTTCATTCTCATACATAGGCATTGGGGGGGGGGGGAGGAGGCAAAACAAAACATGGGTCATGACATTACAACACAAACTCTGTGACTTAAACATCTGTGTCCAAAAAGGCTGATCTCACAATGATTTTGATCATGCCTGAATTATTAAATTAAATGATTATTATGTAATGTGGAGGTTCAGCAGATACCACTTAGGGGAGCTGCAGGTAAATTGGCATCTATGCCCTGGAACAGATAGGACTGGGCTGTCTGGAGCAATGATTTAAGCTGATATAAATCTTCATCCAGAGCCCTTATACAGTATCTCAATAATAGAGCTCAAGGGGCATGAAGGAGGTCAGAAGGTGAATCTGCTACATTTCCACTAAACAGATTCAATGCATCAGACTGGAAAAGACCTTGTTCTGTGCCACCAATAGTGACAAGCAAATAATGTGACTGAGAGCTCATCCTCCCATAGAACAAATGTGCTCCCTACATCAACTTTCACAGTTACGTCTGCACAACATTGCCTTCATCTCATCCCTAGCCTGCTGCAGCTTAAATCATCTTTAGCTGTTCAAGTTTTAAAGTAGTGTTTCCCCTCTTCTTCCAGCACAGGTCTCAGTGTATGAATGATCTATAGTGGTTCATTGATGCAGTTGGTGATGACATGTTGTAATGGTATGTGGGAATTACAAGATTCTGCTAATGTAGCCTTACAATAAAGTAGAATTAGCTCATCTGGTTGTGTTTCCTGTATGGTCTACCTGGTAAGGCTGACATCAGTCTTGCAAGTCTGAAAGTACAATTCTCCCGTTTCCTTTACAGCCCAAAAAACTAGGGACAGTCTCTTCTGAGCCTCTTGCCTCACCCATGTCCAGCTGCAGGCTATGCTGTCTCTTATCTGACTGTTCCCAGGTGGTAGCTCTTGTCCCAGTCTCCCAAGATCTTTCCCGCATACCATTACACATGTTCAGGTAATCTGGCTGGCTCCTGTTGATCACATGAGGCTGTTGTGGGCATGTTGTCTTCCCTCTGGCCACTGGGAACTGCCCTTCATGGCCATTTTGACTTGGGCTACAGGACAAACCAAACACCTGGCTTCCACAGTGGCATCTGCCTGCGTAATACCTGACCACTGCTTTGTAAAACTGCCAGTCTGACATTTCCAGATTAGCTTGCCTTTCAAAGAACACTAGTCCTTTTTTTAAAACACAAGGTTCTTATTTGGGAAGGATAGTAGACCTGTGTTTTAAAAAAAAACAGAACTAGTGCTCCCCACTCCCTAGAGCAGTGTTTCTCAACCTTGGTGACTTTAAGATATGCAAACTTCAACTCCCAGAATTCCCCAGCCACCATGGCTGGGGAATTCTGGGAGTTGAAGTCCATATATCTTAAAGTCGCCAAGGTTGAGAAACACTGCCCTAGAGAGAGCATAGCCCTGTATTGTAGATTTGGTTGATTTAAACTGGGGAAAAGAACAGCAATGTGTACCTGATTGTGCCCCTAATGAATTCATTACAAGTTTTCCACAGCTTCTGCCAGCATGGCTGTAATTTCTACTTTTTTTTGTTTCGGTTTTAACTTCTAGATGCTGCTGGCCATGACCATTCACTACCAGCATTGTCATTCACCTGAACATTTACCAATTTGGGATAAATGGGAGCAGGGGTGAAACTTACAAGAGTTCTGTCCCAGGTCAACAAGCACAGTAGTGTGGCAGGGCAGAAAGAGAGAGAGGGGATCTGGTGTTCTCACAGTCCCTCCACTTGGGTTATTTATGAACTCCTCTGGTGCAAAGGGAGCCAGAGAGAGCATCAGCGAAAGAACACAACAGCTGTTAACCGATAAAAAAAAAACTTGTAAATAAAATCTCAAAAGCCAGATTGGTGTGGTGGTTAAGGTACCAGACTAGAAACCAGGCAATCCCCAGTTCTAGTCCTGCCTTAGGCATGAACCCACCTGGATGATTTTGGACCAGTCTCTCTCTCAGCACTAGGAAGAAAAAGGCAAGGGCAAACCACTTATGAAAAATAGTGCCAAGAAGTCCAAGAAGGGACTTCTCCAGGCGATCGCCAGAAATCAGTAATGACTCAGAGGCACAACCCCACCCCCCAGATCTCAGCCCTGGGAAAGGAGGGAGCCTAAGAAAGACTTAAAATAATGCCGTGGTATAAGAGAGGACAGAGGAAACTTGCCAGGCTTTCAAAGATTCTGTTACTATACCCAACAACAATAAAACAGAGTTCCAGTAGTTTTATGAAGTCTGTTTTCTGACCTGCCCAACTTTGAAGGGCTGACACCCATATCCAAAAGTAGCCAAGTGACAGGCGAGTGGAGTGTGGGGAGGGAGTATTGGATGAAACAGGAGGAACAGACTTATCACTTCAGCAATTTTGAAAGGTGGTAAAGTCTTCATCCCAGTCACCCGCCCCCAAATGAAGGGAAACACATTCAGAGGAATCCAACATTTGCTGCTCTTAAATTGTCCTGAATTAGAATTGTAAGAGCAGTACCCCTTCCCAGCCCTGCTGCTAAGACAGAACAGGGCTCAGCGATCAGTGCAATGTAATTTACGCTGGTATATTTTTCAGCTGACTCAAGGACTGGTGGAATGCACTTTAAGGTGATTGTGAGGCTTTGCTCTCCATTTAGGACTTTTATACAGGGAGTCCTCATTTAGTAACTGCCTTGATTAGTGACCATTCACAATTTCGATGGTAATGAAAAAGTAACTTTGTGACTAATCCTTGCATTTGCAACCTTCGCAGCTCTGTAAAGCAAAGGAAAGCTGAAGTAAGATCATAAGCACAGTCATGGTTTCACTTAGTGACTGCTTTGCTTAACAACCAAGTTGCAGGTTCCAATTGTGGTCTCTGAATGAGGACTACCTGTACTGAAAAGGCCATAGCTTAATGACAGAGCACATCACTGCATCCAGAAGTTCTCAGTTTCTAACATCTCTGTTTAAAGTCAGAGACAATGTGGTGTAGTGGTTGAAGTATTGGACTACGTAGGAGTGGGGAGACACAGGTTCTGGCCCCCCTGCAGACACAGAAGCTCCCTAGGTGAATTTAGACCAGTCCCTCCCTCTCAGCCCAATTAACTCATAGGGTTTTATGTGGAAAATGGGGAAAAAAGGGTGCTATTTGAAGGGAAGGTGGAATATACAGGTAGTCCTCAACTTACAATGACAATTGGGACCAGAATTTCTATCACTAAGAATTGTGGTCATAAAGCACGACTGCATCATTTAGTGATGGCAATCCCTGCAGTCCCAGTTGTCATTGATAACTGAATCCCACGGACATTTGGCGAGGCAACTTTCTGCCAGCTTCCCACAACCAAAGTCAGTGGGGAAGCCGGCAGAAAGTTGCAAATCCCAGGCTAGCGGGCAGGTAAGTGGCTGCTGCCAGGTGGGGGAGTGAATAAGGGGGTGCACAAGGTGCCACGTAGGTTCGGGAGGGTGCACAGGGGTACATGAGAGGTGCTGCACAGGTTGGTGAGGGTGCACAGGGGGGCACAAGTGGCTGGTGCAACGCAAGCACAGAGGGGCTGGGGAGGGTGTGTGGATGAGGGAGACTTACCCCAGCAATTTGCAACCTTCCCTGCCAGCTTCCTCACTGACTTTCTTGGGAAGCTGGCAGGGAAAGTTGCCAATGGTGGTCACATGATCATGGGGTCCTTGGCAACGAGTTGTAAGTGTAAACAGATTGCCAAGCACCCAGATCGCAATCACATGACCATGGGGGTGCTGGGATGGCTGTAACTTTCAGGACCAGTTGTAACTACCATTCATTCAGCATTGTCATAACTTCGAACAGTTACTGAATGAATGAATGAATGAATGAATGAATGAATGAATGAATGGTCATAAGTTGAGGACTACCTGTACATCCAGTAAATAAACACATTCAACTAAAAGGATAGTTGGATATCTTCGCCCAAAGCCATGAAAATCTGCAGCTAGGAAAAATAGGACAGAGAAAGACTAATTAATTACTCAAACCAATAGAGAGCAGATTAATGTATCCAATCAATTTTGCTGCTTTTTGTAAGGAAATCCATATAATTATAAATTGATGTGCATGGTAAAGGGAGTCAAACTGTGTACCAGTAAGGAAACTTTCATGTAAACAAAAGGAAAGAAAACCTTGCTATAACTTTTGTTCTATTAGGAAATCGCAGTTTAAAAATTTGGTTCTGTCCTTCCCACTACTGAATTTAACCCGAATTATGTATCCATTCAAGCACCAGGTAGTATGGTAAAGGGAAGCTCTTCTGCTGAAACCTCCTCCTTCACTACAATCAAAGAGAATCCTTCTATCTCCCAGCAAACCACCTCGTCTCCTCCAGAGACCATAGTACGTACAACAGCTTCAGAAAAGAGCAGCATGATGACTTCTAGTAGTATTGAAACCATGAGTGCTATTCCAAAGAGCAGGGCATACTCCAGAGCTTTACCAGAGAGCATCACATTTGAATCTGCCACATCTGAAACAGCCACTTCTCCCCCAGAGAGGACAGAGTCCTCCACCTCTTTGCCAGCGAGGTCCATAATTACTAGTAGTACTTCAGAAACCACTACTCAAGTTCCAATTACAACAGAATACTTAACTACTTCTCAAGAGACCACCACGTTTGAATCTGCCACATCTGAAACAGCCACTTCTACCCCAGAAAGCACAGTGTCTTCCACGGCGTCAGCAGGGAGCAGCATAAACCAGAGTACAGAATACACTGCTTCTCCAGAAACCACGTTGCTATCCACAATAGCAGCAACCGCCATTTCTCCCTCAGAGAGCATAGAGCCCTCCACCACTTTGCCAGCGGGCTCCATAATTACTACTAGTACTTCAGAAACCACAACTCAACTTCCAATTACAAGAGAATACTCAACTTCTTCTTCAGAGTTTACCACATTTAAATCTGCTACATCTGAAACAGCCCCTTCTCCCCCAGAGAGTACAGTGTCCTCCACATCTTTGCTAGTGAGTGCCATAATTACTAGTAGTACTTCAGAAACCACTACTCAAGTTCCAATTACAACAGAATACTTAACTACTTCTCAAGAGACCACCACGTTTGAATCTGCCACATCTGAAACAGCCACTTCTACCCCAGAAAGCACAGTGTCTTCCACGGCGTCAGCAGGGAGCAGCATAAGTTCTACTCTTTCAGAAAGCATCACACCAACTCCCGAGAATACAGTGTCCTCCACATCTTTGCCAGCGAGCTCCATGATTACTAGTGGTACTTCAGAAACCACTACTCAACTTCCAGTGACTACTGAACATTTAACTATGTCTCCAGAAACCACCACCTTTGAATCCACAACAGCTGTGACAGTCCCTTCTCCCCCGGAGAGCACAGAGCCCTCCTCCTCTTTGCCAGCAAGCGCCATAATTACTACCAGTACTTCAGAAACCACTACTCAACTCCCAATGAATACAGAATACTCAACTACTTCTCCAGAAACCACCACGTTTCTATCCCCAACAGCAGCGACCACCATTTCTCCCTCAGAGAGCACAGAGCCCTCCTCCTCTTTCCCAACGAGCTCCATAATTACTACTAGTACTTCAGAAACAACTACTCAATTTCCAATTACAATAGAATACTCAACTACTTCTTCAGAGTCTACCACGTTTGAATCTGCCACATCTGAAATAGCCACTTCTCCCCCAGAGAGCACAGAGCCTTCCACGGCGTCAGCAGGGAGCAGCATAAGTTCTACTATTTCGGAAACCATCACACCAACTCCTGAGAGTACAGTGTCCGCCATCTCTTTGCCAGCAAGCTCCATAATTACTACTACTACTTCAGAAACCACTACTCAACTTCCAATGACTACTGAACAATTAACTACTTCTCCAGGAACCACCATGTTTGAATCTACAACAGCGGGGACAGCCACTTCAGAAACCATTACTCAACCTCCCATTATAACAGAATACTTAAGTACTTCTCCAGAGACCACCACGTTTGAATCTTCCACATCTGAAAAAGCGACTTCTCCCCCAGAAACAGTGTCTTCCACGGCGTCAGAAGGGAGCAGCGTAACTTCTACTCTTTCAGAAAACACAACACGAACAACAGAGAGTATGTTCTCTTCCACATCTTTCTCAGAGAGCACAATCATGGCATCAAGCTCCCCACATGCCACCCCTCCTGCTTCCGAAAGCACAGGGCCTCTTACACTTCCAACAGAGAGTTCAAGAGTTTCTTCTACCCCTGAGCAAACCTCGTCTCCTCCAGAGAGCATGGTACATACTACAGCTTCAGAAAAGAGCAGCATGATGACTTCTAGTAGTATTGAAACCGTGAATTCTATTCCAAACAGCACGGCGTACTCCACAGCTTTACCAGAGACCGCCACGTTTGAATCTGCATCTGAAACAGCCACTTCTCCCCCAGAGAGTACAGAGCCCTCCACCTCTTTCCCTGCAAGCCCCATAATTCCTACTAGTACTTCAGAAACCACTACTCAAATTCCAATTACAACAGAATACTTAACTACTTCTCAAGAGACCACCACCTTTCAATCTGCCACATCTGAAACAGCCACTTATCCCCCAGAAAGCACAGTGCCTTCCACGGTGTCAGCAGGGAGCAGCATAAGTTCTATTCTTTCAGAAAGCATCACACCAACTTCCGAGAATACAATGTCCTCCACATCTTTGCTAGCGAGCTCCATAATTACTATGAGTACTTCACAAACCACTACTCAACTTCCAATTACAACAGAATACTCAATTACTTCTCCAGAAACCACCACGTTTCTATCCACAACGGCAACGACAGCCACTTCTCCCACAGAGAGCACAGAGCCTTCCACGGTGTCAGCAGGGAGCAGCATAAGTTCTCCTCTTTCGGAAACCATCACACCAACTCCTGAGAGTACAGTGTCCTCCACATCTTTCTCAGAGAGCATCATCATGGCATCAAGCCCCCCCCACACTACCCCTCCTGCTTCCGAAAGCACAGGGCCTTCAAAGTTTCCAACAGAGAGTTCAAAAGTTCCTTCTACCTCCCAGGAAACCACCTCGTCTCCTCCAGAGAGCATAGTACCTACTATAGCTTCAGAAAAGAGCAGCATAACGACTGCTACTAGTACTGAAACCATGAGTTCTGTTCCAAACAGCACGGCTTACTCCACAGCTCTACCAGAGACCACCACGTTTGAATCTGCCACATCTGAAAGAGCGACTTCTTCCCCAGAGAGCACAGAACCCTCCACCTCTTTGCCAATGACCTCCATAATTACTGCTAGGATTTCAGAAACCACTACTGAACTTCCAATGACTGCAGAACACTTAACTAGTTCTCAAGAAAACACGTTTGAATCCACAGCAGCAGCGAGAGCCGCTTCTCCCCCAGATACAACAGAGCCCTCCACCTCCTTTCCTATGACCTCCATAATTACTATGAGTACTTCACAAACCACTACTCAACTTCCAATTACAACAGAATACTTAACACCTTCTCCACAGACCACCACTTTTGATTCTGCTACATCTGAAACAGCCACTTCTCCCCCAGAAACAGTGCCTTCCACGGCATCAGAAGGGAGCAGCATAACCTCTACTCCTTCAGAAAACACAACACCAACAACAGAGAGTACGTTCTCTTCCACATCTTTCTCAGAGAGCACCATCATGGCATCAAGCTCCCCATACACCACCTCTCCTGCGTCCGAAAGCATAGGGCCTCCTACATTTCCAACAGAGAGTTCAAGATTTCCTTCTACCCCTGAGCAAACCTCCTCGTCTCTTCCAGAGAGCATGGTACATACTACAGCTTCAGAAAACAGCAGCACGATGACTTCTAGTAGTATTGAAACAATGAGTTCTATTCCAAAGAGCATGGAATACTCCACAGCTTTACCAGAGACCACCACGTTTGAAACTGCCACATCTGAAAGAGCCACTTCTCCCCCAGAGAGTACCGAGCCCTCCACCTCTTTGTCAATGAGCTCCATAATTAGTACTAGTACTTCAGAAACCACTACTCAACTCCAAATGACTACAGAACACTCAACTATTTCTCCAGAAACCACCACGTTTGAATCCACAACAGCAGCAACAGTCCCTTTTCCCCAGACAGCACAGAGCCCTCCACCTCTTTCCCAATGAGCTCCATAATTATTACTCAACTTCCAGTGACCGCAGAACACATAACTACTTCTCAGGAAACCACCACGTTTGAATCCAGAGCAGCAGGGACAGCCACTTCTCCCCAGAGAGCACAGAGCCCTCCACCTCTTTCCCTATGAGCTCTATAATTATTACTAGTACTTTAGAAACCAGTACTCAAGTTCCAATCCCAACAGAATACTTAACTACTTCTTCAGAGTCCACCACATTTGAATCTGCCACATCTAAAACAGCCACTTCTCCCCCACAGAGCACAGAGCCCTCCACCTCTTTCCCAGCCAGCGCCATAATTACTACTAGTACTTCAGAAACCACAACTCAACTTCCAATTACAAGAGAATACTCAACTTCTTCTTCAGAGTTTACCACGTTTAAATCTGCCACATCTGAAACAGCCCCTTCTCCCCCAGAGAGTACAGTATCCTCCACATCTTTGCTAGCGAGCGCCATAATTACTAGTAGTACTTCAGAAACCACTACTCAAGTTCCAAATACAACAGAATACTTAACTACCTCTCAAGAGACCACCATGTTTGAATCTGCCACATCTGAAACAGCCACCTCTACCCCAGAAAGCACAGTGTCTTCCACGGCGTCAGCAGGGAGCAGCATAAGTTCTACTCTTTCAGAAAGCATCACACCAACTCCCGAGAATACAGTGTCCTCCACATCTTTGCCAGCGAGCTCCATGATTACTAGTGGTACTTCAGAAACCACTACTCAACTTCCAGTGACTACTGAACATTTAACTATGTCTCCAGAAACCACCACCTTTGAATCCACAACAGCTGTGACAGTCCCTTCTCCCCGGAGAGCACAGAGCCCTCCTCCTCTTTGCCAGCAAGTGCCATAATTACTACCAGTACTTCAGAAACCACTACTCAACTCCCAATGAATACAGAATACTCAACTACTTCTCCAGAAACCACCACGTTTCTATCCCCAACAGCAGCGACCACCATTTCTCCCTCAGAGAGCACAGAGCCCTCCTCCTCTTTCCCAACGAGCTCCATAATTACTACTAGTACTTCAGAAACAACTACTCAATTTCCAATTACAATAGAATACTCAACTACTTCTTCAGAGTCTACCACGTTTGAATCTGCCACATCTGAAATAGCCACTTCTCCCCCAGAGAGCACAGAGCCTTCCACGGCGTCAGCAGGGAGCAGCATAAGTTCTACTATTTCGGAAACCATCACACCAACTCCTGAGAGTACAGTGTCCGCCACCTCTTTGCCAGCAAGCTCCATAATTACTACTACTACTTCAGAAACCACTACTCAACTTCCAATGACTACTGAACAATTAACTACTTCTCCAGGAACCACCATGTTTGAATCTACAACAGCGGGGACAGCCACTTCAGAAACCATTACTCAACCTCCCATTATAACAGAATACTTAAGTACTTCTCCAGAGACCACCACGTTTGAATCTTCCACATCTGAAAAAGCGACTTCTCCCCAGAAACAGTGTCTTCCACGGCGTCAGAAGGGAGCAGCGTAACTTCTACTCTTTCAGAAAACACAACACGAACAACAGAGAGTATGTTCTCTTCCACATCTTTCTCAGAGAGCACAATCATGGCATCAAGCTCCCCACATGCCACCCCTCCTGCTTCCGAAAGCACAGGGCCTCTTACACTTCCAACAGAGAGTTCAAGAGTTTCTTCTACCCCTGAGCAAACCTCGTCTCCTCCAGAGAGCATGGTACATACTACAGCTTCAGAAAAGAGCAGCATGATGACTTCTAGTAGTATTGAAACCGTGAATTCTATTCCAAACAGCACGGCGTACTCCACAGCTTTACCAGAGACCGCCACGTTTGAATCTGCATCTGAAACAGCCACTTCTCCCCCAGAGAGTACAGAGCCCTCCACCTCTTTCCCTGCAAGCCCCATAATTCCTACTAGTACTTCAGAAACCACTACTCAAATTCCAATTACAACAGAATACTTAACTACTTCTCAAGAGACCACCACCTTTCAATCTGCCACATCTGAAACAGCCACTTATCCCCCAGAAAGCACAGTGCCTTCCACGGTGTCAGCAGGGAGCAGCATAAGTTCTATTCTTTCAGAAAGCATCACACCAACTTCCGAGAATACAATGTCCTCCACATCTTTGCTAGCGAGCTCCATAATTACTATGAGTACTTCACAAACCACTACTCAACTTCCAATTACAACAGAATACTCAATTACTTCTCCAGAAACCACCACGTTTCTATCCACAACGGCAACGACAGCCACTTCTCCCACAGAGAGCACAGAGCCTTCCACGGTGTCAGCAGGGAGCAGCATAAGTTCTCCTCTTTCGGAAACCATCACACCAACTCCTGAGAGTACAGTGTCCTCCACATCTTTCTCAGAGAGCATCATCATGGCATCAAGCCCCCCCCACACTACCCCTCCTGCTTCCGAAAGCACAGGGCCTTCAAAGTTTCCAACAGAGAGTTCAAAAGTTCCTTCTACCTCCCAGGAAACCACCTCGTCTCCTCCAGAGAGCATAGTACCTACTATAGCTTCAGAAAAGAGCAGCATAACGACTGCTACTAGTACTGAAACCATGAGTTCTGTTCCAAACAGCACGGCTTACTCCACAGCTCTACCAGAGACCACCACGTTTGAATCTGCCACATCTGAAAGAGCGACTTCTTCCCCAGAGAGCACAGAACCCTCCACCTCTTTGCCAATGACCTCCATAATTACTGCTAGGATTTCAGAAACCACTACTGAACTTCCAATGACTGCAGAACACTTAACTAGTTCTCAAGAAAACACGTTTGAATCCACAGCAGCAGCGAGAGCCGCTTCTCCCCCAGATACAACAGAGCCCTCCACCTCCTTTCCTATGACCTCCATAATTACTATGAGTACTTCACAAACCACTACTCAACTTCCAATTACAACAGAATACTTAACACCTTCTCCACAGACCACCACTTTTGATTCTGCTACATCTGAAACAGCCACTTCTCCCCCAGAAACAGTGCCTTCCACGGCATCAGAAGGGAGCAGCATAACCTCTACTCCTTCAGAAAACACAACACCAACAACAGAGAGTACGTTCTCTTCCACATCTTTCTCAGAGAGCACCATCATGGCATCAAGCTCCCCATACACCACCTCTCCTGCGTCCGAAAGCATAGGGCCTCCTACATTTCCAACAGAGAGTTCAAGATTTCCTTCTACCCCTGAGCAAACCTCCTCGTCTCTTCCAGAGAGCATGGTACATACTACAGCTTCAGAAAACAGCAGCACGATGACTTCTAGTAGTATTGAAACAATGAGTTCTATTCCAAAGAGCATGGAATACTCCACAGCTTTACCAGAGACCACCACGTTTGAAACTGCCACATCTGAAAGAGCCACTTCTCCCCCAGAGAGTACCGAGCCCTCCACCTCTTTGTCAATGAGCTCCATAATTAGTACTAGTACTTCAGAAACCACTACTCAACTCCAAATGACTACAGAACACTCAACTATTTCTCCAGAAACCACCACGTTTGAATCCACAACAGCAGCAACAGTCCCTTTTCCCCCAGACAGCACAGAGCCCTCCACCTCTTTCCCAATGAGCTCCATAATTATTACTCAACTTCCAGTGACCGCAGAACACATAACTACTTCTCAGGAAACCACCACGTTTGAATCCAGAGCAGCAGGGACAGCCACTTCTCCCCCAGAGAGCACAGAGCCCTCCACCTCTTTCCCTATGAGCTCTATAATTATTACTAGTACTTTAGAAACCAGTACTCAAGTTCCAATCCCAACAGAATACTTAACTACTTCTTCAGAGTCCACCACATTTGAATCTGCCACATCTAAAACAGCCACTTCTCCCCCACAGAGCACAGAGCCCTCCACCTCTTTCCCAGCCAGCGCCATAATTACTACTAGTACTTCAGAAACCACAACTCAACTTCCAATTACAAGAGAATACTCAACTTCTTCTTCAGAGTTTACCACGTTTAAATCTGCCACATCTGAAACAGCCCCTTCTCCCCCAGAGAGTACAGTATCCTCCACATCTTTGCTAGCGAGCGCCATAATTACTAGTAGTACTTCAGAAACCACTACTCAAGTTCCAAATACAACAGAATACTTAACTACCTCTCAAGAGACCACCATGTTTGAATCTGCCACATCTGAAACAGCCACCTCTACCCCAGAAAGCACAGTGTCTTCCACGGCGTCAGCAGGGAGCAGCATAAGTTCTACTCTTTCAGAAAGCATCACACCAACTCCCGAGAATACAGTGTCCTCCACATCTTTGCCAGCGAGCTCCATGATTACTAGTGGTACTTCAGAAACCACTACTCAACTTCCAGTGACTACTGAACATTTAACTATGTCTCCAGAAACCACCACCTTTGAATCCACAACAGCTGTGACAGTCCCTTCTCCCCCGGAGAGCACAGAGCCCTCCTCCTCTTTGCCAGCAAGTGCCATAATTACTACCAGTACTTCAGAAACCACTACTCAACTCCCAATGAATACAGAATACTCAACTACTTCTCCAGAAACCACCACGTTTCTATCCCCAACAGCAGCGACCACCATTTCTCCCTCAGAGAGCACAGAGCCCTCCTCCTCTTTCCCAACGAGCTCCATAATTACTACTAGTACTTCAGAAACAACTACTCAATTTCCAATTACAATAGAATACTCAACTACTTCTTCAGAGTCTACCACGTTTGAATCTGCCACATCTGAAATAGCCACTTCTCCCCAGAGAGCACAGAGCCTTCCACGGCGTCAGCAGGGAGCAGCATAAGTTCTACTATTTCGGAAACCATCACACCAACTCCTGAGAGTACAGTGTCCGCCACCTCTTTGCCAGCAAGCTCCATAATTACTACTACTACTTCAGAAACCACTACTCAACTTCCAATGACTACTGAACAATTAACTACTTCTCCAGGAACCACCATGTTTGAATCTACAACAGCGGGGACAGCCACTTCAGAAACCATTACTCAACCTCCCATTATAACAGAATACTTAAGTACTTCTCCAGAGACCACCACGTTTGAATCTTCCACATCTGAAAAAGCGACTTCTCCCCCAGAAACAGTGTCTTCCACGGCGTCAGAAGGGAGCAGCGTAACTTCTACTCTTTCAGAAAACACAACACGAACAACAGAGAGTATGTTCTCTTCCACATCTTTCTCAGAGAGCACAATCATGGCATCAAGCTCCCCACATGCCACCCCTCCTGCTTCCGAAAGCACAGGGCCTCTTACACTTCCAACAGAGAGTTCAAGAGTTTCTTCTACCCCTGAGCAAACCTCGTCTCCTCCAGAGAGCATGGTACATACTACAGCTTCAGAAAAGAGCAGCATGATGACTTCTAGTAGTATTGAAACTGTGAATTCTATTCCAAACAGCACGGCGTACTCCACAGCTTTACCAGAGACCGCCACGTTTGAATCTGCATCTGAAACAGCCACTTCTCCCCCAGAGAGTATAGAGCCCTCCACCTCTTTCCCTGCAAGCCCCATAATTCCTACTAGTACTTCAGAAACCACTACTCAAATTCCAATTACAACAGAATACTTAACTACTTCTCAAGAGACCACCACCTTTCAATCTGCCACATCTGAAACAGCCACTTATCCCCCAGAAAGCACAGTGCCTTCCACGGTGTCAGCAGGGAGCAGCATAAGTTCTATTCTTTCAGAAAGCATCACACCAACTTCCGAGAATACAATGTCCTCCACATCTTTGCTAGCGAGCTCCATAATTACTATGAGTACTTCAGAAACCACTACTCAACTTCCAGTGACTACTGAACATTTAACTACGTCTCCAGAAACCACCACCTTTGAATCCACAACAGCTGTGACAGTCCCTTCTCCCCCGGAGAGCACAGAGCCCTCCTCCTCTTTGCCAGCAAGCGCCATAATTACTACCAGTACTTCAGAAACCACTACTCAACTCCCAATGAATACAGAATACTCAACTACTTCTCCAGAAACCACCACGTTTCTATCCCCAACAGCAGCGACCACCATTTCTCCCTCAGAGAGCACAGAGCCCTCCTCCTCTTTCCCAACGAGCTCCATAATTACTACTAGTACTTCAGAAACAACTACTCAATTTCCAATTACAATAGAATACTCAACTACTTCTTCAGAGTCTACCACGTTTGAATCTGCCACATCTGAAATAGCCACTTCTCCCCAGAGAGCACAGAGCCTTCCACGGCGTCAGCAGGGAGCAGCATAAGTTCTACTATTTCGGAAACCATCACACCAACTCCTGAGAGTACAGTGTCCGCCATCTCTTTGCCAGCAAGCTCCATAATTACTACTACTACTTCAGAAACCACTACTCAACTTCCAATGACTACTGAACAATTAACTACTTCTCCAGGAACCACCATGTTTGAATCTACAACAGCGGGGACAGCCACTTCAGAAACCATTACTCAACCTCCCATTATAACAGAATACTTAAGTACTTCTCCAGAGACCACCACGTTTGAATCTTCCACATCTGAAAAAGCGACTTCTCCCCCAGAAACAGTGTCTTCCACGGCGTCAGAAGGGAGCAGCGTAACTTCTACTCTTTCAGAAAACACAACACGAACAACAGAGAGTATGTTCTCTTCCACATCTTTCTCAGAGAGCACAATCATGGCATCAAGCTCCCCACATGCCACCCCTCCTGCTTCCGAAAGCACAGGGCCTCTTACACTTCCAACAGAGAGTTCAAGAGTTTCTTCTACCCCTGAGCAAACCTCGTCTCCTCCAGAGAGCATGGTACATACTACAGCTTCAGAAAAGAGCAGCATGATGACTTCTAGTAGTATTGAAACCGTGAATTCTATTCCAAACAGCACGGCGTACTCCACAGCTTTACCAGAGACCGCCACGTTTGAATCTGCATCTGAAACAGCCACTTCTCCCCCAGAGAGTACAGAGCCCTCCACCTCTTTCCCTGCAAGCCCCATAATTCCTACTAGTACTTCAGAAACCACTACTCAAATTCCAATTACAACAGAATACTTAACTACTTCTCAAGAGACCACCACCTTTCAATCTGCCACATCTGAAACAGCCACTTATCCCCCAGAAAGCACAGTGCCTTCCACGGTGTCAGCAGGGAGCAGCATAAGTTCTATTCTTTCAGAAAGCATCACACCAACTTCCGAGAATACAATGTCCTCCACATCTTTGCTAGCGAGCTCCATAATTACTATGAGTACTTCACAAACCACTACTCAACTTCCAATTACAACAGAATACTCAATTACTTCTCCAGAAACCACCACGTTTCTATCCACAACGGCAACGACAGCCACTTCTCCCACAGAGAGCACAGAGCCTTCCACGGTGTCAGCAGGGAGCAGCATAAGTTCTCCTCTTTCGGAAACCATCACACCAACTCCTGAGAGTACAGTGTCCTCCACATCTTTCTCAGAGAGCATCATCATGGCATCAAGCCCCCCCCACACTACCCCTCCTGCTTCCGAAAGCACAGGGCCTTCAAAGTTTCCAACAGAGAGTTCAAAAGTTCCTTCTACCTCCCAGGAAACCACCTCGTCTCCTCCAGAGAGCATAGTACCTACTATAGCTTCAGAAAAGAGCAGCATAACGACTGCTACTAGTACTGAAACCATGAGTTCTGTTCCAAACAGCACGGCTTACTCCACAGCTCTACCAGAGACCACCACGTTTGAATCTGCCACATCTGAAAGAGCGACTTCTTCCCCAGAGAGCACAGAACCCTCCACCTCTTTGCCAATGACCTCCATAATTACTGCTAGGATTTCAGAAACCACTACTGAACTTCCAATGACTGCAGAACACTTAACTAGTTCTCAAGAAAACACGTTTGAATCCACAGCAGCAGCGAGAGCCGCTTCTCCCCCAGATACAACAGAGCCCTCCACCTCCTTTCCTATGACCTCCATAATTACTATGAGTACTTCACAAACCACTACTCAACTTCCAATTACAACAGAATACTTAACACCTTCTCCACAGACCACCACTTTTGATTCTGCTACATCTGAAACAGCCACTTCTCCCCCAGAAACAGTGCCTTCCACGGCATCAGAAGGGAGCAGCATAACCTCTACTCCTTCAGAAAACACAACACCAACAACAGAGAGTACGTTCTCTTCCACATCTTTCTCAGAGAGCACCATCATGGCATCAAGCTCCCCATACACCACCTCTCCTGCGTCCGAAAGCATAGGGCCTCCTACATTTCCAACAGAGAGTTCAAGATTTCCTTCTACCCCTGAGCAAACCTCCTCGTCTCTTCCAGAGAGCATGGTACATACTACAGCTTCAGAAAACAGCAGCACGATGACTTCTAGTAGTATTGAAACAATGAGTTCTATTCCAAAGAGCATGGAATACTCCACAGCTTTACCAGAGACCACCACGTTTGAAACTGCCACATCTGAAAGAGCCACTTCTCCCCCAGAGAGTACCGAGCCCTCCACCTCTTTGTCAATGAGCTCCATAATTAGTACTAGTACTTCAGAAACCACTACTCAACTCCAAATGACTACAGAACACTCAACTATTTCTCCAGAAACCACCACGTTTGAATCCACAACAGCAGCAACAGTCCCTTTTCCCCCAGACAGCACAGAGCCCTCCACCTCTTTCCCAATGAGCTCCATAATTATTACTCAACTTCCAGTGACCGCAGAACACATAACTACTTCTCAGGAAACCACCACGTTTGAATCCAGAGCAGCAGGGACAGCCACTTCTCCCCCAGAGAGCACAGAGCCCTCCACCTCTTTCCCTATGAGCTCTATAATTATTACTAGTACTTTAGAAACCAGTACTCAAGTTCCAATCCCAACAGAATACTTAACTACTTCTTCAGAGTCCACCACATTTGAATCTGCCACATCTGAAACAGCCCCTTCTCCCCCAGAGAGTACAGTATCCTCCACATCTTTGCTAGCGAGCGCCATAATTACTAGTAGTACTTCAGAAACCACTACTCAAGTTCCAAATACAACAGAATACTTAACTACTTCTCAAGAGACCACCATGTTTGAATCTGCCACATCTGAAACAGCCACCTCTACCCCAGAAAGCACAGTGTCTTCCACGGCGTCAGCAGGGAGCAGCATAAGTTCTACTCTTTCAGAAAGCATCACACCAACTCCCGAGAATACAGTGTCCTCCACATCTTTGCCAGCGAGCTCCATAATTACTAGTGGTACTTCAGAAACCACTACTCAACTTCCAGTGACTACTGAACATTTAACTACGTCTCCAGAAATCACCACCTTTGAATCCACAACAGCAGTGACAGTCCCTTCTCCCCCGGAGAGCACAGAGCCCTCCTCCTCTTTGCCAGCAAGCGCCATAATTACTACCAGTACTTCAGAAACCACTACTCAACTCCCAATGAATACAGAATACACTACTTCTCCAGAAACCACCACGTTTCTATCCCCAACAGCAGCGACCACCATTCCTCCCTCAGAGAGTACAGAGCCCGCCACCTCTTTCCCAATGAGCTCCATAATTACTACTAGTACTTCCCAAACCACAACTCAACTTCCAATTACAAGAGAATACTCAATTACTTCTTCAGAGTCTACCACGTTTAAATCTGCCACATCTGAAACAGCCACTTCTCCCCCAGAGAGTACAGTGTCCTCCACATCTTTGCTAGCAAGCTCCATAATTACTATGAGTACTTCACAAACCACTACTCAACTTCCAATTACAACAGAATACTCAATTACTTCTCCAGAAACCACCACGTTTCTATCCACACCAGCAACGACAGCCACTTCTCCCACAGAGAGCACAGAGCCTTCCACGGTGTCAGCAGGGAGCAGCATAAGTTCTCCTCTTTCGGAAACCATCACACCAACTCCTGAGAGTACAGTGTCCTCCACACCTTTCTCGGAGAGCCTCATCATGGTATCAAGCCCCCCACACACTGCCCCTCCTGCTCCTGAAAGCACAGGGCCTTTAACACTTCCAACAGAGAGTTCAAAAGTTCCTTCTACCTCCCAGGAAACCACCTCGCTTCCTCCAAAGAGCATATTACATACTTCAGCTTCAGAAAAGAGCAGCATGATGACTGCTACTCGTACTGAAACCATGAGTTCTATTCCAAATACCATGGCTTACTCCACAGCTTTACCAGAGAGCACCACGTTGGAATCTGCCGCATCTGAAACAGCGACTTCTCCCCCAGAGAGGACAGAGCCCTCCACCTCTTTTCCAGCAAGCTCCATAATTACTATTAGTACTTCAGAAATCGCTCCTCAACTTCCAACTACAAGAGAATACTTAACTACTTCTCAAGAGACCACCACTTTTGAATCTGCCACATATGAAACAGCCACTTCTCCCCCAGAAAGCACAGTGCCTTCCGCGGCGTCAGCAGGGAGCAGCATAAGTTCTACTCTTTCAAAAAGCATCACACAAACTCCCGAGAATACAGTGTCCTCCATATCTTTGCTAGCGAGCTCCATAATTACTAGTAGTACTTCCGAAACCACTACTCCACTTCCAATTACAACAGAATACTTAACTACTTCTCCAGAGTCGACCACGTTTGAATCTGCCACATCTGAAACAGCCACTTCTCCCCCAGAAAGCACCATGCCTTCCACAGCATCAGCAGGGAGCAGCATAACCTCTACTCTTTCAGAAACCATCACACCAACTCCCAAGAGTACAGTGTCCTCCACACCTTTCTCGGAGAGCATCTTCATGACATCAAGCTCCCCACACACCACCCCTCCTGCTTCCGAAAGCACAGGGCCTTCAACATTTCCAACAGAGAGTTCAAAAGTTCCTTCTATCTCCCAGCAGACCACCTCGTCTCCTCCAGAGAGCATAGTACGTACAACAGCTTCAGAAAAGAGCAGCATGATGACTTCTAGTAGTATTGAAACCATGAGTGCTATTCCAAAGAGCACGGCATACTCCAGAGCTTTACCAGAGAGCACCACATTTGAATCTGCCACACCTGAAACAGCCACTTCTCCCTCAGAGAGCACAGAGCCGTCCACCTCTTTGCCAACGCGCTCCATAATTACTGCTAGTACTTCAGAAACGACCACTCAAATCCTTATGACTACAGTACACTTAACTCCTTTTCCAGAAACCACCACAGTTGAATCCACAACAGCAGTGACAGCCACCTCTCCCTCAGAGAGCACAGAGCCCTCTACCTCTTTCCCTACAAGCTCCCTAATTACTACTAGTACTTCGGAAACCACTACTCAACTCCCAATGACCATAGAACACTTAATTACTTCTCCAGAGACCACCATTTTTGAATCCACCACACCAGAAACTGTCACTTCCCCTCCAGGGAGCATGGTGCATGGTACACCTTCAGAAAAGGTCAGTATGATGACTTCTCCTAGTAGAGAAACTGTGAGTTCTATTCTGGAGAGCACAGCATACTCCATCGCTTTCCCAGAAACCACAATGTTTATATCTGCCACATCAGAAGCAGCCACTTCCACTTCAGCGAGCACAGTGCATACTACCACTTCAGAAAAGAGCAGCATGATGACTTCTCCTAGTAAAGGAGCCATTAATCTTGTTTCAGGGAGCAGCATGGTGTCCTCTAGCACGCCACAATTAGCACATTCTGCCTCAAAGAGCACCATGATGTCTATGTTTCCTACAGAGAGCTCCAGGGGTACCGTTATTCATGAACAAACCTCCACTTCTGCTCCAGAGACTATACTGTACTCTACAGGTTTCACAGAGAGCCCCATGATTGCCTTTAGCACATCACATACTGCCAGTTCAGCCACAATGAACACAGCACCATCTCCTATAGCTCAGAGCTCATCTTCTCCAGCGAGCACAGGACCCTCCACATCTTCTCCAGGGAGCAGCACTATGAAACCAGAAAAATCCTTTGTGACTTTCCCCACCACTTCCCTTCTGAAGACAACATTCTTGATCCCTATAAAAGGAGAGAGCTCTACTGGTACCACTTTGGTTTCTTCAGTCTCCCAGAAGATGGAGTCAGTTAGTTCCTTTGAGATGAAGACTAGCTTGGGCACCTTCTGGACTTCCACACCCCACAGAATATCAACTTCTACTTCAGAGACAAGGAGAGGTAAGCCTGTTTTTGCAACATTACCTAAATTGGGAAGTGACAGTGTTAGCTTTGTAAGTGGAACACAACCTGGATTATGTTTGCTGTCTCAGCAGGCCCTGAGACCACCACCACCTCCTTTCCTGAAGGAAGCCTCTTTACGAATCAAGCTAAGATTGGATCCACATTACTTAGCACCACATCAATCACAAGTAAGTAGACAATCATGTTTAGAAAAAATAGTCAGCCTTCCACAACCTTGATGCTCTCCTGATGTGTGATGTTCAAGCCAGGCATTTTTAACAATGACTATGCTGGCTGGAGAGTTCTTGAAGGTGAAGTCCACAGTTTTAGACAGTACCCAATTTGGGTTAGGATGATTAATATATAAAGTAAAAATATTTCTAAATTTTCCAGTGTGGCAGTGATTCCTCTATGAAATCTGTTTTTAGAAAATAAGAACTATTTTATGTTTGAATGGACATTATTAAGTAAATATTCAGATCAGGAAGATGAATTTCAGCTTCTAGAGGACATTTACTCTGGTCTGAGGGTCAAGTTCAGTAGTGGCAGCAGCAGGAGAAAGTGAATGAAATACTAATACCTAAATACCCATCTCAGATGAATGCATGATTTTGAAAAACTAATAGATTTTAAAGCTATGTAGAACAGTTTGATTTTAAAATAACTAGAATTCAAGGGAAGTATACTAGAGTGAAATAATATTTAAAATTGAGGTAAAAATAAGGTGATCAAGAAGATAGTTATGCAATTGAAAACTAATGAATCATTTTCTTCAATAAAAAGATACAAAATGATAGACACACAGATAGATAGATAGATAGATAGATAGATAGATAGATAGATAGATAGATAGATAGATAGATAGATAATCTTCTTATATAGTGTGTGTGTGTGTGTACATACACATACACTCTAACTTTATTCCTCCTTCTTGATCTTGGAAAATAGATTATTGTAGTTTTTCATTCATGCCATGATTTCATGAAGAATAATGTTTGATGAGAACTAATTTAAGTTTTCCCTCTCCAGCACTTGAGATCAGTGAACCTGAAATTCATCCCGTCACTGATAGGCCAATACAGCAGCCTGGTGATAATAGGAATGTTACAAGTTCCCAAACTACTACATTGCCTGAAATGACAATAAGTAAGTAATAACAATTCTTACACTATGAAATTGGGCATGGAGGAAGATTTCGATCCTCTGTTTCAATTTTGGGAGAGTCTGACCTCAACCCAAACTCAACATGAGCTTGCATTTGATACAAACTATGCCTTCACTTTTGGAAAAACTGGTGGGGTGGATGCAGCATCGTCATTTGCTCACTTTTCCTTTTTCCTCCTACAAGTATTCCTTTAATATATGGATGTGCATACATGAGGTACAATCAAAATTTTTGGAGGGCATGATAGCAGAAGAGAAAGACATAAAGTAAGTGGGATTAATCACATACGGCCAGGATGTTCTGAACCAATACCAGATAGAAAAAAACAGATACTATGAAAAAATTATCTAAATACTTGTTGACAATCTTGTGTTATGCACCACTAAACCTATCTTAATAAATTGCAAAGAAAAAGCAGTGATTGACTGAGAGATTATGTGCCACCACGTCTTCCTTCCATTTCTGAGATGAAATGTGGAAAATGTATCCTTCTTGATAAACGTCGGTTATGCCCCACCGAACACCCTGTGTTCATAACAGGATCTGCAAAATAGAAAACAGTGATTGATCGAGCACACCTATCAGTGAGCTCCAGCGCCTTCTTGTCTACCAAAATTGGCTTCCATATCTGAGATGCACTGTATCTCTTCCAGCTGTTGCTCCCACATCCAAACCTCCAACGGTAACCGGACGCTTTACAGTGAACTTCACCGCAATCAATTTGATCTATAGGCCAGAGATGGGTAACCCCAAGTCAAGGCTGTTCAGCTCAACAGAACGAGTCTTCGCTAAATTGGTAAGGAGACCCACGCGGACGTAGCCCAGTAGCTGTTCCACGTAAGATTTTCATAAACTAGTTGGCAACAGTGTTTTACTATCAGCAGTAAAGACGTCGATTTTCCTTTATACCTAGCTGGGACAGATACTGAAAAGCAGCGACATCGGTCCTGATTTTATGAACTGCAGCTTATCGGCATTAAGGTAAGGAATATGGGATGGAGATGGAGATCTTTTAGCGATGCCTGAATGTCCTGTTAAGGGGGGGGGGAGAAAGGATTCGAACACGGACCGCTCCAAAGAACTTTTCTTTCAGTTCCGTTCTTCAGCATATCACCGTGATTCCCAGGTAGATCTCTTAAAAAAGCCTCCTTCCCCAATTTTCATCCCCAATGAAATGTAATTGCTTCTACCTTTGGTTCCATTCGCTCTGCTGGAGGCCTTATGTTTGGCTTCCTTTGCTTCTTTCCAAAACAGCTTTTCAGTGGAATTTAAAATGAAACCTTGCATTAAAAATACTGTATGAAAAGCTGCAAACTATACAATGGACCAGGTGTTGATAGAACTGCGTCCCCCTGGTTATCATGCATGATGCATGTAGCGAGCCATTCCAGAATGCGATGAGCTAGAAAAGAGCCAGCAAGGGCACCGAACAGCCAAACCGGGTGCGGGGAAAAAGTGAGGTGGCGCGCTCATGGAACAAACCAGTGTCAAGAAACAATCAAGGATGCAGAAATAGAGCAGAGCTGAAGTCCTTTTATACTTCTGCCTGCCAGGTGGATCCAAGGGCCACCCTACGCAGGTGGAATCAGCCTAAGGCCTGTACAGCTTCACTGAAAATATCTTAAGTTGGATCTTTTCCTCCTCAGGTCTCTGAATGAGGGGAAGAACACCGGAGTAGACACTGTCTGCACCTACCACAAAGTAGCTACAGCTCCCCCTTTCGACCCAGTGCACATATATCACAAATTCCTAAATGAGACCACCGGTTTCACCAAGATGGGGGCATACAACCTGGACCCAAACAGTCTTTTTGTTAATGGTAAGAAGCAGAGGTTTGCTTTTGTGACCAAAGACGTTATGAGGCTGCCTGGCACTGAGTCAGTTCTGACAAAGGTGGTCTGACGTATGGGACAGTGGCTCTCTGGGACCACCAAGGAGAGATGCCAGAGCGATACCAGATTTTCTCTAAATCTACCAGACTTGGGCTACCAAAATGTAGACGACCACTAGATGCCAGCAGTGCTTGTTGACATCTCATGGTCATTTAGACTTTTGCAGTGCAGACCTGGTAGTTCTGTTCTTCTAAGATGACTTTTTGCTGGCGATGCCCCGGGACCTTCGACGTGCAACCATTGGGCTAAAGGGAGTTAGTTAGTAGTTGGCCTACTTAAACTAAAGGCAGTACACTTCTACTAGTTGGGGACCTTCAAGATCCTTCTCAGCCTCGCTATCTGAGATCCTCTGAAATGCAGTAGCTGGAAATGTGTGGGAGGAATTTATCGTCTCTCTCTTATTTTTCTGATGGTGGATCGCTTGTGTGCGACATCCCACATCAGTCTGCTCTAGTGCCTTCTCTTCTACCAAGACTCTCTTTCCTTTTCAGATTATCATGAAGGGCCACGTCAGACCAGTAAGTACTCCTTTACAGAGCTTTCTTAAGCCATGGCCTGCCACTGTGGCACCCAATCTAAACTGTCCACTCTCACCCCAAATATACCGATTGGAGTGCAAGTAAAGGAGTATGCCCTAGGGGCCACGGCCACAACCAGTCGGTCGAAACTACAGGGACGTAGATGCAGGTTAAATGGTAGGAAGAGTTTCCAGCCCGTAAAAGGTGCCCCTCTTTTCTCTGGTCACCATCCAAAGTGGTATTTCACCAGAGTTCTTCAAACAGAGAGTGGAGAGCCATCTGTCTGGAATGCATTACCTACTCTTGCACCACATGGGAGTTTGGTTAAATGATCTCCAATGTTCCGACCCTATGATTATGACCACTAGGAACTGTTCTATAACGTGCAACAAGAATCTACCTTGTAAATGTAAAGTCCGTGCCCTGGACTTTAAAGAACAGGCCCTCCCCTTCTGTGTGTGGTATCGCTCTCTGTCCTAGAACAGTGCTATCATAGCCCTGCTCAGTCTTCTGTTCTCCAGCCTTAACCCATCAGTCGTTCCGTGAACGGCTTTGTCCGCCTTGGTTTCCAGGCCCTGCTCGTCCTTGTTGCACTCTTCTCGACCAATAGCAGATAGAGATAACGGCTACTGTCGAAATGTGGAAAATGTATGCTTCTTGATAAACGTCGGTTATGCCCCACCGAACACCCTGTGTTCATAACAGGATCTGCAAAATAGAAAACAGTGATTGATCGAGCACACCTATCAGTGAGCTCCAGCGCCTTCTTGTCTACCAAAATTGGCTTCCATATCTGAGATGCACTGTATCTCTTCCAGCTGTTGCTCCCACATCCAAACCTCCAACGGTAACCGGACGCTTTACAGTGAACTTCACCGCAATCAATTTGATCTATAGGCCAGAGATGGGTAACCCCAAGTCAAGGCTGTTCAGCTCAACAGAACGAGTCTTCGCTAAATTGGTAAGGAGACCCACGCGGACGTAGCCCAGTAGCTGTTCCACGTAAGATTTTCATAAACTAGTTGGCAACAGTGTTTTACTATCAGCAGTAAAGACGTCGATTTTCCTTTATACCTAGCTGGGACAGATACTGAAAAGCAGCGACATCGGTCCTGATTTTATGAACTGCAGCTTATCGGCATTAAGGTAAGGAATATGGGATGGAGATGGAGATCTTTTAGCGATGCCTGAATGTCCTGTTAAGGGGGGGGGGAGAAAGGATTCGAACACGGACCGCTCCAAAGAACTTTTCTTTCAGTTCCGTTCTTCAGCATATCACCGTGATTCCCAGGTAGATCTCTTAAAAAGCCTCCTTCCCCAATTTTCATCCCCAATGAAATGTAATTGCTTCTACCTTTGGTTCCATTCGCTCTGCTGGAGGCCTTATGTTTGGCTTCCTTTGCTTCTTTCCAAAACAGCTTTTCAGTGGAATTTAAAATGAAACCTTGCATTAAAAATACTGTATGAAAAGCTGCAAACTATACAATGGACCAGGTGTTGATAGAACTGCGTCCCCCTGGTTATCATGCATGATGCATGTAGCGAGCCATTCCAGAATGCGATGAGCTAGAAAAGAGCCAGCAAGGGCACCGAACAGCCAAACCGGGTGCGGGGAAAAAGTGAGGTGGCGCGCTCATGGAACAAACCAGTGTCAAGAAACAATCAAGGATGCAGAAATAGAGCAGAGCTGAAGTCCTTTTATACTTCTGCCTGCCAGGTGGATCCAAGGGCCACCCTACGCAGGTGGAATCAGCCTAAGGCCTGTACAGCTTCACTGAAAATATCTTAAGTTGGATCTTTTCCTCCTCAGGTCTCTGAATGAGGGGAAGAACACCGGAGTAGACACTGTCTGCACCTACCACAAAGTAGCTACAGCTCCCCCTTTCGACCCAGTGCACATATATCACAAATTCCTAAATGAGACCACCGGTTTCACCAAGATGGGGGCATACAACCTGGACCCAAACAGTCTTTTTGTTAATGGTAAGAAGCAGAGGTTTGCTTTTGTGACCAAAGACGTTATGAGGCTGCCTGGCACTGAGTCAGTTCTGACAAAGGTGGTCTGACGTATGGGACAGTGGCTCTCTGGGACCACCAAGGAGAGATGCCAGAGCGATACCAGATTTTCTCTAAATCTACCAGACTTGGGCTACCAAAATGTAGACGACCACTAGATGCCAGCAGTGCTTGTTGACATCTCATGGTCATTTAGACTTTGCAGTGCAGACCTGGTAGTTCTGTTCTTCTAAGTTGACTTTTTGCTGGCGATGCCCCGGGACCTTCGACGTGCAACCATTGGGCTAAAGGGAGTTAGTTAGTAGTTGGCCTACTTAAACTAAAGGCAGTACACTTCTACTAGTTGGGGACCTTCAAGATCCTTCTCAGCCTCACTATCTGAGATCCTCTGAAATGCAGTAGCTGGAAATGTGTGGGAGGAATTTATCGTCTCTCTCTTATTTTTCTGATGGTGGATCGCTTGTGTGCGACATCCCACATCAGTCTGCTCTAGTGCCTTCTCTTCTACCAAGACTCTCTTTCCTTTTCAGATTATCATGAAGGGCCACGTCAGACCAGTAAGTACTCCTTTACAGAGCTTTCTTAAGCCATGGCCTGCCACTGTGGCACCCAATCTAAACTGTCCACTCTCACCCCAAATATACCGATTGGAGTGCAAGTAAAGGAGTATGCCCTAGGGGCCACGGCCACAACCAGTCGGTCGAAACTACAGGGACGTAGATGCAGGTTAAATGGTAGGAAGAGTTTCCAGCCCGTAAAAGGTGCCCCTCTTTTCTCTGGTCACCATCCAAAGTGGTATTTCACCAGAGTTCTTCAAACAGAGAGTGGAGAGCCATCTGTCTGGAATGCATTACCTACTCTTGCACCACATGGGAGTTTGGTTAAATGATCTCCAATGTTCCGACCCTATGATTATGACCACTAGGAACTGTTCTATAACGTGCAACAAGAATCTACCTTGTAAATGTAAAGTCCGTGCCCTGGACTTTAAAGAACAGGCCCTCCCCTTCTGTGTGTGGTATCGCTCTCTGTCCTAGAACAGTGCTATCATAGCCCTGCTCAGTCTTCTGTTCTCCAGCCTTAACCCATCAGTCGTTCCGTGAACGGCTTTGTCCGCCTTGGTTTCCAGGCCCTGCTCGTCCTTGTTGCACTCTTCTCGACCAATAGCAGATAGAGATAACGGCTACTGTCGAAATGTGGAAAATGTATGCTTCTTGATAAACGTCGGTTATGCCCCACCGAACACCCTGTGTTCATAACAGGATCTGCAAAATAGAAAACAGTGATTGATCGAGCACACCTATCAGTGAGCTCCAGCGCCTTCTTGTCTACCAAAATTGGCTTCCATATCTGAGATGCACTGTATCTCTTCCAGCTGTTGCTCCCACATCCAAACCTCCAACGGTAACCGGACGCTTTACAGTGAACTTCACCGCAATCAATTTGATCTATAGGCCAGAGATGGGTAACCCCAAGTCAAGGCTGTTCAGCTCAACAGAACGAGTCTTCGCTAAATTGGTAAGGAGACCCACGCGGACGTAGCCCAGTAGCTGTTCCACGTAAGATTTTCATAAACTAGTTGGCAACAGTGTTTTACTATCAGCAGTAAAGACGTCGATTTTCCTTTATACCTAGCTGGGACAGATACTGAAAAGCAGCGACATCGGTCCTGATTTTATGAACTGCAGCTTATCGGCATTAAGGTAAGGAATATGGGATGGAGATGGAGATCTTTTAGCGATGCCTGAATGTCCTGTTAAGGGGGAGAAAGGATTCGAACACGGACCGCTCCAAAGAACTTTTCTTTCAGTTCCGTTCTTCAGCATATCACCGTGATTCCCAGGTAGATCTCTTAAAAAAGCCTCCTTCCCCAATTTTCATCCCCAATGAAATGTAATTGCTTCTACCTTTGGTTCCATTCGCTCTGCTGGAGGCCTTATGTTTGGCTTCCTTTGCTTCTTTCCAAAACAGCTTTTCAGTGGAATTTAAAATGAAACCTTGCATTAAAAATACTGTATGAAAAGCTGCAAACTATACAATGGACCAGGTGTTGATAGAACTGCGTCCCCCTGGTTATCATGCATGATGCATGTAGCGAGCCATTCCAGAATGCGATGAGCTAGAAAAGAGCCAGCAAGGGCACCGAACAGCCAAACCGGGTGCGGGGAAAAAGTGAGGTGGCGCGCTCATGGAACAAACCAGTGTCAAGAAACAATCAAGGATGCAGAAATAGAGCAGAGCTGAAGTCCTTTTATACTTCTGCCTGCCAGGTGGATCCAAGGGCCACCCTACGCAGGTGGAATCAGCCTAAGGCCTGTACAGCTTCACTGAAAATATCTTAAGTTGGATCTTTTCCTCCTCAGGTCTCTGAATGAGGGGAAGAACACCGGAGTAGACACTGTCTGCACCTACCACAAAGTAGCTACAGCTCCCCCTTTCGACCCAGTGCACATATATCACAAATTCCTAAATGAGACCACCGGTTTCACCAAGATGGGGGCATACAACCTGGACCCAAACAGTCTTTTTGTTAATGGTAAGAAGCAGAGGTTTGCTTTTGTGACCAAAGACGTTATGAGGCTGCCTGGCACTGAGTCAGTTCTGACAAAGGTGGTCTGACGTATGGGACAGTGGCTCTCTGGGACCACCAAGGAGAGATGCCAGAGCGATACCAGATTTTCTCTAAATCTACCAGACTTGGGCTACCAAAATGTAGACGACCACTAGATGCCAGCAGTGCTTGTTGACATCTCATGGTCATTTAGACTTTTGCAGTGCAGACCTGGTAGTTCTGTTCTTCTAAGTTGACTTTTTGCTGGCGATGCCCCGGGACCTTCGACGTGCAACCATTGGGCTAAAGGGAGTTAGTTAGTAGTTGGCCTACTTAAACTAAAGGCAGTACACTTCTACTAGTTGGGGACCTTCAAGATCCTTCTCAGCCTCACTATCTGAGATCCTCTGAAATGCAGTAGCTGGAAATGTGTGGGAGGAATTTATCGTCTCTCTCTTATTTTTCTGATGGTGGATCGCTTGTGTGCGACATCCCACATCAGTCTGCTCTAGTGCCTTCTCTTCTACCAAGACTCTCTTTCCTTTTCAGATTATCATGAAGGGCCACATCAGACCAGTAAGTACTCCTTTACAGAGCTTTCTTAAGCCATGGCCTGCCACTGTGGCACCCAATCTAAACTGTCCACTCTCACCCCAAATATACCGATTGGAGTGCAAGTAAAGGAGTATGCCCTAGGGGCCACGGCCACAACCAGTCGGTCGAAACTACAGGGACGTAGATGCAGGTTAAATGGTAGGAAGAGTTTCCAGCCCGTAAAAGGTGCCCCTCTTTTCTCTGGTCACCATCCGAAGTGGTATTTCACCAGAGTTCTTCAAACAGAGAGTGGAGAGCCATCTGTCTGGAATGCATTACCTACTCTTGCACCACATGGGAGTTTGGTTAAATGATCTCCAATGTTCCGACCCTATGATTATGACCACTAGGAACTGTTCTATAACGTGCAACAAGAATCTACCTTGTAAATGTAAAGTCCGTGCCCTGGACTTTAAAGAACAGGCCCTCCCCTTCTGTGTGTGGTATCGCTCTCTGTCCTAGAACAGTGCTATCATAGCCCTGCTCAGTCTTCTGTTCTCCAGCCTTAACCCATCAGTCGTTCCGTGAACGGCTTTGTCCGCCTTGGTTTCCAGGCCCTGCTCGTCCTTGTTGCACTCTTCTCGACCAATAGCAGATAGAGATAACGGCTACTGTCGAAATGTGGAAAATGTATGCTTCTTGATAAACGTCGGTTATGCCCCACCGAACACCCTGTGTTCATAACAGGATCTGCAAAATAGAAAACAGTGATTGATCGAGCACACCTATCAGTGAGCTCCAGCGCCTTCTTGTCTACCAAAATTGGCTTCCATATCTGAGATGCACTGTATCTCTTCCAGCTGTTGCTCCCACATCCAAACCTCCAACGGTAACCGGACGCTTTACAGTGAACTTCACCGCAATCAATTTGATCTATAGGCCAGAGATGGGTAACCCCAAGTCAAGGCTGTTCAGCTCAACAGAACGAGTCTTCGCTAAATTGGTAAGGAGACCCACGCGGACGTAGCCCAGTAGCTGTTCCACGTAAGATTTTCATAAACTAGTTGGCAACAGTGTTTTACTATCAGCAGTAAAGACGTCGATTTTCCTTTATACCTAGCTGGGACAGATACTGAAAAGCAGCGACATCGGTCCTGATTTTATGAACTGCAGCTTATCGGCATTAAGGTAAGGAATATGGGATGGAGATGGAGATCTTTTAGCGATGCCTGAATGTCCTGTTAAGGGGGGGGGGAGAAAGGATTCGAACACGGACCGCTCCAAAGAACTTTTCTTTCAGTTCCGTTCTTCAGCATATCACCGTGATTCCCAGGTAGATCTCTTAAAAAAGCCTCCTTCCCCAATTTTCATCCCCAATGAAATGTAATTGCTTCTACCTTTGGTTCCATTCGCTCTGCTGGAGGCCTTATGTTTGGCTTCCTTTGCTTCTTTCCAAAACAGCTTTTCAGTGGAATTTAAAATGAAACCTTGCATTAAAAATACTGTATGAAAAGCTGCAAACTATACAATGGACCAGGTGTTGATAGAACTGCGTCCCCCTGGTTATCATGCATGATGCATGTAGCGAGCCATTCCAGAATGCGATGAGCTAGAAAAGAGCCAGCAAGGGCACCGAACAGCCAAACCGGGTGCGGGGAAAAAGTGAGGTGGCGCGCTCATGGAACAAACCAGTGTCAAGAAACAATCAAGGATGCAGAAATAGAGCAGAGCTGAAGTCCTTTTATACTTCTGCCTGCCAGGTGGATCCAAGGGCCACCCTACGCAGGTGGAATCAGCCTAAGGCCTGTACAGCTTCACTGAAAATATCTTAAGTTGGATCTTTTCCTCCTCAGGTCTCTGAATGAGGGGAAGAACACCGGAGTAGACACTGTCTGCACCTACCACAAAGTAGCTACAGCTCCCCCTTTCGACCCAGTGCACATATATCACAAATTCCTAAATGAGACCACCGGTTTCACCAAGATGGGGGCATACAACCTGGACCCAAACAGTCTTTTTGTTAATGGTAAGAAGCAGAGGTTTGCTTTTGTGACCAAAGACGTTATGAGGCTGCCTGGCACTGAGTCAGTTCTGACAAAGGTGGTCTGACGTATGGGACAGTGGCTCTCTGGGACCACCAAGGAGAGATGCCAGAGCGATACCAGATTTTCTCTAAATCTACCAGACTTGGGCTACCAAAATGTAGACGACCACTAGATGCCAGCAGTGCTTGTTGACATCTCATGGTCATTTAGACTTTTGCAGTGCAGACCTGGTAGTTCTGTTCTTCTAAGTTGACTTTTTGCTGGCGATGCCCCGGGACCTTCGACGTGCAACCATTGGGCTAAAGGGAGTTAGTTAGTAGTTGGCCTACTTAAACTAAAGGCAGTACACTTCTACTAGTTGGGGACCTTCAAGATCCTTCTCAGCCTCACTATCTGAGATCCTCTGAAATGCAGTAGCTGGAAATGTGTGGGAGGAATTTATCGTCTCTCTCTTATTTTTCTGATGGTGGATCGCTTGTGTGCGACATCCCACATCAGTCTGCTCTAGTGCCTTCTCTTCTACCAAGACTCTCTTTCCTTTTCAGATTATCATGAAGGGCCACGTCAGACCAGTAAGTACTCCTTTACAGAGCTTTCTTAAGCCATGGCCTGCCACTGTGGCACCCAATCTAAACTGTCCACTCTCACCCCAAATATACCGATTGGAGTGCAAGTAAAGGAGTATGCCCTAGGGGCCACGGCCACAACCAGTCGGTCGAAACTACAGGGACGTAGATGCAGGTTAAATGGTAGGAAGAGTTTCCAGCCCGTAAAAGGTGCCCCTCTTTTCTCTGGTCACCATCCGAAGTGGTATTTCACCAGAGTTCTTCAAACAGAGAGTGGAGAGCCATCTGTCTGGAATGCATTACCTACTCTTGCACCACATGGGAGTTTGGTTAAATGATCTCCAATGTTCCGACCCTATGATTATGACCACTAGGAACTGTTCTATAACGTGCAACAAGAATCTACCTTGTAAATGTAAAGTCCGTGCCCTGGACTTTAAAGAACAGGCCCTCCCCTTCTGTGTGTGGTATCGCTCTCTGTCCTAGAACAGTGCTATCATAGCCCTGCTCAGTCTTCTGTTCTCCAGCCTTAACCCATCAGTCGTTCCGTGAACGGCTTTGTCCGCCTTGGTTTCCAGGCCCTGCTCGTCCTTGTTGCACTCTTCTCGACCAATAGCAGATAGAGATAACGGCTACTGTCGAAATGTGGAAAATGTATGCTTCTTGATAAACGTCGGTTATGCCCCACCGAACACCCTGTGTTCATAACAGGATCTGCAAAATAGAAAACAGTGATTGATCGAGCACACCTATCAGTGAGCTCCAGCGCCTTCTTGTCTACCAAAATTGGCTTCCATATCTGAGATGCACTGTATCTCTTCCAGCTGTTGCTCCCACATCCAAACCTCCAACGGTAACCGGACGCTTTACAGTGAACTTCACCGCAATCAATTTGATCTATAGGCCAGAGATGGGTAACCCCAAGTCAAGGCTGTTCAGCTCAACAGAACGAGTCTTCGCTAAATTGGTAAGGAGACCCACGCGGACGTAGCCCAGTAGCTGTTCCACGTAAGATTTTCATAAACTAGTTGGCAACAGTGTTTTACTATCAGCAGTAAAGACGTCGATTTTCCTTTATACCTAGCTGGGACAGATACTGAAAAGCAGCGACATCGGTCCTGATTTTATGAACTGCAGCTTATCGGCATTAAGGTAAGGAATATGGGATGGAGATGGAGATCTTTTAGCGATGCCTGAATGTCCTGTTAAGGGGGAGAAAGGATTCGAACACGGACCGCTCCAAAGAACTTTTCTTTCAGTTCCGTTCTTCAGCATATCACCGTGATTCCCAGGTAGATCTCTTAAAAAAGCCTCCTTCCCCAATTTTCATCCCCAATGAAATGTAATTGCTTCTACCTTTGGTTCCATTCGCTCTGCTGGAGGCCTTATGTTTGGCTTCCTTTGCTTCTTTCAAAACAGCTTTTCAGTGGAATTTAAAATGAAACCTTGCATTAAAAATACTGTATGAAAAGCTGCAAACTATACAATGGACCAGGTGTTGATAGAACTGCGTCCCCCTGGTTATCATGCATGATGCATGTAGCGAGCCATTCCAGAATGCGATGAGCTAGAAAAGAGCCAGCAAGGGCACCGAACAGCCAAACCGGGTGCGGGGAAAAAG
Organism: Python bivittatus; assembly: GCF_059951505.1. Classification (NCBI taxonomy): domain Eukaryota; kingdom Metazoa; phylum Chordata; class Lepidosauria; order Squamata; family Pythonidae; genus Python; species Python bivittatus. Next base: position 6,811,916 of record NW_028277087.1, read on the forward strand.
TGAGGTGGCGCGCTCATGGAACAAACCAGTGTCAAGAAACAATCAAGGATGCAGAAATAGAGCAGAGCTGAAGTCCTTTTATACTTCTGCCTGCCAGGTGGATCCAAGGGCCACCCTACGCAGGTGGAATCAGCCTAAGGCCTGTACAGCTTCACTGAAAATATCTTAAGTTGGATCTTTTCCTCCTCAGGTCTCTGAATGAGGGGAAGAACACCGGAGTAGACACTGTCTGCACCTACCACAAAGTAGCTACAGCTCCCCCTTTCGACCCAGTGCACATATATCACAAATTCCTAAATGAGACCACCGGTTTCACCAAGATGGGGGCATACAACCTGGACCCAAACAGTCTTTTTGTTAATGGTAAGAAGCAGAGGTTTGCTTTTGTGACCAAAGACGTTATGAGGCTGCCTGGCACTGAGTCAGTTCTGACAAAGGTGGTCTGACGTATGGGACAGTGGCTCTCTGGGACCACCAAGGAGAGATGCCAGAGCGATACCAGATTTTCTCTAAATCTACCAGACTTGGGCTACCAAAATGTAGACGACCACTAGATGCCAGCAGTGCTTGTTGACATCTCATGGTCATTTAGACTTTGCAGTGCAGACCTGGTAGTTCTGTTCTTCTAAGTTGACTTTTTGCTGGCGATGCCCCGGGACCTTCGACGTGCAACCATTGGGCTAAAGGGAGTTAGTTAGTAGTTGGCCTACTTAAACTAAAGGCAGTACACTTCTACTAGTTGGGGACCTTCAAGATCCTTCTCAGCCTCACTATCTGAGATCCTCTGAAATGCAGTAGCTGGAAATGTGTGGGAGGAATTTATCGTCTCTCTCTTATTTTTCTGATGGTGGATCGCTTGTGTGCGACATCCCACATCAGTCTGCTCTAGTGCCTTCTCTTCTACCAAGACTCTCTTTCCTTTTCAGATTATCATGAAGGGCCACGTCAGACCAGTAAGTACTCCTTTACAGAGCTTTCTTAAGCCATGGCCTGCCACTGTGGCACCCAATCTAAACTGTCCACTCTCACCCCAAATATACCGATTGGAGTGCAAGTAAAGGAGTATGCCCTAGGGGCCACGGCCACAACCAGTCGGTCGAAACTACAGGGACGTAGATGCAGGTTAAATGGTAGGAAGAGTTTCCAGCCGTAAAAGGTGCCCCTCTTTTCTCTGGTCACCATCCGAAGTGGTATTTCACCAGAGTTCTTCAAACAGAGAGTGGAGAGCCATCTGTCTGGAATGCATTACCTACTCTTGCACCACATGGGAGTTTGGTTAAATGATCTCCAATGTTCCGACCCTATGATTATGACCACTAGGAACTGTTCTATAACGTGCAACAAGAATCTACCTTGTAAATGTAAAGTCCGTGCCCTGGACTTTAAAGAACAGGCCCTCCCCTTCTGTGTGTGGTATCGCTCTCTGTCCTAGAACAGTGCTATCATAGCCCTGCTCAGTCTTCTGTTCTCCAGCCTTAACCCATCAGTCGTTCCGTGAACGGCTTTGTCCGCCTTGGTTTCCAGGCCCTGCTCGTCCTTGTTGCACTCTTCTCGACCAATAGCAGATAGAGATAACGGCTACTGTCGAAATGTGGAAAATGTATGCTTCTTGATAAACGTCGGTTATGCCCCACCGAACACCCTGTGTTCATAACAGGATCTGCAAAATAGAAAACAGTGATTGATCGAGCACACCTATCAGTGAGCTCCAGCGCCTTCTTGTCTACCAAAATTGGCTTCCATATCTGAGATGCACTGTATCTCTTCCAGCTGTTGCTCCCACATCCAAACCTCCAACGGTAACCGGACGCTTTACAGTGAACTTCACCGCAATCAATTTGATCTATAGGCCAGAGATGGGTAACCCCAAGTCAAGGCTGTTCAGCTCAACAGAACGAGTCTTCGCTAAATTGGTAAGGAGACCCACGCGGACGTAGCCCAGTAGCTGTTCCACGTAAGATTTTCATAAACTAGTTGGCAACAGTGTTTTACTATCAGCAGTAAAGACGTCGATTTTCCTTTATACCTAGCTGGGACAGATACTGAAAAGCAGCGACATCGGTCCTGATTTTATGAACTGCAGCTTATCGGCATTAAGGTAAGGAATATGGGATGGAGATGGAGATCTTTTAGCGATGCCTGAATGTCCTGTTAAGGGGGGGGGGAGAAAGGATTCGAACACGGACCGCTCCAAAGAACTTTTCTTTCAGTTCCGTTCTTCAGCATATCACCGTGATTCCCATGTAGATCTCTTAAAAAAGCCTCCTTCCCCAATTTTCATCCCCAATGAAATGTAATTGCTTCTACCTTTGGTTCCATTCGCTCTGCTGGAGGCCTTATGTTTGGCTTCCTTTGCTTCTTTCCAAAACAGCTTTTCAGTGGAATTTAAAATGAAACCTTGCATTAAAAATACTGTATGAAAAGCTGCAAACTATACAATGGACCAGGTGTTGATAGAACTGCGTCCCCCTGGTTATCATGCATGATGCATGTAGCGAGCCATTCCAGAATGTGATGAGCTAGAAAAGAGCCAGCAAGGGCACCGAACAGCCAAACCGGGTGCGGGGAAAAAGTGAGGTGGCGCGCTCATGGAACAAACCAGTGTCAAGAAACAATCAAGGATGCAGAAATAGAGCAGAGCTGAAGTCCTTTTATACTTCTGCCTGCCAGGTGGATCCAAGGGCCACCCTACGCAGGTGGAATCAGCCTAAGGCCTGTACAGCTTCACTGAAAATATCTTAAGTTGGATCTTTTCCTCCTCAGGTCTCTGAATGAGGGGAAGAACACCGGAGTAGACACTGTCTGCACCTACCACAAAGTAGCTACAGCTCCCCCTTTCGACCCAGTGCACATATATCACAAATTCCTAAATGAGACCACCGGTTTCACCAAGATGGGGGCATACAACCTGGACCCAAACAGTCTTTTTGTTAATGGTAAGAAGCAGAGGTTTGCTTTTGTGACCAAAGACGTTATGAGGCTGCCTGGCACTGAGTCAGTTCTGAGAAACTTTATCTAATGTATGGGACAGTGGCTCTCTGGGACCACCAAGGAGAGATGCCAGAGCGATACCAGATTTTCTCTAAATCTACCAGACCTGGGCTACCAAAATGTAGATGACTACTAGATGTCAGCAGTGCTTGTTGACACCTGATTGTTTTTTTGAATTTTGCCCTGCAGACCTGGTTGGAAGAGTCACTTAATTTGTTTGTCCTTATTGTAATGAACATTGGAAGGGACTTCTTTATATATTTCTTTTTTCTTTCTTTTTATATTCTTACTTTTTTCTTTCTTTTCTTTTTTTCTTTGCATTTTATTCCTTTCTAATCTCTTTTTTTTCTTTACGTTTAGGTTATATAGAGAAAGTTAAGATGGCAGCAATGATTATGACTACTTTGAATTTTGACAATACATTGGGAAAAGGAAGGAAAAGAAAAAGTAACATATTGGTTCTTGTTTCCTTCTTCTAGGATATTCACCATCTACAACTGATTCAGCTCCAGGTGGAGTAGGCTATGAGCTTGGTTTCACAATCATCAACAAGAACTTGACCAATACAAATCCATCATCTCTAGAATATAAGCAATTGATGGGTGCCATCAATAAGCAGGTGAAAATTTTCACTTAGAACTCCTCTATTCTAGACCCTGAACATGAGCATGATAGGAGACTATCATGAGATGGTGCCCAGTTGCAAGTCTCACTGACATTCTTCAATTCCCTCTCTTTTTGCAGGGTTTTTTTGGATTAATTTTCTTAATCTGCATCCATTCCTTCCACAAACTGTAACCCAATTTGATTGATATACCTACAATTTTGTAGCTACAATAAAGTAGTTCAGGAAGAGGATGTCTGTTAAATCTGAATGTCCATTAAATTCAAATATATCATTTTATCAATCTGCCTCATTTGCCTATTTACCTAATTGATATAAATTGATCATTTGCAGTAACAATGTCAGTTTAATGGACTAAGTTGATTTCATGGGCAAACCCTCAATTTGGACAGACCTTAGTCCATTTAATGAGGATGGGATCTGAGTGAAAATTTTGTCCATTGTATCTGAATCCATTAAACCAAGGTCCATTAAACTGTAGCAGTACTGTAGTTCTTCTGAGATGGGCGGCATACAAATTTGAAAAATAAATAAATAAATAAATAAATAAATAAATAAGAGTTTGTTCTCAAATCTGTCTTGGGTACTCTCATCTCTTTCTCAGTTGGTTTCCCCACCCAGTAGAGTGGATGATTTATTGTGCACCAAACAACAAGGGATTTTAAAATGTAGATTTAAGCTTAATAGGACTTAATTTGACTTGATTCCAGTTGAATCAACTTTTCCGCCAGAGTTCCATCAGCGATGGATTCAAGATTTGTGCTGTAACTGGATTAAGGTCAGTATTTACCAAAGGTGGCTCTGAGCAAGATCTTGATCACATCAAGTTCATACAATACATTAAACCAAAACCAAGTAAACTATGTTATGGCTTAGTATGCCATGTAAATTCAGCCAGGTGTGGCTTACTCAGCAAACTATGATTAAGTAAATTATGGTTTAGTGAAATATTTAAAATAGATCTATGTCTGTGCACTCATTGTTTGGATCCTACCTGTCTTCAGTACTGAGCACTTGAAGATACCACCTAAACCTGGCTATGTAAAACTTTTAACATAGATGGTGATTCTCTAGGTGGAGGATTGTTTTTGCAGCACACTAGGAAGCTAATTATCCATGTTATATTGTATTGTTTTAACCTTTGTTATGAAGGTGGACTGTTAGCCTGAGCATGAAACTGAGCAAACTCAGGGAGGCAGTGAAGGACAGGAAGGCCTGGCGCAATATGGTTCATGGGGTCATGAAGAGTCGGACACGACTTAACGACTGAACAACAACAATGTTAGCCACTTAGCTGGTTACAGTTGAAGCAGCCTACAAGCCTAAGTAATAAAATAAAAATAAGAAAACACAGTATTTCCCAACTCACATTCTCCAAGCATGTTGGGCTTTTAACTTCCAGAATTCCAAATCAGCATGTCTGTAATGGAACAAGAGTCCCCTTTCCCTTCCCTACCCACCTTTCGAAGTAAACCAGAGCAGTGCTGCAGGATATACACAACAAAATAGCACTCCCCATCTTCTACATTTCTTCAGATTTTTGAACTATGATACAATTTAGAGCTATGGAGAATAAAGGAGCATTTCATTCATAACCTCTTTTCTGTAGACAGACCATTGCTTTCCATCCACTTACCCCTTAAGCTAGAAGTGGGTAGCTTTGGCTGATTATAAAAATCCTGTGCAAGTTCAGCAGGAGCTCTCTCTCCCTTCCCTGCAACCTGGGAGAGAGAGAGGAGAAAAGTAACCAAAAGAGATGAAAAAAAAAAGGGGGGGGCAGATAGAATAACAAAATTATCGGTATATATCAGAAACAGAATGCCCATTTTAGGCACTGGCCCCACTCATTCCTTGTTGCAGCTGTGCCTACCATGTGGATCTTCCTTCACTAACAGATTATTCCTGGAATAATGCAGCTCTTAGCATTAAAAAGGTTGCTAGCCCCTGCTGCTGACTGAGCTAAGTATCTTAGGAAAGGGATTCCAAAATAATCAGACATGAGAATAGTCAGATTTCTCTCAAGATTATCAAGAGGACATTCAAATTGTCCAGTCCAGTGGATATTGACTGAAAAAATTAAGGGCAGGGATATGAGGGAAAGCAAAAGCAGACATGGTTCTGTTACTGGGCCTGGGGGCCAGGAGGTGTGGCTGAGCCCATAAAATGTTTATGTTGATTTATCATTAATGAGTTTGTTTTTTCCCTGGCTGTGGTTTATATGTGTGTTGTCATTTCCTATTTTTTATGTTTTATGCTGTTTTTAAATATTGTTAGCTGCCTAAAGTCATGAACTTGAGATGGGCAGCCATATACATTGAAATAATAAAATTTAAAAAAATAAAATATAGTTCACTTGGAGTACTGCAGCATTGGTTAAAAATCAGAGTCACAGAAGCACCTTAAATCATGACGATTAGCCAGCTGGCATGTTTCTCATTTAGGCAGAGTTCCAACAACACACAAAACCCAAGTTAATAAAGAAAAATATTGTATTCACATATTAAGCCCAAACTAATAAACTATTTTCTGATTAACATGATGGCCCTGTTCATACAATATACTAAGGCAGTGTCTGATTGCCACAACACACTCAACCACAAACTGCCCAACAAGCTTTTGCTGTAGCCTATTTTACTTGTGTGAACCCAGACTTATTTTATAAAGCCATTGGCAAGAGGTGGGGCAAGCTGTCTTGCTTTTCTGATGCATATATCAGAATTGGGACATGTCTGCAGGAAAGCTTCATTTTTTTTAATCTGTTGGATCCTAGGAGCTGGAATCCAGAAACTTCATGGAAATGCATTCATTATTATTAATTTCACCAAAGTAGATTTGGCCCACTCCTAATAGGCTGGATAAATTTACATGATAACCCATCATGTGGCTTGACTGGTTTTAGCTGAGTCTGTTTGGTTTCAACCCCAGCCATTGTGGTTTGTAAACCAGGGTTTATTTTTGAATGTATTGTTTGGCGACCCAGCCAATTTTGGTTTGTTCAGTAAAAGATGCTAAGAGCAATGGATTTCTTCGCGAGTAGTTGGGAAGCCCTTGACTAAGACAGTGGGAAATACAGCTCTCAGTGGTCTTGCTGGCTAGAAATTTTGCACCACTGAAAAAGACAGTTTTGGCAAAGGATATGTTAACTTAATTATGTTATAATAATATACATTAACTTACATTATGAAGTCTCAGCATACCATAGTGTGAATCTTTTGTTCCATATGCACTTTGATCTTAAGACATGTCATCAAGATATCAAAGCTCAAGATGGCTTTGAAAGTTGCCTCTGAAAATATCTGACTAACTCACAGTACAGGTAGTCCTTGCCTAATGACCACAGTTGGGACCAGAACTTCCATTGCTAAGTGATGCAGTCGTTAGGTGAAACATCATGTAACTGCATTGCTTAATGACTGCAATCCCAGCAGTCCTGGTTGCCATCGTTAAGTGAATGCACTGGTTGTTAGGCAAGGCAACTTCCTGCTGGCTTCCCACAATCAAGTCAGTGGGGAAGCCAGCAGGAAGTTGCAAGCCCCAGGTGCTGCCAGGTGGGGGAGGGAGCATGGAGGTGCGTGGGAGGGTCAGGTGCGCAGGGATGCAGTGCAGGTCGGGTGTGCAATGGGCCCTCATGCACCCAATCTGCCCACATACCTCCTTGCTCCCTCCCCTACCCACTCCCTCCCCCATCCTCTGTAGCTGAAAATCCTGCTTGGATTTCGGCACTAACCTTTTTCAGGAAGCTTCCAAAGCTCTGTGCACTAAACACCCCAGAACTTTGGGGGCTACCTGAAAAAGCTTCATGCCAAAATCCTGCTTGGATTTTAGTACAGAACTTTTTCAGCCAGCCCTCAGAGATGAGAGGGAGTCCTCTCAGCAGGCAGCAGTGGCTTGAGACCTTCCCTGCCAGCTTCCCTATTGATTTCCTGGCAGACAGCACGGAAGACTGCAAATGGCAATCACATGATCGCGGGGCGCTTGGCAACCAGTTATAAGGGCAAACCAATTGCCGAGGTCCCAGATCACTGTAACTTTGGGTACAGGTTGTAAGTCCCTTCATTCAGCACCATCGTAACTAAATGAATGGTCGTTAAGCGAGGACTACCTGTAATATAATTTGAGATTCTTTTGTGTATTAAACATTTCACTGCCAATCCAATTTGCTTCTTTGCTTTTGCTTCTTAGCATGAGTCCTTCTTTTTTCCTCTTCCTTAACTACCCCATACTTTTTAGAAGCGGTTCCATCATAGTTGATTGCAAGTGTTACTTCCATCCTGCAAGGAATATCAGCAAAGACATGGTCAAAGATGTTTTTCAACGAGAGACCCGGAATGCCACCTCTCAGTGGCTGGGTAATAGATTCCAAATCAAGGGCTTCACTGTAGAAGGTATGAAATTTGGCACAAATTTGGTAAATGGCCTTTTAAGAAATCCATAATATTCCCTTTCCTGTCACTTATGTCATTTATTTAGTTAATTAGTTAATTATATTTTTAACACTCTTAGGGTCTTCCAGAAGCTTATAATAGCTTGGCTGCAAGCCTTTCCGACATGAGTGACAGAGCTGCCCCCACCAGGAATATTTGTTTGTTTACTATATTGGTATACTATTTGTTCCCAAAGGTTCTAGACAGCTAACAGTGAACAATTAACAACAACAACAAAAACCCTAAATATATATGGAACAAAAATCCATAAAAATGAGTGCCACAGACATCACCTGTATATTATAAAACGTAATACTTTTTTCTTCTGTGCCAATCAGAGGAAAATATTTACAAGTTTCCTAAAACACGGGAGGGAGGTTATATTAATTGTATTTTAAAATTATAATTATATACCTTATTTCTTTAATTGTATATTATCGTATTTTATGGTTATTATTGCATTGGTGGTAGTTTTTGTACACCATTTAGAGTTGCCTTGACTGAAGTGGTTTTTAAATTTACAAGTAAATAAATGTTTGTTGTATTTGTGCACTCCTCTTTATGCTGAAAGGTCTTGAAACAAATACTGAAGCAGTAACCTATAAGCCCCCGCACATGCTAAAGGTGAAGAGCTTCACTGTAAATTTCACCATTACCAACTTGCCATACAAGAAGGACATGAAGAATCCAAAATCAGATGTTTATCAGAAAGCCAAAGCGAGCATCGAGGATGAGGTAAATGGCTGAGAACATGGGATAACCTACAGAACATCTGCAGGATTCATTGATATTAAAGCCCCAAAATGTGTGCAGGTTTTCTGCCTAGAAGAACATACAGCAGTAGTTCTACGGTTTGGGAAAAAATGTTTTTTTTAACCCACTGTGCATTGGAACAATGCTAGAAATAATGTAATGATATAGCATAATAGAAAGCAATATAATTTTTTAAAAAGAGTGCCTTCACTTAAAAAAAATTGATGGACAACAAAAGTATCCCACCCCTGATCTTCTTTTTCTCTCCAAATCTTCAAGTGTGTTCCTTTCTGCTTCCAAGCAAAGACTTTAAAGTTAGAGGCTGTTTCAGAGGAGATATCACAATTACGATAAGACTGATTTTTGAAAGGAAAATTAAATGCACATATCTGTTAGTGCACATGCCCCTTGCTTTTAAAGAAATGCAAGAATATTTACGAAATGGAACTGTTCTGTTCTATTTTGAGCTTTTGAGAGAGGGGAGGAAGGAGAGCATCCAGTAAGTAGGTGAGAGGCTGGGTACAGACACAGGGAGGTGGCTGTCCACAAGTGGCACCACAAGTCTGCAGTGGTCAGTGAGAGGAGAGACCAGGTGCCCCCTGGTGGCTGGGAAGAACAGGTGGATCATATCAATACAGATGCAATGGAGGGAACATTGTCCAAAAGATGGGAGAGAACAAGAACACATGTGGTAGGGGGAACCTCTCTGCAGATGCTTCTCTCACAAATAATGGGGGTTTTTTTTGGTATCTTACCTTGAGAAAAAAGAGATACTGTACCAAAAGAGGCATCTATGGGGAGTCAAAAATCTCAAGATGGCAGAAGTGCAAAGCCCTGTTCCTTTTTTACATTCATTGTGCATGTGATACATGTAAAAGAGACAGGGCTTTGACTGCATGGTCATGGCTGACATCTTGATTTTTTTGACACCACCCCCCATGGAGGCCCCCGTAATGGTATATGGGAATGACCTTGGGAGACAGGGTGAAGAGACACAGCCAAGGGAATGGTCAGATAAAAGACAACTTAGCCTGCAGCAACAATGTGGCGGGGCAAGAGGCTTGGAAGAGACCCTCTGTACTTTCTTGGGCTGCAAGTAGGATGGGGGGAAGAGGTGTACTTTCAGACTTGCAAGACTGATACCAGCCTTGCGAGGTAGGCCAGACAGGAAACACAACCAGATGAGCTAATTCTACTTTATTGTAAGGTTACATTAGCAGAATCTTGCAAGTCTGAAAGTACATCTCTCCCTGTCACATCTTACTTGCAGCCCAAGAAAGTAGGGAGGGTCTCTTCTGAACCTCTTGCCCTGCCCACATTGTTGCTGCAGACTAAGTTGTCTTTTATCTGATCATTCCCTTGGCTATGTCTCTTCACCCTGTCTCCCAAGGTCATTCCCATATACCATTACAGCCCCTGGAAGCTAATCTTTATTCAGCATTGCTCCCTGTGCCAGGGTAGAGTTTCCTTCAACAGAACTTCCAAATCCACTTAACAGATAATAACAGAATAAGAGATTTAGTTATTCATTCGAAGGATAATGCTGCAGCTTTAACCAGCATGTTCCATAAAGCAGAATTAAGTATGGAAGTTTTCCATTCAACACTTCAAGGGAAAGCCTCAAGAGAAATAGGATTGATTCTTTCTTAACTCATTATAACTCCTGGTAACCCATTAATCCCTCTTCTTTTTTCTTGGAACAGCTCAACCAGCTATATCAACGCAGTGATCTGAAGATGAATTTTCTAGGCTGCTCTGTGAAAAACTTCAGGTGTGTTTTTAAACAGAATGCAAAGCTAATTGAGCTGTCCAGGTCCACATTCACAAACCCATATGCTGTTTTTGTTTGCTACTGCCACTACTATTCCAAAATTCTCATGAGATTTTTTTTTTTACATTGCCAAATAAAAATCTCAGATTTTTAACTTTTCAATCCCACTTGCTTAATATTTATCTTGGCTTGTATTTTTCTTTTTCAGATCCACTAGCCATGAAACTCAAACTGATGTCAGTTCTGTCTGCACATTTGCAATGGATTTTGGTTCAAGGACTTTTGACAAAGACCTTGTGTATGATATATTTAAAAACCTGACTCAGAATGCCTCCCTAATGGGGAAATACAGCCTGGACAATAGCAGCATAAACGTTAATGGTAAGATGTGGGAAGCACAAGGTATATTTGACAGGGGTAGATGTTATAAATTAGAAAAGGAGAGACAAAGCTAAGTGAGAATCTTAGACTCTGCCAGGGGTTTCTGGGACAGGGGTGGGTGTAAAAAAAATCAAGATGGCAGCCACCACCATGCAACTGAAGCATCACACATGTAAAAAGGGGATGGAGCTTCAACTGCATGGTGGTGGCTGCCATCTTGACTTGTTTGACCCCTGCAGACCTCCCTGGACTCTGCCTATCTTTCCCCCTTTCCATATTTAATGGAATTCTTCCTTCCCTCCCATTTTTTTCCAGGACACCCTTCAGCCATGGCAACAGAACCCTCCAAACAAGGTAATTAGGACCTTTTGACCCAAGATATTTTGGCTTCAGATTTCAGAACCCTCATCCCTCCAGGCCAAGCTGAAGAAATGTAGGATTGTTACTGCACCAGTTCCTGCAGAAAATGCTATAAGCTGAAACCAAATTGGAGGGCTGTTGCTTAGCTGTACCACCCAAGAAGAGAGCTAGGTGGAGCCCACAGGCCTGCTTCCTGATCAGATGCTATGAAGATAGCTGGTCTCATCATCAGAATCAGCATAGCCTGCTGTTTTCAAGAGGCCTATCCAAAGCATGCACATGGCCTGTGGAAATGGGCAGGGTGTAAATTTCATCAATAAATTCACGCATTTGCATTCTTTCTTCTTTTTCCAGAGCTCCCTTATTGGGCCATCATTCTCATATGCTTCTCCATCTTACTGGGTTCCATCTTTTCCCTTCTTCTGTGTTTCTTGGTATGTATGCACTGTACTTCAAGGCAGAGGGTTAATGAAGTGTCTCTAACATAAGGAATCCACAGTACTCTTCCAATAAATACCTGAAGAGTGTGTTTTCCCAGAAGAATTTTAATAATGGGAGCTAGGATGTGATGAAAGAGCTTCCTTCAAGCCATTTTCACATTGGGAGGCCTCTTAGGATGTTGCTGGAGGCAATTTTGGGAAAGAAGGATCCTAAAAGCAGTTAATGGAGCAATGGAAGGGGTCTTTCTGCTTTGCTTCTTCCTCTGATAAAGTCAGGTGGAATGGAGGCTGTTAACTCCTGTAGGGAAGTCCACGCTGAGAGAGAAAGTGGATGAAAGGAGGAAGGCACTTCACTTGTATGTGCATAAAATGTATTTATTTCTGTCTTTAATCAGACTGCTGTCTGGGTGAAGAGGAGAGCAGGCAAGTATCAGATCCAACAGAGCATTTTCGGCTTCTATTTCCCACACTTGGACATGCGAAAATCATAGAGATGTGGATTTTGGAAACTTGACTCCTTCCCTGCAAGGGGACCTTTTTTGCACAGTTCCATTTTGCACATACTGTGCAGGAAACATATGTTTACCACAGCTGGAATGAATGCCTTGATGAAGAAGAGATACTGCATATTCTATGGAAGACTGCCAGATTGACAGTATGGGGTGCCCATCTTATTTATTTATTATGCATTGTGAAATTTGGAGTATCTTTTTAAATATCTACAAAAACTACAGATTAGATTATTTAAGTGCCAAAAAAGTTAGATTCTGCCTGGAGCATGGATCGGAATTTGCATTCTTTGAAACTGCACATAAACTGCATCAATGAACTCTATTGCACATAAAAAAATTAAAAAGAAAATATATATTCTTTTGCTCAATCAGTAAACATTACACTTGTTCTTGTTTTTGAAGCAGGGTTTTCTTCTTTCCAAGACAATGATGTTGAAATGGAAGACTTACAGTATTTCTATTTGAGCTCCAATTATAGCATACTGTACAGCAGTACCTGATTTCAAAATAATGTATCATGGGTAGAGATGATTTTCAATCCTTTTTTTAATGTTATTTCTTACAAATCAATAAATTTGAGCAAGAAAATGAAAAACAAAATGAAACCAAAACTATCAAGAATCTAAAATAACCTCTTTTTAAGAAAATCGCAGCATACATGATTATGAACTCAATTCTTAGAATACACAAGAAAGATGTCAGTGTGAGGAAATCAGCTTTATTTAGTCAGAAGTGACATAATTCCTTCTACATTAATTTTGCAGTTATATATAGCTAAAGTCTAGTTGCCACCAAAATGACAAAGTATTTATACTGATCTTATCTTCCCTCTTTTCAGCTCTTTCTAGCAGCAAAGTACCTTAGATGTGCGTGGGTGTTATTATTTTCTGCTTCTCATTCACTCAGAGGACTAGTTGATTATAAACAATTAAAACTTAACAATCAGCAGCTAGTATGGAATATGTTGGATCTGTTTAAAGGTCCAACTTACTGTGCTTCTTTACACAGTGATTATTTTCTCTTTCACCAAAGGGTCTCTTTTTTATCTTTTATAAACAGATAAATAATGGATTTACTTACTCAGTTAAATGGACCTGAGTTTAGTAGACTTCAGATGCAATGGAAAAAAATCTGTCCATATGCTATATGCTTCTGTATATCTGTAAAATCCTGATCATGATTTTGTACTTGTATAAAATTGCAAAATACGTATGCATAAAATCCCATTTCCATATTACATATTTGGAACACAACAGCTGAGTTGAAGTGAATTTCTAACATGCAAAGACAATGGCTGGATCCCCCTTATGTGCTGGACCAAAAATTTCCAAGCCCTATTTTAGCCTAGTCTAGTGAGTTATGGAAACACAGTCCACAGGTTCACTTAGTACTAAAACAACCCCGTACTATGATGTATGAGAAGACCATTTGCATTCCCAAGAAATGATACCATGAAAAGTTCATGGGTATGTGAAAAAAAGTGAATATGGGGGTTCCTGTCCTCCATACTGCTGGTCTTTTCAACACTGGATTATTTAGATAACTTAGATTTGTTTAAACTGAGAAGATCATGCCTTTCCCAAGGAATAACAAGAGAGCTTTTTAATGTATTTGTTCAGGTAGTCCTTGTTTAGTGACTGCCTCATTTAGTGACTGTTCACAGTTGTGATAGTGATGAAAATGTAACTTTATGACCAATCCTTACAACCTTAGCAGTTCTGTAAAGCAAAGGAAAGCTGAAGTAAGATCATAAGCACAGTCATGGATTCACTTAGCGACCACTTCCCTTAATGACCAAATTGCCAGTCCCAATAAAAGTGTGGTTGCTAAATGAGGACTACCTGTATAGCCTTCAAGTCAGCCTTGATTCCTGGTGACTGCCTGGACCACCCCCTGCAGTTTTATTGGCAATATTTTCCGAAGTGGTTTGCTACTGCCTTCTTCGTAGGCCTGAGAGAGGGACTGGCCCAAGTCACCGAGCTGGCTTTATGCCTAAGGCAGAGAATTCACCATCTCCTGATGTAATAAGGGAAAAGATGCCCTGAGGGTCAAATCAGTCTCTCCTCTGAGGTCCTTCAGTTCTGAAGTAACCATGCCTGTGGGTGAACAGTGACTGGAAAATTAGGTCTCCTTGCTTCCACCACCCTTCACTATAAACCGGTTTCTCCTTTCCCCACCAGCCCTCTGGAGAATTGAAGGGGAAATCCTCACCCTACCCTGGGCCTGGCTAAATACAGAAGGGGAAACCAGACAAAAACTTTGGGTGTCTAACTCAGTCAAGCTGAGAAGGGTGATAGAAGGCCACCAGTCAATTCCAGGATGGAAACAAAAAAATAAACTCTGTGAAAGATACCAAAAGAAAATAAGTTTCAACACACATACAACACACAGCTTAAAAAAAAAATGAAACAAACAAACAAAACACAATTCTAACTAAGACCAACTCCTCAGTTTCTAACCTTGCCTGAGGTAACACCCCCTCCCACCTTTCAGGACTCCAGCCAACTCTCTCACCAGAACTCTTCCCGCCAAAACCTGACAGAACCCCCTTCTTTTCTTCTACTGGCTGTCAGGGGTCAGGTGACTCCCTCTGGGCACAGAAGGCAGGCTTGTGACATAAAGGCCCAGCTGCTCCCCTACACCCCATTTCTACCCATGGAGCCTCCTGGGGAAAGCAGGTGGAGTCTCTCTCTCTCTCTCTCTCAAAATAGCCCTTTGGGGCCCAGTTTATATGATAGTTACAGTGACCATATTTTCTTGAAAAAAATAAAGGACAAACCTGAAAAGGGGGCAGATCTGAAAGAGGTTCATAAGGATAAAAAAAATAATTCTTTATGTTTATAACTTTGCTTTACAAGGGAAAATTCAAGAGCAAAACCAAGAAAAAAAATAATTAAAGGAATCTAAAGGACAGCTGTCTGGAATGAAGGACTGTCCTTCATTTTATTTTTTTATTAAATTTCTCCCCACCCATCATCCCCCAATGGGGGACTCTGGGCGGTTCACACAAATCTCCTTATGATAAAGGACATATGGTCACTAATGATAGTATGCTGTTAGCGCTATCAGTGTATATATTTGATGGGATAAATGGCTGACTGGGTTAAATGTGTAGAAATAGGGCCTCTGTGGGTATCTAGCTCTCCCTTAGGCATGCAAGCTGACTGGGTAACTTTGGGCCGCTCCCTCTCTCTCAACCCAACCCACCTCACAGGGTGGTTGTCGTGGGGAAAATAGGAGGCAGGAGTATTGTGTTCATTGCCTTGAGTTATATAAAAAGGGTGGGATAAAAATATGATGATGATGATGACGATGATGTCTGGCTGGAAGTAGTATGCTCCTAACATTCAGATATGCTTAAGCATACATGAAACCCAGAGGAAAGCTTGATTAGAGGTGCCCATAGAGGAAGAACCAGCAAGCCCATTTGCTCTAACCCAGCCTCATGTCACGTGAATGTAGCCCTAATATAGGGGAAATACTCTGAGGAGCAATTTCCAGCAGATCTTAAGGCACAGGGAAGCAGATATAAGAAGCCGCTGCCTTCCTTTTGCTCCAACCACTCATCAGTCAATTCTGATTTTGTGGTTACAGTAAAGCAATGGTCCTTAAAACTGACCGGGAGGGAAAAAAAAAAGTTTGAAATGTTGACATGAGGTGACAAAACTGGAAAAATGAATATGTGGGGTTCATAGGAAGCTCCTGCTGTAATAACAGCTAGCTGTGGTTTGAGTAGTGACTCAACAGATCCACCAGCAGGATCCCTTTGCCTTCAATTCCACTGTCTATAACCACAGCTGCTGCCAACTCTCCAACCACCAGGGGGAGCTTTAAAGGGTGATTTCCCCTCTCCCTCTTCGGATCTGGTAAGAAAAATAGAAACTTCTACTTCGGAATAGACAAAAACAGCTTTACTGTACTACATGAATTGCATTCAAATCATTACCCATATCCTCAATTCCCTGGGAAGCAGTTCCCAAAAGCTGCTCAATATGGTACTCTTTAGTTTTTCCAATTCTCCCTTGACTTGAATGCTTTGACTCTTATCTCCATCTATCTCTTTAAGTTGCCTTAGCATGCAAAGTTCCTGTTTCCTCTCATTCATTCCAATTAGAGACCTGTGTAACTAGGTTTTTAGCACCCACAGTAATTTTCTAGCTTCTCATTGCAAAGCCCTACCAGTTTGCCCCAGGTTCATTCATTTCCCAGCTTTACTGCAACTTTACATACATTTTTGGATGTTTGTGAACACTGATTTCAGCTTCATGCACATTTGCAAGAAAAGTTATCCTATATATTAATAGTGAATGCATTTTCCACATGCCAATCTCCATGTGCTAAGTACTAATAAGCTTAAGTGTGCACCAGAGAGAAACAAAACAAAATCTAAAGGACGTAATCTGCACTATGGGTTTGGAATTCTCTTGAATGATAATGGGGAAAGTGGAAAAAAAGTGGGAAGGATTTTGTAGAGATTTCATTCTGCCCGACATTTCTGGAGTTGATGGGCATGTAACAATAAGGACTTCCCCCAGTCTCTGGAAATACTACGAAAGTCAGCTTCAGTTGACAAGTAAACCATAGTTCTGTTCCCAAAATATTAACTGAGCCAATTGGAGCTAAGTGGATCATGAGAACTCCAAAATGGGGATAATTCCAGAAAGCTGTGAAGATCTGACTTTTCCCCCAGGCAGTGGGTCCAAGATATTAATGGAACTGATAATACATGGGACATGTTGCTAAGATATTTTAATTAATGTGTATGTTTTATCTTTTGTTTGCTGCCCAGAGTTCTATTGGTAGATGGGTAGCTATATAAAGTTGTTAAATAAATAATAAAGAAATGAGCCAGACAACTAACCCCAGGTTTAGATTTAGCCCTAAATTGACCCTGCCATGCATAGAATTATAGTATAGAATTGCAGGATGAAAATTTTAGTAGTTTTCATTATGATGTCTCTGCCCTAACATTTTAATGTGCTGAAGCAAGCAATCATGGTACAGATATAATATCCAAAATATATGAGCAGGAATCCCTAATGGGAACATAAACATTCTCAGAACAAACAGAAGCCTCTGTTTTGAAAGCTAGAGGAAAATCCTGTTTTATTTACACCTGAGACAAAGCTCCTGGCCACTCTTTAGAGGTGCAAATTCAGGAAGAACTAGCCAAGATTGAGGTGCTACCAGACTCTTGATTTTTTTGCCAAGATTGAGGTTTCTCTTCTCAAAGAAAGGAGAAATGGCCAGGGCAGGAAAAAGCTGAAGAAGAAGATGCAGCTGAGCTCAAACAGAGGGGAGGAGGGGGAAGAAAGGTTGCATTCAGTTCTCCAAGATCTCTGCCTTCTTTACAGGTAGAATTTTGCAACTTCAGTTATTTAACAGCCACAGTAACAAAAAGCTCACACTCCAACAACATTCTGTATCTTCTGCTGAAATTAGGAAAGCATGGAAAGAAACAGCATGAGTTGGTATAAGAAAAGACCGTTATATTCAGATCTAGAGTTGAAAACAAGTGCAGGTCTGTATTTTCCCTCTGTTTCTCTCATTGTGGAGTTGGCTTGATTTCTCATGATCTGGATTTACACAGTTCCCTAAATTAAGCTAAAATGGAATTGTGCAGTTCTCCATGTTGTGTGAAGTCATTCATGGTGTTACCTGCACTCATATAATTTCCAAACTGTAAGCCTGTTGTCCATAATTTCCTATCCAACATTTCTAAGTTTTCATAGAGATAAGGAGTCAGCAATACTGTCACTCTTGCCTAGCTGAAAAATCTGGTGAAAATTCTAATGTGATGTCATAGTTCTCCTTTATGTGTCTCAAGTGAAAGCAAGTGACTGCCATTTTAGTGCTGTAGAAGGAAGAAGGTGGGGTTTAAATGTTGTAAATCACAGTTTAATATAGTGGAAGGTAATTTAAGATCCATTTACAATGTCAGTCAAAGGTTCTAGGCCAACCACTCCAGAGCCTTTGCAAGAAACAAGCCCAGGATCCTCTCAATCAAAGAGTCCAGAGCAAAAGCTGGTAAGGCTGGGTCATACAAGTAAAGAGACCTCTTCCCCAGGATATGTGTTGGACCAGTTATCTCAATCATGGACATCATCAAAAAAAGAGGCCACCAGGAGGAGGTCACATTCTCCACATAAGGAGTGTTCAATTGTCAAGACAAGAGCAATTGTCATAGATACTGGTACAGGGACATGTAAAGCTGGCTTTGCAGGTCAGCAGATCCCTCAGTCAGTTATTGGGGCATTAGTTGGACAGCCCCTAGAAAAATTCATGAAGATTGGAAGTGATATACCAGACACATTCATTGGAGAGCAAGCTCGATTGGAACCTGATATTGATATCATTTTTCCAGTAAGGCATGGCATAATCATGGACTGGGAAGCAGCCGAAGCACTGTGGTGGTACATTTTCCAGCATGAACTCAAGGTTGCTCCAGAAGACCATGCACTTTTAATGTCTGATCCTCCCCTCTCACCAACTACAAACAGAGAGAAGTTAGTGGAAGTTGTTTTTGAGTCCCTCAATTTCCCCAAAGTGTATGTGGCATATCAGTCAGTACTGTCAGTGTATGCTCATGGAAAAATTAGTGGGTTGGTAGTAGATACAGGCCATGCTGTGACACACACTGTACCAGTCCATCAAGGATACAATTTGCCACATGCCACAGAAAAGATGGACATTGCTGGAGCCAATGTGACATCTTTTTTGATGGACCTCCTCAAAGACATGGGGCACTACGTTGATGAAAGAATGCTGGATGTGATTGATGATATCAAACAAAAATGCTGTTATGTTGCACTTGATTTTGAGACTGAGTGGAATTGCCCAGAGGTAGACAATACAGTGGAGTACCAGTTACCAGATGGCCAAATAATCACTTTAGGGAAGGAGAGATTCCAGTGCCCTGAGATGTTGTTCAATCCACCGCAGATGCCTGGACTTGCTCTTCTAGGCATCCATGGCATGGCTCAAAAAAGCTTAATGAAAGTCCCTGAACAAATCAGGAAAGAAATGTATGAAAATATAATGTTATGTGGAGGGTCGTCACTTTTTGAAGGATTTGAAAGGAGGTTTACTCAACATATTATCACTAACATGGAGACTAGCACAAAAATCAAAGTCACAGCTGTTCCACTGAGGCACTATTCTGTCTGGACAGGAGGTTCAATTCTTGCTTCCCTGAACAACTTCCAATCATGCTGGATCAGAAAGGAGCAATACCAAGAGTATGGACCATATGTTGTGCACAGGAAGTGCTACTGAGTTGGGCCCAGCCATGATAACTAGGAGCAAAATGTCTGGGAAGGGACCCATAATAAATCAATAACTTTGTATAGACTTGAAATGTGGCTTGTACTTATTGGCTGCAGATTTAAATCTAAGTCTCAGAATTAATACCTTGTCACTCCAAACTTTCCAGGGAACCAACCATTGTACTCTTTTTTTTTTCAAGAACTGCAGCTCCATACACTTATGAGGCATGACTATACTCATTTGTTATGGTTGGTTAGCATGCCGTCTTGTCATCCTAAAGTGTTCAGTGTGACTCTTGATCATCAAAAGTAACCAACTATTCTCCTACCTTAATGTCTAACAAGTTACCTGTCTTTAAGATTCCACAAGTATAATTGCTGTTGTTGTTGCAACAAACTAATATTGTTATTTCTCAGGAAGCTATTAATCATCTAAATTTAAATGACAAAAGATGTCTGTCAGCAAGCTTGAAGGAATCCAGAGTTTGTAGATGAAAATAACATCTTTAGGAGAAAAGACTCTTGTGTAACTTTTGCACTTTTCTGACTTTTGCATGCAGTGTGCTCCTATATATAAAATGTACCTTCAGGAAAGACGCATATCTTGGAAAAGTAATCTGCATATTATGGAGCGCCACCTGCAAAACTGTGGATTTTAAAGAAAGTTATGTACAAAAAAGGAAATAGTTTGGGAAAAGTTGTGTTCAATATGTGTGTTAGGGGAAATTACAAAAAATGCAGGTTTGATGTGTGGACAGTTAAAATGTATTAATAATTTTAATAATTATTATTAATAATTAATACATGCAAAACTCAGCAATCCTTGCTGTGGCGTGTTCTGAATCTACTGCAGACAAGCCTCGCAGCTCGCAAACAATAAAAACATGGCTAATCCTTTATACCTGGCATAAGGTTCCATTTCTCCATGTTTTAATGAAGAAATAGTGCTTCTTGAGGCATATTTGAGGAGAGCCAGTTTGGTGTAGTGGTTAAGGCACCAGGCTAGAAACCGGGAGACTGTGAGTCTGTCTCACCTTGAACATGAAGCCAGCTGGGTGACTTTGGACCAGTCACTCTCTTTCAACCCCTAGGAAGAAGGCAACAGTGAACCACTTCTGAAAAACCTTGCCAATAAAACTGCAGGGACTAGTCCAGGCAGTCACCAGGAGTCAAGACTGACTCAAAGGCACATCCCCCCACTGGAAAAAAAAACCCTGGAGAAAAGAAAATTTCAGTTGTGTTTATATTCTGCGGGTTTGCACATAATACTTCTTCCTCCAATTTTCTTCCCACAATAGGCTTGGCTGGGCTGAGAGACAGTGATTGGGCCAAAGCTGAGGATTTGTTTATTTATTTATCACATTTGTATAGCTTCCCACTTCACAAAAAGCGACTCTGGGCAGCATACAACAATCAAATAAAACCATACATACATAAAAACAATCATTATAAAAAATATAAAAAATCATTATTAAAAAGGAAAATATAAACATTTTAAAATATACAAACCACACAGAGAGAGCTAAAATATCAGCCACAATGGAGCCATCTCACAATGTTTCCAGTTCCCTCGGATCCCCAAGCCTAGTGACATAACCAGGTCTTAAGGGACTTCTGAAATGATAGGAGGGATAGAGCTAACCTGACCTTGGGGGGAAAGAATGTTCCATAAGGTGGGTGCCATGGCAGAGAAGGCCTGCCTCCAGGGACCCACCAAATGTAAGTCCATGGCAGAGGGTATCGCAACGTGCCTTCTCTGCTAGATTGAATGGGACTGGCTAATGTAATTGGGGAGAGACAGTCCCTCAGATAACCCAGTCCCATGCCATGAAGGGCTTTAAAGGTTAAAATCAGCACATTGAATTGGACCTGGAAGCAGACTGGCAGCCAATGCAGCTTGTGGAGCAGAGGTGTAACAAGTGCTCTTCTAGGAGCACACATAACTGTCCATGCTGCTGCATTCTGCACCAGTTGAAGTTTCCAGATACTCTTCAAGGGCAGCCCCATGTGGAATGCATTACAGTACTCCAATTGGGAGGTGACTAGGGCATGAGTGACTGTGAGCAGAGCCTCCTGATCCAGGAAGGGGCGCAAATGGTGCACAACACAAAGCTGTGCAAAGGTCCTCCCAGCCACTATTGCCACCTGCTCTTCAAGCAGGAGTCATGAGTCTAGGAGGACCCCCAGATTGCGCACCAAGTCTGTCTGGGGCAGTGCCACCCCATCCAGCACCAAAGATGGCATAGTCCTTGAACCAGTAGGCCCCAAAACCCAGAGCCACAGTCTCGCCAGTGTTCAGCTGAAGCCTGTTGTTCCCTATCCAGACCCTCATAGCTTCCAGGCACCGGGATAAGACATTCACAGTATTGCTTAATTCACCAGAGGCAGAGATGTTTAGTTGGGTATCATCAGCGTATTGATGATATCCCACCCCATGGCGACAGATGAGCTTACCAGCAGCCCCATAAAGATGTTAAATAGGAGAGGAGAGAGCACTGAACCCTGCAGCACTCCACATAGTAGGGGCCAAGGCCAGGACCTCTCCTCCCCAATCACCACCAACTGGAATTGACCCCAGAGAAAGGAGGCAAACCAGCACAACACCGTGTCGCCCACCCCCAATCCTCTGAGCCGATCCAGAAAGATACCATGATCAATGGTATTGAAAGCCACCAATAGGTCAAGTAAGGCAAGGATGGGCACAACCCCCATCCCGCCCACACCAGAGGTCATCCAAAAGTGCAACCAATGCCATTTCCATTCCATATCCGGGTCTGAATCCTGGCTGAAAAGGATCCAGATAATCCGCTTCATCTAAGGCTCTCTGAAGCTGTTGCGCAGCCACCTTCCCCACCACCTTCCCCAAAAAGGGGAGGTTAGATACTTGATGAAAATTGTCCAGTATGGTGGGTCCAGTGATGGCTTTTTGAGGAGGGGGTGAACCAAGACCTCTTTAAGAGGTAAAGGAACAATCCCCTCACTCAAAGAATTAACCATTGCTAGAACCCACTTACACAACAGCCCCCAGGGTGCTTTCACAAGCCAGAAGGGGCGTGGATCTAAAGAGCAGGTGGCTGAGCAAACAGTCCTAAGGACTGTCCACTTCCTCAAGTCCAACAGGTTCAAACCATTCCCAGATAACCAGGGGAGACTCCACTCCAGGCATCTCCTCTGGGCCACAAGAAGGCCAGCATCCAACTGCAAGCGAATCCAAGTGATTTTGTCTGACAGATGCTGAGCAAATTCCTCCACATGCCCCTGCAAAAGGTCCCCTGAGCTCTCTCTACCCAAGAGGGCTCATGTCACCTGAAACAGAGCTGCAGGGCGGCAATCTGCAGACTGAATAAGGAATGATGGCACTAGAGAATCCCGTGAAAATCAGGGCATGATCTGACTGTGACAAGGGAGACACCAAGAGCTCCCCCAATTTCATATCACATAGCTACTGTTCTGACAGGAACACCAGATCTGGAGTGTGATCACTGTCCCGTGTCAGACTTTGGATGACCTGGGATAGGCCCATGGCTGTCAGGGTGGCCATGAACTCCCAAGCCACCTCAGACCCCACTCCTAGAGAAGACAGATTGAAGTCCCCCAGAACCATAAGTCTGGGGTACTCCACCACCAGCCCAGGTAGGGAGGTTGCTATGCAGCAAGGAGGTTGGTACAACAGCAACAATCCCAAATGATCCCTAGAGCTGAACTTAATGAACAGGGTCTCACATCTGGTGACCTGTGGTACAGTGCCCCTGAAAGCCGTGATTCCCAGATGACAATCACCAAACACCCCCACCCCTGGCCCAGAGTCTTGGCTGATGCCACACCCAAAGCCCCACTGGGCATATTTCTGAAAAGGCTACCCCCCCAGATCCAGCCAGGTCTCAATAATATATGCCAGGGCAGCCCTCTCATCAGTGATTAAATCCTAGAGAAGACAGATTGAAGCCCCCAGAACCACCAGTGTTTAAATCACTGATGAGGGAGGCCTTATTACAGACCAACCTGGCATTCAGTAGCAGCAGCCAGAGGCTAGGCCCATTGAATCTCTGCTGACAGGGTACCGTGAAGAGACCAAGAAGCTGGAATGCAAAACAGGTGTAAGACAACAGTTCCACGTTCCCCAAGAGCAGCCTGCTCCCTGTCTCCCACCATACCTCCCCATGCCCATCACCACCATAATACCATGGCCTGCCTCTACCCCCCCAACAGCAGCTCCATCCCCAAAACCAAGTACCCCAAGAATAGGGACCAGGAACCTCCCATTGTCCTCACCAGACATCCCTGGGAGGGGAAGCCGGGCACCCCAAGGCACTATACCTTCACCAGCTTGCAGTGCCATCAGGGTACCTAGCTGTCCCCTCCTCCCTCACACACATTACAACACACTCATACACAAAAACACTCACAGGCACCCTCCCCAGCCACTCCCACCAGCTTGTAGAGGGCTCCCCTCATTCACCCGCCCCCAATTCCTCCTCTGGCTCTCACCCAGAAGGAGGAATCAGTCCATTCACAATACCACTCAGCAAAGAGATGGAGCTGCTCCCTCCCTCCCTCCCTGGAGGGCAGGCATCGTGACCTCCATGGGGGAATAGCCTGCCATTCTACTGTAGCAGCCCCCTGCCCGGCCACCACTCAAACTAGGATGATCTCAAACTTGAGGATGATCTCAAACTAGGCTCTTGCTGTTCCACATTGGTTCCTTGTGCCTTCCCAGCTAGTAGGTAGGAACTTTAGTTATTCTCCAAGATAAGATGGTCCACACAGGTGGTATCCCCACCATAATATAATTTTTGCTTTTTTCAAAAAATGTCCGGGGTAAATGAGAGGAGAAATTGAGAAAACATAATAATGGGAGAACAAAGAAGAAATAATCATAAAGACAAAATTAAGACAGGATGGAGAGGAAAACGAAATATGTGAGCTGTGGGCTTCAGAGAGCTTACTGTAAATATAGACTTGGGAATTGGGAAAAAGGTTGACAGGCCAAATCATAAGGTTGAGATGGGTGGCCATATAAATGAATAAACAAACAAACTAGGAGCAGGGAGAAGGAAGGTCAAATTTGTGCATTAGATCTCTGGCTTCTTTGCAAGCGGAATTTCACACCCTCAGTTGCTTCACAGCCACAATTACAAAAAGGTTGTTCCTTCTCCTTGTTCACTCACATTCTATATCAAGTTGCAAGAAAGAACTCAGAGTTCATATGAACATAAAGGGACTGTTCAGTTCAGTTCAGTTCAGATCAAAGATGACAGATGAATTCCTGGGGTTGAGATTGTGAATGTAAAACAGCCTAATACAGGAATGTGTTTATATAAAGCTATGGTGAAACTACATTTGGAGTACTGTTCTAATCACCACCTCTATAAAAGATATTATAGCTCTGAAAAAGGTGCCAAGAAAAGTAGAGATAAAATAATTCAAGGGCAAGAGCAGCTTCTCTGTGTTGAAAAACTACAGTAACTGGGTCTTTTTAGCTTGGAGCAAGGGTAGATAAAGAGAGTCATGATAGAGATATATAAAGGCACAGGAACATGTGAGGAAGGGTTCAATAATATAAGATGTCAGAGGCAACGTTGCAATCATAGATCCAGTTCTTTTGTATGTACATGACTTCAGTCACGACACTGGACACACTATTTGCAGATTTTGACCTACCTTCCTCCCCCTTCCCCAGATACTCTTCTGATGGCCTTGTATGATGTAGAAAATTGTGGCTAAACAGAATCTTTTCTCCCTGTCTCATATCAGTGTTTCTCAACCGTGGCAAGTTTAAGATTTCTGGACTTCAACTCATAGAATGCTGGCTGGTGGGAGATGAAGTCCAGACATTTTAAAGTTGCTAAGGTTGAGAAACGCTGCTTTAGATCATCCATCAGCACCAGTAAAAGGAAGTACTTTACAATGACCCTGTTCCCATACCACTCAGAATGCAGTTGTAGCTGCTATGCCAAACAAATCTCCTTGAGGGTGTTTGCAGCAGCAGAGTAAATACTGTAGGTCAGAAGTTCCTATTTGAGGAATACAGAGTCCCTATGTACATTTTAAGGAAGTGTTTGGCTGCATGGGTCCCTCCATCAGGAGAGTAGTGGTGGGCATGGCTTGGCTACTGCCACTATCCAGGATTAGGTGTGTTCTGTGCTGCCAGGTCTTGGCAGTGAGACTTGCTTTTATTAGCCATTCTCTCTCTCCATCTCTTTTTGTTAGAGGACTAAATAGGCAAAACAGGTTAATAGACAGGGTTTGGGTATTCCCATCTACATTGATTGAATGGAGATACTTTAACTC
Source organism: Python bivittatus (assembly GCF_059951505.1). Taxonomy (NCBI): domain Eukaryota; kingdom Metazoa; phylum Chordata; class Lepidosauria; order Squamata; family Pythonidae; genus Python; species Python bivittatus. The sequence goes on from NW_028277087.1 coordinate 6,837,729, forward strand.
TATGCATGACTGGGCCTATTTAGGGCTAAAGCTAACTGATTGGATTAACCAATCTCTTTTTTGATGTTCCCCCCAAATATTGATCTCTATTGATCAAACTCATTATTTTCTTGGAACATGGCAATGCATAGTTTAGATGCTGAATTAACTACTATCAGATGTAGTGATGGCTTTAAACCAGAACTGGACAAATGTGTGGTAGATCAGACTATCAGTGGGTCCTAGTCTTCATGATTAAATACTATCTCCTGAAACATAGAGAATATAATTCAGATACCAACTGCAAGGAAGCAACAATGGAAGAACTCTGTTCCATGCTTCTGAACTTCATGAACACATCTAGCTGACCACTGTGTGATGCAGAATGCTGGACTGGATGGGTCATTAGCCTGATCCAGTAGGACTTTTCTTCTTAAAATGAAACAAGTGACTGAAAACTGATGTATGATCCTACCATTGTAGAAAATTCAGCCACCATATTCTTTAGCTTCTGCTTCTTAGGATAAAAAATGCTAGTAGCAAGTATACTCTCTTCTGTGAATGGTTACTGTAGTTGCCATGATTCAGGTAAATCTTTTTCCTTTTTTTCTTGTTAGCGAGGTCCTGGGGACAATTTTAAATGAATAGGTTTATGTCACTCAAGGAGAGTTGATCTGGATGACTCATGGCATTCTATGAGTTCTTAAGATTCTAGGATTCTTCCCTTCTGGCCATTGTTCCTTGTGGAACATTTCAAAGCTTCCAGGCAGACAGGACGGTGGCAGGATGAGCTGACCCACTTTCTCCCAAGCGATGGTTGGAGGAAAGAGATCATCACTGGGCAAAGCTACTTGCCTAGCTGAAGCAAGATCACCAGAAGTGTTGATGAGATTTCATGGTTAACTAAAACAAAGAGAAGGCCCTTGGCATTTAGGTGTTACAGAACGTGATTTGTTCTTGGAGGAGGTAGCTTGAAACCCATTTACTATGTTACCCAGAAGTCACAGGACAAGCAGTCCAGGGCCTTCAAGGAGTCCTGGATCTTCACGATCAAAGAGCCCAGGATCAAGGCCAGTAAGCCCAGGATACTCAAGGAAAAGAACCCCATCCCCAGGATTTGCATTAGACCAGTCATCCCGATCTCGAGCATCTTCAAAAGAACGAGGTGCTACCATGGGAAGGTCAAATACTCCAGAAAGAGGGCGTTCAGTTGTCAAGACAGGAGCTGTTGTCATAGATACTGGTACAGGGACATGTAAAGCTGGATTTGCAGGTCAGCAGACCCCCCAGTCAGTTGTTGGAACATTGGTTGGACACCCTACAGAAAAATCTCTGAGGACTAGAAGAGATAGACCAGATACATTCATTGGAGAGCAAGCTCGATTGGAACCTGATACTGATATCATTTTTCCAGTAAGGCATGGCATAATTATAGATTGGGAAGCAGCTGAAGCACTGTGGAGGCATTTGTTCTACCACGACCTCAAAGTTGCTCCAGAAGACCATGCACTTTTAATGTCTGATCCTCCTCTCTGTCCAACTACGAATAGGGAAAAATTGGTGGAGGTTGTCTTTGAATCTCTCAATTCTCCTGGAATGTATGTGGCATACCAATCTGTACTGTCAGTGTACGCTCATGGAAAAATTAGTGGATTGGTGGTAGATACAGGCTATGCTATGACACACACTGTACCAGTCCATCAAGGATACAATTTGCCACATGCCATAGAAAGGATGGACATTGCTGGAGCCAATATGACATCTTTTTTGATGGACCTCCTCAAAGACATGGGGCATTACTTTGATGAAAGAATGCTGGATGTGATTGATGATATCAAACAAAAATGCTGTTATGTGGCACTCGATTTTGAGACCGAGTGGAATCGTCCAAAGAGAGAATACATGGTGGACTATCAGTTACCAGATGGCCAAATAATCACTTTGGGGAAGGAGAGATTCCAGTGTCCAGAGATGTTATTTAGCCCTCCTCAAATGCCTGGACTTACACTTCTAGGAATCCATGGCATGGCCCAAAAAAGCTTAAGGAAGGTCCCCGAACAATCCAGGAAGGAAATGTATGAAAACATAATACTATGTGGAGGGTCATCGCTTTTTGAAGGATTTGAGAGGAGATTTACTCATGATGTAATGTCCAACATGCAGACAAACACAAAAGTCAAAGTCACGGCTGTTCCACTGAGGCACTATTCTGTCTGGACAGGAGGTTCCATTCTTGCTTCCCTGAAAAATTTCCAGCCATGCTGGATCAGAAAGGAACAATACCATGAGAACGGGCCATACATTGTCCACAGGAAGTGCTATTGAGATGGACCAAATGAAGCCCAGGATAGCTAGGGCTGAAATGGCTGAGAAGGGGACTCATAATAAATGTCTGTGTTGCATAGACTTGAAATGTGGTTTGTATTTATTGTTGAGAGATTCAGCATGGTCTTTGTCAGATGTCACCTGCGTGGACATATGATGTGAAAACTGAGGCCACCTAAATGACAGAAGTTAACAAAGAGCAAAAGTAAAATGGAAGCTCCTTGAACAGTACTTAAAAGGTCTTGTTGTGCAGGGCTACCAGATCTGGGCTGCAAATCTCCATGATGACAAGACACAGCAAAAAGATACAGAACATACTGTCTCTCTGGCCTAGATTAATATTGTGGATGGATTCCTGCAAAATGAGATGTTAACCCTAGGTACTCAACATGAAATACTCATAAAATCTGGACTACAAAGTAAAGTTGTACCTAAAAGAAACAGACTGGGTACAAAATGTAAATGCTGCTTTTTGTTTTTGTTTTTGTTTTTAAACTTCTATTATAGAAAAATCTAGAGAGATTTGGTTTTTTAAAAAATAAAAGTAGTATTTAAATTTTGTAACCATCTTCTGTATACATCTTTAACATACCCTGAATAGACTGAACATACTCCCCAGTTGGTAAGATATGGGCAGTATAACATTGGCTTGCAAGATAGTTTTCTAGATTAGGGATTCTGGCTTACATAGAATAGCATGATCATTTTTGGAGTAAAGCTGAGTTTCAGCTGTGCTTGTGCTAGACTGGCCAAAATATGCCCAGACTGATGGGTAATGTCTCTCAATGATGCACATGACACGAATATGACTAAGGCTGGTAACCTAGTCTACATCTTCTCTGTCTGACTAAAAAGCATTATTGAAAAGCCTTGATTGACTAAAGCTTTGATGGGCAGTGGAGGGCAATATCTATGGGCCCAATTGGTCATGACTGTGGTATGTATAAGATAGCAACTTGGAATGTAAGAGGAGTAAATCACAAAGTAATAAGGTGAAAGAAAGCAAAATAAGATGTTATGTCTGTTGAAGTAAGAAAAGGGAAGCTATAATGAAAGTGGGCTAGTCTTACAGAGTGGAATTGAGGTACATATGCCAGGAACTAAAGCTGCTTGACTTCTTTGCGTAAACTGGCTTGAAAAAGCCAATATAAGAAGTCCTTTTGTTGATTTCAGTCTCTTTCCCCATTTTGGCCACTGTGATGGCCTGAGGGTATGCCCAGATGGTGCTTATTGTGGACCTTGACTTGCTTCTCTGCCCTCCCACTCCTTCCATGAGGGGGCCTTGAAGATACAGTATATGGTTTCCATTGAAAAATAAGACATCCCCACTCCACTGACTCCCCCTTGTATTTGACACCTTCCCATGTGGTGCATCCACTGAAGGATTGCTTTAAAAAAGAAAAGAAAAAAGACCCTCGTCACTGGGTTAGAAGGGAAAATAGCAGAACTTTTGTCAATTTTATCTGGTTAAAAAGGAAGAGAGAAAGAGGTCCATCCTTTCCCTGTTCCATCAGAGAACCTCAAAAAAAAAAAAAAAACCCACCTTTTTTCCACTGGTGAAGTTATTGAAAAAATGGCCATGGAGTGCAGCAACCAGTGCTACAGCACCCAGTAACCAATTGGATTGGAAATTAGGCCAGTTTGGTCTAGTGGTGAAGGTACCAGCTAGAAAGCAGGAGACTCTGAGTTCTAGTCCCACCTTAGGCATGAAAGCCAGCTGGGTGATTTTGGGCCAATCACTCTCTCTCAGCCCAACTCACCTCTCAGGGTGGTGGTTGTGGGGAAAATAGGAGGAGGAAGAAGTATTAGGTATGTTCGCCACCTTGAGTTATTTATAAAAATAATAAAGGGATTTTAAAAAATCTAAAAAAAAATTGCCTACAATGAAATGAAGTGCAGCAGGCAAAAAGAACAGCACTGCCTGAGCTAGCACAAACCGGAAAACGATGTTTTGATGGACAGTGAGAAAAGACAAGGATTGATTGGTTCCCTTCCTAGTAAGCTGGGGAGGGCTAGAGGATGAAGCTGTATATTCCTGTCCTTGAGAAATGCTCAGCTGGCTGTGTTTACACTGTGGCAAGCTGGTTGTGTAGTTCAGCTCTAGGATTCCCACCTTCAGATGCTAAACCTTTATTTCAGAAGCTGGGACTTAAGCCTGAGGTTGCAACCACATTGCAAATTCTAACTGAGCTTCACACCTTGAGATTTCTAAATTAGGTCTAAAGAATATGTACCACTACACCTGAAATTTCTCACTCCAGTGTCAGAGAAATGGAAGATGAAAGTTAGCACAAACAGAAAAAAAGCATATTGGAGATCCAATATGCAACTATGTAGGGTTACAAGATTTTATTCCATTTTATTTCCACCAAGATTCAGAAATAAAAACTCAAGAGGCAGGAAGAATACATAGCTCCGATTGACATACATCAATCCTCCCAACTACAATTTGAGACCTCGTATTCCAGTTTCATGAAGCTAAAAAAGAAATTCTCCCAAGATTGCAAAGGTGTGAGAAGTCCAATTTCATCTTATTCCAATTATTTCTCCTTCTGGCTTATGATTCTTGAGCTGAATTGTGTCTACTGAAATTGAATTTTTTTGTCTTAATCCTAAGTTTATGAGGCAGGGCAGAGTAATTTGGGGCCATCAGTGGATATACTGAAGTATCCAACATTGTTTCCTTCTCGCTGCCATTGTTTTGAGCACCTTCCTTCCCTACCTCACCTGTATTTGGCAACTTGACTGGAAAATGAGAGCCTTCAAATATCGGGAAACAGTATTTCTGTATAAGTTGGCAGTTGAAGTAAGTTGGAAGGAAGGCAGATCTGGAAAAAGTAGGTTCCTTATTATTCTTTGCTTGCGAAAGAACCATGTTGTACTGCTCGACAAAGGATGTGTGCCTTGGGTTGGAATCAAGATGTTTCCTTGGAATCCACATGTAATCCATCAGTCCTTCTGCTGGATGAACAGTGCATTGGGCCCTAAACCGGCAATTACCTTGTGTGCAGAGTAGAGAATGAACATTGGCATTTCGTTGTTCTGGCATATGATTAAGAAGACCACAACGGGCTTTTAGGTCTTGGAGCTCCAAACGGAGGTGAAAGTTCTCCTCCTGGAGTGCAGCCATCTGGCTCTCAATTGCAAAATAGCTGAACCGCCTCTTTTCCCGGGAACGCTTGGCAGCCTCGTTATTCTTGTGCCTCTTCTCCCAGTAGACGGTGTCTTTTTTCTCTTCAGGGGTGAACTCTCGTTTCCGGCGTAAAGCCCTGCTTGTGGCATTTTTATAGCAAATGGCCAGTGGACCAAAAGGCCCCACCATTTCCTGAGAAGGGTTCATGGTGTCAGTGCTTTTTTGCTCAGTTCCTACCAGAAAATAAAAATTTCTGTTTAGAGCTGTGAACCAACAACTTTGCAAAAGGCTCAGCTGGGTTGTGGCTGAGAAATTGAGAGGACCACATCATCAGATTTCTCCAAGGAACTCTCCCCCAGTTTCTCAGCAATGGGACAGCAATAAATAAATTAGCTATTTATTTATCATTTATTATTAAATTTGCCCTACACTGATTACAGAAGCCACATTCTAGTTCATTCAAAAAAACAGAATGCAAACAAGCCATCAGCAATTAAAAGCCTACTTTACAAGGAGGCATCTTCCTTCAAAGAGGTGCTTTCTCTACGAACCTGGCCAATCCTCTTTTAGGAGATTTTTATATATATATATATAAACACATATCTGCTGTTCTGCTGATATAGGCACCCAAGGCTGATTCCAGCAGTTAAAACAAAAACACAAAATATAAAACATGACATGAAAAAAATCAAGGTAAAAGCTTGGGAGAGAAGATGCTTTCTTGCCATTCCATCTTCCTAAATAATGGGGGGTGGAGGTGGGGGAAGAAACATCCCCATAGACTGAACCTCAGAGAAGTTCCTTTCTATCAGAGTATACCAGATAGCCAAGTTTCTGGCAGCAGGCTCATCTTCAAAAGAGCCTTTTCTGCTGAACCTAAGTCACTGTATTTGGAGGGCTGTTCTTCAGATAACCAGGCCCTCAGCTTTATATGGCTTTTAAAGTCAAAATCAGCACCTTCAGTTGTGCCCATTAAAGTCGGCAGCCAGTGCAGATCTTTCACTACAAGCATCAGGTTATCCCTGAACTAACTAACTGACCTAACTAAATTTATTTATTAGATTGATTTACACAGTTGCAACTCTAGGCAGCAAACATAGGATTAAAACCAAAACAACAAACAGAAAAAACCCCCCAATAATACAATAATGGCACCCAAAGACAAATGTAATTCTAACCAGAAAAAGACCCAAATCACATTGATGGGTCACTCATCTCCAGACTCCATGTCAGAGTGAACATCCAGGTCTTCAAGGATTTACAAAATCCCAGCAGGGTCAGAGCCATATGAATCTCAGGGAATAAGGTGCTCCAGAGGGCAGGTGCTATGACAGAGAAGGCATGCTTCCTGGATCCCACAAGATGGGACTTTTAATAGATGGGGCCCAAAGCATGCCTACCCGGTTGGATCTATGGGATGGGCAGAAAAATCTAAGATGCAGTCCTGCAAATAACCTGATCCTGTGCAATGAAGGACCTTACAGCTAACAGCCAGCACCTTGAATTGCACCTGGGAATTATGGTTGACTACTCACAGAACAGTGGTGTTACATGGGCATAGTAAGATGCACCCAAAACTTCTTATTTTGCTGCAATCTGGCCTGGTTAATGGACTAGCTGCATGTTTTGCACAACTGCAATTTCTGGATACATTTCAAGAATAGCTCTCCATAAAGCATGTTACAGTAGTCAAGTTGAGTTACAACCAAAGCATGGATAACTATCCCTAAATCTGAATGGAACAGGAAAGGCTGCAGTTGGTGCATTAGCTATAATTGTGCAATTGTGGTCCTTGCCACCTAAGAACCCAATGACCACAGTAAACAGAGTCAAAACCAGGAGCTTCCACATTTAAAAAGGGCTGAAGCCTAGATCATGCACCCACCTTGAACATTTTTGATGCTGCCCCCGATTGTGAATGCCCCTGCTCAAAGCCTATCCCCACACCTTGGAGTGAAGAGTCCCATAAATTAATTGATTATTGAAAAATCAAAGTCAAACAGCTCCAGCTACATGACAGAAGTTTTTCTTTCTTTGCTAATCCCAGCAGAATTTTTTGTGGACTTTAGCAATAGAAATGAATCCAGAAATGAAATGGGAAATCATGCTGTCAAAGCAGCTGTTTCAAATCCCAAAGCAAAGCTGCTTCTCCAGGCCTAATCACAACAACAAACCCTGCCAACAGTGGTTTTCCCCAGGGCTTACATGAGATTTGCAACATAGTCCCAAACTTAAGCACTTACAGGATCTTCCCTTGTTTTGGTGCTGATACTGAAGGTGCAGTCAGCAGAGGACCTGGGGATGCCTGACCTTTCAAGTCTGCTTAGCACTGCAACTCTCAATCACTTCTTAAGCTCAGACCCGCCTGGAAAAATGGTAAGATCAACCACAGTCAGTTTCCTTTTCACCACCTCATCTGCCACCTTGCACTAGAAGAAGAAAGAGAATAACAATCTTCAATCTTCAATTGGGGCATTGCATGTGGCTTGAACATAGCAGTTAGGTTTTGTTAACCCAGATTTAGGTTTAGGGTGTTTGTGTGAACCCAGACACCATGTCACTGCCATGCCCCCTGCCTCTCTTGGCTACTGAAAGTATATATCTTAAACAGAAATATTGTCCTGGCCAGAAAAAGATTGCCCGTTGCAAATGTTATGAAAAATGAATTGCCTAATGAAATCTGGAAGTACACAAAAAGGAAAGAATCTGGAGGTTGAGTCATGGCAACTAGATTGCCATGACTCAACCTCCAGATAATTCCACCTGGATGCCTGAGAATCTTCATCAACAAAAAGGAAAGAACTCTCTTGCCATTCATATTGATTCATAATTAGCATTTAGAGAGAGGTGTTATTTCAAAGTTCCAACATTTTTGCAGGCAGGATCTCAAAGACCTGACAACCTAAAAGCAGGACAGGATTATCACACACACACACACACACACACATCTTGCTACAAAGGGCAAAATCCAGAGACAGCTGAGAGGGAACACCAGTTTTCTTAAGTTTGTGGGTCAAAAGTATGGCTCACTCAGCTGAAACTCCAACTGGTAGGCACTCTTACTATCAGCTTCTGAGAGGGACCTTGGCTTCCCAAACCAGCTATCCAGGTGGTTGGGGTCATAACATGGTATGTAGTATGTTATCTAGAAATTATACTGGGAAGGTAGAAGGTTATTACTTATTCTTTAACACTAATGTTATTATTCACCTTGTCAGGTTAGCCTTTACTTCCCTTTCTTCTGAAAATGATAGGGTTACCAGACGTCCAAATTTTCCTGGACATGTCTCATGTTTGCTCAAGTCGTGTTCAGTCCAGCCAGGAAGAAAAATTATGCTCAAATGCCCAGGATTCAGAAGAAAATTAGGGTGGTACTTCCCAGTTGTAATCTACAGGAGAGAGTATCACCTCTGCTGCTTCCTGATTGGTGCATGAAGGAGAGGGTGATGGCCAGAAGATGCTAGGTGTAATCCAGGGTTTGGGGAGGTTTTGGACGGTTTCTTGGTTTGTTAGTTGAAAGAAAGATTTGGTAAAAGAGGGACAGAGAGAGAGAGAGAGAGAGAGACAGAAATCCAAACAGTGTTTTTCAAACTTGGCAAATTTAAGATGTGTGGACTTCAACTCCCAGAATTCCCTAGCCAGCTTGCTGGCTGGGGAATTTTGGGAGTTGAAGTTCACACACCTTAAAGTTTCCAAATTTGAAAAAAGCTCTGATCTAAACCTTGGTTTAGGTGGCAGAGATTTGTGGTTTCATATCATAAACACTTAGGTAAATGGCACAGATTAAGTTTAATATCATAATGGCAGGAGGACTTCTGAGTCCATATCATAACACACTGATTTAGTTTGTGCTGCAGAATTGCAGGTCTCTGCAAACACTACTTTCAGTGGCAGAGACTTTTCATTTTGAAAGATTGCTGCAGGAGCCATCAAAGCAATCACAATTGATTTCATGAGCCATGTTCAGTTTCATTCTGGACACATCTTTAAATCAATGTTATACACTAATGAACAGAACATTACATAAACAGTTGCTTGCTGAGAATGTCCTCTTTTTTAAAACCTAGAACTATAGTAACCATAGAAAAGATTTCTTTCCCACTTTGGAATTTTCCCAAGCAACTTTTTTTTCTGGTATCCACAGTTCCTGACTTGTGGGTCCAAGTTTTTGACTCTGCATCCATGAGTCCACTCTTCACTTCTGAGACCCAGTCTATGATTTCAGGCTTCTAACTCTTTGTCAGGGCATATGGCCCATGATTCTGGGTTCTGAGTCCTGTATACAAGTCTGGACTTATATGCTTGATTTAGACTTATGATTCCTGATGATTCCACATTTCTGATTCTTAACTTGTAGCTTGAAGACCAGGTCCAGCTTCTGATTCCTGGCTACTTTGTAGTTCCTTCTGACTTCTGGTCTATCAGTCCAGACATTTTGCTCACGGTTAATCCATGCTTTCAGGCAGCTGGTTCCTTCCCAGCAAGCTGAATTTATGCCTTCTAAATCTTGCTCCTTAACTTCAGACATTGGATTCTTTGGCCACAGAACTGGGCTTAGAGAATCATAGAGCTGTGGAGTGCGAAGGAACCATGAGGATTATCTAGGCCAACCTTCTGACAATGTGGAGGAACACAAATTGAACCATCCTTAAGAGATGGCTCTCCAGGCTCTTCCTCTAAAAATGAAGAGCCCACAACCTCTTTAGATATTATTCCACTGCTGTATAGACTTTACCATCAGGAAGTTTGTCCTTGTATTAAAAAAAACCCCAGTAGCTGCAAGTTATATCCATTACTTCTGGCCCTACTTTCTGTGGCCATGGAAAAGAGTTTCTTGCCATATGCTCTGTGACACCCTTTTATACATCATGAGTTCCTGACATATGGCCCATAATGCAAACTTCTCAGCTTCAAGGTCTACTCAGTAGTGGGAACTCTGGGTATTCAGTATTGTGTGGGTTGTGAGAGCAAATAGAAATGGATGAATATGCCAATGGAAAGCACCCTGAATTGTGCACAAAAACATATGAGCTCATAAACCTCAAGTATTAGTTGTAACTTCCTGTCACAGTAAGTTTGTCTTTTGACCCAGTGCAAATACAGATAAGCCTAGAGTGATCCTGCAAGTAAAGGTCCACTGACTGGACCAGATCATGGTTGTTCATATGTCTTATAAGAAGCAAAGCCAGAGCACTAAAGAAAACTGCCTCCTGTCTAGCCAAACAAGGACCTCCTAATTGAATATTGTTTATAGCAGTTTTCCACAGGTTGGATCCCTCCATATGTTCCGTATAACTTTGCCAACTTCAGGAAGCCTGGCCAATGGTTATGCTTGATACATTTTAGACCTAAACATCTGGAGAAACCTGGTTTATCAAGCCAGGCAATTTCTTTCCAGGGTTTTCTAGTTATACCTGGAACCAAAGCGTGGATCTTCTTTATGCAGGTGCTCTAAACTTCCTCTAAACATCAGGGTTCTGGTCTTTATGGTTTTGAATAAAATGACAAGTTAAATGGGGCATGGTAAGCCTCCTTGTATTGAGTCTGATCATTAGTCCATCCAGCTCAGTATCAACAGGCTGAGGTTCTTCTGGATTCCCTGTGCTATTTGAAAATACCAAAGATCAAATCTGGGGAATTCCTCATGCATGAATCCATCCATAGCAAAATACTGATACAGATATATTTCTTCTCTAGTTCTAGAAGGAAAAAAGGAAGTCTATCCTTTAGAAAAAACTTGGGCAACCCTTGGGTGGATTTTGTTACCAATGGGGGTTCCCAACAATAGATCTTTGATGCTCGGAAGAAGCCACATCTGAAATGAAACCTGCCTCGTTGAATGAAAGCTGAATGTCAGTTACCTAGAAGTGATGAGTTATTAGGAAGAACTCTGCAACCTTTTAAAAATGTCAGGAACTCCACCTTCAGCTCTAACCACAGCTGCCACTTTTATTACTGATATAAATTGCAACTTACGTAGGAGAAGAGGAAATACTTGAGGTTATGAAGCAACGCTTATGGTTGGAAGAGCTGTCAACTACATATTGATAAATTTCATATTATTGATCTGAAAAATCAAAACCTATCGCTATATCATTTACTTGAAGACTCATTCCATCCTGGCCGATCCAATGTGTGCTTCATAATTATTGCTTCATGACGAAGTTCAGAAGCCATTGATTATCTCTATGTTCCTGGACAGAGCATAGGCTGTATCTCCTCAGTCCTCATATATTATCACAACGACTCCAGAAAGAAGCATAGTAAAGGATAGTAACTTTGTGTGATGAATAATTCCAATAATTGATGGTTTATTCAACAAAGCAAGGTTTGAATTATAGAACTGGAATAGGCCGTTTGGGCCACTGAGTGGGCACTACTGATTTGCTCCCTTACTTTTATATAGCTTCTTCTGATATTCAGCTGGAATTTGCCATCCTGTATTTGTCCATTATTCCCCATTCACCACTGAGAGTCCTAAAATAACAGGTTGATGACTGATCATTCTGGAGAAAGACTAGCTATGTGGTTGTTAAGAGTTGACACCAACTTGACAGCAACAATTCATCAATCCATTCCTGATTCGAATCCGGAGTGATAAAGAACAGATCTTGACATTCTGTGACATCCTTTCAGGTATTTGAAGAGTGTTATCCTATCCCACCTTAGAACTTTCTTCTCAGGATTCCCGCCTTTTTCCATTTCTCTTCATAGGACTCTATTTCTAGTCCCTTAATCATCCTTCTCTGATCCCATTTCCCTGAATCCTCCTTAAAATGTAGTGCCTAGAACAGGACACTGTACTTGAGGTGTGTGATCTGATCAAACCAGAATAAAGTAGCAGAAGAAGAGGAGAATAATTAATTCCCAAGGTTGGGAAACCATCTTGTTTCTCTTGAGGCAGCCTAAAATAGCACTTGCCTTTTTTGCAGCCACATCACAGTGCTGTCTCATATTCAGTTTGTAGTAAACTACTACGTCAACATCATTTTCCACAAATACTACTGCCAAGCCAAGTATTCCCTTTTTATACCTGTGCATTTGATTTGTTTGTTTGTACAAAGTTATACAACACCCAACTCCCAATTGATGGTGGACAGTTAGGAGGAATTTCCTATTGGTAAGAGCTGTCATCCAGTGGAATAGGTTACCTCATGAAGGCTTGATTTAAATCTAAGCCAAAGAGACATTTAGGGACCTATAATGCTCCTCAATGAAACCAGTGTTATGAGCTCATGGCTGTTACCTTTCCAGACTTGGAGATGCACACTTGAGATCTGCTCTACAAATAAAAGATAGAGGAGGACATTCAAAGAGCTGGACGTTTTTAGTTTAGGAAAAAATAAGAGATAGCGATGCTTATGAAACCCTGACTGTTGTAGAGAGTTGACAGAGAAACAACTCACTTCCCAGTCTTTCTAATAATCAGAGTTCAGATTTGACTCATTGAAATCTGGACCTAAACAATATAGCTGGTAGGTTTTTTTCACACTTGTAATTCATTTATAAATTTTGTGACCACAAGGTACCGTGACAGGCCACAAACACAGATTGCTGTTTTGTTTTTTAAGCGTTTGATCAATGCATGGAGACGAGGGGATAATTCAGCTCTTTCCTGACATATTGCAGGAGTGAAGACACACTTAACCAGATTTGTGAAAGACCTGGCATAGTGTGAAAAGCTTGGTTTATTTTTAACCTTGGTTAGTAAGTAATGGATGTGTGTTTGTATATTTTGAAGTGTTCTGGATTCTCATTTATGCATTTGTCTGCAGCCAGGGTGTCCTGGCAAGTGTAAATAAATTTGAGATGGCAGTTGTGATGCAGGTTAAAAAGAGGGTGGGGCTTTGTGTCGGTGTGCCTACCATTTTGAATTTTTGGACCTCTCCTTTGCAGACACCCATTTGCAACATTTCCATATTGCCAACTCCCCAAGGATTCCTGACTATTTACAAAAAGCTGAATGTAAAATCCATTAGGACCTTAAGACCCTGACACTCAGCATCCAGTAGAAAAATTGCCTTCTGCTCCTCTTCTGATGGTTCAAGATATTAGGCTATCTCAGAAATTTTAAATCAGCCAGGTCAGTGTTATGATGTTCTCAGGGCCTGGAAAACAGGAGGGCACTTTGGAAAACAAAGTTCAGAACCTCATCCTGTTCTTCCACTAATTGGCAAAAGGGTAGCTATTCAGTGAAAGTATTCAGAGAATTATGTAAACTAATCCCTTTCACCTTCTCAATAAATCTCCTATCAGAAGCCTCTGTAAGATCCTTGTTTTTGAAAACTTTTGTTTGTGGCTTCACTCTCAAGAGTCAGACTCGAGTCTGCAAGTATTCTTACAGCATCCAAGTCCTGTCCCAGAAGACATTAGGAGGGTAGCTCTGCCATATTGGGGTGACCAAAATCCAGGTGACCGCTAGATGGCAGTTAAGAGTTAGAGAAGACCAACTCTTTACAGCTAGATAGAGGTTATTTGAATTTTTGCTGACCAGATATTGTAGCCGAATGGGAGAGGAATGGAGCAGGCAAAGGCTGACAAAGGATGGAGGTGGATGGAGATAAATTTTAAAAAATCCAGTATAATTCTGGACTTCAGGCCATTCTATTATTGGGGCACCGTTTCGATTGTCAGGACTGCATGGCTGGGAACTGTAGGAGCAGGAATCTCAACGCATTTGAAGGACACCTCATTGAGAATGCTGGATTAGGGATATAAGATACCCCTCGTTTATTTATTCTGTCTCAGAACACTGTGATCTACCAGAGCAACGCGTATTACAATAAAACAGCAGCTGCTTCCCAGTGTTCCCAACTAGGGGGAAAAAAAAAAGTTAAACGTAGTATAAATTCAGAAAAGTTGCACAACAATTTTAACTTCATTTTTTAAAAATGAAACTCCATGAGTTAAAGTTAGGTTAAACCCTAGGTCAAGGGAAGAAAGAAAGAAGTTAATGTGAGGCAGCTATTGGTGTTGAAAAATGTATATTAGGAAAATCACATAAGATGTACAGAAAAGTAGGTGTCTTTTTTTTTAAAGAGACAAAATGCAAGTTATTCTGAAAACTGAACAAAATTAAAATGTATTTAAGTCAACACTGAATGTAAATGTAACTCAAGTTAAATATAATTAATTAAATGCATCTCATATAATTAATCCTTACCTATCTGACTCGAGAAGTTTATGTATTAAACAGGTCCTTAAAAACAATTCATTCTAATATTACTGCCCAAAATTTGTTTATCTATCTCAAAAGTTTTGTCTGAAATAAAGGAAAATTCTATTACTTCCTGAGTAAGATAATTCACCTATCTCTTTTGATTTCTGACGTTCAGAAATCTTTTCCAATTTTGCGGGAGTACAAAAAATCTTAAGGAAAAAATAGATATGGGTGGCAGGAACCAAATGTGTGGATACATGTGTGGTCACAGAACTGGTTGTTGAAGAAAGAATTTAGAGGAAAAAAGAAATGAAATGAGAAAGACAGAATCTTAAAGAGTAACTGTTCTGTAATGCAGCATATGATCGCAGCCTCTTATTCATAATTTAAGCAGCATTAAGTAATTTGGGAATTTAATTTCATGCTCATATTTTTAAACTTACCTCCAACTATCAAGGGTAAAAAAATACCACTTAACTCCCATTCTTATGGAATAAATTACTCAAAAGTCAGCACATTTATATACTTGTTTATTTAGTGGCATTTCCCTGTGGCCCTGCTCCCAACAGAACATAATAAAACAACAACAATACAGTTAAAACAAATATCAATACAATTCCTATCAAAAACAAAACAAAAAACAGATATTACCCTCCAATTCAGCTTGGGCCAAAGCCAGGACAAAATAAGATAATTTTTACTTGTTGGCGAAAATCCAGGAAGAAGGGAGCTGTGTGCATCATTTGGGGGAGAGAGAACACTGGGGGGGGGGGCTTTTACTGAATGTTCACTCAGCATGCAAGAGGAAAAAAATCTGAATCACAAAAGACTGCAGCTGGGCCAGATTTAGACATGGCGAGGCTCTAAACAGTATTTTTCAAACTTGGCAAGTTTAAAATTGTGGACTTTAACTCCCAGAATTCTCCAGCCAGCATGGCTCTGTTTGGCAAGTGCTAACAGAGAAAATGGCTATGGAACAACTGGATTTGGGGAGAATGACACCAAGATGCAGAATATGATGGGGTCTGGAATGGCCCTCTTTGAACAGATGGTGGGACTGCATGCAGAAACAAAGTGGATCTTAATGAATAAGGCTCATGCTAGCCATATGGGAAGGCTTAATTTATGGACTTAATCAAATGGTCAAGAAATCTGTAAAGAAGTAAAAAAAGAAATCTGAAATTTTGAGTGACCCTTCAGATGGTGAGGCCCAAAGCTGTAGTTTGCTTAGCATCTGCTTAAATCTGGCCCTGGTCCCCAAAATGGGTGCATTTCAGTTTCTCTAGAAGTCTTCTGGAGAAGATGTTTAAATGAGTGAAAAGCGAACAACAAGAAGGACAAAAGAGGGGAGAGATTTCACATGCTATCTTCTCCAGCTAATCACAGCTTTAAGATTGAAACGTTGATTTCAATTTTCATTTCAGAAGCTTCTGTGGTTACACCTTGAACTCTGACAAAAACTGCAGGATGGAATGAAGAAATGAACTCTACTTAGAGGGGAAAAAATCAGAAGTCCAAAGCTTCTGCCTTTTCATAAAATTGGTTAATCTGAAAAGGATTTGGGCCCACCTAACTCTCCTCCTATAATATCTGGGGAGAGTAGTCTCTTCTGAAAATGCCCAAACTTCAGAAGCCAAGCTATTGGATACCAAACAGGAGGCTTTCTCCCACAATGCTCCTTAGTCAACGATAAACTTCAGCCAGACTTTTAAGTGTTAACAACCATAATATTCACAGTTTTATCTTCTCTTATCCTTGATCTAGTCCAGAGTTTCTCAACCTCAGCAACTTTAAGATGTGTGGACTTCAACTCCCAGAATGCTGGGGAATTCTGGGGGTTGAAGTCCACACATCTTAAAGTTGTTGAGGTTGAGAAGCACTGCTCTAGCCCATCCTTACCTGCCTTGAAGGTTCAGGGGATAGGGATGATTGAATTGCAACCAAATCAATTGAAGAGTAAATTGAATGCCACAATTGTTTAAGCAATACAATGCAACTGTAATCTAGAGCTGATCTCTAGATGCTGAGTAATTACACTTACATTGAATAAGCATCAAGGAAGCATCTAAAAGAATCTAAGAGTGAGAGAGGGTGAGAAAATGCCAGACTGCAAAATATAAGGTATTTTACAAAATTAATTTAAAAGCCCAGTTTAAGAATAAGCTTGTACTATTTTTCTGGATTACATTTTTTGTTCCATCTTGGAAAATTTGTCTCATCTTTCTTTCTTTCTTTCTTTCTTTCTTTCTTTCTTTCTTTCTTTCTTTCTTTCTTTCTTTCTTTCTTTCTTTCTTTCTTTCTTTCTTTCTTTCTCTCTCTCTATATCTCTCTCCCTCCCTCCCTCCCTCCCTCCCTCCCTCCCTCCCTCCCTCCCTCCCTCCCTCTTTTTCTTTTTCTTTTTCTTTTTCTTTTTCTTTTGGTCTAGGGTCAGCCAACCCTATATCAAGACTTATTAAAACCCCAATATTTAATTCTCTTGTATGTTGGTGGTTTTTTTAGTCCTCTGATCAATTGCCCAACATAAAAGCCAAAGTTCTCGGGACAACATAAATGAAATCCTATTACAATCCCAGTTTAAAACACTCATCAATTACAATACACCAAAGACAACATAAAAGATTGAGCACTGATTGTGAGAGCTAGAAAATCTGGGTTCAAAGTAGCCAGAGTCATGAATGTGGTTGAAAAACTCATGTTCCAGAATTCTTTTACAAATGGGTATATTGTTGAAAGATCAAGAAATATGTATTTTGATCTCTACATGGTCTCTGTCATTTTGGACCAGTCTAGGTCAGTGTTTCTCAACCTCTTTAAGATGTGTGGACTTCAGCTCCCGGAATTCCCCAGCATTGAGATAAGTCCATACATCTTAAAGGTGCTTATGCTGGGTGGGGAATTCTGAGAGCTAAAGTCCACACATTTTAAAGTTGCTGAGGTTGAGAAATGCTGATCTAGAGTGAAGGACATTTCTTTTATAAATTGTCAATCTAAGGGTCCTGATCCAGATTATGAAGAGGCTCTTTCCTTCTTTGCCAGTAAGTCTTGATCAGACTCCATAGTGCCTCCTATTTGCATGGAGATAAATGGGTCCGTGGGAACTGACTTGCAATATCCAAATCTACACAGTCCAAGATTCTGCGATTGTGTGAATATACAGTGTAATTTCAAATTGATCTTCAGTTTAGTCTAAAGAGGAGGGGATGGAGTTTGATGCTGAAATTTTAGCACAGCAGAACATAATACCATAGGAAATCTTTGACATGCAATTTTCTAGACTCAGCTTTTTCACACTTGCTGCTGAAAGCTGTAGTTCTCCGAATTTGTAGCCAATTGAAAGTGTGGGGAGCAAACCCCAAACTTACTCGCACTGATGTTGTTACCTAGTTGGGTAATGAAATGTCTGCAAACAAACAAGCTCAGAGAGCACCAAGGACTCCACAGTTTAACCCTGAGCTACATATATTTTCTGTTCCAACTGAAAATTCTAGGACTTGCATTCTCAACCCATCCAGGATTGGGAAAGGCTGACCTACCTTCTCCAGCTCTAGTTTTCATCCTAATGTCTGTTCCCCCCCCCCCCCAAATATTCCCTTGCTATGTTGCCTGAATTAGTAGCCAAGATTTCCACAATTTCCACAATTCCAAGAGTGTTGATTTTGTCCTTTTGGCAAACAGGAAGGAACACATAAACTGAAGTGATGCATCCGACCTCCCCAAAAACATGGGATGAGAAGATCACTCTTGATTTTAAACCTTGATAAGTTCAGTAGATAGCATTTCCCTTAGTCTTTGCTATGCTATCAGAGCTGTAATCTTTGAGAGCTCATGAGAACAAACAGCAACTCTGCTCTATAGTAGAGAACTGAATTATTTCACTTATTGTACTTAATTAAGTCATTATCCATCAGATAATGCAATAAGATGCTTTGGAGTGTGCAAGGGTATATGCATAGCACCTGTTTTGCACCTTCTTAAACCAAACATGACTTTTGCAGAGGGCAGCCACACAAACACATCTGCTTTAAGGAGTTGTGGACAGGCGCACTATCCTCCACACCTTGAAGGTACTTTTTGCCTTTGAATCTATAGCACTGCACTTTCATAACATATATTAATCTTCCTTCAATTATTTTGTGAGTTCTCCTACCCCATGAAGCCCCCCCGCCATGCAAAGATTGCTTTATACTGTTTTGAACTTCAGGATTTGCCTATCCCATATTGCTTCTACTTACAGTGGTGCATCAGAGAGAGAGGGAAAAAATTGGATCCAAATGTTTGGATGAAGCCTATTGATATCAGTGAGATTGATCTTAACAAATTAAGTCTTACTTATGTCATTGATCTGCATTAAATATAAGTAAAACTGCATTGGATGGATGAATGGATGGATGGATGGAAGATAGAAAGACAGAAGGCAAAGATGTTTCAATTATTCTTCTCTCTGCCCTCAGAACTTCCAATTTCTTATCCGTAGCCAACTCAAAAAAGCTTGTGAAGTAATCCAGAACTAATCTTCAGAGGACAAGATTTCTTCCTAGATTATTTCAGAAGACCACACCACTTCTCTGACTACTGGCAGATGCCAATAGCCCAAAGATATTTCAAGTTTCTCCCAGTCCTCAGATATTCATAAGAGAACTTGATGATATCATGTGAAATTAAATTTAAAAAGAAGAGACACAAACTGGTCTTCTTTTGATGCTAATATTTTGGTCTGGAGGCACTTTGTGATTCCATGTTGAATGGAAAGGTGGGCTACAAATATCCCAAATAAATACACCCCCCCCCCCAAAAAAACCCCATATATTCTGAATTGTGCCATTTGGCCACCAAAGTACTCGGAATAAGAAAATCTCTTTTCAGCTGTGCTCATTAGTTCCAACCAATTAGAATTTCCCAAATGTTTTTCCCCTTCTGTCTGTCTGTCTTTGGAAAGAAACAATGTTTGTTGCCGATATTCTGATTATTTTGTTTTGTGTTACTCTGTTTTTAACCCAGTTTAAAGAGGGTTTACATTGTAAAGTGGCTTTATTGCCAATTGTTTTAATTTGCTATAGAGTCATTTTGAATTTGTTTTATCTTAAGTTGAAAACCAGGTTAGATATTTTATAAACAAAATGTAAGTATACCTCTTCAATGTCTTTTCAGCTAAATAGCATTCCATTTCTTTTAGTAGTGAATAAATGGAGACTCCTTTTTTATTGGAAAGTTCCACAAAGGCAAAATTTCTTCTGACATGAGAATTTGTTGTTTCAGAGTGAATTATACTCAGAATTTTAACTACCTAGTGCGTGATTGATGATATCTGCTGGACATTCTAGATTCAAGTTAGCACATTTTTAGCAGCAACAAAAATACTTTGAACACTAACATTTTGCCACAAATGAGTTCTGAAATTTAGAAGACCAGTTTATATAGCTAGATGTGTGTGTCTTTGAGTTAGTCTTGATTCCTGGCAACTGTACTCTGCAGTTTTCTTGGCAAGGTTTTTTGAAAGTGGTTTGCCATTGCCTGCTTCCTAGGGCTGAGAGAGAGTGACTGGCCCAAGGTCACCCAGTTTCATGCTTAAGGCAGGACTAGAACTCACAGGCTCCCAGTTTCTAGCCTGGTGCCTTTAACCATCACACCAAACTGTCTCTCAGCTAAATTTTATCCCATAGTAATTATTTGAAAAAATTATCCCTCCAACTTGGTTTTAAAAAAAAAAGAATACAAGGATGTTACTGTGCATGATATAAAAAGAATTTACTAAACCAGTCAGATTTCCAGCATCATGTTCAATCTTGGCTGGACAGTAAGTCATTGCCAAACTCTTTCATACATTTTGGACATTAGTATCTTACTGCCCAAATCTTGTCTGATCCAACTAATTTACTGACCTATTAATCCAGAATAATTCCATGAGACCACACTTTTTTTTCCCCCTAAACATTTGCTAAATTCTGAATCCTAAATTACATGCCACGTTTCTGACAGCTACTTCTTGGCTGCCCACAAACAATTTTTAAGAAATCTTGTACAATAGAAATGTACATTGATTGGGGGTGGGGGAACTGATGTAAGAAAAATTCATATAAGGTAACTTAGGTCCCATACAAAATCTTCTTAGATAATCATTTTCTGATCCAATTTTCTAAAAAAGATGGTATTTTTTCAGGAACTCTCTGTGCAGTTTTAGAGGCCCTTTTATTTTGGTGAAATACCTTCCTCTCCTATACCCTTATTTTGAAAGAAATTTGTTGTGCAACTGCAGATTCAGATTTAATATGATTTCTATTGATCTCCATAAAACCTGCTTCCTGAGGCTTTGCTTGCTTAGCAAACAGGCCCTTCCGTTTACCAGGATAGATTATGAACTATTGTAATGAACTGTTTCTTTGAGCATACGCTGAGCAAACATTTTAGGAGAGAATCTCTGGCTAAGTATCCAAAGAACATCAATAATAATATTTTAAATAATTTATTAAATGTATATGCCACCCGACTCCCAGCAACTCTGGGCAGTCATATCGAGCAGGACAGAGTGAAGAATGGAGTCAAGGTGGCTCATTTACTCCAAAAACTCTGGATAAATCAAAAGAGAATGGGGAGGAAGAAAGTGAAAAAAGTTGTAAGAAAGGAGACAGAGATGGAAGAAAGGTTAGAAATGATTAAGGAAGGAAAGAGAGCTGAGGAGGATTTTGTTAGCTCCCCCCCCCCCCCATATACAGGGAGTAGGGAATAGGGAGTAAGTCCGCTTAACTCAGTGGAATTTGTTTCCATCTAAATTTGACTTCATTGTGCTGCAGGAGTATAATCTCAAGCATGCTTATTTAGGATTGAAACCCCGAAGAAGCGAATGGGACTACGCTGAGCAAAAGGCCTTTTTGGAGAATATGGTTCATTTTTTCTGGAGAATTTGGACTTGTTAGTTGCCCGTAAAGAGAAATAAGGAATAAATAGTTTCAATTTGTGCGTTCTGTGACTGTGTTTTTACAACATGCTCAATTAAAAACCTCTGAGTTTTAGATGCAAAATACAGGTAGTCCCTGGGTTAAGAACACCCAGGTTACAGACAACCCATAGTTAAGAACGGAGCCTATTGTAGCAAAATTCAAGTTAAATATATAGTGATTCAAGTTAAATACATAATGGTTTGAGTTCATTACACAACATCACTTATACAGTATTATACAATAATATTGTTCCAGCTTACATACACATTCGACTTAAGGGCAGACCTTGGGAACAAAACTCGTTCTTAAACCGGGGACTACCTGTATATGAAACTTGGTTAGTGTTAATTTTGGTTGCTTTTTGTGGGGAAGGAGGGGTGGCTTACTATTTTGCTCAAATCTGGTCTGTTTGGATGGTTTGTGCTTCAGTGTAATATATGGCCAGAATATAGGTAAACCCAATAGTAATGATAAGCTTCCTGGGCAAATGCAGATCTTGATATCGAGTGAGGAAAAGAAGACAAAGCTTACCTGCCAGCCCCAAAGAACAACTGTAAGACTGCAGACTCTGAAAATGGGTCAGTAGATCAGTGCCTCCAAGTCTCGAGCAGCTTGTCTGCTTGCTTGCTTGCTTTGACCTGAAAGGTGGCGTTGATGTCACTGTTATGTAAGAAAGTGGGAGGACAGACCATGTATGGTGGGGTTACTATTATCATCAGAAAGTGGGAAATGAGTCATTGGAACAGAATCTTTGTGTGTGTGTGAGTATGAGAGAGAGAGAGAGAGAGAGAGAGAATGTGTTTCAGGTGGCCAACATTATCCTGCAGTTTCTGCCCATATGTCTTGAACTGCAGCTCAGTCCAGAGGGGTTACATAGCAGATGACCGTGTTTATATACTCCACGAGATGGAACATTGGTGGCTCCTGCTTCGGCTGCTCTTGAAAACATTTTGGGTTGGCCAGCTGATGATTTTAGCAGGGCTTCACCCATAGTGTTCCAGATGCAAAATGGACTTGAGGCTGCCCGGTTGATTTAGTGTATTCTCTGATTTACAATGCCTTTTATATTTATACGCATTTAGAACAGTGTTTCCAAACCTTGGCAACTTGAAGATGTGTGGATTGCAACTCGCAGAATTCCCCAGCCAGCATGGAGAATTCTGGGAGTTGAAATCCACACAGCTTAATGGTTCCAGGGTTAAAAACACTGGTTTAAAGCCATGGGGTTAAGAACAAATTCCAAAATGATAGGATTATAATTTTCAGAATTCCCCTCTCACCCAACCAAAATTTGGCCCTGTTGCAGATTTCTCAGTTGAACATCAGCAGGCTCTGCAGGGCTATCCTGTGCATGTTTTCTCTGACGTAACTGTCCTTCTGTCATGGAGATAACTAAAACATCTCCTCTACTGAGAACTGAAGATCTGTCTGTATTTGGAAATTTCAAATTCTGTTCTTTTGAAAGAGAGCAGTGTAATGCATTATACCCAGGGGTGTATGCTGGGTATGGTATATATATAAAAAAAGTCAAGCTGGCATGATGCACATAAAAAACAGGCAGATCTTCAATCATAAGGTTGTGGCCACCATCTTTATTTTTTTTTAACCAAACCATACAGACACTCCCTGATTACCTTACTTTTTTTTCAGTTCCAAACTTTGAATAAAATAGTGTTCTCCAGGATTCTGTAATGCAAAACAAATCAACTTCTTCATCCTTTCTACCAGATCCATTACGCTGTCAACGGTGCAGTAAAAGAGAACAAGCTGTGGGTTAGCTGTAATGCCCACCCTGTTTTGCCTTGAATTTATTTCTGTAATTACAGAATCTGATTCGCCTCCAAACTCTTGTTTTGAAACTCCTGTAGGAACAGCTAGAAGGTCATTTTTCAATTTTCCTCCATTTCATATCGAAAGTGCTCCCCCATTTCAAGTGAAAGTGGGTTTTTTTTTCCACTCTGGAAAAGTCTTCAGAAACCATAGTGGCAGAGAAACATCAAAATATAGTCAGATACTAGGAGTAAGTTCACAAAGTGGCAGCGGAAAGAACTAAGAGACTTCCACAAGCTGAATGGAGGTGAAACATATTAAACTGAACTTTAATTAACAGGTAAGGACAGTTTTAAGGTACTGTACAGCTGGAATACACAGCAGGAAAAATATGTTATTTCAAATGCAGAAACAGATGGATCCGTGGGAAATCAGTCCTATGTCCTACCATATGTGCTCAGAATTCTGCTTCATCAATTTTTTCAGATTAATAATAGTAATTAATTATTAATCTGAATATTTATGTATTTATTAAACAAATAATTGATCAATATTAATAACAAAAATAATATGTTAAAAATTTATGGGATTTTTGCTTACAAACTGATTGCCATCTAGAACATAACACCCCAAATATAACAATAATGGAAAAGGGAAGAGTAATTTTTGTAGATGTGGCAATACCCAGAGACAGGGAAATCAAGGAAAACAAAATAGAAACAATTTCAAAAGATAGAGATAAAACAATCAAAAAGCGTGGATTACGGAAAAGATCTTGCATAAAAATTAGGCACATGAGCTGGAGTAACAAAGAGTTTAAAATATTTTTTTTACAAGAAGAATATTTCAGCTGTATCAACTGTAGATTTTTTTTAGTCATAAATTTCACCTGTCTTATATGAAAAAAAAAAAAAACCTTCTCCCTGCATTTCATTTCGGTGGATGATCTTGAGTTCTAACACTGTGAAAGGAGGAGACAAACTTCTCTTTCTTCTTGTTACCTTGCCAGGCATGACTTTATATATCTCTATCATCTCTCCCTTTATCCTCCTTCATGTCAAGCTAAAGAACTTCAGTGCTATAGTCCAGTGTATCTCAACCTCTGCAACTTTGAGATGTGTGGACTTCAACTCCCAGAATTCCCCAGCCAGTCATGCTGGGGAAATTATATATGTAGTTATATTTTCAGTTCCTTTCCTAATAAATCCAAGAATGGCCTTTTTTTATAGCAGCTACAAACTAGGTTCATATTCTCATGGCAGTGTCCTTGTGACCCCAGATCCCTTTCTGAGATCCCATTACTCTAGAGGTGAAGTTGGAATTTTAAATATCTTTTATTATTTTTATATTTCATTTTATTTTAATCCACCAATCAGTCCTTTATTACAGTCAATGACCAGAATCCACTTAAAAAAGGTAGAAATTAAAATTTACAAAAGAATAGACAATAGCAACTAAATGATCAGTATGATTGGTTACTGGGGTTTTACAAACAATAAAACCAAATTTGGCCTGGTTCAAAAAACTAAATCATATTGGTCAGCTAACAACCACTATATATAAAATAAATCTGAATGACCTGGAAATTTATTTCATAAGGGGGATAAAAAAAGTGGGCAATGCAACAATACCTGGATTGAATTTTCAACCACCCCTTCACTACATTTTATTTTATTCTTTGATTACATTTTATTTTTTTAAATTCTGTTTCATTTCATTATTTTATTCTAATATTATTTTATTGGGCAGTAATGCCATTCCAATCACATCTGACTGTGTGTGGCTTACAGACCTCCAAAACAGTCAGAAGCTTAGAAACTAAAGCACAACAATATAACAGTAAAATTTCGCACTGCCAAGGAACAGCTACAACCTAAGATATACAGTACAATCCCATTCCCAGGAGTTGCAAGAATCACCCCTCGTATCCCAGAAACCTGGACAAATTGCTCGGTCTTAAGGATTGGGACCCATCTGGTACTGATGGAAGATTGTTCTAGAGAAGGGGACCAGCGGCTGAGAAGGCCCAACCCCAAGTTCCCTGCATAACTTTCCCAAAGGATCAGGACTTGGAGGTAGGCTTCTCTCTCATAATCAGATCTGGAGCCATGAAGGTCTTTAAAGGTGACAATCGGTACCTTGAATTGCACCTGGGAACAAAGTGGGAACTTGTTTAGCATTTATCGTGGTTACATTCTTTTTCCAACTTACTGTGTTAGGTGTTATGATTAAATGTATTGGGAGAAGAAGAATATTGATTAATTCAGTAATTTGGTTAAATGTATTCTGTCCAGCAGGAAGGAATTCTGTTTAGGAAAAGTGCTTTATACAAATATCGTTGTTGATGTCATATTATAAATATATCATTGTTGATGTCATTTTATTAATAATTGCCCTCCAAATGAAGAAGGCATCTGGATTTCCCTTTCTGTCTGCAATGTCCAGCACTGTTCCCCTTGAATCCTCAGATCCTGCCCCCCCCTGTATTTGTAACTATTAATTTAAGCTTTTCAGTGCAAAAACTGCAACACTGTTTTAACTGCCATCACATTATCATAGCAGGAAAAGGAAGAGAAATCAACAAAAACCTGAAAAATTAAAACAGCTACCTGCTGTAGACAATTGGTTCGTAAAAAGTTTGCATCCTGCACTCAGTGCACCCTATTGTAAGAAAAACCAACACCTTTCAAATAGTTTTAATTACTGATAAGATCATTTTTCCCTAAATGGGATTCCCAAGTCATTTTCTACAGATAAAACTTGAATATAATCACAGAGAATAAAATGACAAAAAAGATAAAAATCAGAACCAGCTAAAAATGTAACTCCACAATCAGCACACACTCACACAACAGATCCACAAAACACAGAAGGTTACCCAAGGAGTTGACAGTGTAATACAGAAACATTGAAATGACCGTGCATATGCCAAGGCTACATCTCCATTATGTGGAACACCTTTCTCTCTTTGCAATTTAACAGAACTCTTGGGTGTGAAGTGCTTGCAATACATTGTCTGTTCACAACTGGATACTTACCAACTGATGAAACGCTTTCTTAAATAAAACAGTAGAGTAGATTATATAGATACTGAAAACTGATGAAAAGATTTCTCTCATTGCTTCACCAGTCTGTAAACTCGTCTATGAACTAATCTCAACACATATCTGTTCTACTTAAATTAAAAAAAAACCTATGGGAAAAAAAATAAAATGATTTGACTAGATTTCCAGTAAGAAACTCATTTACTTCATTAAGACTGAAACTGTAGGAGTTCATCACACAAAAGGAGAATCCCAATTCGTTCACAAAAGTTATTGCCCAATGAGAATTGCAGCAAACTATTTAAAAGAAGATACCCATCTTTGAGAAGGAAGAGCACTCTGCTCTTTTTATTTTTCGATTCTATTCACTGCTATTCTATCAATAAACAGCCTGTTTTATGAACAAGTCAGGAGTATTCTCCAAATTAGGCAACAACCAGTTCCAACAATAAACCATCATATTAGGCATTCCAATAAGAAATGTCCAAGTAGTTAATACATCTTTAAAAAAAACTCTACTATTTCAGCAAAAATAAAAACCAGTCACAATATTGCCAGTAAAGATTGATTATGTGCCATCCAGTCAGGTGTCAATTCTTAGCAACCGCATAGATACATTTTCTCCATTACTATCTGCCCCCAAACTGGTCCTTCTGGTCTTCCACCAGTGCCTCCATCGCCACTTCGCTACTGTAACTGAGTCTATCCACTTTGCTTTTGGTCATCCTCTTCGCTTTCCTTCCTCCTTTCCCAGCATTAAATCCTTCTCCAGAGAACTAGGTCTTCACACAGGGTGTCCAAAGTAGAATAATTTGAACCTGGTCATCTATGCCTTGAGTGGGAACTCTGGATAGATTTGTTCAGTGATTAATTTGTTTGTTTTCTTGGCTGTCCATGGTATTTTCAGGACTCTTCTCCAGCACAAAAGTTCAAAAGCATCAATACTCTTCTTATCCTGCTTCTTCAAAGTCCAACTTTCCATAGAGTGTCACAGAGAAAATAATTCCCCACATGATTCAGATCTTTATAGTAGACACATCAGGACATCCGAATGTCTTTTCCAAGATCTTCATAGCTGCTCTACCAAGTGCTAGTCTGCAGCATATTTCTTGACTGCTTGTTTCTTAACATGATAGTTGATCCTAAAAGGCAGCAGCTATCTACCACTTCACTATTTTCACTGTCAATTCTAAGGCCATAAAGACAGGAATTCTCAAATGTTGTGGTCCTACAAACTACTAAAATTTCAAATAGCACTGATTTTTCTTATTGCCTTATATCATACATTCAGGGACCTGCATTAAATACCTGTAATATAATTTATCTAAAGTTAAATTGAATTGCTTGAGAATGCAGTGCTTTGGGAATGTAAGACTCACAGGGGAAAAAAATCTTCCATTTAAAGAATTTCCCTTGAGTTGAATGGCATTTCTTGACAATAAAGGGCTATAAAATTTGTTCCTAGCTGGTTTACTGAGAGAATGAAAGTTACATACAAATAGCTTGAGGTCCCTCTTGAGTGTGAACGGGGAAAGTATTCTTAGATAATGTTTTTCCTTACAGTATTTAATTTTTTGCCCCCTCCTTTTTTAATATTGCTGAGATGAAGGTACACAGTTAAGTATAGATAGGCCTCACTTACCGACTGCAGTTAGGACCGGCAACTCCATCGCTAAGCAAAAGGTCATAAAGTGAAATGTCATGTGACCACACTGACTTATGAAATCAGTACCGGCTGCAGTCGTTAAGCAAATCACCCAGTTGTTAAATGCAATGTCACAGTCATGACTTGCGGTTTCCTGCTGGCTTCCCCATTGACTTAGCTTGTTGGAAGCCAGCTGTGGAGATCGCAAATGTTGATCACTTGATCATGGAGCAGTGTGACCATCATAAATGTGCACCAGTTGCCAGGCACCTGAATCATGATCACATGACCATGGGGACACTGTGATGGCTGCAACTTCAAGGATTCATAAGTCTGCTTTTTCAGCACCATCATAACTTCTAATGGTCACTGAATGAGCGATCCATAGGTGAGGACTGCCTCTAATTAAAACAATTTTAAAGACTTTGTTAGTTAACAGGCATCAATTGCAATCCTAAATTGATTGGCCACACTCTGCTGAGAATCATATAAATGTAATACAGTATTATGCTCATAGTTCTACTGAGCTAAATAAGCAGTGGTTTATGTGTGTGCGTATGTCAAAATCTGCAAGATGGTGGCCTCAGCATCCCAATCCAAGCATCTTGGAGTTTCTTAAACACACACACACACTCCCTGTGGACAATCCTGTAAATAGTTATATTTCATAAATACAAATTTTGGCAGATGTTTTCACCATAAAGAACTATACACTTCAAGTTATGTTGAAAAGCCTGCAACAATTTAACAAATGTTCTCACAAACTGGACCAAATCAGCTAGGTAACACCCCTGCAGGGGCATTGGAAGAGAAGGTCAAAAAAGTCGAGATGGTGACTGCTGCTGTGCAATGTGGGATGCATGTAAAAAAAAAATAAAACAACCACTGGGCCCACATTTTCACAAATAAAAAAAAATTTGATAACCAGAACACTAATGCTCCTTTCTGACAGTCTTCTTGGAGCAAATAAACTGCCTCTGCGTGGTTCAGTGATCAGGGCTGCTAGAAGTATTTTTGAGATGGAGGAATGGTGCAAAGAGATCCACTACTAAATTATACATTACATTCAAAAGGGGTCCAAATGATACTGATACTTAGGAAGAGTATCTTTAATAGACAATCAAAGCAGATAGCAAAAGAACTAAAATTTCCCAGTTCAGGGCGTAGCTTCTTCACTCACCTGTTTTTTTTTTCCTGTCTTACACACATTCACTCAATTCAGGTCCTAAATCCAAATTCAGTCATCTGAATCTCCATTGCTCTTGTCTCTTAACTTTGTGGGACAGAGCTGGCTGAAATGCTCAGAAATAAAAGTTTGCTGTTTCAGACAATAGGTGTAAGGTGCCTTTACATTTTGAGGGAGGGAAGAAGGGGCAGGCAAGAACAATTGCCAATACTTTTTTTTAATTTCATAACAAAACTGAAATTTGCTAAGTACATTGTTTGTTCTGCAATCAACTATCACAGGAAATGTGCAAGAGTCACCTTTTCATTTTGAAATTTTCCCCATAACATGCTATGTTTATGGGAAATTATGAGAATGGCTTACAGCTGAAAAACTATCTACTGTATCTAATAAACTTGCAGAATTGAACATAGGTGTAATTTTTAGAGTCAGAAGGAAGTCTTCTGGTTTAGAACGTAGACCAATTTCACCTACCCCTACCTCATGCTTTAGTTTTGTTTTGTAATTTCTATAAAAATGTTATCTGTCTTAGCATACTGTTACCAAATTAAGCCTGCTTAATTTCAGGATAGGTGCAGAACCTAGGGAAGAGTTCCACTTTGATTTGATGAGTGGGTGGCAAAAGAGATTGATGTGCTTCAGGATTTGGCCAAACCTGATACAAACTCATAACTATTATTGTGAGATTCAAAGGACTTGTTTGGAGAATATAAAGTCTGTAATTAGGGAGGCAATACAAGTAGATGTTCCATGTCTGCAGGATGTGGTCAAAAAGATTAGGATGCCGACCATGACAGTGCCATCAAAGCTCCACCTGTTTTTTTATATGGGTTGTGTGAGTGATGCACATAAAAATGGGCAGAGCTTTGATGGGACTGTTGTAGCTGCCATATTGACTTTTTGGACCATGTGGACACCCTTCATGTCTGCACAAGTATCCTATGGAGTTGCCTAATGGCAGAGCCTGTCTGGGCTTGGAAGGTAAAGCAGAAAGAATTGATAGTAAACTATTTCTATCTATTGCCAAGAAAGCTACATGGTTGCGTCCATGAAATCCTCAGGAGTTGGGTTCATTGTGGGGAATTATTTTTCCTTTTTAAAAAAAACATATTTGTTCCTTGAAGAAGATGCATGCCCCAAGAAGAGGAAGACATACTACAATTAATATATTTGAAATAGGATGGCAGTTTACACCCCAGGCTCAACTAAATTAGGAAGAAAATTAAATTAAATTAGGAGTTTTCTCCCATTATCAAAATATGGGATTTGCAGCAGCTTTAATATTATCTGTTACAGTGTTTCTTAAAATGTGGACCCAGGACCCCTGGGTGTCCCCCAAGACCCTCTCAGGGGTCCACAAAATCAAAATTATTTGCCAGCCTATGTTGAAAAATAATACAATATTAAAATTCTATCAAACAGCTGTGAGAAGTGATAGTGGCAGTGAGTGTATCAGTTTTAATTTTTAATATGGTAAATATCGATAAATATAACCCATAGAAACAAAAGTTCTTTTGGGGTCCTCCATAATTTTTAAAAGTGGGAAGGAGTCCTGAGAGAAAATGTTATTATTGCAGATTATAATAAATAAAAATAAATATTCTTGCTTGATTAAAAAAAAGCCTTTGTCTGTTTTCCCATTTTATTCTGTGGTTCACTCTGCACAGAAACACAAACACACATGTATACAAAATGATGCTCACAACCACATTGATCCAGCATTTCTCAGGACCAAGTTTAGGATGCTTTCTGTAGCAAATATTTTGAGGATTATTCCTTTAAAATGGCCAGAGGTTCTTCCTCCCAACCACCAGCCAAAAAAGAATCAGGAAAACCAGAACATCCATGAAAAGCATAATTGTTCCACTTGTAAAACAAAAGAGGAATAAAACTTTTCACAATGTTTAGCAGATTTTATGCTGCCCAGGGGTACCTGCAGAGTATGGTCAAAAACATCAAGATGGCTTCAACAGTGTGATTGTAGCTCCATCCATTTTTTACATGTGTTGCATGAGCAACACACATAAAAAAAATCATGGTTGCCATCTTGACTTTGACCATATCCTTCAGACAACCCTGGGGGTGACCACGTGGGAGCCATGATATTGCTGGCTTTGGAAGGGGGTATTGGTGGACTGTCATACCCTTCTCTTGTGACCCATCTCACCTTCCAATTGTCCCTCCGTGTTGGAACAGCTGGCTAGGAATTCTGGGATTTGCAGTCCTAAGGCATCAAATGGGAACAGATGGGGGAAGCTGCCAGACTCACTCCCCCAAAGATCCAGCAGTCAGTTGCAAAGAAGCAGGCACTGAGGTGCTATAAGGGGAGAGATGGATGTGGCTGACACACTTACTCATTTTTATTTATTTTACAAGGCTGATCAGCCAGTCCAGTCTAAATGACCCTATGCAGCATACAATTCCCATCTTTGTACATTCCCATCCAAAACAATTAACAACAATCCAACAAATACATAGGAAAAGCAACAAAAACAAACATGAAAAGAATCAGGATTGCCCTACAAATTAAAGCCCCCTCACAACATTCCAATCCCCACGGTCTCATTAACAGATTTTGCAAAGCCAGGAGGGAAAGGGTTAACTGGATATCCAGGGAGATGCTATTACAGAGCTGGGGGGGGGGGGTCACAACTGAAAAGAAGACAGGCCATTCCTGCCAACAATGATGATCTGATCATATGGAGAACCTCAGAGATGACTTTGGGGAAACTATGTGATGGCAGTTAGCAAAACATGATTTAAGCCCAGGGCAGGAAGAGAACATTGGAAAGAAATTTAAACTGACTCCACCTTAACTCTCTTGGGTATAAGAGGGAGGGAGGGAAAATGCTATCAAGCTTTCAAGCTTCTGTTACTACAACCTATATCAATAAAGTAGAGTTCCAGTCAAATCTGTGGAATCTGTTTCCTGACCTGGCCTACTTCAAAGGTCTGACAGATCAGAGGGTGAGAAAACAATTCAGTATAAGGGCCCATTGGGGATCCTGGGGCCTCATAATAGTCCTAAAGACAATGATTCTAGCGTTGGCCTCGTGGGGAAGCCTACTGAACTGGCAGAACAAGATTCTAATGGCCTCTAAAAAGCCCCAAGCTTCTAGCCCTCATTGCATCCAAGATAACACTAGAAGTTTATGCTGCTTTTCTGCTTCTCATCCAGCTTTCCAAAGAGTCCTTCCTACCATCGAAGATTTCCTTGGTGAGCGTTCCCTGTGATTCATTCAAGTTATTTACTTTTTTCACAGTATAAATAGCTATGACTGTCCTGCTGTCCCAGGTAGCCAAAGAGGGGGAGAGAGGGAGATTCTTCAAACAAATGAAGAAATTGGAGTTGTAAGGACATCCACTCTGCAGTTCATCATCCCTTCAGAAAGGCTGAAGCTGGCAAGAGGCGATGGGCACATGAGTGGCATGTGCACCTTCTATCCATTTTCATGGGCTCCATCGCTATGCCGGTGTAATATTTTCCTCCAACTTCTCTTCCTTCTTGTCAGCAATGCTGTAGTAATACGTGCGGATCAGTGTCTCCACGGCAGCAAAGTTTGGGCGGTCTGCACATCTGGGGGGCAGGAAAGTAGACAGGTCAGAAATAAGGGGAGAAAAATCTCATCTGAATTACACGCACACAGAGTTACAAAGTTCCCTCTCCAGTGAAATCTCATCTCCAGCATGGGGGTGTCTGCAAGGTATGGTCAAAAAGTCAAGATGGCAGTTGCAACAGTCCAACCCCCATGCCGGGAACACTTCCAGGTTTCAAGGCTTTGCAAAATCATGGGGAGAATCATGTTCCAAAACACAGGCATTGCAAAACAAAAGCATGTTTTCTGGGTCTGGAAAGATTATCTTCCTTGACCAACAGACCCTCAGCATGCCTCTGCTGCCAAACTGAAAGGGGAGAGTGGAGACAATTGGGGAGAGGTGGTCCCGCCTTACTTGTAAGTCCAACATAGATTCATCAGCTTGTACATCTCCGGTGGACAGCTTGGTGGACATTCCATGCGCTTCCCTTCTTCAATGAATGCCATGACTTCGGGTCCTTTCATTCTCTAGAAGGGGAGAAAGAGATGGGTGATAAAGCTGAACATCTCTCCATTTTGGTAAAACATCAGAGTGTCAGCCCCACTAAGTAGATCAGACCATGATCTGAAATCAACTGTACAGGAAAGCTAAAACTACTTTGACTGAGACTGGGTATAATAAGAGTCTTACAAGTCTGATTGTGCTGCACCTCCTCCCCTTCTTATACTCATGTGAATTAGGGAGCTGTCTGTCTGAGCCACTTCCAAATTTTTTTCTGGCTGTTGTGGACTTTAAAAAATGCTTTAGCTCCTTTTGCCTATGCAAATTCTTACATATTTCCATCGAAGTCATCTTCCTTACTCTCTACACAGAGTGACAAAACCCAAAACTATGGGACAACCAGAGGGCACCTACCCTCTTGGCCTTCCAGAAGGCTATGAAAACCTAGCTCTTCCCCCAGGCGCTGGGCCAGGATGGGAGTTGAGCCCAGCACATGTGTATCTGGTGTAAACTGTTATGGTGCCTTGGTTAGAACCCATTGGGTTTTTTTTGGGGGGGGGGTTATATTTCTTAATATGTTACATGCGTTTGATGTTGTTAGCCACCCAGGGTTATATTGTGTAAGGTAGGCATCTTTAAAATAAACACACAAACCCAAGTGTCCAATTCAGCTTCCTACTTCCTAGGTATCTTTGGAGGTATCAGAACACTTGGCGATACCTCCCTTGGTGCTCACCAGATTCCCTGCCCCACCTGATTTTATTATCTAAAGATTATTTTAATGTTTAAAAATAATTAAGTGGAAGCTAATATGCTACAGAGCAAGTTTTATATTCAAGTAAAATCTCTATTTCCGCCATCACATCTGAGCCCATAGAGATCTCAAAGGTGTTCTTAGAAAATAAAATGGTGAAACCAGGTGCTTTGTCTGAAAAGGTGCCTTGTGTTTAACCAACACTTTTCCCCCTTCCTATCTGGAGCAGACACTTAATTCCCAAGCTTCACATGAGGAAAATAATTTTTGCTGAACCCTGTATCCGAAAATCTGGAGCCAACTGCTCACACCTAGAAGCATGTTCCAGTTCAGGGGTATCCATGGGAGAGGCCAAAAAACTCAAAATTTATTTATTATCTGTTAAGAAAACCAACATAAAGCAACAAAAATACAATTAAAAACAAACAATAAAAACAAAATACAAAAGCCATTTAAGATGGCCTCACAACCACACAATTGCAACCCCATCCATTAGAATTGTGTGGTCACGGCCATCATCTTAACTTTTTTAAGCCCACCCTGGTGGGTGCCCCAATTATTTATTTCATGTATATTCACCTTATAGGGTTTCTGACCGTAAGTAAAGGCTTCCCACATAGTCACCCCATAGCTCCAGACATCGCTCTTGCTCGAAAACTTCCGAAACAGGATGCATTCAGGTGCATACCACTTCAACGGCCACTTCCCAGTGGTCTTGGCCTGTGGGCAAGGACAGAATGGGGACAGCTCCAGGTGAAAACTCTTTGGACAAGCTGAATGATGTGAGAAGACCAAGTACAAGCACCTGTTTGTCTCTCCTAAAGTACACAATGACTGGGGGGAAATTGACACCAAGTCTCCTTTGCAACCCTCGAAGTTCTCCTAAATTCTAGATACCTGTTGGAGCACCTCTTCTCTTAAAGGTCATAAAAGACATCCATCACAGATTTCTATCTAGGCGGGCTTTTGATATTCAACAGAACAGACTCTGCTGTGGCAGCCACGCAGATAGGAGCACTTAACAGAGTTTACCAATTCATTCATTCATTTGTTTGTTTATGTATGTGATGTATATCACCACCCATCTCTCACAAGTGACTCTGGGCAGCTTACAGAGATTAAAACAGAAAAAAACCACCACATATAACCCCTGCACCCAAGGATAAACAATAACCCCACTCAGTGTCCTCCTTTCTATAATTAAAAGTTCAAACAGGAAAACTGCTCATGAAAGATGCTTCTGAAAAAAGACTCACACATTTCTTAAGGATCCATGTATAATGGAATATTTATATTAAAAAGAAAAGAGCTGACATGTGTTAGAGGAAACTGTATGAAAACATGCTGATTTTTCTAGATTTTATGTTTTTTATTTCAAATTCAACAAATCAGAATATTTCCCTGGTAATGCAGACAAAACAAATAAACAAACTGGATTTTAAATTGATCTGCCTCCTGGGATTTAAGTCTGTAATAGCCTTTCTCCAAATATTCTTCTTAGGAATGACATGTTATGAATTCTCAAAACAGAAGGGCTTTTCTGTAGTGGCACCCTCAACTTTGTTGGGGCTCAGTTAGGAGTTGATCAACTCTTTCTCATGCCAGATTAAGACCTTTCCATTTGTCTAGCGGTTGCAGAGGAAATTTCACCTTTTCCCTCTGTTTTCTTCTGTTTTTCCTGTTCCAGTATCTTTTTTTTTTACTTTTTTTTCTCTCCCTTTGTAACTATATTTTCTAAAACTAGGCAGTTCTTTGGAAATATTTTGTATGCTGCTCAGAGTTGGCAGATTGGAATGGCCTATACATCCTGTAAATAAATAAAAATAAATAATACATTTGGAAAAGGCAAGTCAGAATGGGCAGGAGCAGGAATGTAGCATCTGTCTGCAATTCTTTAAAGTACCTATGTATTTTCCAGGATCATGGTTCTGTCCTTGGCAATTGCTGTGTGATCCCAAGAAAAGACACAGCTGCTTTAAGAAGCTGTAAGCAGTTGCTATGTTCATATTACTCTAAGATCCAAAGATTCATTGCATGGCTCTAATTTTTGTTATGATTGTTTTTTTTACTGTGGTTTTTATGTATCCAGGAAGTGCTAACTGGGAATGCTTGCATTAAAATAAGACTATAATAATCCTTCCCACCCTCCATATTCTTCCAACAAATGCTCTCTGAAATGCCTGCAGGGCTGATTTCCCATATTGTCTTCTCGCTCACCATATAATAGCTGTCATCAGCTGCCAAAGCTTTGGAAAGCCCAAAATCGCTGATCTTAGCATAATGCTGGTTGACAAGCAACACATTTCGAGCAGCCAAGTCCCGGTGGACAAAGTTCTTTTCTTCCAGATACTTCATTCCAATCGCTACCTGATGCATCAGTTCAACCACATTATTCACAGGAACTTCATCCCTAAGGGAAAACGAAAGGAGAAAAAGTTGACATCAGCATTCCCTTACTTGATGTCCTCCTCATGTACTGGAAGAACTTCAGCTCCCCATATGGCGACTGGTAAGCATTCTAGGAGTTATAGACCAAATAGATCTGGAGGATTCCAGATTAGGGAACTTTTATCTTAAAAGCACCACATAACCCCGCCAACACTGATTTATGAGGCAGTGAAGAACAGGAAGGCCTGGCGCAATATGGTTCATGGGGTCACGAAGAGTCGGACACGACTTAACGACTGAACAACAACAACAAAATATCCCACTTTTATTTTTCCAATAAATATTTATTTATTAGATTTATATCCCATCTTTATTTTTTACAACTCACCCAGGGAGCCTCTATGACTGAGAGGGGACTAGAACCTAGACCTCCCTGCTCTTAGGCCAACATCTTCACTATTAGACTATCCTGATTCTGGGGCTGAAAGCCTTAGTCTCCCAGGGAGCTTCTCTAGCTAAAAAGAGACTAGAACCTGGGTCTCCCCACTCCTAATCCACCACCTTCTCCACTGCACCTGATTGGCTCTTGGGCTGAGAGGGAGGGACTGGCCCAAAGTGTCCCAGGGACTTTCCATGCTTAAGGGAGGACTAGAACTCACAGTCTCCTGCTTTCTAGTTCAGCACCTTCAGTGCTACACCAAAGTGGCTCTCATTTGTGAACATTTCACAATCAGTTCTTCCCCATACACCAACTTATTAGGGTACTACTCTCCATAAGTTGGCACTAAACTGTCACAGAAGGCTTGTTGTTGTTAGATTCAGTACAACAATGCACTAAGCCAAATTGGGGGGAAACTCACAGCTCCATTGGCATAATATGTTTGGTTTAACATATTAAATCTGGATTAGAGAGGGTTTGGGTTTTTTGTTTGCTTATTTGCTGTGGTGATATGTTTTTTTTTTTTAGGTTTTTTTAAGGCTTCTTGAATTGTATGAATTCAAGCCACTTGGTAGTTTGTGGCTTAACCAGTTGTATAAACCCAGAAAATGGGTTAATTCAGTAAGTAGGCTAAGCAGGCAGTGTGAAATAGATCTTCAAAGACCCCTTCCAGAATATATGATTTTGTGATTATCTCAGCGACACTGTACTGATGGAACATAAATGGCTCTAAGACCACATCCTGGAAAGGTACAGATTTCCTGCATCAGGTGATGGCATCAACTCACTTCTTGGAAGACAAGAACTTGTGCAGAGGGCCACCTGATGCCATCTCCATCACGAGCATGAGGGCTTCCGCATGACAGACTCCAATGAGACGGACAATGTAAGGATTGTCAAGCTGGTGCATAATCTGGGCCTCCTTCATCATTTCATCCTGCTGCGCCACCCCGTTGCCCTGTTTTAGCACTTTGATGGCTACATCAATTTGCTTCCTGGAAGGGAGAGAAGATGAGAAGATGGAAATGCCACACATGATGGTAAAAGTGGGCAACAGCTGATGTTAGGAGTCTGAACTCATTTCAAAATGAATATGACTCCAACCAAATGGGACTCATCATCCAGTTGTTCTCTTTCTTTCTAGGAACACCAGCTGTTTCAGGCAGCCACCCCCCTGGTGAGCACCGTTTTATTTTCCAAGCTTGCCCTGAAACAAAGCATCCCCATGGCATTCTGGGAAAAAAAATGGCAGCCATCAGAAAACAGCTGCCAATATAGCCCTCTTGTCTCGGTCAAAGGTATAAATAAGCAAAAGTAACAACAAAAATGTCCATGAAAGAGAATGAATGTTACGTACTTTTGAAAAAACAATCAAGGAAAAAATGTGGGTTTTAAAATAGCAACCAAGAAAGGAACCTAAAAGGAAAGGAACATAATGACTGTAACACCCCTAAGTTGTTACTGTGTGTTGGGTCCCACTCTCTGTGTAGACCACTCCCATCCGCTTGAGGACTATGCCAGGCTTTCATGGCAAGTCAAGGGATACCCTCCTAACATAGGTGGGGCTATTTGCTATTTTGGAAAGGGGGACTCAGGCATGTTTAAAAAGGGAGGGCAAGAAAAGGACCATAGCTACTTTTCCCCCATCAAGATAAGGTATCCACCCCCAAAATACCTCAAAATTTCAGGTACCCCCCCCCATGAAAGAGGAACAAAATCTGATTTTTTCACGGGGAGTAACAACTTCTGAAAACTGCAGAGCCCTGTCTCAGCATACTAAGAGAAATGTATCCAAAAACAGGGCATGTACAGTACTTACTTCCTCATTCTGTAAACTCCTTTCCTGACGCACCCAAAGTTGCCCTCTCCCAGGTCCACTTCATCTATCATCAGACTGCTCCTTTTTAAGAATAGCTTCCGGTCCTTGAGCTCTTCAGGGTCACTGTATGGGCTTTCATAACAGGATGTGTCCATGGGCAAGATCCGAGTCTTCTTTCCTGCTCCTACTCCGTCCCCAAGAAAGTAAAATAACTGGGTTTCATGTCCGAAGACACCCTTCCTAATTTCATAATTCCCCCTCATATGCTCAGTTCAAGCTATCTGTGTTATTTATTTATCAAATTTGTCACCGCCCATCTCGCTGAAACAACTCTGGGCAGTTTACAGCAGAGATAAAATTCATTAAAATGCAATATAAAAACAGTCCTAATAATAAATAGCTTCCAAGAAGGATGGAGAGTTAGTAAATAATTCAAGGGAGCGTCATCAGGGGGCTAACCACCCCCAGGGATGGTCAGAGCCCATATTGCCCCATGCACACTGGCTATATTATAGACATCAGCTCCTGTAAGATTGAAGAGTAAGCCTATCAATAATTATTTTTCATTGAAACTGAACAGAATCTTTGTTAACTATGGCAATGTTCTTCTGATCACCAACTGGTGGGATTAAACAACAGAGGAAAATTATGCTCTTCATGCCACTCTAAGAAGCATCTTGCAAGCATCTAGCTGACCATGGTGGAAATAGTAGGTGAACGAAATTGGGTATTGGTACAATCTGTTGAGTTTACTTAGATCTTTGCTCAGCTCAATAGACACCTTGAAATATTAGAAGTTCCTCACAATTCCTGAACTTTTCAGACTAACCATTTGGCTTCCTTTCTGTTCAAGCTCTTCCCCTCACTTTCTCCAATAGCAAATTCAGGAATTTAGGTAGGGATGTGGATTACTTAAATCCATGGAAGAAAAGCCTGCCAAGGGATATGAGTTTTGAAGATGCTATAGTAGTTTTATGTTGAAGGAAGCAGACCTCCAAATATTACTTGAAGGAGAACAATAGGGGGGAAAGCTTTGTTTCCTACTTGTGAGCATCCCAAGAAGCATCTAATTGGCCACAAGGAGCATCCACGTGTGTGTGTGTGTGTGTGTGTGAAAATTTATTTGTCAAATGTCTACCCCACCACAATCTAAACAGTCTCACCAGGGCTTAAAATAAAATAAAACACAAGACGTACAATAATTTTAAAAAACCCCACAAATGTCTAAAATATCTAAAAGCAACAATTAAGACTGGCTTCATACCCCTCTTCAGAACAGTTCAACTTCTTCCAGAAGGCAAATGGAGTTAAAACTAAGCAAACCTCCAACAGGAGGCCATTCCAGAAGGCCAACCTACAACAGAAAAACAATGCTTCTGGGTTTCACCCCCTCCCACCTTGTCCTCCTGAAAATGGGGGACAACCAGCTCTTCTTGCAACACAATTGAATTGACCCAGCCCTGTTGGTTACTATGGCCAATAAGGGCCTTGCCAATCCAGCAGAACTGTTCTTACTTTTTTTTTTTTTGAGTAACAAAAGGAATGAAGCCAAAAAATCTATGAGCAACCATCTTCATCGAAAGAGTGCAATGAAAGCTGAGTTTAGTCAGTGGACACAAACTACTGAAGGTCTGTCAAAGGAGGACGCCATAATACCTAAGGAATAAAATTTAGTATCCTGGATGC
Organism: Python bivittatus; assembly: GCF_059951505.1. NCBI lineage: Eukaryota > Metazoa > Chordata > Lepidosauria > Squamata > Pythonidae > Python > Python bivittatus. The sequence goes on from NW_028277087.1 coordinate 6,878,030, forward strand.
TGAAGACGATATTGATAGAATAGGACATTCCTGGCTGGATGAAACCCTGAATTAAGTATGTAACATTTTATTGCAGATCCCATTGGTAAAACTAAAGGATCCAAGCTATGTGTCTACCATAGTTCCACAAGGCCACAGAAGAAGCACAGTTATAATACAGCCTGAACTTTTAGAAAGAAAAATCAAGTTTCTTTCCCTTCCCAGCAAAATTATTTTTTAAAAAGCAGGGAAGAAAGGGGTTTGTTCAAATTGTCAGCCAAAAAGAAATAATCTGTTTTATCTCCCTGACTACTTTGGCACAGATTTTAAATAACAACAAAAGTACAGCACGTCCATTCTTAACTGTTCTTGCTGTTTTAGAAAAGTCAAGTCACCCTTAAGTCCAGTTGGACTCCTGATTGCTTGACTTGCAATCCATACAATTTCCACGCATGTTTTCTCAGCTTCTCAGTCTAGCTACAGTTCTGAGATTCCTTTGTGGTCTCCCAGCCAAGTATTAACCATGTACTGTACTTGGCTGACCATCCTGAGCTTCTAAAGTCAATTTATTTTAAGTAACACTGCACGTGGCCACAAGGGGGTGGTAAAGTAACACATACTGTACAGCACTGCTTCTCAATCTTGGCAACTTTAAGATGTGTGGACTTCAACTCCCAGAATTCCCAAGCCAGCATGCTGTTGTTCTAGCCCAGCAGCTGTCTACTGAAATAAATTCCCTGATTTGTAATAAAGGCATAATGCTCAATTCCATGTTTGATACACATAGGCAAAAGAGGAAGAGAAAGTAAAAGAGAATGAACGGAAAGGAAAATAAGTTTTAGATGCCTGTTCTTTTATGAAGTGGCCAAAAAGGGAATTTTTCAACCTGAGATTAGATGGAGACTAGGAGAAAGTAAATCCACTTTTTGAGTTCATGTTACTGAGGAATTATACTAAAAGCACAATAAACTTTTTGCCAAAACGGGATGCAGGCTGAACATTGGATGGGGGCTTATGAACAACAAGTTGGTAAGAATTTTTAATTTTAATTTAGGGTGCCTGGGCACCCTTTGGAGACGACCACTCCTCACAGACACTGGGTTGCCGTGTCTTGCTTTCAGACAGAAGATTGTGCAGTAATTTTTAGTACGAATAAGAGTCGGTCTTGGCTTACCCATTCTTATTCACTTCTGCATTGACCTGCCAATGTGATAAGGTGTCAAGGACAGGGAGCCACAGAACGCCGATTTTTCATGAGAGGTATTAATAAGGGCCCTGAGAGATAGGCAGCCACCAACCTCACGCCTCTCCTTGAAGCAATTATTTATTTATTTGTTTGTTGGTGAGATGTATATCTCTCTTCTTTTGTTCAGGAGCTCTAGGTGACATACACAGGGCTCTCTCCTCCCTTTTTCCCTACAACAGTGACAGGTGTAAGTTGCAGCAACCCAGATTTTATTTAAATCTAAGGAAAAACTTCCAGTGGTAAGATCTCTACAATTCTGGAACAATCTACCTACAGAGCTCATGAGCAGGGAGGGTTTTAAGAAGAGGATGGAGCTCCTCTCTTGGATGGCTTAATTGGGCTTCCTGCACATTGCAGAGCATTGGAACAGATGATCCTTGAGGTCCCTTCCAACTGTCTTGGTCTATGATGCGGTGAGTTAGGTTGGCTAAGAGGGACTGGCCCAAACTCACCCAGGGAGATCCCGTAGCTGAGGGGGGACTAGCACTGGGTCTCTCCACTCCTAGTCGAGATCCTTCTCCACTGCATCTGATTGGTTCTTGGGCTGAGAGGGAGGGACTGACTTGGGATCCCCCCAGGGAGCTTCTGGGGCTCAATCTCAATCTGTCTCATGCCAGTCCAAGGTGTTCCCTACTACACTACATGCCTATGAATTGCTTGGTTTAGCTTTAAGGGCAGAGTTAGTAATCAAGGTGCTGGAAGAGAGAAAGTCTATAACAATTATGCATGCTTACCAATCCAAATAAGGTAAGCTGAATTAATAAATGTGCACAGCTGAGTAAAGAGGATTTGTGGAATTAAATTCTCTACTCCTGATACTGGTTTGATTTGCAATGCTGGTTTTCAAGGTTCAAAGGCTAATTTGTCTATTGCATATGAACTGAGCCCAAAGGATTATTGATTGCAGAGCAGGATCTGAACATCCCCCTTGTTGGATACATTATTCTCATCCATCAAATGTGAGCAGAGTAAAGAACAGATCATTTAATGTCTAACTTTCCATCTTCTGCTATATTGTGCACATAAAAAGGTTAAAGCTAGAAGGTCACTCCCTTTGGGATGGTCCATGCTAATTACCCATAGTACAATGGATTATTGGATTATTGAGTTATGACCGCTCATTCAGCGACCATTCAAAATTACAACAGTGCTGAACAAGGGGGGGTTATGACAGGTCGGTGAAGTTGCAGCTGTCGCAGCATCCCCATGGTCATGTGATCGCAATCCGGGCACTCGGATGCCTAGCTCGCAGTTACAACATTCCAGCGAGCCGCAGTCACATGATTGCCATTTGCAACCTTCCCTGCCAGCAAAATAAAGATTTTCCTTTATGCTGTATCTGCTAAAGCTGTTCTCAAACTCACCAATGGGCTCTGGTGTGTATCCATCTGAGTTCTGAGATGTGAATCTTCGAGCAGCCTAGGAAATTCAGGGCAGAGTTTACACATTTAGGAAATTCAGGCCAGAAGATACACATCTATAACCACTCAGTAGCACCCTAACTCTGCAAATAAAAAGAGAGAAAGGGATCTGCCTAAAGCTAACAAGGAGCTGCATGTATGTATTAGGATTTAAAACCTGCTCCAATTTTATCTCTTTCTGCATCCTTTCCAACACTTACCATAGAATGATTTCAATAGGATTTTCCAGGCAGGATTATATGGCAGCTGTAGGATATAGGGCTCATCAGAACAACAGACCACTAACAATATCTTGCCCATTCCCTCCCCAACCCACCCCCCAGTTTTCTGTTCTCTGCACGCCACTAAACTCCCACTGAAGAAACAGGCTTGGAGTTTGGGGCTGCAACTGGACCCAAGGTTGTTGTTAAGACCTGGAACCCTTATCGCTATGAGCATCACTCATCAGCTTAGGCCAGTGTATTAGCTGCACCCATCTGGCCATCCTAATTCATGTATTCGTAACCTCAAGACTGAATTACTTAACACTGTGGCTGCAGGTACCTCCCCCGCTTCCTGACAAACTCTCGCCCTGTTCTACTTTTCTTTTCTAAAGATGATTTTAACATTAAACATTAAAATAGTAAATAGCTACAATCCAGGGCTTTGTTTCTGCATTCCCTGCTCAGGAAAAAAAGAAAATATAAATTGGGGTGGTAGAATGGAACAAAGCAAGTCAATCCTTTACCTTCTGGCTAGCCACTGGGTCAGCCATTTTGTGAAGGAGGAAGCCTTCTCTGCCACGGCGACCACTACCTTTCAGCTCTCACCATGCTCTCAGACGTACCTACTAGCCCTCCACAGTTGGCAGCTTCTGGATTACTGTAATCAACCCCTGTGGTAGGACTGATCCCAGCCTAACAATTAGCCAGGAGAAAGTTTACCATACCTGTGCCACAGAACTCAAAAAGACCACTAGATGGCCCCAGATATAGGAAACGCTAATTCTTTGCTGCCCTCTGGAGTGTGCAGCCCAGGTGTTGGTAGCCCTAGCCAGTTACCTGACAGGGGTATCTTGCCCAGCACATATTGCACCAAGGCTACAAGATGAGCACTAGCTGCACTCTGCTCTCCAATGCAAGACAAAATTATAAAGAACCTTGAAAGATTCCTTGAAATTTTTCAGTTACACCAGCCTTCTATGGCAACCTTACTCCTTTGGAAAGGCCCAGTTCTCTGTCCCATAGTAACAAATGCTGCTCAGTGGCAACAGGCTGGCAAAGCTTTCTACTTGAGGGAATGCCCTCCACTCTGTAGACCCAGCACAGACTTGTCTCAGGGGATGTTCTAAAAAAACCTCACTTTGTTACTTCTTCCCCTATCATTACTCTCCCTGACTTCTATCTTTGGAGATGATTTTTTTTAGGTTGTTTTATGATAGCTGTAAACCCATTTGTGAGCAATATGGATGAGAAGTGATCCATAAATGCATGTACTGAGCAAATAAAGACCATTGGCATACTCACCAGTGTAGATGGATGTGCTGGTGGCGTTGGAGTGGCAGCTGCAGGAAAGTAGGAAGGAAAGGAATAATAGAGAAATTTGTATTGTCGAAGGCTTTCACGGCCGGCATACAATGGCTGGTGTGGGTCTTCCGGGCTGTGTGGCCGTGTTCTGGAAGTTTTGTTTCCTAACGTTTCGCCAGCACCTGTGACCGGCATCTTCAGAGTGCAGGAGCACAGACAGGAGCAGTTCTCTCTGTGCCCAGGGTGATGTGACCCTTTTTGTGGGTATTTATAGAGATCTGGGGGGAAGGGGGATTGGGGGTATGTGGGGGGGGTTGGGTTACTGAGTGGCTGCTTGTTTTGGTGTCACATCTGTGTGTATCTTCCTGGGGATTAGGTAGGGTTTTTTCTTCTATTGGTTTGTGTATATGTGTACTCCCTAATAGATGGGACCCAGAGCATGCCTCTTCTGCTGGACCTAATGGGATGGGTAGACGTAACTGGGGAGAGGCAGTCCCTGAAATAACCTGGCCCCATACTATGTAGGGATTTATAGGTTACAACCACCACTTTGAATTGAACCTGGAAGCATACTGGTAACCAGAGCAGCTCGCAGAGCAGAGGAGTAACATGGACTGACTGAGGAGGGCACGCAACTGCCTGCTGTCATGTATATAAACTCTATAACACTGAATGCCCTCACATATGGGGACAGGAATCTCACTTTATTTTTTGAAAGACTGCCATAGTGCTCTTGTAGAGCAGAATATCTCCTGGTTCGTTGCCAGGTGGATTCTGGACTGGGCAGGTTGAGGGCAGGAAGCCACTGTTTTGCCCAGCTGATGCCAGTCAATCTATATGGGCTGATTGGCCAATTTAAGGCCCAAATAAATCTCAAACCCTCTAACTTATCCCAAATTCATCAGTATAGTATTCCCCAAACTGGAACCCACCAGATGTGTGGGCAATCAACTCCCAGAATCCCAACATGATTTTTGCCCTTGCACTATGCTAGGGGAGGAAATCTGGGGAGTTGAAACCTATAACATCTGGAGGATGCTGGCTTGGAAAAACTCTTTGAGAAGATCCTTTCCTGCAGATCTTTTTTAAAACTATAATACAATCTTTAAAGAACATAGATTGTGTGGTAACTAAAACATGCACACAGGGAAAGAAATAACCAGACTTGCCAATTGTTTTATCACAGATAGGAGAGAAGGAAGAACCTTACCTGACTGCATTTCAGGATTTGGGGTGCTCTCCTTCAGATAATAGATAAGGCCATCTGGTTTAAGTTTGAGATACTCGACCAGCTGATGAAAGAGTTTTGAAGGAGAAGATCATCAAGGGGGGGAGAGAGAGAGTCTAGAAAACTGATGAACAAGCAAGGTTTTTAGTTTAATTGCCTTTCTGACATCTCCATTTGCTTGTATCCCTTTGGAGAAATTGAACAGGGAAATTAAACATCTCAAAAAACAATATATGGAAAAGTCAGGAATAGATTTTACAGTAACTTATTGGAGCAAAGCTGCCCATGGTGGGTTCCATTTGGTCAATAACACACAACCTACCCATTCACCCCAATACAAAGAGATGGATCCTAGCATCATTCCACTTCCAACAACTTTTTTCCACCTATCAACCACTCTGCCTTCACTGATTTAGAAAGCTCATGGAAGCTCTCAAGAAAGGTACTGACCTCAGAGTTTGGGATAAATTAGTAAAAGAACAATTATATCAATATTTGGAAATAGAGATTTTGTAATCCAAAAGTTTGTTGCTTTCTTTCTTTCCTCCCTGAATTAATCAGGAGTCAAATCCAAATTTTAATGAAAGTTGAGCCAGCTCAAAATGAGTGTGTAGATGAATGAAGGTAGAGCAGTACAGGGGATATCATGATATGAGATGTGGGAGGTTGGGGTCAGTGGCATCTGCAGAGCGAGGTCAAAATAGGCAAGATGGCAGATGCAGCCGCATGATCCAAGCCTCACCCCTTTTCTACTTGTGTGAACCTCAAGGTTCACAAAGGACAGGGCTTGGATTGCATCTTGCCCATTTTGACCCATCTATAGATGCCACTAGCTAGAATGAAGGCAGCTGGATCCTCCAGGTTTCTGATAGCATCATTGTTGGAGACTGCAAATACAATGACGCTGACTCTTCAGCATCTCATGACCTATTGACCACAAGGGAGCAGCAGGCTGTAGATACAGGTAGTGCTTGCTTACCGACTGCCTCATTCAGCCACAAGTTTGAAGTTACAACAGTGCTGAAAAAATAATTGCAATTAATTGATTGATTTACAATCAATGCCCACATTTACGACATTTGCAGCATCTCAGTCATGTGATCGCCATTACAGTCAGTACACATTGTCCTATGTCTGACTTGTTGTTCCCCCCCCCCCGCCTTGCAGAGTAGAAAGATTGGAGAGGAAGGGATTACAAGACAGTAAGCAGACATACAATGGGGAATACACATCAAAAGCAATGTGGTGGCATCGGCAGCCCCAAGCGCACTACACAAACATCCTGGCGTATTCCCCATTGTGTGCCTGCTTACTCTCTTGTAATCCCTTCCTCTCTAATCACTCTGCAAATGGGGGAGAGAGAAAAACAGGTCAGGGCACGGGAGAGACTGCCTACAGAAATTGGTTGGTTTCTTCCCCCCCGCCCAGAGTGGAGAGTATGGAGAGGAAGAGATATGTAAATACAAACATTAATTCCCTTCTTGCTAATTATCCCAGCACTGGGATAAGCATTCCAAAGGGCGGGGGAGTGGGGAAAAAGAAAACACAGTCACGGTCCCATGATATCCCACAGAGCTGCCAGTCCCAGTTGTGGTTGCTAGACGAGGACTACCTGTACAGCTTTCAGGATTTTCTGAATCCCCTCCTTGTCTGCCATTATGCCTGGTCTTTGTCTAAGAGATTACTGAACGGAGGTCACTTCCTTCTGCCTTTCCTCCCAGCCAGACATAGACAAGGCACATGTTAGACTTTGCTTATCCCTTTAATGTATTTCCTATAAATAAATCTCCTTCCTATTATAGTTATACAACCAGCTTCACCAATCCTTGCTCTGGTCAGATTCTTACTTTCAGGAATGTTCACACACACTCACAGAATGCACCAACCGCCAACAGTCATCAGGTTCTGAACTTCAAAATTGTACCTGGAGAAAACCAAGCTACACTAGAAGACAGGGAAGTACATTCAATTACAGGTAGTCCTTGCTTAACAACAGTTGGTTTAGCGACTGTTCAAAGTTACGACAGTGCTAAAAAGTGACTTACGACTGGTGCCCAAAGTTATGACGGTCGCAGTGCCCCCACAGTCACGTGATCGTGTTCCGGGCACTTGGCAACCAGCTCACACTTACAATGTGTAACCCGGTGCCACATGATCTCCATTTGTGACTTTCCCAGCCGGCTTCTGGCAAGCAAAATCAATGGGGCCTGCATGATTCACTTAACAATTTAGTGACCTAAATTCCGGTCCCAATTGTGGTTGTTAAGTGAGGACTACCTGTAGCCCAGATCCAAACAGAGCTGACAGGAACAAACCTTTTGCTTGTAGAGTACTTTCCACTGTTGCAGAAAATGGAAGTTTAATTTAATTGTTTACATGCTAGAAGAGGAAGGACGTCAATTTACATATGCACATGCTCACCCAAAAGATTAACTCACCTGCCACAGTGTATCAAACTTGGTTCCTTCTTCCACAGAGTATTTCCCTGATTTTCCTTGCCTTATTCGATAGTGATAAACAGTCTTTCCATACACAAGGGAAAGGGCATAGCTCCCTTCCTCTTTTTTTTGTCTCATCCTGATGGGAGAGGGAGATGAAGATCAGAAACAGTTATATTTCCACAAATGATCTGTATGACTCCCATGTAGCAACTTAAAACAGTACAGAGTAGGATTGGCAATTCCACCAGCTTTCTCCTTTATGCAAATCTGTCATATTAATGTTTATCTGGATCTCTTTTTTGCAAATCTATCAGTACGTTGAACTTCAGAACTTTTTTTAAAAAAGTTTAGACTAAATTGTGCATTTTTGTGCAGGTTTCTTCAAACATAACACAATTTTGCCTGTTAATTTTTTCAATTTCTCTAATATAAATACATTATATTTCATTCTTACATAGGTATAATTTTGTCATTTTTTAAAATCCATATATTCATGTGTGCATGTGCACATGTCCTTTTGTACAGATTTTCCCTTAAGATGGGCGAACTGCTTTGCAAAATTCAGAGGGCTGCAAATTTCAGGTAATATATTTGGGGATTCTTGTTCCTTTTTGCCCACCAAAAAGTTTTTGCCTGCCAGTGAGTATTGCACACCAGCTGGTTACATCTACTTATTTCAGTTGTCATTCCCGCCCCACCCCCACCCTGTCAAATGGTTAGGGTTCTCGAACGATGGTTGACAGTTACCATTGCAAAATTATATACCCATGCAATAACGAGGATACCGCAGTAATCAATTATGTCCATAACAGACAAAAACTTTTCAGACATGAGATTTTAATGCTAGTCTGCAGGAGATGAGATTTTAACATCATGGTGGGCAAAAAAGGAACATTTTGGTTTATATTGTTTTGAAAATATAAAACTAGACACATTTACATTTAAGTGCAAACTTAATCAATTTCTCTCCCATAGGAAACAGTTTTTAGAAAGCCATGAGCATTTTTAAAAAATTAACTATCTGGAGATGTAAATAAATACAAACAGTAATTTCATCAAAAGGAAGAGATACATAGGTTCGGTATGAATCCTGGTAACTGATATTTTTAAAAAGCTAATGACAAAACTGGCTTGGATATTGCCTGACACTGTATATTCCAGATTCCTGGAATACCATGGTATTTTGTACTAGGAAATTCGGTTTCTTTTAAACAACTGAAATCTTAAATTTTAATGATTTTTAATTGCTAAGAAACTATTATACAGTGAAATCTAGTTCTAAGGGGTTTTTTGGTGCCTTTGAACTGATGCAAATATATCCTTCAGACCAAACTATTTTATTGATTGCAGTTATACCATTTTTAATTAATATTGTTCCCAAACACAAAATCAGTCATTTACAAGGACAAAATAAATCCCTGATGAGTCTAACAGAAAGGGATGGAACGATCTATTCAAAGAGGCACCCTCTGAACTAGAGTTAATTGGGTGTCCATTATTCATAAACATCCAATACACAATATGTAAATGTGACTGATTTAAGCCTTTGGCTGTGTTTTACATTATCTGTGTGATGACATCCTTACTCACAGCAGGATTTCGTCTGTGGTGTGCAAACTTTGCACTGAGCTCCAACATTCAGTGCCCTGAGGCTTCACTATATTACCTTGCATGTGTTTTGATATTATGCTGTAACAAAACATTTGCTATTGCAGTAGTGAAAATAAATCTCAACCCATAATTTTCTGGGTGAAAATTGCAACTCATCAAACAACGCTAGTAGATATACTGTGCTAAGCCACAGTTTGTTTTAACTATGATTTGTGAAATAAAGTATAATTGGACTTATATAATGTTGTAAGCCATAAATCATGATTTACAAACTAGAGTAGCTGCTTTTATACAATTTAGTAAACAAAACCAAACAAAAACAAAAAACACATTAAGGTTTTAACTGACTTGTGAATTCCAGGTTTTATCTGGTAAAAAAAGTCAGCAGGCAGCAAACAGCATCCATAATGTTGATTATAAACAGGAGGACAAACAAAGTAACAAAGCTGGGGATGTTTCAGCAAATTAAAACTATCAATGTCCAGGAGTCAATAAAACATTGAAAAAACAAAATATAGAAGCTGCAGGTCAGGCTCTGTCTGAACATAGTCCCCCCAGATATCCTACATTGCAACCAGACTGAAAATGCAAGGCTTGTGCTAATAAAAGGCTGTTTAGCCAGAATGTGCAATTGTGCAAATAAATGTCTTAAATATGGGACTGCAAGTAGTGGGAAGAAAAATATTTCTCCAAAACTGAACCAGAAGTTTTTCCTCCATTCTTAAATGCTTACAGGAATTTCCCATCAGGCTGTGCTCCTGAGTACAGCCGGCTTTCAGCTTGCTCTCGGGAGATGGGGCCATGATACCAAGGCATCTTCTCGTGAGCAGTCGTGGCCAGGAGTTTCTCCACTTGTGGTGCTTGACTTATGATTGCTAGTTCAAGATTCTCTCCCTATCAAAGAAAGAAGAGAGGAAGGGTAATTATCTTTTGCATTACTGGGAATTATTAAAACAGGTAACAACTGATGAGGAACTTTGCTCTTTCCAGCCTAAACTGTAATTGGATAAATGGGTAAAATTTAATCTAAGTAGCTTTTTCCCCCCAACAATCTGAATGGTGTGTGTGTGTGTGTGTGTGTGTGTGTATGCGTGCAATGTAGAAGAATGTTTCAGTACAACACTAGCTAATATATCCCCAACCCTAGACTTGGCACAGTTTAATTGAGTACAAAAGGAGGGAAGGCATATTCTGGAACTATAAATTCCTCCTGAGAAAATAATACATTGAGTGTTTTGGAATGGTTTGGAATCTTTTTATGTCAATTTCGCCTTATGGGTCAGCAAAGTTTTATTTCATCTAATCCATTTTAAGTTGCCTTTTTATATGTCAGTTTGATATGGTTCTGTGCTCCTGTAGAACTTTTTTTTCCCATTCATGTGGAAAAATTGTAAAAGGTATTTTGCTTTCTAATGGAGCCTTTCCAAGCAACATTTTTAACACATCAACAGAAGGCTGCCTGTTGCCCAAAATCTGAATGCTGCCAATTCTCCATTCTATCCTACAGGCAATTTTATTGTAGTTTAATCCCTGTTCATTCCACACTGCCAAACATCCGTTCTTTCCTTAGCAGGAAACCGCTTCATTCACAGCACCCTTCAAACATCTCATCATTTCAAAAGACTGCTCCTTTGCTAAAGGATTGTTCTTCAGTCACAACACGTCCATTCCTTCAGATTCTAATTCAATTATACTTTCCCATGTCCTCCTTTCAGAATTCATTCAATTCCTCAGCTAGTTCCTAAGGAGCTTAGATTTTGTGTATAGTCACTCAGTGTATATACTGTGGGGTGAAGAGGGAACCAATCTGTAGTGAGTTCTTTCAGCCCCAGGACCTAGAGGTGCTTTAATGAAATGGGAGAAGGAACAGCAGATAGACAGCAGAAACAATGATCAATGAGACAGCTTGCAAGGAAGTGATGGATGATTTATTGTTGCAATCACCAAACAATCCAGCATTCCCTTGGAACATAGTAGTAGGAATGTCAGAATACCACTGAATGGTATGGACAGCAGGATGCTAACTCAGAAGTATGCTATACTATTACAACTGGGCCTGGCAAATGCTGCCCCTCTGGAAGGATTCACTGGAAGGGCTCACTCTAAATCTTTTAGATTTGGCTCTCCAAAGTGGCTTGTACAACAGTTATTTCACTATTTTAATGGATTACCTGATCCTCATACTCAAACCCAGCTGCTATTCATTAACACAGCCACGTCTTTTTTCAAATTCAGAAGCCTGAAAAAAGACATAGTGGCTTTAATAAGTAACAAAGAGGGGCTGAGCTTGCGTGAGTTTCAAAACAGTTGTTCAAAACCATTTTCAAAATGTGCATAGCCTGAAAGCATGTGTGTGTATATATACTGTATACAGAATATTATAACATTACTGGGATTTTATTTTTGTCATTAAGTTTTGGATTTTGTAAACCACCTAGAAGGAAATTTGTGCAGCGCATAAATAGAAATAAATTTCCTAATGAAAATGAAATCAAAATTATGGCATACCTCCAAGTTCCACGTCTGCCGGACATATTCACGGACCATGTTCTCCCGGATATTGTCGAAAATCCCTAGCTGGGGCTCCAGGCCGTCAGGACGGTTGCAAGGCTTCCGCAAAGTACAGCAAAGTCCATCTGCATCCTTGGCATAAAATTCACAGAGCTCTTCGGGGCCACAGTGTGCTTTCCCTCCAGAGATGGCAAAGGTGCCATTCATCTGACGCTCAATGGGATAATGATAGAACTGGAGTTTGTGCACTACAGAGAGGACATAGCCTCCAAGATTGCGGAGGCATTGTCGCAGCAAAAATAGCCCATCAGACATCCCTGCCAGTTTGAGGTGGTCCTCTGCATCTGATCGGGAGATGCTGCCATAGTAGAAAGGCAGATGGGCAGCTGGATTGGGCATTTGGAGAGTGTTCCTGGTTCCACCACGATGGTGCTGTACTTAGGAGATGTCTAGGAGGAAAAAGTCAACACCATGATTAACCAAAAGGAGAATATATAACTGCCAAGACACCTCTCCTGAGTTTCCTTTGGACAAAAATGATACAATCTTCAGAAACAGACTCACTTGCAGAAAGATGACAGTGGCAAAACAAGTCTGCTCTTGCCCATCATTCTTCAGTTATTTACCCATTTTTTTTAAAGTATCTTACGTGAGAGAGCAGCTGTCCTCAAACAGAAGGCCAACTTTTGAAGGCTGGCTGACAGATGCATATGGGAGTTTTTGAGAGTCATGGTCTCTGGTGGCTGGGGCAAAAAGGTAAGATTAGAGTTATTTCTATATCCTTCCTCGTGCGTCCATTTGATGGGTTCCAATGGACAAAACTGGAGAGGGAGGTGAAGGGGAAGGGGAAAGGGAAGGGGAAGGGGAAGGGGAAGGGGAAGGGGAAGGGGAAGGGGAAGGGGAAGGGGAAGAAGAGGAGGAGGAAGAGGAGAAGGAGGAGGAGGAGGAGGAGAAGAGGAAATTCTACTGTCTTAATATGCAGTGAGAAAATGGTGAAAAGCTCAAATAAATATTCAGTTCCTAAACCACTGAAAGACTTTAAAGAACCTGGGTTTAAGTGTAACCCACTTGGGACCTGCACACTCTCGCCTCATCACCATCCGGTCCCAAAACCCAGAGTTTTTTTTTCCTTCTTCTTGAAGTCAAAGCACCCATTTGTGACATTCTTGGGCAGGAAGTTGTGGCAGGAAACACAGCCAGCGATGGCTGCAAATAAACAGAGCAAGCAGATTGTGTCATGGTGGGTGTCTGGATCTTGCCCCCCCAGAGAAAAGTATTTGACACATGCTGTTCACTGAAAATATATTGGAATAAGGATGTTTGTTGGGGTGAGGGAATCCTCAGGCAAAAGCAAAGATGTAAAGATGCTTTAAAATCTCAGTACTGGTTTTTATTATTTGCCCTTTCATAGTTCTGGGCAGTAAAATGTAAAAGACTGCCTTATTAAATGTGATTAAAGCACACTGGTTCTAACAGGCAAAGCTGAGAACCATAGCATTAACAGAATCTTCCCTGTTTATACCTAGTCTGTGGAGTCCTTGGGGTTCTCTGAGCTTGGTTGTTTTCCTCTGGTAGTTCCTTGATTAGGATTAAGGAGTTTTCATCATGCCTTTTGACTGCTAGTTGGTGTTCATGGATGTCTGTTCTGCCTGTCTTCCTACACAGTGGTTGTTACAGTCCTTACACTGTATGTTGTAAGGCTTGCAGAGTGCATCCATGAACACCAACTAGCAGTAAAAGACATGATGAAAACTCCTTAAGCGCACAGCACAGACAGACTTAACCATAGTTTCAACTGGGAAACTGTCACCATCTTAGACCAAGCTAAATCCAAAAATGCAAGGGAATTCTTGGAAGCTTGGTATTCAGACAAGGCAGCCATCAACAGGCACATAGAGATAAACAACATCTACACCCTATTCAAAAGAGACAATAGAAAGGAAAGCAAAAGACCAGAACATCTCCTCACCAGCAACCATCACCCAGAGAAGCAGAGATTAACACCAGGCACACAATCAAATAGTAAACAATACCCTAATCAAGGAACTACCAGAGGAAAAAAATAAAACAAAACAAAACCCACACCCCCACCAACACTGGCAGGGCATGCCACAGTATATAAACAGAGAGCAAACTCCATTCCATTCTAGCACTGAAGATGTTACCTAGCCGGGAAATGAAACGTTTGCAAGAAAACAACCAAGCTCAGAGAACCCCAAGGACTCCACAGTTCAATCCTGAGCTAGACATATTCGCTTCTATTTATACCTAGTCTCTTATATTTAAAGGTAGACCACTCTGCACATGGAGGTTCCATGCCTCAACTGCTGGACAGATATCTTCCATCCATTTAAATCCCTGTAAAGTAGTAGTAAAGTACAACCATTTTGAACAAAAGCCCCGTACATACATAGAGAGACCTCTGTTGCATTGGCACAAGTGTCCATCTTATCCTAAGTTTCTTTTTCCAGCAGTGACCAACCCTTAGTGCTCTTTGGAATTTCACAAACTATTGAAGGCAAAAATTCCCCCTTGTTTTATTCTAAATGCCAGAAGTAGACTGACATTGACACTGCAGGTTCTATCCAGCTAACACAGCCAAGCTTTGTGCATCTCACAAGTTATTTGCAACTTACTATGCTGGACAAGCAATTTTGTTTCCCCAAACCAAATCTATGACTGATTGGCTTCTCATGTGCAAATATATTGAAAAAAGAGAAAATAAGGTCTCATTCAATTTACTTGCTCATGTTCCACATATATTCTACCTACTCCACTATTTTCCATATATTCTATTCCACATATTCTACCTATGGTGGCTTAAAGAAGGAACACTATCAGTTGCAACAAAGCTGTAGTTGATCAACAACAATTGTTGAGGCATAGTTGGAAGGACTGGGAATGTCTAGCTTGTCAAATTAAAACTCTCCAACAAACAACTATCCAGCTTCATCAAGTCCCCCATCCCATGGCTCAGACATGCCCTGGTAACCACTTTTGTAGGACTTTATTTATGACTTCATTCATTCATTCATTCGTTCATTAATTAATTAATTAATTCATTCATTCATTCATTCTTATTTGGACATGGACCAACTCCAGCTGACTCTGTCACCATCAATCACCATATCATCAATTCTTTGTCACCATCATATCACCAGTCTGTAGTTGAGATAACTTAAAGTCATCTGTTCCAGTTTTAAATAGTCTTCTCACAGTGTAAGTTTTACTACAGACACAATCTAGGACACCTTGTTGACAATGTGGTTGATGACATCCCAGTTCCTAATGGCCAATGTAGGGTTCTCTGGGCACAACATCTGCTCTCCAGTCACTGGGCACTGCCCTCATGGCCATTTTGGCTTGGGACCCAAGAGAGACTGGACGCCGGATTGCCACAGAGGCATCTTACTGTGTAACAGGAAGGACACACTGGTCTCTGGCCTTGTTGCAGATGGTGATTAAAGTTCAGCCCTAAGGCAGCAAATTTTAGGCCACAGTCATAGAAGTACAGAGTTGGAAATGATCCCAAGGATCATCTAGTCCAACTGTTTGCAATGGGCAAGAAAACCATTAGTTAGATTAGTTAGAATCACAGAATTATGGAGATGGAAGGGACTCCAGGTATCATCTAGTTCAACCCTCTGAAGAGTGCAGGAAAACCAGTTAAACTATATTTAAGAAGTGGCTGTCCAGCCTTTTCTGAAAATCTTTCAGAGATAAAGAACCCACATCTTCTATGGTTGTTCAGATCTTTCAAACAGGAAGTTTTTCCTGATATTCAAATGAAATTGAGACAGCTGCAAATTATACCCATTGTTTCTGATCCTAGTTTCTGTGGCCATGGAAAAGAATTCTTGACCAACTCCCCTGTAGCTTCCCTTTATGTAGCTGTACATGGCTAGCCTTCTTCCCTGACTCTTCTTTTTTTCTAGACTGAACTTCTGAAAGTTTACAAGTTCCTCAGCCCTGGCTTAAAAAGCCTCTGAGTCCACTCTGGAGCCAAAAAGAGATTAAATTTGTTCTGTCCTTACCAAAGGCATTAAAATTCAGGGGAATTCAATTGGAAGGTCATCGCTTAGATAGTTTTTATAAAAAAGCTATATTAAAAAGTGTTCTATGCAAGGCTGTACCCTAAACTCTAAGTTACTAAACGTCAAGGAGACAAAATTACTCTGAAAATTAACTGTGGGGTTTAGATTATGAAAATCTCATGGACATCAACTGACCATACTTGGAGAAAGGATGCTGGAGGTGCCATTCATAGCAGAGCACCTGATTTGTCTGCAAATGGTCCCAAGTTCAATCCTTAACTTCTGTGCATTGGTAAGAGAAATTTTCTGTCCTCAATCTCCAGAGAATTGTTGCTGCAATTCAATTCTTGACAGTCTTAATTCAGTGGACACTGCCCTGACACAGAATAAGGCTTCCTATCTTCTGGATCAAATCAACCCGCTGTTCAGATCCTGAGGACTGGAAATATGTTTTGTCTTTAGAAGAAAGACTGTAGTTTTGTAGTAGAGCCCTTGAATGTGATTTCAAAATGTGCCAAGTTTCATCCTTGACATCTCCAGTTCGAGTTCAGAAAATCCACTATCTAAAAATCCTGGAGAGTTATTGTACATCAGTATGGACAATCCTGAATTAAGTGGATGAAAGATAGAATGAATGTCAGGATCTGCGCAAGCTAGCAATCAAAGCATAGTTAAATTGTAGAATAGTGATGCATAGTTGACAGGGTTAAATGTTAGAGTTGTTAATTGTATGCCCGCTTGCTTGTTCCTGCCATAAAAGTCAGGAGAGGAGAGGAATGAAAATCCAGAGCCAGGTGCAACCGTTACCTTGGTTAGAGGCGCCAGCAGTCGTGAGACCAGGAGAAGGCACTTTCAAGCAGGAAAGTAGAGTAGAAGGGGGGGGGGAGGGGTTAAAAGGAAAGCTTTAGGCCAGGGAGGGTCAGTCTCAGCAATCTATAGAAGCTGTATGCTGCTTCTCAATAAAGAAATCTTTGATGGAACCAAATAGAGTCCAGAGGATTTACTGAACTTGGGAACTGAGTGTGCAGACTCTGACAATGAACCTATTCCCCACCATAGTGGGATCTCACTGGCTCTTCACATATCCATGCACCCATGAGAATACCCAAACAAACCAGTTAATCCTCACTTTGCTGAGTATAGGGGTTAGGATAGATCTCATAGGAAAACTCTCACAGGACAAGTAGACAACACAGTTAAGCTGGTATCAATATCAGAAGCCATGCTAGAATTAGTGGGGGAGTTTTAAACACCATCAGGGAGAACTCTGGTTAGAAGAAGCTTGTTAAGAAGAAACAGTGTGATGGCTGGCAGCTAAAATAAAATAACTGAGAGGTATTGGTGGTTGAACATGGGTCATTTGTTTTAGTAAAAACCCAATATGGGCTGGTAAACCTGAGTTGGATTTGTTTGTGGGCAGTTGGGAGGATTGCCCCAAAAATGGTTTGGACCCTATCTGAAAAAGAATACTGAAGAAGAGGTGCCACTGTAGGATCTTTCTGCTCAAGACAGAAAGCTGTCAGTAGAGCTGAAGATGACAGAAGAGAAGATCAAAGGTTTACCTGCCAGAAAGAAAACCCAGCAGACAATGAGCTGCCCATCTCATTGATGAAGTGATGCTGGCCAGTATAACCTTAAGCCCCTTCTTAACTTTAGATAGAAATAGTTTTAGTATTTAGAAACATAGAGGGGCACGTGCATGCTACTCACACCCATGTTAAGCTTGGATCACAATATATTGTAATGGTATGTGGAATGACCTTGGGAGATAGGAAGAAGAGCTGGAGCCTAGATGATGGTCTGGTAAGTGAAATCTGAGTCCAAAGCAGGAGGGGTAGGGAAAGCTTCTCAGAAGGGACCCTCCCTAGTTTTCAGGAGAGTAAAAGCAAGGGATGGGAGGGGTACTTTCAGACCTGCAAGATTCTGTTAATGCAACCTTACAATAAAGATAGAGTTAGTAATCATAGTGATGGTTCTTGTCTGGACTACCTTGAAGGATTAACATATGTACATTTACATGCACTGTATATTGGAGTTCAGAAACAAAAAGTCTCCCTGGTACTTTTGGAAATTATTAGTCAGGAAAGGAAACTTGATATTAGTCAGGAAAGGAAATGTGAAACAATTAGTGAGGCCTTGAAGCTAGGAATGTGGATCTCTTGACTGTTCTGAAAAAGTTGCTTGAAATTGCTTCTTACTGACCTTTAAGTGAATAAAGCAGAAAAAAATCTGGAAAGTGGTATGGTCCCCCATTTCCATCAGCTCTCTTGAACTGTGAATTTACCCTGTCACAAAGGATTTAACTTGAGAGATGCTTCTGTTGCTCAGAAGCAGAGCATAATGTCTCAGTTTGAAACTATGCTATGTACACAGAGAAAACTACACCAAGCTCTCCTGATCAAGAATCTGACTTGCCACTAGCAATTTCCTGAATTCTGAACTAGGTGAATCTGTGGGGTCCTGCCAAAGTTCTCCACAAAAGAATAATTGCTATGCTGGATCAGGCCAGTGATTCAATGTAGGGCAAGTTACGGTTCTCTCCACTCCTTCTTGAGTCTAGCAGAAAACTAGACTGATGTAAAATGTGCCATCCCCATCCCCATCACCAATCCCTTCCTGACTTTATGGTTTATTTTTCAAGTCACTGTAGCCTCAACCTCCCTCCAATCTAATAGGTAACAAAACCTAACAGAATTTATTCAACTTGAGTCTATCCTTAGATGGTGTTGGAAGAAATGAGAAAAGACAGCTTTGTCACTGGAGTACAGCTAAGGATGATTTAAGTCTATCTTACTCATGGGGTGGGGATGAGATAAAGATCACAGAGACACAGCAGATATAAGGGGTTGCCTTCCCTGAGGAAAGTGAAATAGCTACCAGAAAATTCAAACTTTTTTTTTGGGGGGGAAACATATTTAGAAATTTTAGATAATTCAAATAGAGCAGTTTCTAAAATTTACATCATTCGTGTAGCATACAAAACAAATCCTGAAAGAAGTTTGGGAGGCAGAAACCATAGATCAACCAATGCAGGAAATAATATGGCATAAAAAACTTTTCTGAGTTATTCCTATATTTGTTAAGGAGAACTCTTCACTTATAAATGGCACTACACTCTTGCTCAAAAAAGTTACAGAATCTCACCCTCCCCAAACTCTGTGGACAAAAAGGAACTTTTTTACATCTTTGGTGGGAATGCCCTAAAATAAAAGTCTTTTGGGATAAGGTAAGTGAAATAACTATATTAACTCCAAACTATTTGTAGCAGAAAATTAAGTTTGGTGTCGGTCTGTTCCGGGCTCAGTTTAAGAACTACATCAAAACATATGTTACCTACTCTGCTGACAGCAGCCAAATTAACAATAGCCCACTGTTGGAAATCAACTCTTCCCCATCACTTGACAAAGAGTTAAATAAACTATGGCATATGATACCTATGGAAAAATTAACATGTAAAATGAGATGCATTAAAGAATATGCAGAACCCCCAAATCTTTAAGCTTTGTGGCATCCTCTTAATAGTACAAAAGGAAAAAGGAAAAAAGGGGGTTGCTACAGCATGATTAAGCCACAGCTTGGGGCAAGTGAAGAAAGGCCCTTGATCAGTACAATCTCGCTTACCAAAGTTACTAAACGGTGACAGAGAATTCCGGCTCTGATTTTGGAAGAGAAATAGAATGAAGGTTTAGCAGCCACTGCTGTTTTGCTTCAACTCCGGATAATCTTACCTGATTCAGAGAATGGGGAGACAGAATAGACCTTCCTTCAGATCTTTTCTTCTTTTCACAAAACAAATAAATAAAAGAACATACAGTTAATGGCGTTCTCTGCCTCACAGCAAAACAGCAGGCATTTGGGTGACCGAGCAGTTAGAGACATGTGGGCAGAACAGGGCTGTTTGCCCTGAAAAAGCAAACGGCATGTGACGTCACTAAGAGGCTTCACTTTGAAGTGAAAACCTGATTTCCTCCTTACTAAGGCAGGAAAGTTGAAAGGAGCACATTTAAATAAACACACACAGAATTCATGATGCTCTGAAGAACACAGCGTCATCCTAAAACACATTTGTCACTTTCTTCACCAACAGGGCACCTGTGCTTTTTCAGAACTGCTGAGCAGGCTGAAATTCAACTGAGGGAGCCATTTCTATCCTGCCTGCTCTGAAAAACTACCAGTGTTTGTTCCTGACTGCTAGATGACTATGGAAGGCACAACAACTCAGCTATTCCTAACAGTAAAGATTACTCTTCACTCAAATTCCCTTGCTTCTTAAAAAAAAAAAAAAGAGGATAAATACCCTTGCTTCAAAAAAAAAAACATTGGTACAACTTATGCAGATTTTGAAATTGTTGGAGGGTGGGTTAGAATAGGGATTGATATGAATGCAAACAGTGTCATATAAACTAGGTAGATATTTATGCATTATTAAGATACAGGGGACTAGACTAGTAGGTTTATACTTAGATGTAGTACAAAATTGGGCTAAGCCAGTGCTCCATAAACCACAACTGGCTGGGTTTTGCAGAACATATTAAGACAATGATTTACAAACTCTGCTGGTTGAATTCATATAGGACCTTAATCCAAAACCAGACAACCACATTATGGTTAAGTATGTTGTACAAACTCAGCTACAGTTATGGATTCAGTTATAACACTAAAACATAGTTTAATTGTGATTTGTTGAATAAGCTGAGTGGCCTAGTTCAGGCATAATATCAAGGTTTACAAGACACAAGGGCTGGATTAACATAATCTAAACCTAAATTAAAGCAACAACATTATAGCTTTGTGTAATGTGCAAATAACTTTCTAACAGGAGGTAAGTACTGAACATCAGTACAGGCAGGAATCCTGAGATTTAACTATGTGCCATCAATTCATTGTCGACTCTTAGTGACCACACAGACAGATTCTCTCCATGATGATCTGCCCTTAACTTGGTCTTTCAGGTCTTCTAATGATGCATACATCAACACTGTAACTGAGTCTACCCCCCTTGCTACTGGTTGTCCTCTCCTTCCTTCCACCTTTCCCAGCACTAGAGCTTTCTCCAGAGAGCTAGGTCTTCACACAATGTGTCTGCAGTAAGACAGTTTGAGCCTGGTCATCTGTGCCTTGAGTGGGAACTCTGGGTTGATCTGTTTGATCATCCATTGATTTGTTTTCTTGGCTGTCCATGGTATTTTCAGGAGTCGTCTCCAACACCAAAGTTCAAAAGTGTCAATACTATTCCTATCTTGCTTCTTCAAAGTCCAACCTTCACTTCCATAGATTGTCACAGGGAATACCATGGCTTGCACAATTCTCATCTTTGTAGATATAGACACATCACAGCATCTGATTATCTTTTCCAAAGCCTTTGTGGCTGCTCTACCAAGTGCTAGTCTGCTGCGTATTTTTTGACTGCTTGCTCTTTTACTGTTGATAGTTGATCCTAAAAGGCAGAAGCTATCCACCACTTCAATACCTTTGTTGTCATTTCTAAGGCTGGTTATTCTAGCTGTTGTCATTAGTTTAGTCTTCTTTATATTTAATTTTAGCCCCATTTTTTTCACTGTGCTCCTTGACTTTTATTACTAGAACTTGCAGATCCTTTGCATTTTTGGCTATCAGGGTAGTTTCATCAGCATAGCACAGGCTACTGATGTTTCTTCCTCCAGTTTTAAAACCATGCTCATCTTCTTCCAATCCAGTTTCCCTTAATATATATAGGTTGAATAAATAAGGGAGAGTATACAGCCTTGTGGCACTCCTTTGCCAACCTGGAGCCAGTCTGTTTCACCATGTTCTGTCCATACTGTGGCTTCCTGACCTGTATATAAGTTACTCATGAGGACAATGAGATGTCCTGGGATTCCCATTTTTTTAGCACATTCCACAGCTTGACAACATTGGCACAATCAAAGGCCTTTCTATAATCAATGAAGCACACAGTGACTTCTTTTTGGCTTTCTCAATTATCCAGCATGCATCAGCAATAATGTCTCACATT